>NC_092876.1:101520074-102258824 GCF_028372415.1 Notamacropus eugenii
GAAATAGACCAGATGAAATTTAATCTAGAAATGAATAAATAAATAATTTGAATCGTCAATCAACAAGTAAAGGCTGGGAAGACCTTAACAATTGTTATTATTGAGAAAGGTTTGACTGTAAACTTAACGTGAATCAACAGTATATTGTGAGTGCTTAAAAGCTCCAAAGGGTGGAGAACCTGTCCCTGATCTAGGAAAAGGGTGGTCATAATTCTACCATATATTCAGTGACCTGGTCAGACCACATCTGGAATATAGAGCTCAATTCTAATATATTTCATGTGACTTCAGAGGACAGAATGAGAACTAAAAGTTACAGGTGGGCAACTTGGTTCCATATGAGGAAAAACCTGCTAACAACAAAAGCTGCCAAATAATAGATTGGGCTACTTTGTAAGGGAATGAGTTCCTCATCACTAGAAGTATTTTAGCAGAGAATGTCAGGGATCTGGTACAGAGGATTCCTGTTCAGATTAGGAGATCAAATTACTTCTCCCATCTAAATCTAAGATTCTGTGATTCTAATAATGCTGAGCTACAAATGAAATCTATTCAAGAGCAATCTCTGTCTATTCTAAGCTTTACTTGGTGGTACAGCTTACTCCACTAGAATAGGCTTTTGAGAGTTCCCTGGACAGATTCACTTCATGGATTAATAGATTCTGTAGATTATTACTGGTTATTTTGGTGATGAGTCAGAATTCTCCATGTACATATATATAGAAAGTATCTTAACTGGTGTTTTATTCACAATGACACTAATATGTTATGTAATGAGTCCTAGGTTACTTTAAGTAACTATGGGTTGAGATAGAGAGTTCTGTAATTCTTACAAATTTTATTCAGAGGCCCAATGGTGTAGTAAGAAGTAGCTTGGACCTGAAGTTAGGAAGTTTGGGTTCAAATTAGACTCTCTCAAGTATTAGTTGTGTAACCTTGGGTAGATATTTCCCTTTTCTGAACCTCAGTTTTCTTATCTACAGAATGGGAATAGTAATACTTTTAACTGAAGAGCTTGTCATGGGGATCAAATAAGCTTAGTAGCTGACATTTATACAGCACTTCATGGCTTATAAAGCACTGTTTCCACAATACTCCCATGAGGTAGGGAATGTAAATAATGAAACAGAAGGTGTGGGGCTATACTTGTGATTTCATTGGCATAGGGAACTAGCAAATGAGTAAACTCTCTCTACCAACCAATGTCAATGGCTTTCTACAACCTATGGTCTTGGAGAGTTGCCTAGAACATTGAGTGGTTCAGCAACTCGTCCAGGGTCACAGAGACCAGATGTGTTAGAGGACCACTTGGCTTTAAGGTTGCCTCTCTAACCACTGTGCCTTGCTTCCACCCACATGAGATAATATAGGGAAAGTATGATCCTTTATGCAAACTACTTTTATTACTAATTAATGCTTAGCGTCTATGGACCCTTAGTCTCAATCAACAGTTCACTGGACAAAGTAGGAGTAGATGCTGGGAATTTGCCCTTCTGTAAAATGTCTATTCAGAATAAACCCTTACACTCAGGCAAAGGAATATTACCATAACAATGGGATTCCTGCCAAGAATCCAACACAACTCTCTCCTTAGCCTGTGCCAATCTCTCTCCTCAGGTGGTAAGAACAGAGCCTTCATGCTAAACTCATAAAGGCCTAGTTCTTTCCAGCACATTTTTTGAAGATTTCGTATGACTTCACTTTTTTCCATGACCATTAATTTATTCTTTTTCCATATTAAAAAAAAATGAATGACTTTTTCCAAACACCATGTGCTCAGTGGTTACACTAGTGCCCAGCAGCCATTAATCTTTTATGTTTTCTGAACACATCTACCCATCCCCCAGATCTTTATCTGACATACTATGGCCTCAAGAAGCTCCCAGGAGACTGAATTTCTCTAATTCACATGGATACCCCTCAATCTTGTGGTATGTCATCTGGGCATTTTCTCAGGAAGGTGCTGACAGATCATCTCAAAGGCCCTGTAAGCTAATTTATATACAGATCATTTGCCATCCTCACTGGCCCAGAAAACTGCCTTTACTTTCTCTTTCTTAAAAAAAAAAATAATAAAACTAAAACCACATGTGCTGAAGGAGGGAGAGAACAGGAGGTGGGGTTTGGTCCTTTAAGGGAGCCACACTGGCTTAGGATGCTCTTTTTAGAGTAGGCTGCTTTATGTTCCCCATAGAAGAAGCCTAGTTGACAATGTGATCCCTGTTCCTTCTTTTGTGTTATGTCAGAATTCTAGATGTAGCCCCAGACCCAGTGCTCAACTTGTGAACCAGTTAGCAGGCACTTCTGCAATTAGCTAGCCAGGACTTCAGAGCAATGGTAGATGGAATCAGTAGAATGGTTTAAAGTCATTAAGCATAATTATCCAGCATTTTAAGTGAAAGAAAGGGTGGTTGGAAAAAGGTAGACTCATTTAAACCATGTGCATGCAAAGATGGAAAATTTTCCTTCCAAATCTTGCATAAGTAATCTACAATCTAATCTTAATCTATGCTTAGTAACCTCCCACAATACTGACTGTACCATGCTTCTGCTAGGCAACTATGTGATGAAGTGAATAAAGCACTGGACCTGGAGTCAGAAAGACCTGAGTTCAAATCTAGCCTCAGATACTTCCTAGCTGTCCGATCCTGGAAAAGTTATTTAACCCCTCTCTGCCTCAGTCTCCTCAATTGTAAATTGGGGGGTAATAACAGCACCTATCTCCCAGGGTTATTGGAAGGATTAAATGGAATAGTATTTGGAAAATTCTTGGCACAGTGCTTAGCACATAGTAGGGACTTATTCCCTTTCCTTCTGTTTAAAAATATTCAGTGGTCCCCTATTGCCTCTAGGACAAAATAAAAAATGCCTAAGGCTTACATTTAAAGTCCCATGCAATCTAACTGTAACCCATCTTTCCAGATATTACTTATCAGTGTCCTCATATGATATACGAGCCAAAGTGGCCAATACTAACTATTTCCAAAACTTAGCATTTAATTTCCCATCTCCATGTCTTCCCTTAGATCTAGATTTTATATAGTATTTTAAGATTTGCAAAACACCTTCACATGTTACTTGATCCTAACAAGACTTCTATGAGTGAGCTGCTATAATGATTCTCATTTTACTGATGGTTAAATTGAGTCTGAGAGAGATTAAGTGACTTGTTCAGGTAACCCAGCTAAAAAGATGGAAGGGGATATAGCCTGTATATGCAATAAGCTCTGGAATTGTATAATATTTTGAGTTCATATCCATCCTCCAACATTGACTAACTGGTTGACCTTGAGCACTTTACTTAAACCTCCACTTGTTTCAATTCCCTCATCTGTAAAATGGGGGAAAAATAGTATATAGCACCTACCTCCTAGGGGTTTTTGTGAGGATAAAATGAGATAACATTTGTAAACCTTTTAGCACAGTACCTGACACATAGTAGGTGCTATATAAATGTTAGCTAGGAGATATAGAGGTAGCAGTTATCTGAGGAAAGATTTGAATTCAGGTCTTCCTAGTTCTAACTCCTGAACTCCATCCTTTCCTGCCTGGGACTAGAGAAGGTGAAAGAGGAGCAAACTAGATTAGAGAAGCTTGTTTCAAGAAGGAAATTCCCCAGGATTTTCTGTGTTGCCTCTCTTCAACACCTTCCATAGTCTCCTCTACCCTTTTATCTCCCCTATCTCCCACGTACACAGAGGATGCATGTATACACAGGGCATGTTCCATTGTTGGATGCAACTATATGATGTAAAGACGAACTCTTAAAGTCAATTAATTGCCAGGGCAGTCTACCCTTTCTTTGTATCTCTAATACTTAACATAATGCCTGGCACATAGTAGGGACTGAATAAATATTTATTGACTCACTAGTGACTGACTGACTCTTACTCCCTCTACATAAATGTGGGCTGAATGGAACAACGAAAGAAGAAGGTCTGTCGCCTCTTCTGAAGACCTAGAAGATGTTTCATCAACATGGAAATGAGAATTTCCTTCTAGATGGATAGCTAAGTCATGAAATACTTAAATGCAAACAAAGTACAACTTGAAACTACATTTGTGTAAATGAAATAAACAGAATATTTCTTCCTCCTCTCCCAATCTGAGCTCATTCATTACAAGTGGCAAACACACAGGGTTTTGTTTTATTTTTCATTACTTTCTTTCTACTTTTCTTTTCGCAGAACCAAAAATATCTTTAATAATCATTGTACAAAATTCCTACCAATGTTGTTTAATAATTGAAAATCTCACCCCAAAGATTCAGAAATGGATACAAAAATTCTAGCTTAGCATCTAGACTCTTCATCTGCCATATCAATTGCCCACGTAAACTTCTCCCTTGGAGTTTTATTATAAATCTTCTCCACTAGCATCCCAAACTTCTTACACCAGGTCATGCTAATCCTGGGATCCTCAGAGCTAAGTTTGAATGTGCCCAGGGTGACCTGCTTCTTTTCTTCTTGGTCTGTGACTTGGGTGTGCAGCTTTATGAACCATTCTGCTCATTTGGCCAGCAGTTTTTTCTTCTAGTCCACATGACTCTTGAATTTGACATCCTTTGTCGCTTTGGCATCAGCCCTTGCTCTCTTTAACTGCTGCTTGGCCATAGCTAGCTGCTCCACTTTAGCATCAATCTTTGTCTGGTGATTTTGCATGGACTTCCCAAAAGTCTTGCGGAGTTACTGAGTGAAGGTTGCACAGAATGGCTACTACTCAGTTTGCTCACTTGTAGAACAAAATTTTAGCTGCTATATTGTCTTCAACATTGGTCAGTGCTTTGAATTGTTCCTCTGGTGTTATGGATATATTCTAAGTCCTGAACACCTCGGTTGCCAATCCATCCATCAGATCCTGAAAATGTTTGTTCAAGGTTAATGTGTCAAGTCTATCTAACAGATCATCCTCCTTGTTCTCCATGAAGAGTTGCAAATTCTCAAATACTGGCTTTTCAATAGGCACTTTGATGTAATGTGTCCTTCCCCAGAAAGTCAAATTCAACATGTTTCTGCCTTCCAAGTCACAGTGTAGCTATACGTGTTTAACATGAAGAGAATAGCAAGCAGATTTTGTTTAATTTCTAATAGATTTCAAATACTTTTTACCTCATGTCTCTTTCTATTTGATATACCAAAAGAAACATATAAGGCCTACTGGACGTCAGGTAAATATCTCCTAAGAGGAGCAAAGAGAATACTCAGGATAATTTTGCAGTATGGGTCATCAGAGGATGACCAGCAGAAAGATGAATTTAGTTAATTTTGTTCAGTGAAAAGATTACTCACCCTAGACTCTGGGTTCACATCTCATGTCTGACACTTGCTACTTATATGATCTTGATCAAGTCACAATATCCTTTGGCCTCAGTTCCACATCTATAAAGTGAGAAGGCTAGACTAAGAGGTCTCTGAGGTCTCCCTGAACTCTACATCTAAGATCTTCACAACACGCTATATGTTAAGCACCTTTAAAAATATAACATTGATGATGGTCTGTCATATGAAAACAAGCTTAGGCAATTCTAACATAAACATTTTCTGACAAACGAAAATCTGAGTTTAACCCACTTCATAGTAATATCTTCTTACCCCAGGAGTTTGGCAGCTCAGTATTTGAGTAAGATATAGATACTGTCTGTGTGGGGGGGAAGGGGGTGGGACAAGTATGGGGCAAGCTATTATTAAATCTCTGGGATGATAATAATAATACCTTATACTTGTACAGTAATTTTAACTTTTCAAAGCACTTCCACATCTATTACTTTGTTTATCCTCCCCAACATCTCTGTGTGATAAGAAGAACAAGTATCATTATCTCCATTTGATGGACAAGGAAAATGAGGCTCAAAATCATGTCATTAAGGCCACTGAAACTACTTGGGGGCACAGCCTGGGCTAGAATTTAGGAGTCTTAACTGCCATTCCTGTGCTCTTTTCACTACTCTTGTTCAGGCTTAGGAGGCCAACTTGAGAGAGCTTTAGAATGTTCTAGACCTATAGGGTTCCTGCATATCAGATATCATTGCTGCTAAAGAAAATTCCCTGATTCCTCTGACTTAAATCTCATGTCATAGACACCTGGGGTAAATGTAGGAAGATATGGGTTTACAGCTCTCTACGAGAAAAACCATGCTAGGAAACAAAATGAAAACAAAACAAATTAACACTGGGATTCTCTGATAAATAGTTTTTTCTTTCTGCTATTGACTACAAGAAATAGCCCAGAACCTCTCTACTGAAATTGTAGAGTGAATTTCTTTCTATCCTTCATTGAGACATCCTGCTCATTTGAAAGTCTCCTTTCTTTCTTTGTACTTCAGCACCCTGTGCAGCCTATAAGCTTCTATGTAATTCTCACTAGACTCCATGCTTTATCATTCATCTACCAACAACCACAAATCAGCTTCCCAGCCTTGACAATGTGTGTGCAATCACAAGGTATTAAGTTGCTTTAATGACTTGAAATCTACCCCTATGGTTATTTCATTTGGCCGTCATTTGCCTGGAGTCCTAACAGAGACCTGAACATCAAGTCTGAAGCCATATGTGAACGTCATTGCAACCTACTGAAGAATTGTTGGAGCTTAGTGGGTCTCCCTGCCCATTCAAAAGAGAATTTTCAGACTAATCAAGAATAATTTTCATCTCAGAGATTTTTTTTATGCTTCCCAAAAAAAACCTGCCCTCCTCCAAAAACAAAAACCAGAAATAGAATCAGTTTTACTTTGACCCTTAGGTTTGGAGTGAGACCCCAAACTTGGACAACCAGCAGCTTCTCTAGGGAAAAATTTGTCAGTGTGAAGGGGACAATTTAAAAACATCATAACCTTTTGTGCATCAGCTGTTCAGGTCAGAGATGTGCTCACGTAAAACAATATTGCGACAAGGGCATTTATATTTTGCAGACACATTTTATTACACAATGTTGTCTTAATCCTGACACTTGAACATGAAAGCTTTCCCGACAGACAGTCTAGGCTCAAATAACATCCTGCTAGCCTGAAAAGTTTTGGCCAAGGTACAAACACTTCCATCATAGGTCTAATTACATTATATATTTCCCCCAAATCTTTCTTTTGAAACTTCAGTGTACAGAAGTTACTGAGTTAAAGGATCAATCCCAACTTCAGTCAGCCTGAGGGTTTACTTGTTATGACCATTATTTTTTAATTGTGGAAAACTTATACTTCATTCCCTCTAACCCAGCCCATGGAGCATTTTAATACAGTTGAGATGCCCATGAATCTTGGGAAGGGAGAAGAAGGGGGCAAAAGTGCACCTAATGGCATTAGTCACTTCTCTGCATCTACTGAGATCAGCAAGCCATTAGAACTGTAAAGGACAAAACGAGTCAGTGTCAAAACAAAACTTTTCCCTGATTATAGGAGGGGGGTGGAGAGACAGAGATACACAGTGAGAGACAAAGGGAGAGACAGAGACACAGAGGAGAGAGAAAGCATGAGAGAGGAGAGAGGAAGAGAGAGAACTGAGAGATACAGAGAGACAGAAAGAGATGAGACAGAGAGAAAGACAAAGGGAGAGACAGGGAGACAAAGCTGAGAGAAACAGAAACAGAGAGAGATGAGACAAAGAGATACAGAGACAAAGGGAGAGACAGAGCTGAGAGAAACAGAGACTGAGAAAGAGAGAGTTGAGAGAGAGACAGAGACAGAGAGAAAGACAAAGGGAGAGACAGAGAGCTGAGAGAGAGAAACAGAGAAAGAGACCGAGAGGGGCTGAAAGAAACAAAGGGTCAGACAGAGAGATGAGACAAAGACAGAGAGAAAGAATGACAAAGGAAGAGACAGAGAGAGAGCTGAGAAAAACTGAGGGATAGATAGAGAGAGATGAGACAAAGAGATAGAGAAAAAATAGTAACTTTAAAGCACGAGACTCTCTAGTGAGATAGATGTGAATGGGTCTGTCTCCTTTGGTTAGGGAGAAGTTTCTTCCACAGAATTCCATGGCCTTCCATGTTCCAGCTCCAAGTCTTTTCCCAGCTTGTTCCTGAAGCCTAGCACACATTCTTTGGAACCCCTAATTACCTTCACAGCTTAACTCAAATACCACCTCCTACAGGAAGCCTTCCAGATCCCCACACTCACATGATACATCTTGCTTCAAAATTACTTTTATTTTGTATCTTTTTATGTGTATACATTGTATCTACTGGTAGAATAAATAATATCATCATAATAATGATGATAGCTAGCATTTACATAGCGTCCACCACGTGTTAAGCACTGTGCTAAGTGCTCTGCCTCTGAAAAATGTACAAATACTCTGAGGTGAGGTTCTACTTTGGGTCTTACTCATTGGAAATGTTTGTTTGGCCAGATGAGACTCTGGGCAGCCACTAAGGAGCCACCTGGCTTTGAAAGCCCAGATGTTGGTGCTTCTCTCTCTGGTAACTATGTATGTACGGTCAGACAGTTATCTGTCTGTTGATCTGTGATATATGGTCAGACAGTTGGAAGCCCTGTCTATTGGTTGATCTTTGTTTCTCTGTATTTTCTATGAAGTTCAAGGTGATGACTTTTTCCCCTGAACTAAGTGAATGATACATGTGCTTGGTTAAAGTGATTGTTGACCCCTCAAAAGTTGCCTTTCCTTTTAGAAAAGCAGATCTAAGAACCTATGATAGTAAGTCCTCCTGTGTATGTTGGAGAACTTGCTTTTACAGTGCTTAATAAATGTCTGTGAATTGATAGAAACAGCAGGTTATGTTGTCATTTATTTAAGCAGTCTCCCACAGAGAAAGAAGATTCTTTTGCTAGCTTTGTGCTGTTACCAGTTAGAATTTTAAAAATAATTATACCAAATATGGAAAAATAACTACTGATCATCCAAATATCCTGAGTTAAGAGCTGAGGATCAGAGAAAAGGGAAAAGAATAAGCATTTACATAATACCTACTATGTGCCAGGCACTGTGATAAAACCTTTTTAGAAAAATTATTTCATTTGATAAGAAACCCTGAAGCCTAAGTGAACAAATACATTTCCCTTCAAACTGGACAAATGATAAAACGAGGGACAAGGAACCATACTTATTGAGGTTTTAAATTCTTAAATTCAGAAGAGAAAAACAACCCATACCATCTTCTAACTTAAAATCAGAACCAACACTGTTGTATACATACATACATACATACATACATACATACATACATACATATATATGTACATACATACATATATACATACCTACTTCTAGGTTATCTCAGGCATAAATCTAAAAATAACCCCTTATTCTTCTGCCTGAAACAAAGGATAATTGTCTTCATGGAACAGCATGGAGTAGCTTTCTAAAATTAGATGCTCACAATTAGACATTGGAGAGAAACCAGTGAGTATCCCATTTCCAGAGGCCACAAGGATCATGCATCCAGGATACTGACTCCTAAAGCATCTGGGCTTCTTATCAAGAAGGAAGGAGAAGCATTATAAGAAATATTTCTGCACAATATAAGTATATGAGCAGTACCTTGGTACAATGGAAAGCATGCTGAACAGTGAGGAGATCTAGATTCAAAACTCAACTCTGCTCCTCCAGGCATGGGAAACAACATCATCTACAGCCATTTGCAACAAGGATAGAGGGGAACCGGGTGGTGGAGTTGATACAGTGCCACTGAACAGTCAGGAAGATTCATTTCCTAGAGTTCAAATCTGACCTCAGACACTCACTAGCTGTGTTACCCTGGGTGAGTCACTTAAACCTGTTTGTCTCAATATCCTCATCTGTAAAATGAGCTGGAGAAGGAAATGGCAAACCACTCCAGTATATTTGCCAAGAAAACCCTAAATGGGGTCAGGAAGAGTGGGACATAACTGAAAATGGCACAACAAAAGACCAGGATAAAGTTGGGCAAGTCACCTCACTTCTCTGATCTTCAGTTTTCTCATTTACAAAATTAGGGTGATTGAACTTGCTGACATCAGAGGTCCTTCCCACATCCACATGGATGATATTTTTAAAAGTGAGCATAACTGAGTGGACTTTGTGAAGCTTCTTTTTACTAGAACTATTCAAATAGAATCTGGATGACCAAAGGCTAGGGACGGTCTAGAGAGGATTCGTGCACTGAATAAGATTAGTCTAGGTGATAGCTAATATCGCCTGCAAGTCAAAGATTCTATGACAGCTTATGAGGTTTGTGGGTAATTCTTTTAAAGCTACATATAAAAAGGAAATAGCTATTCCTATAAGCAAGACTCAAGTGAAAAACAAAAGTGAATTAGGCCATCAGGCACTGCCAATGTCACGTTCAAGGACCCAAAGGATTTGTGTGATGGTAAATGGAGTCAGTAAGAGTGATAAAATAGAAAAAGTAAATCATCCCTATCAGTCCAGGAGACACACTGGTTGATGGAAAACAGACAATAACCTTTGCTCTTACTCTTGCTAAAGCCATAACAAGCATTCACAGTTACCTTCCTCTTAGTTTTATAAAGCGATCCCCCTACAGCATGGGAAATAACATCATCGGTAGCCTAATTCACTCCTCATGTAATCCTTGGAGAGGCCCCAAGCGTGCTGATACCACACAGTGACATTGACGATACCATTAAAGAAACAAGTGGCTCACGTATAGAATGTGTAGAGAAGCTCTCCAATGAGAAATCACTCCTCACTAATTACAGTGGATTTCAGGGCATGTCTAATCTGGCTGGAGATATAGAAACATGGAAGTATAATTAAGTTGCCAATAGAAATGGATAAAAGGCAGGAAGGGTGAATTGAATGAAGATTCTTTAGCATGCTAATATACCTACAGTAATATACCACTGTGCTGATCCAAGGGAGCACATGTGCATGAATGTGTACGTGTGTGTGCATGCGTGTGTGTGTGTGTGTGTGTGTGTGTGTGTGTGTGTGTAATGGGGTATGAGGATATTACCAGTCCCTGAATATAGAGAAAAGAGAAAGATAGAAAGGTAGGATTAGAACTAGGAAGTATCGATATAGATGGGATCAATCCAGGTAAACTAAGTAAGCTAATGGAATGATTGTGAAATCAACAAGAAAGGAGAGCCAGAATTTCTACACACAGAGTCAAGGGTCCACTCAGCACATATCACCATGCCTGGCACACATTAGGTACTTAATATATGCTTGTGGAACAATTAACAGATTGAGAGTTAGAACTTTATGTGCCTGTGAAGAATGTAGTTTTGACCTGAGGTCCAAAGGAAAAGATTTAAGGAGTCTCACAGAAAGGCTGCCTACTTCTGTCCAAGGGATTAGGAGCACAGACCTGGTGTGTGCCTGGAAATGGAAGGAGGGTGAACTATCAAGGACATGAACTACATAGTGGGTCAACAACAAACTATTCAGTGCTGTAAGCTCATTTCTAACTGAGCAACATGAAAATGTGTACCTGCCATACTACTCTACATTGTACTAAAACCAGAAGTTATTCAATCCATCAGGTGGCCATCTCCAATCCCTCACTTATGCCTTGCCACTGGACTCAGATGACTCTGGAGGACATAGTGAGGCTGATGACTTTGCACAGTCCTGCTTCACTTAAATCCAATTCATTTGCAAGTCCAGACATTACCCTTCTGATGTCATTGGTCTTCTTCAAGAACAAAGGAAGGAAAAGAAATATTTGTCAAGGACCAACTATGTGCCAAGCACTGTGCTAAGTGCTGGGGATCCAAAGAATGGGAAAAGACAACTCCTACCCTCAAGGAGCTCATAGATTACTGGGGGTGACAACATAAGAATAATGATATTCAATCAAGATTTATACAGGATAAGTTGAGAACAATTAATAGAGATAAGAAGATCACAAGGGATCACATCAAAGGGGATACAAAAGGCATCATGTAGAAGGTGGGATTCCTCTTCAGAGATGAGGAAGGAAATTATGGCAGGCTTGAGAGACGGATTTAGGAAACAGAGAGTCTTGTGTGAAGAACAGCAGGGAAGCAGTGTTACTGGATCCCAGAGTAAATGAGGGTCGATAAGGAAAAGGGGGGAGGAGAGAACTTATGAAGGGTCTTAAAAGTCAAATAGAGGATTTTATATTTGATCCAGGAGGTGATAGGAAGGCAAATGGTCTCTGAGTGTGTTGTTACCACAGGGGATATCGTAAGGGAAGATAAAGCTGCTAAGGATTAAATGGGGAAAGGGTGTCAAACACAATATTTGGAAAAGACTCCCTCTGCATCCCTATCCCCTTTTATTTTTATTCCTTGGGACAGGCACAAGAAAATTATGCAAAGTAAGCAACGGTGTTAACTGAGAGAGTCTCCTTTATGGACGTTGTCCTGAGGCTGGCTTATGATATAAAGGATGAGTTTTTGAAGTGTCATCTATGCACTTCAGGAATTATATACTATCTGTTCCTGTCATTCTTAATCAAGGATCATGTGATGTTCTCTCCTGAAGAAAGGATATAGGAGTTAGATACTGGTTAAAGGGAATATGTGGTGGGATCACCAATAGCCCACCATTAATCATGGAAATTATTGATTGACTAAGAAATAGTCTGGAATTACAACCCAAATGAATAAATTCTTCAATAGCCACCCTGGCTAGACTAAATCCCCAATCAGCTGGGGTCTACCCTGAAAACTAATTAGAAGTCCTATTTTGAGGTGATGTGTTTGCACTGGAATTAAGATCTTGGGGGATTCTTGGAGGAGTCACAATGAAGCTGGTCACAGAAATATTAACTAGTTTGGGTACTTTATTTCAATCAGTACAATTTCTCCTTGTAAATAAATACCGCACCCCCCCAAAAAAAAAGCAAACATGTTATTGGAACCTTGTAGCAAAAGAGAAAGAGACTGGACTCCAAATTTAGGACACTATGGTCAGATTGGGTAGAACAGTGAGTTCTAAAGTGGTTCAGCCTCCACAAAAGCCCTATATCATTATCTCACTGTGCTATGGAGGTGACTCTGCGTTGTGAAAGACTATGCCAATGGAAGACAAGCTTTGGCAGCCTCTACTATGATGGGAAGGTTTCCAGCATTGGCCAAGCAATCAACTATGCTTACTATCAACAGGCCAACCTAAATAAGTAGAGAGAAGTCAACCACTAGAAGATAAAATTTTGGTCAGGCAACTCATGAAATTGATGGGTTATGACCATAGTATGGGCCATATAAGATAGGCCTCAGGCCCTTGCATCCCCTTCTGTAGAATTAAGGTAGTAGAAAGGGGAACAGAACATATTAAAAATTACACAGTTCTTACATGTATAGACTTTAACTGCTATTACTTCTAATGTATAATTTTGTCAAATGACTAGTGGGTTAGTATAAGAACTGAATCATGCCCTGTTAACTTCTCACTTTATAAACTAAACCAGAAGATACAGAAGAAATTGTAGCTAAAAAAAGTATGGCATACAAGCTTTCCTCAAAGAGATAATTAAAGGAGTTCATTTAATTATGGATCCAAAGTTATGGGGCAGTTGATTGATCTGTGTATCATATACAGCATTGTATGTAAGGTGCTCAACCAACAGATGTCCATTAAGACAACTGCAGCTTATATACCAAGACTTCTTGCAGAGGATGAAGACAGAGAAATTCTAATAAGGAAATCAACAACATCCAGCTAAGCCAACCTTGGTAACTTCAACAAAAAGGTTGGCACTGTGGAAGATGGCAAAAATATGGATCTCTGGTGGAGGTTTTACAGGAAGACATACAGAATGAGACGATATAGAGGGGCCACTATCTCCACCTAGGCTTGTACATAACAATGCATCGTGAATTTGTCCAAGTATGGAGATAAGCTGGCACAATAATTTTCCTAAAAATCAAAGGTTCTTAATTTATTAACCATTAACCTTTTAACAAGTCTGTGGACTTCTTTCTAAAAATATTTTGAAAATTTTATTTCGGCATAATCCATTTCCTTTGTAATCCTTCGACATTTTAAAAAATGCACTCAAAAATATTATTCTGAGGAGGGGGTCCATAGGCTTTACCAGACTGCCAAGAGGGTTCATGACACATAAAACAGACTGAGACCCTGTTTCATAGATCATGGCAAGAAGGGAGCTTTAGACCATGGTGGCAGGGTTCAGCAGGTCACCTCTGAAAAGGTGATGATTTCTAAGAAGCTAGAGTCCAATGGAGAAAGGGCTTAGGGAAGAATCTTTCTTGCTACCCCATTTTATCACAACATATATGTTTTAAAACTATCACTCCTCAAATTAGTTTTAATAGAGGCTACTAGGGCAGGTAGCTGAGCCTGGGACAGAGCTGGCATTTGAGGAATCCTAAAAATTTGGCAATGAGTAGTGAGTATTCCATTTTCAAACCTGGGATAAAGTTGGTTTGGGGACACAACATGGGAAACTGGGCATTGAGGAGGGTGGGGTAGAAATTGGCTTTTTAATTAAATGATATTCTCACAACAATGCTTCCTACACAACACTATCCAAACCAAAATTGCTATGTCTTACTTCAGTTTCTCATTGAAGTCTCTGAACAAATTTTGTACTATCTTAATAAAACCAGTGACTTGTTTCTCCCCCGTTGTGCCCCATACTAGCCAAGGATATAATAGAAAATATATCCACTTGAGAAAAGAACAACTCACCTTAACTGATTAAACCATTCTGCAGAGCAATTTGGAACTATGCCCAAAGGGCTATAAAACCATGCATACCCTTTGACCTAGCAATACCACTACTAGGTCTGTATCCCAAAAGAGATAAAAAAACAAAAGTGAAAAGGACTTATATGTACAAAAATATTTATAGCAGCTCTTTTCTAAGGGTAAAGAATTAGAAGATGAGGGGATACCCATCAACTAGGACATGGCTGAACACGCTGTAGTATGTGATTATGATGGAATACCATTGTACTATAAAAAAGGATGAACAGGATGCTTTCAGAAAAACCTGGAAAGACTTGCACAAACTGTTGGAAAGTGAAATGTACCGGGTACAAAGTAACAGTAATATTGTAAGATCATCAGCTGTGAATGACTTAGCTATTCTCAACAATGATGTAATACAACACTGAAGGACTTATGATAAAAAATGCTATCCATCCTCAGAGAAAGAACTGTTGGTGTCTGAATACAGATTGAAGCATACTTTTTTAACTTTATTTTTCTTGAATTTTTTTCCTTGTATGTTTTCTTTTGCAACATAACTATTATGAGTATGTTTTGCATGACTACACATGTATAACCTACATGGAATTGTTTGCCTTCTCAATGAGGGAGGGAGAGGTGGGAAGAGAAGAAGGGAGAGAATTTGGAACTCAAAGTTTTAAAAATGAATGTTAAAAATTGTTTTTACACATAACACGAAAAGTAAAATCCTAAATAAAACCTTAAAAAAAAAAAAGAACAACTCACCTTGTAAAAGAGGTGTGCCAGAGTATAAATGACCATGGTTTGTGGTCCTTATAGAGCCTTTGACATTTCCCAGACTTTCACAATCAGAAGGAAGCTCAGAAATTATGAAGACCAAGGCACAGCCAATCAAGAGTACTGACTACAGCATCCTGAAAGTTGCCCAGATGAAAGGAGGATCTCCAGTATGGTGGAACCCACTAAACGCCCCGCCCCAACACAGCCCCTTTTGCATTGGAGGCAGCTAGGTGGAACAGTGGATCCAGTATTTGATAGAGATAAACTTTAATTAGAAAAATGCTTTCCACCAATTGATATATTGAGGATATTACAGGCAACAATTTGAAAACCTGAGATAATTAGATTGATGAAATGAACTTTCCTACTTTTGTAAAAATAACATAAGGAATATTTGGCTGATCATCAATATGGTGGTAAATTTCTAGGACACTCTTTCCTTCAGTTTCCTATGCATTATATGATTAATAACCCAAATCTGCACTAGTGGTCCCCATACCCAGAATCACTTAAAGTTCAGATCAGATCCTTTCTTCCCCATAAAGTTGTTCCTTATTTTCCCAGTTGCTGACATTCTGGCCCTCTCAAAATTGTCTTATATGACTTGGTACATACATTATATTTAGGTAGCTAAATGTTGAATCTCTCTAGAAGATTGTAAGCTCCCTGAGGGCAGGGATTATTTAGTTTTTCACTCTGAATCCCCATTACACAGAGAAGTGTGAATTCTAACACAGAGAAGTTACTTAATGAGTTCTTGTTCAATTAAATAATTAGTCAACCTCATAAAAAATAAGGAGTCACTATTAGTATTTCTAGCTTACCAACAAGAAAACTGAAGAGCAAAGAATTACATTGTGATAAAGGCAGCAAGAAAATTGGCTCTTCTTCCTCTTGAAAAGCTGAAAATCATATGCTTTATAATAAAATCTACAGCAATTTAGCTTGTTTCTTTTACTAAGAAGCAACACTTTTACAAAATGTTTTCTAGAAAATAACATTAAATTTAGTAAACATTCCATTTGAAGATATTTATTATTTGTATATATACAAATATATGTATGAAAACTTTTGATTCTTTCATGTATTTTTTTAAATCATAGACTTTGCACCATGTAAGTGTTTCGATGCAGATGATGAGTCAGATAGACAGGTGGCATCATCCAAAACACATGGCTCCTGAGAATCTCTCCTTGATCCATATCCTGGAACATCAGTAAAGTAGTGACTCCCTTGTTTCCCC
The DNA here is from genome assembly GCF_028372415.1 of Notamacropus eugenii. Classification (NCBI taxonomy): domain Eukaryota; kingdom Metazoa; phylum Chordata; class Mammalia; order Diprotodontia; family Macropodidae; genus Notamacropus; species Notamacropus eugenii. Next base: position 101,536,677 of record NC_092876.1, read on the forward strand.
TCAGGTACTTAAGAGATGACATGGATTCCAGCAGAGAAGTGTCAGGCCATCTGGAATAGCTGAGAGAAAATAATTTGGAAGCATTTCTTTCAAGATAGTTAAAATTATTTTCTTTTTCTTCCCTTCAGAAATATCAAGGATGACTGAAACTTTTCACATTTCCATCTGTCATCCACTGTACATTTCCTGACTAATTTCCAAAAGCACTACGGGGTCTCTGTTTCCATCCAGCTTGATTGTTCTACTGAGTATTAAGATGACCACATTTAGTTCCTTTAAAAAGTCTTTTTAAAGCAGTGGTTTCAAAATAAAAACATTATTTATGTCACAGCATATTTTTATTTTATTTTGTCAAACATTTCCCAATTACATTTTAATCTGGTTTTGGTCACACTGGGGAGTTTTGGGGGCTGCTAGAGACCCATAGGCCTCAAGCTTGATACCCCTCCATTAAAGTATCTCAAAGCATTAGACGGAAAGAAAATTACTGAACATTTTATGGTGATAAAAAACATAAAACATTACTATAACCACATATAAGTAAAGTTCCCACTACCTGCTCAAGGTGGAAGATGGTTTTTAATAAATTTACAGCAGAGACAGGAGAAGTGAAAGGAAGGGAAGTTGAGTCCTATATTGAAGCCCCAAAGGAAGATGAAGGTAGTGTGGAAACCAAGAGATCAGCCCCATTCCTCACCTGCTATGCTGACTGTCAGAACACAAGCTTTTCACCAACAATAAACCCTAAAGGCTGAAAATTGAAGGAGGCTATGATTTTTACCAAATCATTCTTGATAATAACAGTAATGATAATGATGATTTATATATCACTTTAAGATTTGAAAAATATTTTGCAAATATCACATTAAATCCTCAAAACAACCCTGTGAAATATGGACTATTATTATCCTCATTTTACAAATGAGGAAACTGAGGCTGAGTGGTAAAATGATTTACCCTAGGCCACACAGCTAGTAAATAACTGAGGTAAGATTTGAACTCAGGTCTTCCTGATTCCAAGTCTATAACTCTATCTGCTGGGGCACTGAGTTGCCATTATTAAATTTAAACTGGTAATGATACACTTGAGAACCATTAGAAAAGAATGAAAACTTAATTGAGAAATTGCAACAACTATATTTGCTTCATTCATACATTTTACAAGTACATTCATTAAACAGTGAGCTATAGATCAGTTTGGCTTAAGCCTAGAGCAGCTGGAGAAAAGTAAGCTGGGGCCAGAGTACAGAACATCTTGACAAGCAGGCCAAGGAATTTGAATTTATTCCACAAACAATGGAGAACCTTAGAGATTTCTGAGTAGGGAAATAAAAGAAAACACCTGATATTAATATCTGTGTATGTGCTTAGGATAGCTATGTAATACAGTGCCTGGCCTGAAGTCAGGAAGAAGTCAGAAAGACTCATCTTCTTGAATTCAAATCTGGCTTCAGACACTTCCTCACTTTGACTTACCCGGGCAAGTCACTTAACCCGGTTTGCCTCAGCTTCCTCACCTGGAAAATGGACTAGAGAAGGAAATGGCAAACTAAAATGCCAAAAAAACCCAAAACCAAATGGAATGTGGAAGAGTCAGGCACAATTGAAATGATTCAACAACCACAACATATATCTACTAAGCTGGCACTTCAAGGTCTTCCAAGGAATCATACTAACTTTCTAAATGAGACTAGAGACCCTCTCATTGTGTATTCTCCATCATATGCATAATGGTTTGGCCTTCTGGCCAAAGGTCACTCTGGACCTTCTCTCAGATTTGATTCAGACTCGTGTGTGTGTGTGTGTGTGTGTGTGTGTGTGTGTGTGTGCGCGTATATATATACATATATATATGTATATATATACATATATATACACACATGTATATATGTGTATATATAAATACACATACACACATATGTACATATAAATCACATATCTCATTACTGAAAAAGACCTTCAGAGACATTTTATTCCAATGTATACCCTTTCTACAATATCCTCATGCGCTCATCCAGACTCTACTTTAAGAGCTCCAATTCTTTCCTTCTGTGCTGTGGCAGCCCATCCCACTTTCAGACCAGAAAGGCCTTCTGGGAGGAAGAAAAACAAAGTGCTCTCTACAGGTGAATTCTTCCCAACATCATACTGGATCGGTCCATTTGGGATGCATGAAGAGTACTTCAGATAAATGTCTGTGATCAGAGGGGAGAGGAACAGCTGCTAATCAAAGGCTGTCACACATGATTTGCACCACCCCAAGCTTCATGAGAAGCATAAAAATAAAGATCACAAAACCATGTTTATTTCCCTTTCACTGCTGTTTCTGACATTACTATGGCAGTCAGGCAGGCTGAGTCAAAACAGTTTTCTAAAAATATGGATCAGCTGAGACCCTTAAAAAGTCTCCTTTTATGGAGTTATCGTTAGGACTTTTCCCCTAGGGCTGCTTTGTATATGCCTTTCCAGAGGCGCTCCTCTTCTGCCAGAATCATAATAATCTCTACTTCAGGCCCTACTCGTCTGAAAAGAAAAGAAAAAAAATATAGCTATTTCCCTTTGCATGAGGATCCCAGCCTCCCAAAGGTTGATAAGTAAATTTGCAGTCTGGCTAGAAGTAACAGTAACCACACCTAACCCAGTTGTATCCTCCATTAAAGAGCATAAGACAGAGATGTGACCACAATTTCTACTATACTGTAATTGGTTTGGGGAGTAGGTGACATGGTAGGTAGGATATGGAAATATGGCCACAAACTAACCAGTGTTAAAACCCTTTGGAACCTAATTCTACCATTTCCCAATTTTCAGAAAATAATGGTGTGCAAACTTTCCATGAACAGCCAAATGGTGAAAGAGGAAGAAATTACAATCCAATCTCGATCTCTCTTTGCACCAAAAGACTGGTGAAAAGATAGATGGAAGGAATAGAACTGGAAGGCCCCATCTGAGGACCTTTGTGTTTCTAAGGTAGTACGTACAATACTCTGGCCTGTATCAAAGTCCTTTGCCTCTCAGGTGATTGAGAAAGGAAGTGGAAATGTTTTACAAGCCTCGTAGGCAGAGTGCCTCCAGAATTTGCATTCCTTAAAAGCTTCATGCTTTTAAAGCTCTTTCCCTCTAAACTATTTTCCTTTTCTGATTGACATCAGACGTCTCTCTGGTATCTAGGAGTTACACACACACACACACACACACACACACACACACACACACACACACACACACACACACACACACACACACACACACCCCAATAGTGTCAAACTCAAATAGAAATGGGAGTTACTAAACTATTTATGAGGCAGCTATAGTGGTGCCATAGTGCATAGAGTGCCCAGCCTGGAATCAAGAAGACATCTCCCTGAGCTCAAATCTGGCCTCAGACACTTACTAGCTGTGTGACCCTGGGCAAGTCATTCAACCCCATTTGCCTCAGTTTCTTCACCTATAAAATGAACTGGAGAAGGAAATAGCAAACTACTTTAGCATCTTTTGCCAAGAAACCTCAAATGGGGTCACAGCTGAAAGCAACCGAACAACAAACCATATATAAAGATCCCTATGGGCCACATATTGACTTAGAAAGTAGCATTTAATATCATCTACTTTTATTGGGTTTCTATTTATTTCATTAAACATTTTTCAATTACATATTAATCTGGCTCAGAATGCCCTTGAATAGGAGTGTTGTGGCTCTTGTGCTCCTGCTGGCTGGTGTTTAGCACCTCTGGAGTACAGGTTGGCAATAAAACAGAAGTGAAAAGCCTCCTCTTCTCTCCTGCTACTACCCAAATCCCCATTATGACCCAGAGAAAATATCCCAGAAAATAGGAGAGAAACAGGCAAACCAGAAAGGAGGCTCTAGTCTTGGAGCACCCTACTGAACCTGCAGACACAAGACACTATCTGTGCCCAGAATACTTTCTTCCCTCTGGTGCTGCACACTGCTCCATAAATCTCTGCCGTACTACTGGGTCAAAGAAAGAAGGTCAATTGAGGGATTTTCATCTTTATAACTTGAAGGAAGGCATAACTTACATGTAAGACATAGAGTTAACCATGCATGTGTGACATGTGAGATACAATCTGCAGAGTAATTTATATTTAAATAGCATCTTTCTCTTAAAGGCTCAAGTAAATTTACAGACTTTTTGTTAATTAATCCCAACAATGCATCCATGAGAGAGGTAAAGGATATGTATATATTAATCTCATTTTCTTGACAAAGGAAAAGAAACTCATTTAGAGAAGCCAAACCAACAGGTCTTTTTCTGTTTGTTCTTTATAATATCATCTCTGCATCCACCTGCAGCACCCAGTGACATCTCTGGTGTCTAAGGAGCCTTTGATTGATCCAAAAGGCAAAGGCCTTCAAAGGAGGGATGTGGAGGCTAAGGTGCATATGTATGCTACAACCCTATCTTCTGTTCTGCTCTATTCTCTGGATCTGTTTTTATTATTTTAGAGGAGGAGTCAGGAAAACATGGGGTTCAGGTCTTGCCTTAGATACACCGTGGCTCTGTGACTCTAGGTAAATAATTTAATGTCTCAGTACCCCAGCCCCTCTCTAAGATTCTAAATTGGAGATCTGCATTGATAAGGAGGTTAATCAGCATTTATGAAGTGCCTCCTGTAAGGCAGGCATTGCAATAAGGGCTAAGAGAATGAGTTTCCTCATAGGAGTTCCCCTTTACCAATAAAATCACAGGTCTAGTCCGGGCATTTTGCTTTTGTCATTTTCCCTAGGTCTTTTATTTCTTTTAATTGAATGCAGTCTTTTATTATATTACAATTGGTAAAATGCTTTGAAGTTAAATTTTCTTTTATTTTCAGTTCTGAATTCTCTCCCTCCCCTCTCCCCCACGCATTGAGAAGGTAAGAAAGACAAACCCCATTGCCAATATGCATAATCATGCAAAGCATATTCTTGGATTTTTCCTAGGGCTTTACTGTACTTTCCAGTAAAGACAGGGGGGAGGATATACCTATTTTTGAGGGTCAAGTAGTGAGCAGGTAGATTTATTTATAATAGTTCACTTCCCCTTTATTTCATTACGTGGGTCCTGTAGGGTAAAGAGGAGTGTTTAGGGAGATGCTCTGTCTAGGAAATAATTAGATTCAAGAATCTACTCAAGCAGGGTACCACTAAAATTTCTATAGACATGGGTCGTGTATGACTTTCACCTAGCTTTATCAAATGTTACAAAAAAGTCAATAAACTGCATTTTGGTTCTAAGATGGCCCAAAGCACTTTAAAAAAAAATTAGCTAATTATCAAGGGTACAGGAACACAAAACTACATGATCTAGTCCGGTCTCTACTTGCTTTAAGGTGAATCGGCTTTAGTCCTAAATTTTACAAACCCTGGAAGTTTGGATTTTATTGGTCTGTGCTCCTGGATGTTGTGGAAAGATGGAAGTCTGCCAAGTTCAGCTGGCTCTGGCTCAGGAGTTGTCTCCTACCCACCCACCCACAACCCCATTTGGAGTCACATGGGAAAGATTCAGCCAATTAAGAATCTAGAAAAACTATAGTTTTTTCTACATGCCTCCAAGTTTGTTTTATTTTTATTTTTTAATACCTAGTTCAAAAACTCATTTTAAACGAAGCCATGGCTATCTAAGTGGAATAAAAACATTTTTACTCAGGTTTTAGCAAAGGTTCCCAAGCCAAAAAAACTAAGAACCAAATCTGGTTAACCCCACTTCTCTTTGTATGTCTGGAATTCACTAGACTATTCTAGTTGTATCTGGAAGGGGAAACTCCAGACAATTGTTTTGTTAAGTCTTTTTTAGAACAGATTTTAAAAGGTCATAGAATAATAAAAGGTTAACCTCTTTAAGAAGATTCCTGGGGACAGTTAGGTGGCACAGTGGTTAGAGCACCAACCCTGGAGTCAGGAAGGACCTGAGTTCAAATTCAGTCTCAGACACTCAGTCACTGTGTGATTCTGGGCAAGTCACTTAACCCTGCTTGCCTTAGAAAAATTAAAAGAACAATGAGTAGAAAAAGACCAAAAATTTTTAAAAAGTGGGTTCCTGCAGGTTGTAAAAAGGTAAACTCTAGGACTGATTGCAGCATCAACCTGATCTTAGTTAACTAAATATCTATTACAAAGGAAGACAGGGGCCTAGAGAAGTAGCAAAAGAGAGAATATGAAGGACTTCGTGCTTAATCAGTTTTGTAGTTTCCCAGACTTCTCCATGCACCGCTGCCATTTAAGCCATGTGCCCCATTTCCTTCCCTGTCTGCACATTGTGATGGACAATTAATTCAGATGGTTAGAATCCAGTGATAATGAGGCCAAGGTCATAACAGCCTATGAACAACAGTTAGCTTCACTTGATTACACAGCCCCAGAAAACACCTATCCTTGAAAGTATGTGCCACAAGTAGGAAAGGGGGGTAGATGAATCATAAGGTCAGATATTTGTAACTGGAAGGGCCCTTCGAGGCATCCAATCCAATCCCTCCATTTTATGGATGAGTAAACTAAGGCCCAGGGAAATGAAATGACCTTCACCAAGGTAATGGGCAATCTGGTCAAGACAAGTGTGCCATCATGATTGCAAAAATCATTTCAATTTACATGGCTAACTAATTTAATCACAGAATTAAATTAAATCTGTAAAGGGCCAGGGAAATCAATTCTATCATACCATCTATAGAAAAACTGAAGGTCAGTGATCTGCTCAAGGTGCCTGTCCTGGATAGCAGATGGCAGAACTGGATCTTCTGACTAGAAGCCCAATCCTATTTCCATTACCTTGTGCTGCCTCTCTGATGACAATGGATCAGACAATGCCTCAGAAGGGCAGTGGCTTACTGTTACACACAAGAACACAGGCTAAGCTGCAGCACTGGCAGTTAAAATTCAGATCTTAAAAGCTTAATTGCTCTAGGAAAAACATTCATTGCCTTTGTCTTAATTTAACTTAACACTGAATGTAAATTCTTCATTCAAACTCTAAAGAGAAGGTTGCCATCGTAAGTCTATGTTCACAAGTATGGTGTCTGTTTTCAGAACCTCTAGTTACATGCCTGTGGAATAGGCATCAAGCTTAGCTGCTACACAGAAGCCACCTGAATTTCAGCTTTGTACACCAAGACTTCTTATAAATCCCATTTTTCATCTTACCAGTTAATCTTACTTTATGAATGAGCTAAATCACCTGGGTTACATTTCGTTAAGAACTGTTTTCCTTCTATGGCACTTTGACACGACAGAAAATAACCAATTCTTCTTGGCAAAAGATTTTATGCACTGTGTGCTGGAACATATATTTAAAATGTATATATTTGAATATGGAAGCAAAATGATTTTTTCTTCATGTAAATGCTTGTTCAGAATTCTCCCCTCCCCGCTAAAAACTTGGATAGTAAATATTTTCAGTCACTTACAAATAATAATCTAAAGACTGTTTTCAAAAATTTTGAAAAAGAATTGTATTTAAACAGCCTCAGATTCTGAAGACAGTTATAATGAAGAATTTCAAGTGGAAAAAGATGAATATAAGTTGGTAGACAAGTAGATAGATGATAGACAGGTAGATTTTAGACAGATGGATAGATGACAGATTGACAGATGGATCGAAAATAAATAGATATGATAGGTAGATGATAGATGGTGGATAAGTAGATAGATAGATAGATAACAGGTAGATAAATAGAAGATAGATGACAGGTAGATTAGAAGATAGGTAGATGACAGAAAGATCGATATTAGAAGACAGATTGATGATAGAGATAGGTCAACGATAGATATAAGTAGAAGATGGATAGATAAGTGATAGATAAATAGAAAGCTGATAGACAGGTAGATGATAGATGATAGGTTGATAAGTAGAAGATAGATAGACAGACAGATAGAAAGATAAATACATTGTAATAAGAGAAGTTAAGAACCCTGGAAAGAGGGTTTATGCCTCAAAGGCTTCAATCCAGGGAAGTTAAGATGAAAGCTCACCAAACAGAAGAGACTGGAAAATGGCTTTTCATGTAAGCAGCTGGGGGAGGAGGAAGGTACTAGAAGGGAAAGAAGGTGGTCCTTTGACTCCAAGCAGAAACATACACAGATACTATGAAGATGCTCTGCATATCTCTGGTACACAGCAAAGGTGGGAGATAGAAATGAGTTCAAAATTGCATAACTGTACAGTGACAAAAGGAAATCAAACACTGTTTTCTAAATCCTGGTCTGGTCTTTTGAACTGACTGTGGGAAATGAGCTCACACAATCTGTTGGAGGGTGGGGCTATGACTCAAATCTGCTCTTTACTTTGCTTTTCCTTTGATTAGAAATGGCAGCCTCATTACTGAAGAAGAACTCTACTTTCCTAGAGGGATTTCCCTAACATCGGCTATACCGTGACCCTGGAGGGGATAGGAGCACAGTTTGGTAATTGGGCCTGACGATTTTGTGAATACCATTAAAGTCCCCAGATATTGAAAAAAGGGGGGAAATGGGAATCAATACATACTTGTGTGATGAGATGACATGGGAATTAGCTATGCTTTTATCAAGTGGCAATTCGCTCATTCACGAAATTACTAGAAAGCATTTGGCAATTATGGAAAAGGAAAAAAGAAGCTACAAAAGAGATGTTACACTTCCCCTTATTCAATTTAAACCATTTCCCAAGCACTTTGGTTTTGCAAGGGGAGCATAAGAAAAGTTAATTTTTTGGAAATGTGGCTCAATCATCATCTTCTCCGTGCTAACTTTTTTTGCCATCTCCCCCAACCTCTAGCTAAAATTAGCTAAGTAAGAATTTGAGTGGCTACTATTTCTATAAAGTTGTATTTGCATAATACGGGTTTACAAAAGCATTGTGGGATTTTAATAATAATCCTTATATTATCTATTTTGCAGATAAGGCTCAGTCACACAGCTAGTAACTGTTGGAACCTAGGTTCCAATTCAGCTCTTTTTACTGCACCATACTATCCCCCTAGTGTATAAAAACATCAGTGTAGTTGTTGTTCAGTCATGTCCAACTCTTTGTGATCCCATCTGGGGTTTTCTTGGCAAAGATACTGGAGTGGTTTGCCATTTCCTTCTACAACTGCTTTTCTGATGAGAAAACTGAGGCAAACAGGGTGAAGTGATTTGCTCATGGTCACACAGCTAGTAAGTGTCTGGAATACATTAAATAATACAGGAACAAGGCAAATAGAAAAACCAAGAGCTAAATTGTGTGGTCCTTCAATAAGAACTGAGCCTATGACTCCCGTGACCTGGAGAAACTCTTTAAAAGTATAGATTACTGCCAATAATAACAACTAACATAGTCCTTTAAGGTTTGCATCTCACCTCAGACACTTGACACTCACTAGCTGTGTGACCTTGGGCAAGTCACTTAACCCCAATTGCCTCATCCTGGGTCATCTCCAGGCATCCTGATGAATATCAGGTCACTGGATTCAGATGGCTCTGGAGGAGAAGTGAGGCTGGTGACCTGCACAGCCCTCCCTCACTCAAAACAAAGTCAAGTGCAAGTCATGTCATCATTTCTCTGATGGCATGATCTTCTTCAGCAACAAAGGACGAACATACACAAGACTTTGCATATATTATCCTTACAATAGCCCTCTGAGATAGAAGCTACAGCTAGACTCACTTTAAAGAAGAGAAAAATGAGACAGAGAGGTTAGGTATCTTGCCCATGGTTCACAAGCCTAGAGATATGAAAACTAGAGTTGTTTGTCTATAACCTTGATCATAACCTCTTCAATGGCAAAGACTATAACTACCCTTTCTCACGTAAACCTTTTAAGTAACATATACCTAGTGGTTCAGGACTTCATTTAGAGAGTGCCTTTTAATGTAATAAGTTAAGACTTTACATTACATACAAGTGAGAATCAGTTCTCTCTCCCATAGAGAGAGGAGTCATTAACTCTAAAATGGTAGCAGATCAAGAAGGTAGATACACTCTTGAAGGTGTAAGGTTTGAAAATTCACATAACCTCATTCTTCCTTCTGAGGTTCCCTATGAATTCAAATCAAATCATGACCTAGTATGTTTGGAAAATTCCAGGATTCTTGTGGCCACATGAACTGCCTTCTGGAGATATTTTCTTTCTTCAGAGATTTTGTTTTTAACAGCTTCCCTAACTCTAAGAATTTACAAATTTTCTGCAAAGTTTTGGTGGAAAAAAAAAATCAATGCTTTCAAAAGGATAATACCCACTTACTACCATGTGGATAATCTAACCAGTGTAAGTACAGGCTCTATGAGCCTGGGCTTTTGTAGTCTCCAACTCAACACTGAATGACTACCAAGATGGATTTTGTCCCTCTTTGTACCCCTCTCCGTATCACAGCTCACACAACAAGGGTTGTGTTAACATAAGCATATCACGAGTTCAGTTGAGTATCAGCTAATTCATAGCAGATGTTTCTCAGATTACTAAAAAAACACTGAAATGGATTTGGATTGGCAGCTTTTTCCTTTAAAGGGACCAAGACCAGAACAGCAGGCAGCAGCCAATGAGAAATAAAATGCTTACAGAATTGAGTAAATTAGGAGACTGTATATGGTTTCCCTATATTCTATTCAGCATAATTTGAGCCCAGTAGCCATTTGATTTCTTTAGTAGAAACAAAACTGCGCTCAAAAAAAAACATGAAGAAAACCTCTCTATTTTGAACTTTGATTAAGTGGGATTTTACTTTTGGGTCAGGCAATAGAGACTAGCTTATATGATTAGGCAAATGAAACATACAGTTAAGAGAAAGGAAAGCAGCGGGTTTTTTTGTTCTAAAATATCCTCTTGTTCTCCCCACACATTTATCCTCAATTTAAATACATGCCAATGTAAACATTATCTGGTGCATATCGATAAAGCAGGATCTTTACATCCTGACTGAGCAAGGAACTTCTCAGAGCCCTGCGCAGGCAAGCGAATTATAAAATGCTTGAAACACACTCCACTAATTTCACAGGCCCAAAGTGGAAGATGATTTTGCCACCTATTTTAAAAAAATATTTAAAAAAGAAACTCCAGTGCTCATTTTCTACATCAGACTGTAACTCAAATTAAGGAAACACTCTCAGGTCACATCCTGGAGAGAAATTACCAAAGTTCTCTTCAGGGGTGAAAGGAGGAATGTGGTGAAAAACTAATGAAAGACATTTAAGATTAGTTGGAATGACTGGAGGGCAGTAATGGCCCTTTTCCTAAACTAAATCTAAGTTAATAGCAGGGTTTAGCTTATTAAAGCTAAGAGTGGAATTTGTTCAAACTGTTTCAACAATGGCTAATATTAACCAAGCTCTCCCAGGTGTGACTGCCATCAATTTGCTTTGTTGTACAGTTAACTGAACTCTTCCAAAGTTAAGAATGAATAGGAATTGGCAGGAAAGGAAGTCAGAACAATCATTTCATCTCATAGTCTAGCTCTGTGTCTGAGCTTTGGGAAGAAGAGACTTTTTTTCTGTTTTCTTTTCTTCATTACATTTTTTTCCCCAACTGGATATCTTTTCCATTTACATGAACTACACACAATTGGAAGGAAAAATTGGGTCCAAGAAGAACAAATGGAAAAGAGCACATTTTACTTGAGGTCTTAAATGTATCTATGGCCTGTTAGTATATTGATGATGGGCTTTTTACAGATTATTATACATTTTTCACTGAAAAGTCTCCATAAGTACTCAGTATGATAAAAAATATGTATATTTATTTACCAGTCCCCTGAAGGCTAGAGAAAACTTCTCACAAATGCACGTAGGATGAGATTGCATAAGTGTAACTTGCTGTCATCTGAATGCTACATAAAGTAGCTTTTAGATATTGAAATATACCATCTTGCATGGAAATACAGAATTTTAGAGCTAGAAAGGACCTTAGAGAAAAGCACTAGAGTCTTATAGTCCTTTATCAAAATGAAAAATAAGTAGACTCATTTATTTTTCTGATAACTAATTCCAGAACATGATAATTCTTCAATTGTATTATTTATATGACAGTGACAGGGAATACAAGCTTCCAACCCCCTTCCTCCTGCCTTAATGGACTGATTATGAACACCTATCCATCCCTTCCCCTCACTCCCCCAATCATGAAATGGTGGCCAACTTTCTGGTCACGTGCCTTTCTGAATTTGGTCAGGTTGGTCATTGAACAGCAGACACATGTTTTTCTGGGCTCCTCCTTTAATTCTCTCCCATTGGGTAGAACCTGCTATAACTTATATATTAAAGTTTTATGGGCAGAACCTTTGAGATTCCTAGATTACTTCCATGTTATTATAAAAAAAAACTGAAGGAGAAATTTAATGAAAATTAATATTATAATAGGTTATAGAATTTTAGAGCTAAAAGGGACCGTAGAGATTTTATAATTCAATTCTTCTTCCTCCCCCACTTGCACAATCACGATTTTAGAGGTAAAGAAACTAAGACACAAATCCAAATTCAACCTAATCTCTGGAAAGAATAAAACTGTTAATTCTTCTTCTTGTCTCTATCCTTTTGGAATTGGCACTGGCCAGGGAAAAAGTGGTTTATTAAATACCACCAATATTGCCAAAGATTCCTTATTATTTAAGTTCCAACACGAGATGGGTTCCAGTTCTGAGGTCCTAGAAACATAGGTTGTTTGCATTTAACTAAAAACTAAATTCATATTAATAAAATTAAATAACCCAAACATCCCTTATCCAAGCCTGCCATTTCCTGGGCTTCAGCTATCAACAGTTTCCTCAACTATTCCTAACTCTTAAGGTAATGTCAAATAGGGCAGAGACCAAACTGCTCAGAAGATGAAAATATAAAATATGGTGATTTATTAAAACTCAGTATTCACTGGTGCAGATAACTCACAGAGACTTCCGAAGCTTGAATATAATTGGCAAAAGGCTCTGTGAGGCAAGCAGGAGTAGAAACCATTCATATATGAAGGTGACATTATTCGACATTGTAAACATTTGTTTAACATGGTGTCTTGGCTTTGTAGTCACTGATCAATTCATATACATATAGTCACAGTGCATATCCATGCACACATTATTATTAATGACAACTGATTTATGTTTAGAGACTTCCTTTCCTCAAAGGACCATTTTACACAAGCTGACGTGTTTTATTAACCATCACTGAATTCTTACCAGACCAATAATTAGGTTCAGGCAAACAGTATTGGATTTATTAGAATGGAGCATGAATATTTACTTTCTGAGAATTATTACAATGCTACTACTAGATACCAAGTATGGCAAAGCCAAGGGGTGTTTTATTTATAGTCCTATCTTTCATTCTGTCCCTCCAGCCCCCACTGGCAGAAGTCATCCTTAACTTCCTAAATATTGACCTTCTTAGTTGAATATCTCAATAATGTAGTTAGTAAAGTCTAACTTTTATTGTAATTATTTACATATATGAATTAGCTCACTATTGGATGGAACATGAGTTCCTTGAGGAAAGGGACTGTGTTATTTCTCATCATCATATTTCCAGCACCTAGGATAGTTCTCTGATGTTCAATGTAATCTCTCTTCCCCATAATGCCTTGCACAGTGCAAGTGCTCGATTGTTTTTTAACTTTTTATTGTGAACTTAAAAAATCATTAACACACATCAATTACAAAGTACAAAGAAGAGACAAAAAAAATGGTGGCATATGAAACCAGGAACTTCTGGTATATACTTTGGCTTTTTAAAGTGTATATTAAGCTTAACACGGTAGTAATGTAAGTGTCCTGTTTGTATCACTTCCTAAACTTTTTCTTTTCTTCTATGTATTTTTAATCTCTTATTGATACTTTTTTATTTCTTTTTTGTCTCTCTACAACTTCCCACTAACTCACTTCCTCAATATTGTTGAACAGATTATCAAAAGGCTAAATTCTAGCTAAACTCACTAATTAAAAAAAAAAATCCCTGAGTTTTCAAATTCTATTTTGAGTAGTTTGGTATGATTTATGTAACATTTGGTATTGATTTGAAATATGAAATATTATGGGGTAGGCAATAATCTCACCCCCAAACATTGGAACCAATGGAAGGTCAAAGAACTGTTACATAATGATAAAAAGTCCTTTTTGTATTCAAATTAAAATTAGCCATCCAATATTCCTGACGTAATTACTTTAATTAATTCTAACTTATTTGCTCCTTAAACAGATCTACTAGGATTATAGATAGTCAGTTATAAGACTTGGCAACTTCTTTGTTCTCATTGTAGGGAACCCAAACTCCTTGGTAAATAAGGTACCCTTCTCTCTCTTTGGACCCATTTCCCACTGGTATTGGTGCTTTCCTATATTCCACAAACAACAAACGTGTTTCACACAGTTTCTCTCCTACTAACATATTTCCCTGGCTTCCTGAAGTTTGATTAACTCAGAGAGAAAAAGTAAATTCAAATCTAAGGAGACCACAACAGACAAATGGTTAATACCCTGTCACTTGCTTCTGACAGCATATCACATTCAGAAAAAAGAAAATAGGTATGACAGAGGGGGATGTTCAGTGTTAATAGAAAAGAAACTCAGTAGAATACTATCAGTAGTAAAAAAAGAAGAGAGAGGCTTCTCCTAAAAGTTCCATTCCCTTTGTCTTCTTCTGATCTTTCATTTTTTAATTTCACCAATTAAGTTGAAAGTGTTGGAGAGTAAGAGGAGGCTCCAGCACATCCCTGCTTATTATCCTCTATCATTCTAGCTACTCTTTTCTTATTTAATCTATCTCTTCTCTACTATAGGTCCAAGAGGAAAAATCAAATTATTTCTTATGTTTATAGGATCATAAATCTAGAATTGGGGGACCCCAGAAAGCAATCTAGTCTATCCCTTGATTTTTACAAATGAGGAAACTGAGACCCAGAGTTGTCCAGAATTCCACAAGTGAGAGTCAGAATTTGAATTTGAATAGAAAGTGCTTTTTCCACTTTACTATGTTTCACAGTCATTTCCAATCTCTTGGTTTGTCACCATCACTGAACCATTTCTTCCAATGAAGTTCATTCCCTCTGATGACATTACTCTCTCAATCACTGGCATCACCCTTTGTAGACTACCATAGTGATCTCTCACCTTTTCCAGTTTAATCAACACCTAACTTAAACTCTATCTTCCCATCAAGTGCTATTATTATCCTCCATAAATATGTAAAAGAGGATTATAGACACAGAGTTAGAAGAGATCTCAGAGGCCATCTGTCTAGTCCCCCTCCTTTAAATATGGGGAAACTGAGGCCCAGGGAGATGAAATGCCTTGCCCAAGGTCACACAGGTCATGTGGCAGTGAGAAGATGCCCGAAGTCCTCTGACTTTGGTGTTCATACCAATGCTTTTTATAACATAATCAGTTCCTCTAATGACTTTCATTTCCATACTACCTCAATCACCCACAGGAGTGGTCACCTTACAGCTCATTAGCACCACAAAGTGCTTCACTTCTAAGTTCCTGAACTCTGAGTTTTCCCTGTCTGATCACACTTTATATTTTTCTTCATCCCTCCCCTTGGCTTATTCTTTTAAAAACGGTATCAATCAACAAATATTCATTAAGTTCCCACCATGTGCCAGGCATAGTACCAGGGCTCTGTCTCATTCTTACTAAACCAGTGGTCTTTCCTCAACCCTCATCTAGATGCAGCTAGGGTCTTGGCCTTGAGTCAGGTAGACCTGAATTCAAATTCAACCACAGTTACTAGCTGTGTGACTATGGGCAAGTTACTTACCCTCTGCTTGCCCTAGTTTATTCAGCTGTAGAATGGGCATAATAACAGCACCTACTCTGCATGGTTGTTGTGAGGATCAAATGAAATAATATTTCTTAAGCTCCTGACACATAGAAAGCACTAAATAAATGCTTACTCCCTTCCCTTTCCTTCCTTCCTTCCTCCATCCATCCATCCATCCATCCATCCAGTCTTTTCTCTCTCTCCAGCTTTTGATATTGTTGGCTGCCTTCTAACCAACCACATTCTCTCTTCCCTTGGTTTCTAGCTCTTTGCTATTTCTCCTCCTACCTGTGTGACTACTACTTCACAGTCTTATTTTCTGGACTCTCATTTATCTCTTCTTGACGCTTGAGTCCCCTTATTACAGTCAACCCCAAGCTCTGTCCTGAGTCTTCATCTCCTTTCTGTACAGATTCTCCTTTGGTTATTCCATTTGCTTCCTTAGGGTTGAGTCTCTATGAAAACATCTCCCAAACTTATATAAAACCTTAATCTCTCTCTCTCTTTCCCTCTTTCCCTCTCCGTCCTTTCCTCCCTCCCTCCCTCCCTCTCTCTCTCTCTGTCTCTCTCTCTCCCTGTGTCTGTCTCTCTCTGTCTTTGTGTGTATGTGTGTGTGTGTGTGTGACTCTCTCATTCCTTATTTCTACCTGCTAGGTATCTCTTCCTAATAGTCCCACCAGCATCTCAAACTCACTTTAAGTCTTCTATAATTGGGCTCCAATTAATTTTTAAAGATTTATTTCATATTACTCCACTCTATGCACTCTATGTCCCAAATAAACCAGCTTACTAGCTTTTTGATAAACATTGCAGCTCTTGTTTCCATGCCTTTACACAAGGAGTTTGTTCTCCCTGCCTGGAATGTATTGCTTTGCCTCTTAGAATCTCTAGCTTCCTTGGAGGCTCAGCTCAAATACCACCCGCTATGCAAATCCTTTCCTGATCTCCTCAGTGCTTCTCCCTCACTCCTCAAATTACCTTATATTTACTTATTTCTGAACATGTTGTATTCCTCAAGTGGAATGCCAGATCCCTTAGGGCAGAGGCTCTGTTTTTGCATCCTCAGTGCCTTGTACATAGCGGGCTTTAGCTAATGTTTACCAACTTGAATGGGGCTGCATATATCTCCATACTTCCTTGCTTCTCTGTCTTTTACCCCTCTTCTGGCTTCACTTCCTTTCCTCCCATTCTTGATTCTACAGTTAACCATTTCAGCAATGCATTCTGTTCCCACCTTGCATCCAGTGACTTTATCCTGCCAGTAACCAAGTTTGGGTCACCTCTCCCATTCTGCCTTTTCTTTCCCTACTGCAGAATTATCAAACCCTGATGGAAGAAGTGATGAAACAAGGCTGAGAATACTGAGTTCTCCCTATCAAAATTCAGTTGGGCTTTCTTACATACTTTAATCCAGCTCCAATGGATAGGCACCGGCAGGCCACAATCTGTCTCCAACCTACCTATCCACTGATATTTCATTAACCTTAACCTTAACCTTCTTTGTATCTGCTACAAATACAGTCAAACTGTGTTACTATCTTGTCCTGCCTGCAAAAGATTCCTGCTACATTTCTATTTAAATCTACTTTCTTCAAGGCCCTGCGTCTTTTATGAAGCTTTCCTCATCTCTCCAGTTGAATCTGATTCTTCGAATTGCTCATGGCATTTTTCTGGACCTCTACATTTATGACTTATCTGGTTTATATTATAGTTTATTTGTGTCCACGTTTTAGTCTTCTTTCTCCATTCCCTTCACCTCCAAAAAACTATAAACTCTGTGTTATAATATTATATTTTATAATATTACATTTTTCATGCTTGTATCTTCAATCTCAAGCACAAAGCTTGCTACATTTGGGAGTCAGGAAGTCTCGGGATATATAATTCATTGTTGTACGCAACTCTATGAGAAAACTCTCTTCACCAAAGCAAAGAGGCAACTTGTTGGAAATTTAGAGTATTACATGGTTGCTTGAGCATGCTAAGAGGGTAAGTGACTTGTAGAAATGTACACATATACACAGTTGAAGGAACTGAAGCCAAAATTTGCCCTCTGTCTAATACCAAACCTGCTTTTCATTCTTTACATTGTTGGAAGACCCTTAATAAATGCTTACCGAACTAAATTGAATTAGTCACTTAAGGGTGATCAATAACTTTGGGGGTTTTTTTGGGGGGGTTCAATCTCATAATTTCCTAGACAATAGGGCAAGAGGTCACAATGGATTTAAATTATCCACCCCAATTAAATATGGAAGTATGTTAGTATTTTGAAATACTTTTCAGTCTTTAAACCATTAAAAATTCTCATCATATGGGATTTTAATGAATGGGATTTAAAGCTGATGCTAGATCAAAAAAGACAGATATGAAACATTGGGGATGCATTTCAAAACCATTTATTGTACAACTAATATTATTTTAACCCCAGTCAACTTGTTGGAAAAAAAACCCTATGGTTTACCAGTCAATTTAGTAATAAGACAATATTATTTGGACTTTGGTCTTTTGATTTAGATCCAGCACCTAGAGAGGGAATTCAGCTTCACAGGTCAAGCAAGCATATTATAAAATCACCCTTTGGTCACAAAGAATTCCTCCCAAATACCTTAATGTCTGGGTAAAAATATTCGACATCCAAGACTGGTTCTGTAACATAGGCTTTCATTTCTTATGGAAATGTCTGCTAAATTGCATTTTAAATCTTCTTCTGGATAATTGGGCTCCCATCCAAAGAAGAGGGAAAGTTTGTAAATGTGATAAAGTTCACACACACACAAACTTCTTCCCAATTCTTCAAAATGCCTGCAGCTTAATTTATTCATTCATTTGGCTTTCAGCAGTGAAACTTCATTGTCTACCACAGTATTACCAGAAGCTGTTTTAAGTATCCAAAAGAGCTCAGGGAGCAGAAAATTCTATTCCCATTGCCATGGTGAAGGGAGGAAAAGGACTACTAAAGAGTGCCTAAACTCCCAAGGCAAAGGGGGGGTCTCCATGTAATACCCCTTTTGAACAGCACCACTCTTTTTAGAGGGACACCACCATCACTGCACTCATTACTCTCACTAAAAGCTAAAATATCTCTTCAAACCTCATTATAGAGAAAGGTCTTTCCCTTAAAAAAAAAAAAGTTTTGTTTAAACAAAGGAGAGAAGTTTCAAACATCTGAAAAGATACTAATTATCTTGGCACATACTTCCCAGGCTTTGGGGATGAGATGACCTTCACTCATCCAATCTATACATCAGGAAAGCTTCTTATAAAATTACTGAAAACATACTCCCAATATGGACGACCACTCCTCCAAACCCTTTGCAGAAGTCCTGGATGTTTTCCAAGGGCAGAGTCATGGAAGAATTCTAACCACACTCATTATTTCTTTTCTGAAGCATGATAGATCAGAAAGCTATCCTCCCTTTTCACCTAGTCCAGTCTTTGTAGGAAGAATACCAGTGTCAGTAATCTATAATAGCTCTCTGACAGCACAGATGCTCAGCTTCCAAAGAACATGCCATGTTTGAAGCAAGTCCTCTCTATTCGGTTTGCTTAAAATAACAGAAGTATATATAAATGGATTAATTAAAGTGAAACCTGTCAGGGAGATCAGTTCTATTGGATGGGTACCTGCTTAAAAGTCTAACACTCTCAAATATGGATTAAAATAAAACAAACAAGACATAAGTTATCAAGCAGTTGTACCCCAAAACTGACTGTTAAAAATACAAGAGAGTATCTAAGGGCAGATTCCATAAGCAAATATTCATAAGTTTTTGACTGTCTGCTCAAGCCCCTCACAATCTGTTTTTTTCTTTCCTCTTCTAATCAAATTTCTATGTCAGGGGCAGCACATGGAGTGGTGGATAAAGTACTTACTTAGTTTGTGTTCAAATCTAGACTCTGAAATTAACTTGCTATGTGATCCAAGACAAACCATTATACTCTCTATGTGTCTCCAGCTCCCTAGGACCTATCTACTGAATCATTAATGGGCTGTGATATAGGTTGATTCAGAGGATCCCCACACCAGCAGTTCCTTACACTGATGAAATCACAGACCTTCTAGTATATGTATAAGAAAAACAGCAATGGTCATTTATCTGCAGACAATATTAGAAATATCCTCCTTATTAAGGGTGTAGTTCTTACCTTTCTGGTAAATGTGATGACAAGAATAAAATGAATCAGTTTACCATGTACTTGACTAGGCAACAGAAATAATCTATTCTCTGTCCCTATCCCCCCTAAAAGGGTTTAGAATGGTCTGGGAAAAATGTTTTTGTTCTCTGCTATGAAAAAATTCTACATTAGGTTCCTTTATCCACTTCATTCTCTACACTGACAATTTCAGACAAACAAAAAATTAGGGCTAAAAGAAATCTTAAAGGTCTTTAAGTCCCATCTATGCATTTTTATAGATGAAGAAACTGAAACCCAGAGATATCAAAGGATATGCTTGGGATCACCAGCTAGTAAGGGTTTGGAGGCAGCATTAAAACCCAAATCTTTCACTGGTCCATTGCTCTCTCCCCACCACACTCCATTGTCTTCTACATGGAATAGGGTTGTTTTACTTTTGTTTTTCTTTTGAATAACTTAAAATTGTTCTCTATGGAAAATACAAATAACTCTAATAAAGTGTAGTCACATCATTAATTGCAAAATGATTAACATGCAACCTCATTAATAAATGTATGTAAACATAAATACATACACACACATATCTTAATTTATCTTTATGAAAATAATCCACCTGAAGCATGGAGAAATAGTTGACAATTTCACATATTATACTTGTATTCCCAATGCTATCCTAGTGGATTGTTAAAAACTTGTCCCTTCTTCATGGTCATTAGTAAGTGAAAAGATATTTGCATTTTTTGAAAATTTTCAGGAATTTCAAAATTCTTATGTTTCTTGCATGGCAGTAAGAATATACTTTTATTTAATAATAATAGTTCTAATCAAAAGTTCTTAATTAAATATTTATTACCTCCATTGAGTTTTCCATTGGAAGGGGCTTATGTATTACATATGAGAAAATGGAGACCCAGAGAGGTTAAACGACTTGCCCAAGGTTATACATCTAGCCAATAGTCAAGCTGGTATTAAAACCTAGGTTGTTTTGTTTTTACTTTAAATCCATTGCTTTCCCACTATAATACTCAAACACATAGTGATGCCAAAAATTACAATAATTTATTAATTATTCTTCCCTGGTTCAGATGTCAGCCATAGCTCATCTTCAGATACACATAGACCAGAAATTCTACTGTGAAGGGAATTTGAAGATCCTCCCTGCCCCTTAATAGGCCCATGTAACCTGCTTTGAGCTGTGGCCCAGCTCAAAACCTGAGGTACATGAAGCCCATGGTGGGATGAGCTTGCCAAATGGGTAAAGCACGAAGGGTGAAGCAGGAAGAGAGAGTGAGGTGGAGCTGGGAGAGAAGCAGCAGGCAGAGCAGAGCTGAGCAGCTAGCCTGGGTGAGAGAGGGGCATTTTGCTTAAGGGAGCTTGTTTATGGGGAGGCCTGATGGAGGGAAGGCAATGGTGCTGCCTCTGTTGGTAATGTGTACAAACTTTGTTGCTATTATGGTGGAAAGGGCTTTCTGGTATCTGAATAAATATCTTGGTTTCTTCTTTGAGCAAGAGAGTTTATATTTTTGCAAATTTACCCTGGAAATATACATGCATATCCATAGAGGATGTTGTGGGTATCATATTAGTGCTACAGTAACTGAGAGAGATAGCTTGTCTCAAGCAAACCATGCTTCGGGATGCACTGGAGTTTGGTTTACTTTTATGTGTGCTTCTTTGGATATTTTATATATCTGAGACTTAGTTAATGTTTGTTAAATTCAATTATTTGGATCCCTAAGCAGGTCAAAATATAGGAGAAAAGAACTCTATGTCATTGGCACAATTGAATATCAATATATAAACATTAAATATTATGTTGAAAGAGAATTCAGCATCCTTTTAAGTTATAAGCTATGTTCCATAAGATTTATACCATTATATAAGGGTGGTATAAAAGGATGCAACAAGCAGCAAAATATACTGATACTAATATTCATAAAACAAGGTTCAGGTTAATGTAGAAAAAAGCTTCTGAACAATACGGTATTCATTCATACAAAAAGTATTAAAATATAAGAATGGAAGAATTTCTCCTTATATGAAAAAAATTTTGAAATCAAGAGCTAATATGTAAAGAGAAAATATTACAGACTTTCCCATTAACAATAAAGCTTTATAAATCAAAGATGTCTACTCTCACCATTAGTATTTGATATAGTTTTAGGGATACAATAAGAAAAAGAAATTAAGGGAATAAACACAGGAATAAAGAAGGTTAAATATTTTTTCATATAAATGATTTATTTAGACAACCTAAGCAATTCAACAATAAGTTAAAAAAGATAATACTGATTTAGTAGAACAATGACATAAAGTAATAAAATTAAATTAAATTCAGTGCTAGCTGGACTGCATAAAAAACAAGCCTAACTATTATGCTACTGGTAGAGATCCTGTATAATATTTTTAGACATTCATAACAGAATTATATGATAAGAATAATTATATAATTCATACATGGTAGTTAAAATAATTAACAATAACAGTTACACAACCTGACACTTCAGTACTATAAAATAACCACTGTATAAAGGCATAAGGAAAACTTATAAAATATTATCAACAAAACTTTATCGACTATTAAAATCGTTTAAATACAGAAAGAGAGAGAAAAAGGACATTCAAACAAACTAGATGTGTTAAGAAATTATTTTCACTGATTTATTATCATGAAAATATGAGAGACAGGGCTGGAGGATGCAGTGTTTGCATTTTTCCTGAAAGTTTTATATATTCTTCTTCAGTAAATTACTAAAGTCAAATTCCAAGCAGCATAACTTTGAGGCATATGCTATAAATCGATGTCAAAGTCATAGTGCAATCAGAATTTTGGAATTATGGACCTTGAGGATCATCTAATCTAAGCCCCTCAAACTTATTACATAGGGTTTATTTTTATCATTTGCAATAAAACACACAATGCAAATGTTGCTTGTGAAACTTTTCAAACAGATGATAATCTTGACAACTTTCATTCTTATCCATGGCTAGCAGAATAGCATATGCCATCCCTTTTGCAGATGTTTAGGTAGATCCCTTTTTAAGACCATATGCTACCCACGGATCTTAAGTAGGTCAGGGCAAAAATGGAACTAGACTTTTTGAAGCAACTTCATTTCATGTTCCAAGTGACAGATGGAACCAGACTCAATTGACAACTGAACATCTTACTGTGAAACCATAGAATTAAAGGGTAGGACACTGTTACATTTTATAGGCTCTGAATATTTAAAGAATAATAAATAGACAATAGGAAGACAATTTCCCCTTCCAATCAATCATTTCTTTGCTATACCTCATTTGTACCCTTGGTTGCTTTTGCTGCTCTGTTGGGAAGGCATAACAAAAAAACTCTTCTGAAAGCCTCCCTTTATAGAGAGCTCAGAATCTCAGCCAAATCTTCATTTTCCATCAGCTATTCCGTTTGTTTTTTTTATTCTGCCATCATCATCATGCCCCCTTCTCCCCACTCTCTATCCCAGGATAAGCTTACCCTGAGGAAACTCATCATCATGTAGATCACATCTGCTTTGGTATTCTCACCTCATCAGTACTCTCAGCTGTTTCTGTGCCTTTGATTGGAAGGTAAGAAGGTAGAGGAAAAACTCCTCCCCCAAACCTTCCATTATAAAAGGCTCAAAATCCCAGTTCTTCATTTGCCTCCAACCTCTTCTTGATTTCTACTCCACTATCATTCATCATTCTTCATCAACCATCATCATCATCATCAATCTCCATCTCCATCTCCATCTCCCCTTGCCATGCCAGTGGAGCCACACACCCAGCCCTCTTTTCAGTTTCCTTTTGTGTATTGTCTTCCCCTGTTGGATTGTAAGCTCCTGGAGGGTCTGTCGTTTTCTTAATTGTATGCCCAAGACTTCATGCCTAAAACATAGTAGGCTTTTAATGTTTATTGTAGCAGATTATTGTATTATTATACTTCCAGCTCTTTGGAGTAGGTCAACGATTCATCCTGGTATAAACACTTCATATACTTTTACTAGTGATACCAACACCTCGAAAAATACTAAATGAGTTGTTTCCAGCTTTTGTCCTTGTCTATTAAAAATAACACTGCTAAAATCATCTTGTACAAATAGATCATTTTTCCCCTTATCAATAACATGCTTTGGATATAGTGCCAATAATGGGATCACTGGTTCTAGGGATATGAGTTGCATTGGTCTAGTTAGATTTAAGAAGCAACATGAAAGTCTGTTAATCCTTGGGAATCAATACACTACAGAATAAAATGATTCAACTGGACTTGAGACTAAAATGGAAGAAAATTAAACTGCCTCAACAAGGAGATGAAATCTTTTAGAAAAAAAAAATAAAACAAAGCTGTGCAAAGGTGTACGCAGAATTGCAATGCTCATTATTTGGTAGACTCATTTCCCAGACATCAAGAAAGCAACAGGAATTGGACCTGTAGTTCAAGAACTCCGGAGTTAGAAAACTCCCTCTACCAATGACAATCAACACCTTTTCTAAAGTGAAGATGATAGAGAGTTGCCCTATTCCTGCGAGAGTGCCTGGCTTAGGGTCAAATGGCCAGTATATGTTACATTTTGGACTTGAACTCTGCTCTTTCTGACCTTGAGATCAGTTTCAATCTACTGTCTGTTATGCCCTGCTGCCTCTCCTAACAAGTATCTGTTGTTGTTCAGTGGTTCAGTTGTATTTGACTCCTCCTGACCTCATAGACCATTCTTTAGATGGGGCTTTCTGGGAAAAGATACTACAGTGGTTTGCCACTTCCTTTTCTAGTAGATTAAGGCAAACAGGTTAAGTGACTTTCCCAGGGTCAATAGCTAATAAGTGTCTGAGGCTGAATTTGAACTCAGGTCTTCATGACCCTGAGCTCAAAACTCTATCCACTGGACCACCCAGCTGACTCCCTAACAAAGATAAGTTTCTGTAAATGTATGAATGCATAAAAATCAGTTTCTCTTGGCTTTATAGGAAGAATGGTTTCTGGAGAATACAGAAGCAGCATAATTCTCGGGCATCACTTCTAAGAAGAAAGATAAATCCACAGTTTTCCAAGTGAGCCCCCAAATCCAGAGAATCGTTATTATTAAATAGGGAAAGATGGAAAAGAAATATATAATTTTAATGGTATTTGAGGTTACTACATTTATAACACTAAGAAGGAGCACAGAATAGAAATAAGCACTGGTCTAAGAAGTGAGTGGAGAGAAGTAAAGGTGGAAGAGTAGGTGTGAGTCTCTTTCCTGGCTCAGCTATTTCCCAATGGTCTGATGTTGTCCACATCATGAATGTTCTTTGGGTTTTCTAGTCAATAGGATGTACATAATAATACCTTCACTACCTACTTCAAAGGTGTTGTAAGGATTGGAGGAGGCAGTGCCTAGAAATTCAATGGTGTCATTAGTATACAGCAATTGACAGTCCCTCTCAGTGCTCTGGAGAGAGGTATGTAAATAAAAATAGCAGGACATTCATAAGATTATAGAACTTAGAGCAGAGAGGGTCCTTCAAACCCCTTCAATTTACATGTGAAATCAAGAGGCCCAGAGACAGTAACTTGGTTCAGTGTCACACACTCAAGGCAGTCAGGGTTCAAACCTTTGTCTTCTGACTGGATTTAGGCCTGTTTCATTATTTCATGCTATTAGTACTAAGGCAGATATCTCCATATTCAGGATAACAACAGAAGTATAAAGATTTGTTAGTACTAAAGTACTAAAACAAAGTACAGAGAAAAAGCTAAATTGTTTCATTAGTCTCCTTAATCATAAGCTTTGCTCAGTTCTGAATGCAAACTTAATTGTCCACATCCTTGTTATGGAGCACTGATTTTTATCAGAAAGGCTAACCTGTTCACTGAGAATTGTCCAGCATTTACCCCAACCCCCCAAGGTACTAAGACTTCAGGGCACAAAGCAGAGCCTGGGAAACCATTCATTCCCTCCTCCTCTTGGCTAACTTCTCTGAGATCCTTAGATTGACAAGGCTAAATTAGGTCATAGCAGCTGCATAAAATTAACTGAGGCAGAGGCTGAGCCAGTGAAATCCATGAGATGAATTAAATTTCTCAACGCCTAGACTGGATGACAGAGTGGGAATCTCTATTTTTCTTTCTTTTCCTTGTTTTCACCCACTTCATTTAGCTATAGCCTCTTTGACTCCCTCCCTCTAAAAAAAAAAAGGCAAGGGTAATGGGGAAGGAAAAAATCCACATCAATGAATGTGTTTTCTTCAACAAAATCCCATCCTTGTTAGTCTGTCCACAAAAGTTCATTAGTTGAATGAACTATTCTCAACAGACCTCATCTTTATTCCTCATTCCCCTCCCCCACCTTTTCTTTTTAACCTTTCAGTACAGAATTAAGTCTTTGTGATATTCAGCACATCAATGGACCCTCACCCAGCCAAGAGAGTTAGTGGGCTGGGGCAGGGGACAGACCTTGTGGGCCACATTCCAAGTCAGGGAGGTGGTGACAAGGAAGGAAGACCAACCATAGCAGTCAGAAGAGTCTGACGTCTGAATATGATTCATAACATAAATGTGTTAAAAAGAGGGAAAGAGGAGAGGAAAAGGAGGGGAAAGAAGGAAGGGAAGGAAAGGGGGAAAAAGAAAGGGGGGATAAAGATAGGAGAAGAGGGGAAGGAAGAAGGGTGGAAGGAAAAGGGAAAGGCAAGAGATGTGGTGTCATTGAGTCAACATCGTGGTAAGATTTACAGCATCAGCAGAAAGGCAAGAACAAAGCAGCATGAACCTCAACCTGGCCTGGTGCCTTAAATTAAGCCCTTCAGCAAAGAAATTGTACGTTTGTATGCTTGAATATGGGCAGTATGTTGTAAATATATATTTTATTGATATACTTGGGTTTTTGCAGCATCTGAATTTCATACCATCGTTCTTCCGGTGTTTTCAAGTTGTGTTCAACTCTTTGTGACTCCATCTGGGGTTTTCTTGGCAGAGATACTAGAGTGGTTTGCCATTTTCTTCTCAAGTTCATTTTACAAATGAGGAAACTCAGGCAAACAAGGTTAAGTGACTTGCCCAGAATCACAGACCTAGTAAGTATCTGAGACCACCTTTGAACTCAGATCCTCCCGACTCCAAGGCCAGCACTCTATCTACTATGCCCCATTTCACCCTATACCCTCCCCATCCTAAGTCTTTCAAAATACCTGTTTTTTGTTTGTTATTTTATATTTTAAGTTCCAAATCCTTTCCTTCCTTTACCCCCTCTTCCATCCATTTAGAAGTCAAAAAGATAATATCCATTATACAAATAAAGTCATGCAAAACTATTACTACACTTAACCATGTTATGAGGGGAGGGGGAAGCAAGAAAATAAAGTGGAAAAAAAAACTGTTTCAATTTGCACTTCGAGTCCATCAATTGCCTCTCTGGAGGTGGACAGCATTTTTCATCATGAGTCCTTTGGAATTGACGTGGATCATTATATCGATCAGAGTAGCCAAGTCTTTCACAGTTGATCATCAACATTGCTGTTGCTACGTACAATGTTCTCCTGGTTATGTTCACTTCACTTTACGTCAGTTCATAAAAGTCTTCTACAGGCTACATTTTTTAAAAACAATTAATCATATTCCCTGTATATTCTGAAGGAACATTAATTCATTGAAATGATTGCTAATTTCATTTTAGGGTTTGAAAGTGCTGAGGGATATTTAAATTTTTCAATGAACTTAAATTATGAATTTAGGTAAACTCATTTGTACATAAAAGCTTCCACACAGGTCCATTAGAGTCAAAACCTAAATTATTGATTAGATAGAAAAAGGTTCTATTTCCTAATTGAAATCTCCAAAGGAAAAAAGATAAAAGCTTATGTTTAGAATTCAATAAACATTGTATCACACTACAAGAAATGTACCCTTTTCACACTTATTCATGCATCCACATATGGGACCCCAATATTTATTTCAATAGCTTCTTTTTATCAGAGTTTCCTTAGAATCCATGTGGCAGCTGGGGTAAGTGTAGATGGCATATTAAGAAACTGCAAAAGCTAATATCAGTTTGAATTGGTGCAGACACCGATTATTATCATAGGCTTTCAATGACAGACATCTGCAAGGCCCTCATTAAGGCAGAATTCCTTAAAGCTTGAAATAGCAGCTGTGGTTTTTCTTCAGTTCTCCAAATAAAATATCTGATTTAGCCACATAAGCCTCAAAATATTGTCTTATCTGTGGGAAATTAAAGAGTTTTGGGTATTCCAGTTTTTACACCCAGAATCTCTCTGTTGTTACCACAACATTTCCACAGAGGCCAATGACCGCTGTAGAGTATATGATACGTGAATATTCACATTGATCTGAGGAAGCAGGGATGGTAGAAAAAAGGGCAAGAGATAGGATTTTTAACTAAAACATATTCTATAATGATCAAGGCATGGATCCAGTAAAAATTAAAGTAAAAAAAACACATTGTTTTGAATCAAATATGGACTTTATTTTTCTTGCTGGTGAGAGAGTGGAAAGGTAAAGGTGGAGTAAGAGAAGGGAAGGAAAGTCTTCATAATTTTATAACGACATGGGGTCATCCTTGGTCTCTAGCAATAGCAGAGGCCTTGGATTTAAATCTTGCCTATGGTACTTACCTTGGGCAGCCACTTAACCACTCTGGGCCTCAGTTTACTGAAGTGTAAAATGAAGAGTTTGAACTAGTTGGTCTTGGGGTCCCTTGGGTTAGCTTGGTTGTACAGTGGATAGAATACCAGGCCTGGCATCAGGAAAACCTGAGTTCAAATCCAACCTCAGACACTGTGTCTGTGTGACCCTGGGCAAATCACTTAACCACATCTGCCTCAGTTTCCTCATCTGTGAAATGAGCTAGAGAAAAAAAATGACAAACTACTCCAGTATCTCAGCCAAAAAAAAAAAATGGGAAATGAGGCTCAAAGTGGTAAAATGCCTTTCCTATAATCATTCAGGTATAAGTACCTGGGTCATTGCTTGGACTCACTTTAGGCCTTCCACCAAAGTTAGGACAGCTTGCTGTCCCCTTGTGGCTCTCAGCTACCTATGTCCTGCAGGAATTTCTATTATTTATATCTTGAATCTTACTTTTCCAGTGAGGCGCATAATTCATTTCCCTTTCAGCTGCAAGTTTTAACTGATCTCATTGGTATGACTGTACCTGCAAATTAACTGTTTTTCCATAACACTCAAATAAAAGAGAAAGAAATTTCTTCTCCAAAAGCTTCTGATTAAATCATATCAATGACACCAGGAGCCATTTGGTAATGTTGACCTTGAGGAGAAAACATTTGCAAGAAACTTTTGGAACTCGTTTAGAAGCATTTACCTATTCTATTCCTTTCTTTCTAGAGAATTTCTAATATCAGGATCTCCTAGAACTAAGATTTACTATTCATTAATTGAAACTGAATTATTGTTCTATTAATTTGGATTTCAAAAAATTAATACACATATTAGCTTAGTGGTCTTCATTGGTTTAGTTTTTTGTTAAAAAAAAAAAAAGATGTCAGATTAATTGGTAAAGTTTAGTAACGTTTAAAGAATATATGGCTTCATCAGTGTGAGTACTCCCTCCACAGATGCAGGTTGTAGGAACCTCTCCCCTCTTCAAACTTTTACAGTCCTTCTTCCTGAATTGCTGTGGTGCCCCCCCCCCAAAAAATCATCTGTTATTGGCTACCCTATTGGCGATACATCGTTCTAAAAATGTACAGCCCCTACTGGAAGGCTTGCTTACCAGCTTCTCAGAGTCTCTCCAACCTTGTTATCTGCTGGCATAAAATTCAAGAACCCAAGTACTCTCCATGGCATAAGACACTGAAATAGTACTTTGGCAGAAGAGATATTACTTATATTTTAATAACTGGTATTCATTTGTACTTCAGTACAATGTTCAGTGTCATATCAAAGTATAGTACATGACATACTATCTGTCTATCAGTTCATGAACCCTATAGGGATTTTCCTTCCCTCCTTCACTTTCCTTCATACCACAGAAAAGAAAACAAAGATAGATGGAATTAGACCTAATCCATTTTCCCCTATAAACTCTGTTAATTATCAGGCTCCATTTGCTCCCAAGGTTAAAAAGCTAAAAATATTAGATAAAATGTTATAGTTATAGTTAAACTCAGGAGAAACACAAAGAAGGAAAAATTCATGGCTAAAAACTTACTAAAAAAATCCACAGTTAAAAATCTAGTAGGTATTTAGAAGGTTAGATTCACAGCTTCAGTTGTCCTTGCTAAAGAAACAATGACCTTTTAAAATAACATGCTTTTGCAGCAAAAAGGGTCTTAGAAATTATCTGCCAAACCCTTGCTTTTGCTTTTCTTTCATTTTTATTTTTCAATTAACAGCTTTTTATTTTTCCTCCTTCCCATCACAATTAGAAGAGGAGGAAAAAAAAAGAAAAATTCATGTAACCAATATACTTAGTCATTTGTTCATTGCCTGTGTTCAAAAGTGTACGTCTCATTCTGCACCCTAAGTCTATCATGACTGGCAGGAAACGGGCAGTTTACTTCCTCATCAGTCTTCTGGCATCAGAGTTGGTCATCGCATCGATCAGCATTGTTAATTATTTCAAAGTTCAACTTCACAACGTTGTTATAAGTTGTTCTCCTAGCTCTACTCATTTTACTCTTTACCAGTTCATATAAGTCTTCCTATGTGTCTCTGGAACCAATCATTTTTGTCAATAATATTAGGTGAAATAATATTACACTCATATGCCATAATCTATTTCAGTCATTCTCCGATAGATGGGCAACCCCATACCATGATCTTCATTTTGAAGCAAAGTGATTCACTTGCTAATACATAGTTAGTCCTAAACCTTGAAGTCCTCTGTGAATGAAAGTTGTTATTTGTATTTCTTAGTGATACAGCTAGTGTTGGGACCCAGGTCTCTCAATTTACAGTACAGTGAACACTCCACTTTATTGCATAATATATCCATTATGTGCCTAGTTTCTCTTACACATGTGCCATGTTCCCCTTGCACACACATAGGTCCCTTCCAAAGAGACACAGATCTCTTATTCACTTCCATGGAAGTTTGGAAAACTTACAGATTATAAAGGGAGTCACTATATAATCTTTACTGTAGGAAGATAAACTTTTTGCCTACCTAAGTTGAATCTGAATCTTTACCAAAACCTTTTTAGTAAGTCCTTTCAGTTTCTTCCTTTAAAAGTAATTAATATTATTAGGAAATATCCTGGACCCATGATTTCATTCATGTAATGAATCCCAAGTGAGAAAATTTCCTTTAATAATACAGTTCAGTAATTCCTCTGAAACTTAGAAACCTAGAGAATTTACCTAAGACACTGCCAGGTCATGTGACTGGCCTGGAGACCCTTAGACAGTATTTCAACCCAGGTCTTCCTAATTCTGAGACTGCTTTTCCACTACTAAGAAATAATTCTATATTAGAACCGAAAGACATAGTGTTTTGCTATCCTGTCTTTTGCCAGATAAAAACATTCCCATTTTTGATGGTTTCAGGAACTGGTGCTTATCTATTAAATGAGTGAAAAACAGGTTCATGTACAAGTCTACCCATTTCATTCTGTTTCCTCTTGAAGGCAGAAGAGAAACTAACAGTACCTTCACTCCTATGCATTTTTAGTGGGCTTGAAAATGAACTTCAAGGTGCTCTGTTAATGGTTTATGCCTACTGTAATAACTTATTATTTCAAAACACTTGCTTTATCATTGACAATATTTGTTTAGGGTACAGAAGGGAAAAAAAGAAAACCTACTCCAAAAATACAGCAAATAATAAAACAAACGCACTCTTACAGAATCCTTCATTCATACCCATAGGCATAAGGTTCATAAAATATCAATCACGCACTACAATGAAATAGATTTCAGTTTTATGACATGTCTTGAAATAATTTAGAAAATATCCCAAAATGTCATTTAGGAGATTCTGTTCAGTGAATTATGGCTTATTGTTCTGCATTTTGTTTTATAAGGTATGAAATCAGATATACTTGCCCCATAATCATTACCATTTCCAAATGAACATTCACCTGGCAAAAGCCCAGATGAATAAACTGAGAGGCTCCAAATGCATTTCCACTGGTGAATAATACCACATTTAATTTGAAGGTTTGGGGAAACACAAACCTGTCATCTGTTTCTACTTAACAGAATCAGAACAATAAAAAGCACCTTTTTACAGGGAGGGTGGGGAAATGGATGGGATGGTTTCAGATCTTTATGATCTATTATCTGAAACCTAGCCACACAGCTAATCAGATAACTTTTTATTGAGGGTATTAAAACATTTCCTCCTTCACATCAGAGAATATACACTAAACAAGTAACTGTCTGACTGACTATAGACAGGCAGCTGTCTCCCTTTTTAAATTTCAACCTTTGGCCATCCCTACTAATATAATAAGGCAGGGGCCAAGCCAAAGAAAACAACTTTATTTAGTGCTCAGAATGTGACCTCCTCTGATTCTTTTCTTAGCAGATTTTGTCAAAAGCCATGTTTCTGTCAATAGCTTGAGGGCAACTACTAAAATTATAATATCTGGATAAGAGAAGTCTATTGCACTTTGTCTCCTTTTAGAATGGACTTTTAACTAGCCTTTACTGGGGGTTATGTTTTGTGTGTTCCAAGAAAGTGATTCTGTTGAATTGTTATTTATGAGGAAAATACTACTAAATTGTCACAACTCCCTTTTAAAAATGGACTCTATTATCTAGATAGAATCCTTGCTGCTCTCCCTAATCATTTATTTGGAAATAGGCACCTGCTTCATTTGTGTGGCTCAAGTAAAACCAAGATTCCTGAAAGGATGATGAATGCATGTGCATATATGTATGTGTGCACATATATGTATGTGTGTGTACATATGCCTATGTATGTATGTAAGCATTAATAGCACTTTCATATATATATGTGTATTAGATATTTAGATATAAGTTTGCAAAGCATTTTACAAATATCATCTACTTTTATCCTTCTAACAATCCTAGGAGGTGGATAGATGCTCTTATATTCCCCATTTTACAGAGAAGAAACTGAGGCAGACAGTGGTTAAGTGACTAGTTAAGGATTACAAGGCTAGTGAGTATCTGAGGTTGTATATGAATTCAAGTCTTCCTAACTCCAAGTCTAACAATTGCACCACCTAGCTAACTCTGTGTGTATGTATACATACGTAGATACACACATACACATATATATACACACATACACACATACACACATATGTGTGTGGAAAGGCAGTGTGCTTGTATTATATATTGCATGTGTCATATATGTATGTTATATATGCATACAGATAGATATATTTGTGTATATTCCCTGTGCTCAGATTCTCAAGTCATTAGAATTATAAACTTGGGTGGAATATCAATAATCATTTCGATAAAAGGAATTTTTGTTAATACTTATTTCTCAGGCACTATAAACAAATACAGGTTGTCCCCAAAATAGCTACACTAAGACTTTTGAGACAACCTGTATTTCTGATACTCACAAAGTGCTATAAATCTTCAGAGACAGGAAGTCTGTATCTATCCCTCAAGCTTAGTCTCTGAGGGGAAATGTCAGTTTCTACAGCTAATTCTTGCATAAGAAAAAAAGTCCCTGTTTGCTCATTTCTTTGCCTAATGTATGTATCCTAAGGTAACCAGAGACTTATCTGGAGTTTAGTGGATATGACAGGAACTAGAAACAATGCTAGCAATGTTCGTACTTATATTACATTAAGACTAATGGCCTATTGATTTGGTCAAGAAATAGGCCCAATTTTTCCCAACAAGAATTTCCCTTTCTTCTCTCCCACAGCCATGAAGACACATTACGTTTCTAGCTTGGTCACTCTGGCGTCTCTACAGGAACTGCTATTAATTTGACACCGGACTAGTGCCACATGTAACATATGTGAGGTGGACATTTGGCCAAAGCCTCAAATTTATTTCTTAGAA
Organism: Notamacropus eugenii; assembly: GCF_028372415.1. Classification (NCBI taxonomy): domain Eukaryota; kingdom Metazoa; phylum Chordata; class Mammalia; order Diprotodontia; family Macropodidae; genus Notamacropus; species Notamacropus eugenii. The sequence continues at coordinate 101,570,460 of NC_092876.1, forward strand.
TGGACTATCAGACATATACATCTGCAAGACTCATTTTGCCTTTCATTATCCTTGTTGACCAGTATTTGTTAAGAGGCATAATAACTGTCTTCAATGTGAAGGACTCTTATGTATAAGACACATTAGATGTCATTAGGCTTGACCCTGGAGAATGGAACTAGATGACCTCAATCAATTAAGTGTCTATTTTCTTCCCAGTTCTTTGCTACTACAAAAACTATTGCTTGGAATACTGATATGTATGTGAGACCTTATTTCTATCTTTGACCTCTTAGGGGTATATGCCTAGCAGAGGGATCTCAAGGTCAAAGGGTACAGATACCTAAATTGTTTTCTTAGCATAATTCCAAATGGCTTTCAAGAATTCACAGCACTTCCAACAATATATTAGTGTGCTTATCTTTCAACAGTCCTCAAAAACTGATGTTTGTGATCAGTTTGTCATCTTTGCCAACATGCTGGGTATAAAGTAAAATCTTGGAGCTGGTTTTTTTATTGGACTTGGAGCAATCTTTCATATAATTACTAATGGTTTGCAATTCTTCTGAGAATTACTTATTCCTATCTTTTGATGACTCATCCATCAGGAGATAGCTCTTTGTCATCTGTTGTAGTTACTTGTCTAAGTCATAGATATTAGACCTTTACCAGAGATATCAGATGCACAAAATTGTCCCCCAGTCAACAACTTCTTTTTGTGTGCTAGTTGCTTTGATCCATCAGTGCAAAAGCTTTTTAATTTCATGCAATAACAATTATCTTTTATCTTTTGAGATCACTTCTACCCCTTGTTGAGTTAAGAATTTTACCCTTAGCCATAGCTGTGAAATGTATCTTACTTGACTTACTGTAGTTTATGGTATGAAATGTTAGACCAAACCTAATTTCTTCCAAACTGCTTTCCATTTGTCCTAGCAGTTCTCTTCAAATAAGTGATTCATTACCAAATAACTTATGTTTTTAGATTTGTCAAAGTGGGGTTATGGAAAAAATTATTTTAATTCTTCCTTACCTAACTGACCCCACTTGATTGACTTTTTTGACTGGTTTTAATGATGACTGCCAAATAGTTTTAATGATGACTGCCAAAAATATGTATAATTATAGGTCTTGAAGAGCTATTCTTCTCCCTTTATTCATATTTTTCAGTACTTTTTGATGTTCTTGACTTTTGTTTCCTCCACATTAACACTCATTATTTTGTCTAGTTCTACAAAGTATTCTTTTAGTGTGTTAGTATAGCACTAATGTTCAAATTAATTTAAGTAGCACTGCCAATTTTATCACATTGGCATGGCTAAACCATTGGGCAACCATATTACTCTTAAAAATGAGAAATATTTACAATGGTTTTATTTTAAAACTATTTTTTCCTAACCCAAAGCATTTTTTTAAAAATCTGGCTCTGGCCAAAATTAAGTGATTTTGAATGACAAAATGATAGGGGTTTGGCTGCAAAGCTGGAGAGTGGATTTTGCAATTGGATCAAAACTACACAGAAGCAGTTTTATCTGTTTCTATTTGAATCTTTTGTCATTTTAGAGATTAGAGTTTTCTGAAGGCTGATGAAAGGTGTCAGAATCACACCTCAGGCTGAGCTCCCCGACACTGATGATGAGAATCAGGACTGCTTTGTAAGAAAGACAAGCACTGTGTTGTAAGATATGAAAGCACAAGGACACATGGGTAGAGGAAATTGAATGGGATGTAGAGAAGAATGTCTATTGTTTATGTGCCATGAACTCTCATTTTATGTTCACATAAATAGCTAGTGAGATACTGTCCTGTTTAATATCATAGGGATTTTATAACATCTTTACCATTACAAAGTTAAGAAACCAGTGATTGCTGTTTGAATGAAGATCAAAGCACCCTAGTCCAGCTTCCCTGATTTAAAGTCAGAGGACTCAGTGTGGTTATTTTCACCTCATTTCTCTCCATCCTACACTTAATGGGAACTTTAGCAAAGAGAATTTTATCAAGAACGGAAACTAAAGAAAAGGAAAGGCAGAGCTAGAGGCACAATGGAGATGATTTAAAAATATTATTTTGTATAAATACATATTTTTAAGTATTAGAAAAGGACATTCTTATTTTGTAATAAGCCATATACAAAGGAGAAAATTAAGCACAGTGAATCAAACCACATAAATACTTTGTTCTGGTTCTGACTTTTATCATCTTCTAAAATAGAAAATAATAATTGCTCACACTTACATTGTCTTCTAAAGTTATCAAGCACTTTTTTTTTATGATAATACTATGAGGTAGGGAATGAATTACTGTCATTTGATGGACCGTATTATTGCTTCCATTTTAGAGATGAGGTAGCTGAAGCTCATTGAAGTGACTTGCTCAGGGACACACAGTTATTAAATGACTTCCCTCATCAATATTCAGGGTTAGTTGCACCTAGTGTTCATCAGCATTCCTCTATTGGTATACAATTATACACATCAATTCCTTCATTCCCCACATATTTATGGAGCATCTTTCCTGTACTAGGAACTATACCTGTGTTTCTCTGACTTCTGTAGCTAAGATCTAGGGTGTTTACTTTATGACTAAAAGATAAGATATTAAGTTTCTTATATAATCAGGTTTCGCATGTCTAGAGTTGACTCAGGTCCCCACCTAGAATCACTGGGCCTACAACCTCATTAGGGTTTCCCAGTAAGGTATCGTTACTCTTCCTCCTGAAATCACAAGGCATAAGGAAACAGCAGAAATTTCCATGTTCAAGCTGTTAAGGAGATATTCAGAGACTGACCTTTCACAGATGACTCGCTCAGGGATGCAGAGATGGGGAGGGAGCTCTAGACAGTAGGATCTCCCAGGTCACTCGCTGCCTTTGTTGCACTCAGTGGTAGTTCCCCTCCAAAAGGCAGCAAGTAGCAGTTCCCAGTGGTGTGCCAACCAGGTGCAGCCACTCTGAGCTGTTATCCTATGTCTTACCTCTCTTCAAACAGCTCTAAGGTCCATCAAGGTTGGACTAATATATTGCTAGTCTCACCACCATCTCTAGAGGGAGCTATTTATATCTCCTTGATGGTACAACTTCTTAAAGGATATTTGTGCAAAGCCCTCTAGAATTTCGAAGTAAACCTAAGTAATAGGCAATAGAATTATCCCTTCCATATGACAGGGGTTGGGAGCGTGGTACCCTCAGAATCTGGAAAATCCATGTAAAACTTTTTGGCCTTCCCTTTGAAGCAGAGAAGTTTGAATTATCTTTTTCTTTTATGGGGTGTTTACAGTACCTTTGGATTGATATTATATAAAACTATATGTATATTTTATGCAATTCTTGGTTTCTAAACTTTTTCTGTGTCATTTATTGGCCTTTGCATGTTATCTGAGGCTTCTGTGAAACTCCTCCCAAACTTCCATTTAATTTCATACGCTGAAATCATGATGGGGAAAGTTGTGATGTAGAAGGGATAACTATACTACATGGTGACAAATTCTAAGTTTTTCCCTCAGCTTCCTTCTCGGGTCACAGAAGTTTAGAGTTGTGCCCTTAGACTCACTAATTCTTTCCTGGATCAGGACGCATTCTCATATTCCCTAAAGGTGCTATAATACTCTACAGTACAGTGAGAACCTGTCTCTCTTTCCTTTAATGTATCTAGGACACAGGACAAAAAAAAATGGAACCCCAGGAAGTCTAAAAATAAACAAACAAATGAACAACAAAAAACCCCCCAAAACTTCAGCATACGCACACCTGTACAGGAACTCTATCTATCATATCCTTAAGTGGTCATCTGCAAATACTTTATTTGAGGTCAAATAGGAGATGCTATAAAGCTAACTTAGGAGTTAGCTAAGATCCTTATGTCTTCCTATATGGGCTCTCAGCTGAAATTCCTTCCTTATTAAAAATAATCAAGCAAAAAAATACAGATAGATCCTAACAACAAATCCCCTAAAGTTGTGCATTTGAATATGCATTGTATATTTCCTTCAGTCAGGAACCAAGCACTATATTTTCCATAAGTATAACAAATACTATGAGTTCAATATATGCAATCACTTTATTCTGTTCATTACTCACACTAATATGTACCTAGTCATAATCCAGTGTGTTTATTTTCCTTTGCTTTGTGATGTATATAAACATTATTTCACCTTAGCATATATTTTTCTAAAGGGCAAAGACCCTTAGCCTATATACTCTGTATGTTCAAGCATAGCATGGATGCTTAATAAACATCATAAAACAATAATTAGGTCCAGGGGAAACTCCTCCTAACATCTGTGAAAGCACATCTGCTCAAAAGTCAGTGATCTGAAGAGGAGTCTCTAAAGGATGAATTAGTGTCAGTATGGTATTTGATGATAGATAATTATTACCTAGCTATTAAAAAACCTAGGCATAACAACAAAACCAATAAGTTAACTCTCAACTAGAGTGACCTCACATTTCAGAGAAGTTCAAAGTTTGAATTTATTTTTGAAAATCATCTGCACAGAAAATTCTTCTTTATGCCCTTTTAAAATTACTTAATGTGAAGAAAATCAAGTGGGGTAGTGTATCTAAAGTGCTTTGCAAACCTTGAATTACTAGATAAATGTTAATTATTATTGTGATTCTATGTGTTATAATCATGTACAGTTTGGTTAAATGATTGCAAAAAAAGGCATCCTTGTGTTTTCATCAATGTAAATTTCTGCCCCAAACTTTGCCTTTCTAAATGGTCTCCTATGGATCTGAGCAACAAATTTACACAAACATTTTAATCATTCCAATATCCAGCTAACAGTGTTCATTTTTAAAAAATCTCTCATTTTACTGCCTCAATACTTTGGCCACATAATGAGAAGATAGCACTCATTGGAAAACACTGATTTTGGAAAAGACTGAAGGCAAAAGGAAAAAGAGGATGGCAGGCAACGAGAAGGATAGTGTCATGAAATAATGAACATAAACTTGGACAGACTTGGAAAGATAGCGGAGGACAGAAAGGTCTGGCTATGGTCCATGGGGTCATGAAGAGTCATACATGACTAAAGGACTGACCAACATTTGTTGCTAATTTGTGAAGGAAATTTCTCCTTATCCTTATTATAAACAAATTCTTAATCTTTTCCATGTCCACAATGGCAAAATAGATTACATCTTTATAGTTCCTACTTAGTATTATTAGGTCTGGATTCCCTACCCACCTGGTTTTAAATTGATCTTAGAAATGAACCTTGAACACTCAACCAAATGAATAATTCATTTGTTGAAAGTTATCAGCAAATAAATAATGAAGCCAATGACTTCTGAAACTATTAAGAATGCAACTGAGGAAAGAAAACAAGAAACTGGGTTAAAAAAACTATGGCAAGTTTCTCTGATAAAGGCCTCATTTCTCAAATTTATAGAAGACTGAGACAAGTTTACAAGAACCATTCTCTAATTGATAAATGGTCAAAGGAAATGAACAAGCAGTTTGCAGAAGAAGAAATCAAAGCTATCAATAGTACCATGGAAAAATGCTTTAAATATTATTGATTAGGGAAATGATAATTAAAACAACCATGAGGTATCACTTCACCCCTATCAGACTGGCTAACATGGGAAAGGGAAAATGACAAGTGCTGGAGGGAATGTGAAAAAAATTGAGACACTAACACAATGCTGGTGAGGTTGTGATCTGATCCAAGCATTTTGGAGAAAAATTTGGAGTTATGCCCAAAGGGCTATAAAACTCGCACATACCCTCTGGCCCAGCAATATGACTACTAGATCTGTATCCCAAAGAGATAAAAAAGTGTGGGGGAAGACCTATTTGTACAAAAATATTTATAACAGCTCTTTCTGCAGTAGCAAAGAACTGGAAATTGAGGGGATACCCATCAACTGGGGACTGGCTGAACAAATTGTGGTATATGACTGTGATGGGATATTATTGTGCTGTAGAAAATGACAAGCAGGATGGTTTCAGAAAAACCTGGGAATACTTATATGAACTGAGGAGAATCAAGAACACTATACATAGTAAAAACAATATGATAAGGATGATCATCTGTAAAAGACAACTACTTTGATCAAGACAATGATCATAGACAATTCCAAAAGAGCTATGATGAAAAATGTTATCCATCTCCAGAGACAGAATTGATGAACTCAATGAAAATTGAGATATATGGTTATTTTTTGTTTATTTTTCTTAATTTTTGTCTGAGTACATATGTATTCTGACTTTGACATATGTCCTTGGGCATGCTAGTGTACATAATCACTTCCTAATGACCATAACTGTTTTTTGACATAATATTATCCAGTAATTTTAACCACATTATGGATAAAAGTTTGATTATAGTAAATTATTTAAAAAATTAATGACTTGGAAAAAATTATTGACTATAATAAGTCTAGGAATTAACTAGGGTCTCAAAGTTGGTCTTGGGGTTATCAGAGAAGCCTTTATGCCTCTGGATATACTGCTTAGCATTAAGTTCATGTAAAGGGAAACCAAAGAGGAACTAAGTTAACATGTTCTAGGGCTTATTTATATTAGAATAGGTATGGTGGAAAGAGCACCAAACTCGGAATCATAATATTTGGGTTCAAAGGTCATCTCTGCCATATACTAGCTGTGATACATTAGATAGATGCACAGATGGATAGATGGATAAAGAGATGGATAATAGTTATATATACATGATTGAAAGATGAAGAGATAATTAGCTAGCTAGATGATAGAATGAGATATGAGATAGACAGACAGACAGACAGATAGATACATAGATACATAGATAGATACAGCATTTGTTGAGCACTTACAACATTGCAGGCACTGTCCTAAGTACTGAAGATAAAAATGTTAACAAGAAGTACAATCCTTTCTCTCAAAGAGCTGACATTCTTCTCATGGGCAAAAAGAGTGGAAGTAATCTTTGGACATTCCCTGTAAATGGGAGAAGGAAATAAGACAGATAAATGTGGACATGGTGGGTGTGTTTATAGGAAATGGCATGGAAATCTGATTCCTAGCAAATCACCTATCAAAGCAAGGCAACTCAGAGATAGAGTTTAACACTGGAGGGAATAGGAAGAAGAAAGAGATAAAGATGAAAACTGGAGTACAGGCAGCATGGTGAGGAGATGATTGGCAAGTCTTTCTTTCAAGCCTTAGTTTCCTCAACTATGAAATAAGGGAGTTAAATGACCTCTAACATTTCTCACAAATCTAATAGTCTATCTCTCTCTAAATTTGAGTGTAACAATGTGGTAGACAGAATAGGAAGCAAGAAAACCATAAGATAAATAATTTTATAGACTATTGGCCTAGATGAAGTTAGTTCAACTCCAGAAATTCAGAAGCAAATGCTTTTTGGAATACTTACTAGGTTGAACATTAAAGGAGAAAAATGTTTAAGAGAATCATTGACTTATCTGCAGAAGTCTTCAGAGATTGGTAGTCAGCTAGCACTTACTTGCCATAATTTACTTAACAGCCTTTCCAAATACTATATTAAACTTCAGCCTCAACATATATTTGGTACACTGCTATAAACATGTTTGCTACAGATGCCAGAAGAAATTGTAGTCTATGCAGAATGAACTAGCATTTTCAAACTGGAAACTCCATATCCTTAGACGGTCCTGGTACCTCAAAAGACATCAAAGTTTGTTTGAAATGGAAACAGCTTTCTCCAAAGTGGATCTTCAAAGCTGAGAAAGCACCATTAGAACAACTTTAAATTTAGGCCTTCTTCCATGGTACTTTAAGAATAGCAGATGGATCTACATCATTAGCATCCTATTTGCATTTTTTCAAGCCGTAAGAAAAAAGACAGCTAATAATCTCTCATGAAAAATTACAAAGTGCTCATGCCCAATATTATTATTGTTCTTACTTAGAATTAGGGTGCATTGTCTTCTTTATAGTAGCTATTGCCCTCATGTCCCTTCAGAGATATACGCCATATATACCTGATAAATGAAGAAACAGAGTAATTAGATGGTGAGATGTAGTAAGAGCTAGAACTAGACCTTGGACGCCTTGCTTTGACAAAGAACAGACCTTAGCAGACGGGTACAGATTCAAGCCAACCAATTCAATGATTTCTTATATAACATGTACAGCATATTTCTGTAATAATAACAATAATAGCCAGTATTTGCAAAGTGCTTTAAAAAAATATCATCTCACTTCATCTTCACAACAACCTCAGGCAGTAGATGCTGTACATTTCTGTCATTGTCTTTTCTCTGTACCGAGACATCTAACATTAAGGACGCACTTACATATACTTGACTTACCTTCACCTATTGTATACCAAGAGTCACCAAGATTATTGATTCTGCTTGGGCTTTCCCAATACTTTACTGGTTACTTTACTGGTTGTTATCTCCCATTGCTTCCCCATCTCATTCTGCCTCTCTATTTGGCACCTCACCCCAAGGAGAGTTGAGGTCAAAGTCTTTGATAGTAGACCTGGAAATGTAGAGTGAAGATAGGGAGGGAAGGAAGATAACTGCCTAAAACCTTCTGGTTCACCTCCTAGACTAGCTGATGGATGGCACCAGCCCTGGTCTTCTCATAAGTGTGCCCAAGTCTGTACCATTTCTTAACTTCTAAGCCAAAGATCCCTCTTTACCCCAGAGTTTTGTCCCCATCGTAGGTCTTATGGTAAAGAAATGGCTGATTTTCCTCAGAAATGTAGGTGAGCTTAATGTAGCAGAATTTAAAGCTGATAACTCCATGTCTAGTATAGGTGGGTCTTCACTCCTCTCTACTAGCTGCTGAATTATTGTTTATATTCATTGCAGGTTCTAATGGAACAAAAGGATATGTTGTAATATTTCATCACAAATGACTAAAATTGCATCTTCTCTCACTAATTAAGCTCTGATATCTCACCTCATTTTAGTGAGTACATTGGAAAAAACCCTTCCTATAGGCTTGCTTTCCTCTATCTTCCTCTCCCTCTTTCCTTCTTCTCCTACTCATTCTCTTCTTCCTTCTTCTTTACCCCTAAGCCTTGTCCTACCTCTTCCCCCTCCTACTGCTTCCCCCTACACAGGGTGGGGGTGGGGAGAGAGAGAGAGAGAGAGAGAGACAGAGAGAGACACAGAGACAGAGACAGAGACAGAGAGAGAGGAGAGAGGCCAAGTGTTTGAGTCAAGAAGACCTGACTTCAAATTCTGCCTCTGATCGTTACTAACGATGTTACCCTGGTCAGATTTCTTAATCTCTCTCAACCTTACTTTCTTCATCTATAAAATGGATTTCATTACAGCACCAATCCCACAGAGTGGTTGTAAGGACTAAATGGGATGAGATATATATAGTGTTCTTTCAAACCTTAACATGTGAAATTATTATTGTTGTTATTATTAATTGTTACATAAAAAGACATCGCAAAGGGACCAGTAAAAATCTGAGATCACAAACGCATAAGAGGAAGAAAGCAGGTTAGATCGCATTTGGGAAACTGCATAATATTTTTTTAATAACTTTAAATTTTCCCCTGAAACAAAGGGCCATCTTTTTAATATAAATATTCTTCCAGTAATGGCTACAAATCATGAAACCACAACCTCCAAAGGATTAAAGCTGTAGGTCATCCAAAGGACAATGAAGAGACACAAGGGATAGAATGGGTTGTAATATATTACCCCAAAATAACTGCACACTAAGAGCAACATAAAAGATATTGTCAAAGGACAATTATATAAATAAAAGAGACGGTAGCTTGGTGATTTAGCTAATGTTTTAAACTTAATTCCTCTGTATACTATAGACTACAACTTTTTTTTTTTAATTAGAATATATCACCTTAAAAAATAAAGTAGTGACAAAAACCCAAAACATTCAACCAACTCCTAACATATGTTTGTGATTTTGTCAATTATCTCACTTTCTCTTTGGTTGTTGAAGACCAAAGGATATTACCTCCAATGGTTCCAAAATAAGAATTGGGGTCTTTGGTTGCAAGACAGGCTAAGCAGTAGTCAAAGAAATGAGGGAAATGAGGAAGATTTCTCTGCTGCTAATCCTTGATATCCACCTACCCCATGCCTTAGTACAACAGTTCTGTCCTTAGATGGTCTGGCCATGACCCATCACCATCTCTACATGCCCAAATCACATTTCTGGATTTCCTGTGCCAAGCTACAGAGAAATCATCATTAATTCGAACTATAGGAATCTCCTTTCTTCCTACAACCTGGAAATGGGAATGAGTAGAAGATCTTCCTCCTACTTTAACAAGAAGAGATAAATACCTGGCATTTCCACCAGGAAGATGGAACCTTAAATTAATTTTCCTCAGTGGTGATGTTTTATATGGGGGTTAGGTTATACAGCACTATTCCTCAGGAATATTAAGGGTTCAACAGACTTTTATAAGGCTTTCTTGTAGGCTTCACTGGAAATTAATAACCTCATATAACATTTTTCTACATGAAAATGTGTTCTGAGTCCAAACCAATGAGCCCACAAATTAACTTTTGTAAACTGGGCAATGACTAAGTTAGATATTTTATATGAATTGACCAGATAGAGAAATTAAGATGATAGGGGGCAGGAGTAGATTACCTGACAGATGTGGTACTGATGCCACTGTGCCAAGGAATTTGGCACATCAGTCAAATGTGTAAGTAAATGTGAAAGTAAAAATAGGCATCACATATATCCCAAAGTTGCTATCTCCTACACAAACCCTAATTTTATTTTCTGTAAGCCAATTACTTGTTTAATAGACATTGCTCAAGTGGCATATAATAGTAGTTCTGTGATAACAGCTCCCAGCTTATTTTAAATAGGGAGAAGGAATTTTTTTTTAGTTAGGGAAAGGACATAGAGTTATTTATTATGGATCTTTGTTTTTGCTGTTTAGACCATCACTGATAAAGAAAATATAAACCTGAGGTGACATAATTCCCTAAGAGAATTGTTTTCAAAGTGTGGTCTGGGAACAGAGGCCCTGGTGGTTCCCAACACCCACTCTAGGGGATAAGCAAGATCATAACTATTTTCATATTAGAGTAAGACATTTTAGTTTTTTTGGTAAAGATCATCAAATATAACCCACACAAACAAAATATCTTTGAGGGGTTCTCAATAATTCTTAAGAGTGTCAAAATGTCCTAAAATCAAAAAGTTTAAGAACTGCTACCTTAAATTTCCATGGTTAAATTGGCTTTCTTTATAATATTCTAGCCAGCTTTTTAAACTGTTTTTTTAAAGTTTATATCATCAGTTTAACTCATCGGTTATTTTATTTCAAGGCAAAAGTGAGAAATGCTGTGTTTCCAATGAGGAGAAAGAGGCTAATGGAATAGTTTCACAATAAGGAGAACTTAGGAAAAATATAACAAATTAGAAGCTGGCAAAATTAAAAATGAGCAAATGAACTGGAATCATCTGATCTGGGAATGAATGTTCTCAGTGCTGTCATTTGTACAGGAATAGGCTCAACCATGTGTATATGGAGAATGAAACATTCTCCTAGTTTGAATCTTTGATAGAGCCCAAGGGAATGCTAGTTAGCTCACACCAGGGAGGGAGCTGAGGGTGTTGAAACATGCATATAATACATGTTACTACAAGTAAAAGATCATTTGGAGACTAACCAACTAGTTAAGGTGATAAATGATGAGCAAATCTTAATCATAATACTAGAATATCCTTGACTAGAGTATTCTTGAAATATACTTGAATGCTAAGCATCACAAAATGATTTAATTAATTCAATATTAGACAACTTTTAAGCTTTCCAGGACACCAGGGAAGACTGCTACCGGAAATTACAACATCTGGGGCCCAACCATACATCTTGACTGTGTTTCATTGGTTTTATGAAACAAAAAGAACAGTCACACCTAGGCAGCTAAGTGGGGTAGAGCGTTGGCACCTCTCTGTACCTCAGTTTTCTCATTTATAAAAAAGATGGAAGGATAATAATAGTATTTATTTCCTAGGATTATTTCCTGGATAAAATGAAATAATATTTGTAAGCATATTGCAAACCTTAAAGTGCTATACAAATGCTAACTTTTTTATTAACTGTTTTACAATATTTAACTAAATTTTCTTCCTGGGAAGACTACTGAACAGGAAATAAAAAGCTTGATCAAGTTCCAGTCTACCTTCTAGATTAAGTTTACCTATTGAACCCCCATCCCCTCAGAAAGCATGAGCAGGCACAGTTAAAAGCGGATTGTTGTCGTTGCTGTTGAGTCAGTTTCAGTTGCTCCTGACTCTTCGTGACCCCATTTGGGATTTTCTTGGCAAAGATACTGGATTGGTTTTCCATTTCCTTCTCCAGTTCATTTTACAGATGAGAAAACTGAGGCAAACAGATTAAGTGACTTGCCCAGGATCACACAACTTGTAAGCATTTGAGGTCAGATTTGAACTCAGGAAAATAAGTCTTCCTAACTCCAAGTCTAGCACTCTAAACTCCAAGAAAGCCACTATTTTTGTGACTTGGACTAAAACACTATCAGACCAGCTTTAAATCCCTATGAATTTCCATACAGTGCCATATCTAGCCTTTATTGAAGTTGGTTTTGTGCCACATTTAGTGACTTAGATGTGGTCTTTGATTTTCTTCTCTATTTCTGCCTAAGTACCTGGGACCATCTTGTAGACTCTAACTTACCTTTTTTGGTCCCAGAAACAGATGGAAGTTATAAAGAGGCAGACTTAGGATTGATGTGAAACAACACTTTCAAATAACAGAAGCTACACAAAAGTAGAAGGGTCTACTGGAGAGCAGGGAGGTAAAGGGTAGGGGGAGTCTGTCTCCCAAGAGGGCTGAAAGTCTTAGAAGGGATTTTTCCCTCAGGCCTAGACTTTGTACCATGTAAAAGGATGCAATGCATTCTGTTGAAATCCAGTGGGAGGAACCAGGAGCAATGGGCAGAAGCTGTCAAGAGGCAAACTGAAGCTTAGTATCAGGAAAAACATCGTAAAGACTAAAGCCACAGTAAAATTGGACACTTTGGAAGTAGCAGGTTTCTTCTCAATGGAGATCTTAAAGCACAGGCAGGATGGCCCATCATGAGGTTCATGATAGGGAGCATTCTTTTTCACACTTGGGTTATTCTAAAGCAGTGGTTCTCAAAGTTTTTAGTCTCAGGATCCCTTTGGTTCTCTTAAAAGTTATTGAGGACCCCAAAGAGCTTTTGTTTATGTGAGAAATATCTATCTATAGATGTATATCTATAGATAGATAGATGGATACACATACATGTATATATGAATGTATATAAAATTACTTATTAAATCATTTAAAATAACAATAATAAACTCATTACATAACATAAAATTTTATAAAAAGAACAAGTATATTTTCCAAAATAAAAAGTGACAAGACTAGCATTGTCTCACATATTTTTGCAAATCTCTTCAATATCTAGATTAATAGAAGACATCCAGATCCTTACATCTGCTTCTTCATTCAATCTGTTGTGAAACGTTGTTTTGGTTGAAGCAAATGAAGGAAATCTGACCTGAACACAAATATGTAGTTGAAAAATGGAGAAGTATTGACATTTACTAATAGCATCTTAGTATTACTCTAAAAGGGAGTAGCTAGATGGCACAGTGTGGACTGAGGACTCAGCCTCAAGTCAGGAAGGCCTGAGTTCAAATCCAGCCTTAGATACTTACTAGCTGTGTGACCCTGGGCAAGTCATTTAACCCTGTTTGCCTCAGTTTCCTCATCTATATAATGAGTTGCAGAAGGAAATGGCAAACCATACTAGAATCTTTGCTGAGGAAATCCAAAATGGTTCACAAAGAGTCAGTCATGACTGAAATAACTAAACAACAATTATTCTAAAAAATAATTTTGACCTTGCAGACCTCTTGGATAGGTCTCAGACAGCCCAGGGATCCTTTGAGGACCTCTCAAGAGCTTCAAACTATACCACCAACTAAAAAATTCTGTGACAGCATAATGACATTAATAATAACAGTTCACTGATCCATCACCTATCATCTCTCTAGAACATAAGATATTCAAATGAGGTGCCTTCAAGGAGCCAAAATTGATGTCACAAAGTTGATGCACTGAGTCACTCGCAATTTGTTCTTTCAACATCCTGAAAAGCCTTCTCTCAAGTGCGATGATCTGGTTTCTAAGACAACGGATTACAGTCAAGAACTAGAGAGGTGAAAGGGACTTCAGATATCATCTAGTACAATGCCACAAAGTGTGTGAATCCTATTCCATCATCCAAGCGGCCGTCCAGTTGGCTTCTGCTTGAAGACATTAAACACTCCTTCTGAAGTAGCCCATTCTATTTTTGGACAACTTTTTTTAATGTTTAGCTGAAATCTTTCTCCATATAATTTCTCTCTGTCTCTTCCAGTCCTGTCCTCTATGAAGAAGCAGAACAACTCTAATTTTTCTCTTCTTGGACTTGTTATGATCAACATTTTTAGCAGGAACTGGGAAGAGTTAACACTTATAAAAGAGGTCTAACTAGAACCAACAAGGCAGATAAAGTACTAGAAAATTTGACTCAATATATCCTGCATTTGTGGGTTCTGTTAACATTTTCAATTTTATAAGCCATGTCCAAATAAGTTTCCACTTACTAGGATTACTATTAAGTGGGAAACTTTGTGTTTCTGAGTTATTCAAAATAATTCATAATAGTTATCATACTCCTACACATTTATTTAGTATTCTAAATTTTACAAAATTCTTTCTTCACAGTATCTTTCTGAGGTAGATAATAAGTATTACTCTAGGTGTTTAGCACCACTTTAGACACTGAGGGAGATACAAAAGGAATGAGGCAGAGCACTTCCCCTCAAGGAGTACACTTCTAGAAGATGAAGTGATCTGAAATAAATAACTTCAATGTAAAATAAAATTATCATAAGAGAGGTATCAGATGATCTGACATTTCTCCAGAGGGAATGTTCACTTTTTTAAAAGTGGTATTGTATTTTCCCTCCCTCCCAGACTCACATTTAAAAGAAAAAAGTAATAAAATCCTTGTAATAAATATACCAAACTGAGCAAAATAAATATTGCCCTGTCCAAAAATACATGTGTCACTTTGTGCCCTGCATCCACCTTGTCTATGTCAGCAGGTAGTAAGAAGAGTTTGTCATCTAGCAGCTAGGTGATACAACGAAGAGGGCATTAGCCCCTTGAGTCGGGAAGACCTGAGTTCAAATCTTACCTTGGATACTTAGTAGTTGTGTGACTCTGGGCAAGTCACTTAACTTCTTCCTGACTCAGTTTCCTCAACTATAAAATGGGGAAAATAATAGCACCTCCCTCCCGGGGCTGCTGTGAGTATAAAATGAGACATTTGTAAAAGCATTTTGCAAACCTTAAAGCACCATAGTAATAATTACCAGTATATTATTGTTATAATATTATTAGTACATTAGCTAAATTCGCTATTATTATTATAGGGAATCATAGGTCATTACCGCATGGGATAGAGTTCTGAAGGCTTTCAAAGTTTTTTTGTCTTTAAAGTGTTGTTATTGTGCAAACTGTTTTAGGGATCCTGCTCACTTTACTCTGTATCACTTCATCTTCACAGATTTCTCTGAAACTATCCCTTTTGTCACTTTTTAACGACCCAACAGAATTGCATTACATAATTACATCATATTTTTGTTCTTCCTTTGTCTACCTGATGAGCCCTCCCTGCTACTTTCCAGTTCTTTGTCATCACAAAGGAAAAAGAGCTACTACAAATGTTTTTGGAAATACTGTTCCTTTCTTTGATTTCTTTGGGGTGAGTGATCACTTTTGAACTGGAAGATGATAGAAGGCTTCAAGGAACAGGTAACATTTGACCTGAACCCTGAAGGGAAGGGTAGGATTTCAATAGCTAACTCAGGGAGAGAGGTGACATGTAAAAATCAACGGAAACAGCATAAACAAAGACTTGAAGAGGATAAAGACTGAGCCTTGTTTGGGTGATGGCAATTAGTCCAGATGAAATGGAGCATAGGGAATGTGAAAAAGGGTTTGTGTGAGTGAGAAGAGGTTGGAAAAGGAGCTTGGAACCAGACCTGAATGCCAGGAAAAGAAAAGTTTCCTGTATGAGTCAATGGAGAATCACTGATGTGTTTAGAGTTACGTGCTTTACGGAGGTTATTCTGGTATAGTATGTAAAATGATCTGGAATAGAACGAAACTGGAGAGGGGCAGAACTTCTGAAAGGCTCTTCAAAGAATTCAGTCAAGAAGTAATAAGGTTCTGACTCAGGGAAAAAGTAGAAAAAAGAAAGTGTGGATTGGAGAGATATAATAGAACTAGAATCCACAGGACTCAGCAACTGATCAGATAGGAGAGGGAGCAACAGAAGATGATTTGCAGATTATGAACGTGGGTGATGGGAGAAACCAGGTGCCTTTGAACAGAAATAGGAAAGTCGGAAAGAGAAGAGAGTTTCAAAGTAAAAATGATGAGTTCAAATTTTGATACACTGAGCTTGAGGTTCTGTTGGGTAGAAGGACATGTCTGGTAGGCACTGGGAATGCTTATCTGTGGCACTAGAGAATGACCAGAAATGAAGACACAGATTTATGACTGAATTTCATAGAGCTAATGGTTGAAAAGATCAAAGCATATAAAAATCATTTATATTTTACTTTTGGAATGAGTTGTTTGGTGTTTAGCAATATATTAACCTTGAAAAACACTGTATAATTCATTTGGAAGCAAAATACAAATCATTTTTATATTATCCACTCTTTTCAACTGTTGGAGTGAACTTAAAACTCAACACTTTAATAGTAAAATTAATTTATTTTTCTATATGTAGAGCAAATATGGGTGAGGGAGACTCTAGATCTGGAAATAGGAATGCTCAGGGATAAAAAATGCATTGTAGATAGTCCAGCATTGAGATTTAAGATCTCTTTTATTAGACTGTTTGTTATCAGTTACCTATGTAACTTTTAGAAATCTAATCACTCTGCTATTCCATGCATTACTCTGGTGAGAGTGCTTACTATACCACAAGATAACCAAAAGCCAAACAAGGTGATTTATAGGATCCTGGGATATAGTCAAAAAGGACTTAAAAAATCATATAGCCCAACCCCCTGATTTTACAGATAAGGAAACTGAAGTCCAGAGCATGTAAATGAATTGTTCTTACGGTCACCCTGAAGTTAGCTGCTGAACTGAGACTAGAATTACCAGATTTTTCATTGTTAGCCTAATGTTCCCTTTTAATTTCTAGCCAGAAAAAAATATAAGTTTTCAGAGCCAGTGGAACTTAAATAATTGGTAAACTAAAGGCATGATTTAGCATATTTGGTAGTATTAGAGTTTTAACCGTTCCATTATATTCTCCAGTGACTAAGATATTTGGACATCAGAAGTGGAAAGAACACCAAGGGACATTACCAAAGGTACTATAAATCAATCTCCCTCCAAGTTTAGTGCATTCCATTCAGTTTTACAGTAGAGATTAGATCATAATAGCACCTTAGGCAAAATAACTTCCACCAAGAAATTACTGGAATCATATCTTAGAAAATCTAAATCAAGAAGAAAAACTAATAAACAAGAACTCCCTGTAGCAAACAGCTGGCAAACTACATACAATACACACATCATATGCATTATTCACTGTTTTATACTTCATTTTATGGCAAACAAAAGGCTAGAGTCCACTATTGCGGGAAATATGTAGAAATAATTTTGTTTATAGTCAAGTACAATATTAATGACATCTTTCCTTTTTAATGTGTTCTAATAACTCCTGTGCCTGCTGCTAATAGTCTGTCTTCATTATTAGCCTTTACAGTTGAGTTAAGCGATACAGCATTTATTTTGTGATTACTTTTTTTCCTTTCTAAAGTTGTTTAAGGCACATCAGTGAAAGCACTGAAGCAGTCTCTAGATTCACATATAATGAAATAACACCAGTTAAATATAAGGGAGAAAAATAAAACAACCATATGAAGGAAAGTGCCAGAAGAAGGAAGCAACAAGTGATGCCAATTCCTACTTAAGTGAAAGGACTTATGTAGGAGGTGACATGTGAGCTGAACCTTAAAGGGATTCAGGAATTCCAAGAGATAAGCGAGGAGAGAAAGCATTCTAGGCATGCATGATATGTGCAATTCCAGAAGAAAGGCATGGAGGGAGAAGGTGGACTGTCTTATAAGGAGAGCGGCAAGTATGACAATTTGTCTGAGACAAAGAATGCATGGGAATTCTAGATTCTAGAAAGACATGATGAAGCTGGATTGTGAAGGACTTAAACGCCAAACAGAGAAGTTTTCATTTTACCCCAGAGACAATAGGAAGACCCTGAAGTTTCTTCATCAGGAGATTAATATGCTTTAGGAATATGAACTTGGTAATTGTGTGGAAAATAAACTACAGAAGGAAGAGAGTGGAGTTGGGGAAACCAAATAGGAAACCCCCCCAATAATCCTGACAAGAGGTGATAAGGGCTTGAACTATGGCAGCAATTGTGTTTCTAAAGAAAGGAGGACAGATGTGAGAGATATTATGGAAGTGGAATTAACAAGTCTCAACAAAGAGGTTAATATGGAGGGAGGGGAGAGGGTTAGTGAGGAAGATGGAAGAGATCAAGATAACTCTAAGATCACAAATGACTGAATGAAAGGTTGGTGCCCTCTGTACAAATAAGGTCATTAGGTAGGAAGAAACATAGATTTAGGACAAAAGACAATTAATTCTGCATCAGATGTGTTGAGCTTAAAATGCCTACATGACTTCCAAGTGTAAATGTCCAGCATGCAGTTGGTGATACCTAAGTAGAGCTGAGGAAAAAAACAAACAATTGGAGGCTAACCCATATAGAGTTCTAATGGGAGATACTGGCAATAACCTGGTAGTCTGGGCAGACTCTGTAGCACTCATTTAACATATTCTTTGGAATTCCTTCAAAGTGAATAAATAGAAACATCCTGGCAGTCTTTAGAGATATAACCTCAGGCATAAATCACAAAATACAGCAGTAAACTCTTTAGGCTACAAAGGTTTGTAGAAAATATCAAAATATCAAGAAAATATCAACTCAAATAGAAACTTTATCTGCAATACTGGAAGTCACTGCAATATTGAAAAGTCAAAGTTTGCCAAAGAAGAAGGGATCAATTCTATATCTTTTCTGGGATTATGAAATCTTAGGGAGGAATATGAAGACCTGAGGGGTAGGGGAATACGTTTATCCCTATTGCTAATTAAAGGTATGGACTTAATAAAAGAGAATATGAAAAGTGAACAGCTCATTAAGGAGATGGCATCAGAGAAGATTTTGATTTTTAGACCAAGCCACGAGGATGACTGAGATAAAGACAAAGATTATACATTTATCAGATTTGTCAAATTTGCTATTTGTTTTACCAAATAAAAGATTAATGGGGTAGCCCACATACTACAGAATAGAATTAGAATCCACAAAATTCTTGACAAACTAGAAATTGAGTCATACAATTAAGGTTAATAGGAATAAATATAAAGTTCTACACTTGTCCTAAGAAATTGATTGCAAGGGCCTAAGGCAGAACAGAGATGAATTGTTCATGGGAAAAACACCTGGGATGCAAGTAGACCACAAGCTCAACACAAGTCAACAACATGACATGGCAAATAAAAATGTTAACAAAATTCTTAAGACTGTATAAAGAGAAACACAGTGTTTAAAATGAGGTGATTGATAATCTTGTACTTTCATCTGATTAAACAATAGCTGTAATACCATGTTAAGTTCTGGTTCTACATTTTATGAAGGACATTGATAAACTAGAGTATGTGCAGATGAAAGCATTCAAACTAGTAAGGAAAGATGACTTACAAGTGAAAGCGATATCTGTCTTCAAATATCTGAAAGGCTATAGCATGGTGGATTAATTTTTCTGTTTGTCCCCCAAGAACAAAGGGTAAAAGTTGTTGGCAGGCAGATCTTAGCTCAAAATAAAGAACAACTTTCCAACAATTGTAGTCATTCAAAAGAGGAATGGAATGTCTTAGGAGACAGCCAGCTTACCAATGAAGGCTTCAACTGGAAGTAATCAGAGCACTTGGTAAGGCAAGTGTAGAGGAGATGTCTGTTCCATTATGGTTTGAACTACATGACCTCTGAGAATCTGAGGATCAACTCTGAGGATCTTTGGCAAAGCATCCATATCATCTCCAACAGGCCAGTGACAATGCATAGGAGAGGAGTAATTAACTCTAAATGACTTTCTCTTATGATTTGTGAAAGATAAATGCCCTATACATTTGTTTCTGTTCTGCTGTGTCTGTGGTTTTTCCTTTTTCAGTGGTGAAGATTAAATGTGAAGAATTCTTTGTTGAAATCTGAAGTGGTAGTAACCGCAACCCACCCCATCCAACAACTATTCATTCCAGAATTCTTGCCATCTGCTCTGACACACCCCTTCCCCTCTCTACAGTCTCCTTCATAATCTGGGCATAGCAATCAAACCATCTCAGTGGCTCACCAGACCAAAACTTTCTTCTCTGGCCACTACTTCCTTATATATGTAGTATCCACATATTAGAATATAAGTTCATTGAGGACAGGGACTATTTCATTTTTATATTTTTATCTCTTGTATCTAACAGTTCCTGACTCAGGGTAGGAACTTTAAAAATGATTTCTAATTCATTCTCCAACTGCTAATATATATAAATATCTAAAGGAAAAAATGGAGCTGAAATTTCTAAAGAAGCTATCAACAGGGATGACCAATTTATCTTGGTAAGATGGCAGCAATCCCAATTAAGAGACATGGCATTTCAGGCCCCTTCTTTTTAAATATCACCACCCCTTGACTCATTCTCTATTCTCCATCCTTTCCATTCATCCTCTAGCTTTGTCCATCTGTCCCAGTTTCCTCCTCTCAGAGGGTGGTGACCTTACTGGTATCCTGAAGAAAGGCAGTAAATGCATGTTCCAAAAGCATCCTGGTAACAATTGAGATGCTAGCACCAAAGAGATCTCTCTGGAATCCTGACCTTTCAGAAGCTTTTTGTGAACACTTAGAAAAAAGGGATGCCTGCTGTCCCCATTCACCTGCACACACTGTGCAGAGGAGAGCACACTGTACAATTTCTTTTATGGCTTTCTCTTGGTAGCTATTCATTAGTGTACTTGGAGCAATATTTTCAACCTACTTCACTACAAATCAAATGTAAATAGCAATTTTTAAATACTAATTTCATGGATCTGGCTGAAAATAGGATTGGCTGCATTAACCATAACCTCAACAACCTATCAAGTCTGAAATATGGTGGATTTCCTGCTAGCATGACTGATACCAAATTATTCTATGTATATAACTCACAAAGATGTACACACAAAAAAATAATAAAATAGGTGAAAAATAGCACCATTTTTGCTAATACAATGGTTTTAAGATACAAACTCCTTAATAAAAACATAAAAACATTTAAATGTATTCAATGTTTTTCATCCAAAAATTCAGGAATAAATAAATGCATGTCAGAGAAACTTTCACTAAAATCCTATTGAATCATCAAGGTACAGAGGAGAACCTGGGATCTCCATGGCTATTCTACTGGACCCCAAGTCTTGGAAACTTCCATCAAACTGGAAGAGCTTTCAGAAGCCTACTTACTGATGATCACTAAGCTATACACTTATTGCACCTGGCCCGGTATCGTCTGTTGGAAAGTCTCATGTCCTGCAGGTTTGGCCAACAGTTGTTGGAATCCTTACCCTATCCACTAAGCACAATATCAGCCTTATTGTCAAATGTAGTCTATTCTACAGGCAAATTTCCGTTTATTGCTTAATGTTTTGCACTCCTAAAATCCATAAGAATATGGCTGAACAAAGTTTAGGGAGCTACCAGAGGTGAACCTGATATGAGTGTCTTTGAAGTGAGGGAAGTTTTTAGAGAATTCTCACTGCAGTGAAAGACAGAAAGATCAAAACACATAAATAAAAAGACAAATATACGTATAGATATAGTAGAAAAATATTTCTCTGTAATATTACACACATACACACACAACACAAGCTAGAATTGGAGTTAGGATTATGGCTATGTGTATATATATATATATATATATGCATCTATTATGCATACATGCATGCATGTATGTATGCATGTACATATATGGCAGCTAAGTGGAGCAGGGCATAGAGCACTGGGCTTGGAATCAGGAAGACTCATCTTCCTGAGTTCAAAACCATCCTCAGACACTTACTATGTAACTCTGGGCAAGTTACTTAATCCTGTTTGCCTCAGTTTCCTCATCTGTAAAATGAACTGGAGAAGGAAACGGCAAACCACTTTAGTATCTTTGCCAAGAAAATCCCAAAGAGTCAGACACAATTGAAACAAGTGAACAACAACAACTAAGGTATATATGTTATGTATGTGTGAATATATTGTGTATATGTGTATGCATGTATGTATACATATACATATATATCCCTAATATTCATAAAATTCTATGGTGGTCATTGATTATAAAGGTTGATTAGTTTAATGAACAAACAAACAGAAGCCATAGCTCACAGAAATACATATTAGGGATAACGTATAACAACCAAAAGGCAGCTAGGTGACACCTTATAGCACTAATACGATATTCATAGATTTTTTAAAAATAGATAAAAAGATTGATCTTTCTTAGTTCAAACCCAGTCTCAGATACTTATTAGCTGTGTGACCTTGATCAAGTCACTTAACCCTGCTTGCCTTAGTTTCCTCATCTATAAAATGAACTGGAGAAGGAAATGGCAAACCACTCTAATATCATTGCCAAGAAAATCCCAAATGGGGTCACAAAGAGTTGGTTAAGACTGAACAACAACAAAAAACAAAACGCAACAATCTTATGGTGAGAGCAAGTTTTTGACGTTGGTCAGTATTTATTATTTAATGTAAACCAAAATATGAGGAAATTTCACACCCCCTTTTGTGGATATTTTTGGTTCTTTTATAGGGATAGAAGGGCAACATAAGGGACTTATCAACATGATGTCAACTAGCTCAGCTGGAAAGAGTATGGTACTGAAGAAGAGAAATTCACAAACTCAATCCCTCCATAGCTGAGTGAACTTCATTCTGTTCCTTGTCCTCAGATGACAGTCATAAATCTCGTCAGACTAAGCAGAGGAACAGACACAAAATCATCACCAATCCTCGAGAAACAAGTTAGACTAGAAGCCCTCATTATGATTTTGATATAAGGACAGTAACAGCCAAAGTAATAAGGAGCAGACTCTGATAATAGATTCATTTACATCCTAGAAGGGATAGCATTTCAAGAACCAGATAGTGTGTGTGTGTGGCAGATTTTAAAAAGAAATTCATTCATTATATGCAAATGATTAACACATAGGGTACCCCAAACTCACTCTACCAGGCTTGCACTAATGTAAACATTGGTAAATTAACGTTTTAAAAGCAAACACTCATCCAAATCTTAATCTTTCTGGCACTCTCTTTGTAGAACCCTAATTAGAGACTGTCTCGGGCTCGTAGCACTCGGAACACCAGGGGGTTAAGATGTGCATTAGTCTAATTCCAGTCTATGTGAAATCTCTTCTGTAAAGTAATTGTTTTCTTGGGCAATTACTAAGCAGGTTCCTGTGGCAGATCAATAATACTGGAAGTGTAGAGGATAATTTACTTTTTTTAACATTCACTTTTAAATTAATTCCAAACAGTTGCTTGTTATGCTAAACTGCCTGAAACAGATACTCTCTAATGATATCCTTTCTCAGTATTCCCAGTACTTGTCACCAACCCAAATCCTCATAAATTTATATTTTATTTACTAATGGTGAAAATGTTATTATTTCATAGAGATGACTCTGTTGAAATCTGAAGACCTTGGTTCAAGTTCTGTCTTTGCAACTTATTACAAGTCTGTATTTGAGTAAATCACTTAGCCTTATTGCTCAGTTTCCTCATCTGTAAAATAAGAGGTTGGAACCCCAGAGACTTTCAGGTTCCAGTTACCATTATTATAGGGGCAGCTAGGTGATGCAGTGGATAGAGCACCAGTGCAGGAGCCAGGAGGAACTGAGTTCAAATCTCACCTCAGACACTTGACACTCCCTAGCTGTGTGACCTTGGGCAAGTCACTTAACTCCAATTGCCTCATCCTGGGTCATCTCCAGTCATTCTGATGAATATCTGGTCACTAGATTCAGATAGCTTTGGAGGAGAAGTGAGGCTGGTGACCTACACATCCCTCCCTCACTCAAAGCAAAGTCAAGTGCAAATCATGTCATTATTTCTTTGATGGTATGGTCTTCTTTGGCAACGAAGGACAAACACACCATTATTATGATGATGATCATTAAATACTTGCATATACCAAAAGTGTGCTCAATACTAGGCACTCGAGAAGCATTGAAATGGAAATATAGAAAACTACCAGAAACTTACCTGGTGGTATGCTGGTAAATGTTTAACAACTGGCTCTCCAGTAAAAAAAAAAAAAAAAAAAATGAACAACCAACATACTTTTAAGTTTATTCTGTGTTTACATTTTATCTATCACTTTCTTAAAGCCAAAAAACTAAATAACAATAAATCAAACCCTGATTTGTAGCATTTGACAATTTCCAAGGTGTAAATGCTCAGAGTGAAAATTTAACTATTAGGTCTTAGGAGCCAGTATGAGCTTGGGCTTACCCTTATAAAGAGAGAAATGCTACATAAACATATTAATTTAAACAAAAAAATGGACTTTCATCTAAAAAAAGAATACTTCTATATATATACACACATAAATATTCCTCTGTGTCAGCATGTACATACATATGTAGACATGTATCTACAAACATATTAAATATAATCGATTTGCTTCAAAAATGTTTCTTAGGAGTTCACTACGTGTGAGGCACTGTTCTAGGTTCCAGGAATAAAACTGAAACAGCTTCTGATCTTCAGGAAGCTTTCATTCTCTAGAGATTGAAACAAGATATATATACAGGTGAGTAAGTGGAAGGACAGAGAGAGTTTTAGTTAGTGGCAGGAATCAGAGAAAGATAAAGAGAAAGTGACATTTGAGTATGCATGGGGTATCTGTGCATGTGTGCATGTGTACATGTATATGTATATAAATATGTATATATTTGCTATGCCCACATGTCAAGTCAAGCCAACAAGCATTTATTGATCTTTTTCTATGTGCCACGCACTGTTCTACGTACTAGGACTGAAAATACAAGCAGAATGAAAGACAGTCTCTGCCTGCATGGAGTTTGCATTCTAATCGGGGAAGACAAAACATAAAAGGAAGCTGGAAGGGGGAGACAGAGTGAAGCGAGAAGGTGCCAAGCTTGGGGGCATTGTTGATAAAGTCCAAGAAGAGAGAGTCAGGAGCACAGATTGGAAAGGAATGACATCTTGAGCAATCTCCTTCAAATGGAATTTCTGGGAGGAAGTAGCCAATCACAGGAAGGAGCTGTAGGGGCAGAGGGTACTTACAATGTGTAAAGACCAGAGCTGCAGTGACGTTTAAGGCTGAATGGTTTCTGGGGCATGGAAGGGAAAACTGGGGAGGAGAGTCAGAACCTATCTCCTTACAGACATGTCCAAGTTCAGAAAATCACTTAGAACCATTTACCTACCTCCAAAAGACACTGAGTTCTGCCTTATGTTACAGAGAAAAGAAATTTGTAGTACTTTTTAATATGTGTTCTTTTGTGTTCATTTTGCTTGCTTTAATTCAGAAGTAAGGTGACATGTTTTATTATAAGCCCTTTTCCCAAGTATATTGGCTGCATTGTTTTTTTAAAATGGGTTTAATTAAGTCTCTGAATCCTGGCAGCACCTATTTGTGTGCCTGTTCATAAAGGGGCACATTTCTAGGTGTGTTTATATTATACTGTATATCATATCCACTAAATTCTATGCTAGTACTGATCATAGCATAGAGGTAAACCATTATGCCATGGTACAGAAACCTAGAAGGCCATGCCAAAAGAAAAAAGTTTTCAAGTATAGCACCAGAGACATTGGGCATTTGTCATCCAAGGAACTGAGTTGAAATAAGGTCATCAGCTGAAGTCTGGCCACCACGTAATTTATTTCATCTCATAAATTCAGTAAAGCCATTTACTAATGTGTCAAGGGTGTTAAAATTGCATCAGCTGAGGAGGGGGTCCCCTTGCCATTAAAATCTCATCTTTATTGTTTTTCTTAAAAAATATATATCCTTGCACAGATAGCCACATATAGCCAGTGAATGAAGATGAAAGGATTACACTGGTGTTTGTGCATTTTGTGACAAGTGTACCTCACTTTACGTAACAATCATGGTCCAAAAAGGCTGTACACATATCAATCCAAATTTCTGTCACTCAGCTTCTACTTTAAATGAAGTACGCGACAGCCTTCTTCAGTGAATCTTTTAATAATAGCAACAGTCAATCAAGAATTTGTCTATTTTATAAAGCTGGAGTTTCCTATATCCATTTTCTTAAAGTGGTACACATATACCACACATAGCAATCTAATCATCTCTTAATGGTCCACACTGCCTCATCAATCAACGTGACCTTTGGCAAAACATTTAACATCTTCGAGTCTCAGTTTCCTCATGTAAAATGAGGTTTTTAGCTCTAAGTCCTATTATCCCTTTATTTGCCAGGTGATCAATAATAGGGTTGAGTTGGGAAAATGTTACAGTTCAGCATAGGGAGTGTGACTATCTCACTGAGGCGAGAGAAAGGGAGACAAAGAGACAGAGACACAGAGAGACACACAGAGAAACACAGAAACAGAGACAGAGAGAAAATATGAATTTTGTATTTTGTTCCTATATTCCTACATTAAACACAAACCCTAAAGAGTTATTTAAACCAAACACTAAAGTATATTTTAGAGTTAACTATATGAATACAGACTTTCAGGAATGTTACAGTTAAACTTAGCAATGTCCCCAGTGAACATGTTCCCAAGTTACAAATGATTGAACTGAATACCCCAGGTGACAGCATAATGAATTTGAAGTTAATAGAAACTGTAACTATGGGTTTTTTTTTTTATTTTATAAAAAGATTGCATATCTTCTGTGTTTCCAGACTAATGATCTTCTTATTCTTTCTCTCCATTCCACACGACTTCCTTATTTAGGACTTATGTAAATATAGGGATGCCTATAAGATAGCTGAGGTCATTTGATGATTCTGAATTTTGAAGTCTGTTAGCAGTTTATCTTTCCATATTTAATTTCAAAATAATCAAACAGGCATTACATATCCAAAAAGAACCTTTGTGGGAATACAGTGAATTAAAGAGCATACCCACTAACCATCTCCCATTCCCGTAGGGAATATTATGTGTATAGGACCCTCATGCAATATTTTGGTTCAAATGCTATGAAGCTCAAATTCCTGTCACCATTTGAAACAATATTTTAAAAGGATCTTACAAAAAAAAAAAATAAAAAGATCTTACAAAATGGGGGGGGGGGGGAGAAGTATTGTCATTGTACCAAAAAAAAAAAAAAAAGAGCGTCTTTTTCTTTCCCTTTTAGTCTTTTGTATTGTTGGCAATTTGGTGTTCCATCAGCACCCCCATAGAATGAAGATTTTTCTTTTCTTTTTTCTTTTTTTTCTATCAGTCAACAATGTTAATTGAGTGCTCAGGGTGGGCAGAACACTGTACAAGTAGCTGCTACCACCTGCAACCATTAGCAGCAAGCTATTTACTCTGAACTCCACTGAAATCTGGTTTGGTCATTAGAGAACAGAGGAGGTGTTGAAGCCAAAGTTTTCAGCAAAATGCAATGAAATGGCTGGATATGGAGTCAATCACCTGCTCCAGCTGGTGAAGAAAAAGCCCAGCTTTGTTGACACACACTGCCAATGTTTTTAATGCAAAAAGAATGAAATGCTGTGGATGTCAGCTCCAGCCTCAAACGAGTCAAAAATAACATCTTTTCTCCTTTGTCCTGATTTGCCATGAGGTTTCCCTCATCCCAAAGAAAGCTTTATGTATAAATAAGCAGAGAAAGGGATAGACATGCTGTCATCCCGGCACAGCACAGACGGCAGCTCAGAAGCTCGAGACAGTTAGGTATTTTATGAAAACAGCAGAACAATTTCATTTTACCAGAGACAAAAGTTTTTCAAATCATTTGACCCCTACCACGGTCAACCAGTAGTATTGGACACAAGACTCACTTATTTCAGTCATTGACGATGACCAGCATTTCCAAGTAAGAGAGTAGAAAAAAGTAGTTATTTTTTTCTTCAGAGAAACATTAAAGTTTCGAAAGAAAAAACTGCTATTTAAGTGTGTAAAACCCATAGCAAAACCAGAAGAACTATGGCAAATAAATTATGTAGGCTAAGCCATATAGTTTATCAGCTTAATAATGGGTTCCAATTTCTCGGTTATATTAACTACGTAAAACTAATCACCAGCTTCTGGAAATTTTATACAAATATACCGACAATGAACTTCATGTCCTTAGGGGACTGAATGCCATGGTTGGCCAAGTGATTTAGGCCATAATGCATTAATTCAATGATGCTGAGTAAGGATAGTGGAATGGTCCATTCAAGAGAATTTCAAAAATAAGAATACAATTTTCCTGTATAAATGAGGCAGCATCTGATTTATTTGGGACTAGTATTTAACAAAATGCCCAGCTCCTGACGAATTAATAAACCCTGAGCCAGACCTTGCATAGTATTAACTATATTTTAGGAATAAATCAAATACTTAAGGAGACACATTTACAGGCATATCCGCACCTAATGTTTTAATTGTTTCCAGGAAAACACATTAGGTGAAGTATCATTGGGGGGTCAGGGGAAGGTGTGGGAGGGGGGGAGAAGGGACAACAATATTACGAGTCCTATTATTATGCAGAAGGGCTTCACAATCTCACTCATAATGTATCAATTATGCTATTACAAAATAATGATTTTTATAGGATATGGTTGTGCCTTTTTCTGCTTTAAGGATAGTGTGTGAAGAGAATATCTAGATCTATCATTCTATCATTGAGGAAACTTCTAGGAGTGAAACTCCCTTCAATAATGTGAATCTTCCACTCACACTTAGAGAGTTGCAATATTTAATTCAGTTTTAGACTGAATTAGCCTAAGGAACTAAGAGGTCAAGTGACCTTGCTCATGGTCACACAGCTAGGATATGAGAGAGACAGGTCTTCCTATCTCCAGTGACGACCCCCAATCCACTACAGTACTGACTCTCTAGGAATATTTATTGTTCAGAAAATTAGCATTCAAATCGCTGACTACATGTTTAGGGAACCTCAAGGAAGTAGTTTAATCTATTGAATGATCCCAGAAACACAGAAAGCTAGTCTGAATTTGGCTAGTAATAGAACTTTTGATGAAAAAAGGAATATCAATGACATATTTTCAGGTATCATTGAAATAATTCAGTGTTCTGGAGGGCTTGATTGTGAGAACATGTCTATGCACATATCTGTAGATTAGCATTCTTCTGAGGAATACAATGGAATCTATTATTATCTTTGCTTCTCCTGACATGTTTTTGCATGGTCAAGTGAATGGCCCGTGATCATGTGACTAGTAGGCATTACAAGACCTAGGTGATACTTGAACCTAGATTGTTCAGATTCTAAGGCTAGTCCTCTATCCACTATCCTTATCTGTCGATCTGTAGAAAGAGATAAACTAAGAATAATTTGATCTAATTATTATTGAAGTAATTATCTTACTTTGGGATGGGATTAGAGGCTTAACATTAGTCTCTTATCATCCCTATCTAAAATAAACATTACATTGTAAAGGTTTTTATGTCCTTTGATGCATCCAGCACATTAAACACACTCTACTCCAGTTACTCCTTACTGTGAAGAGTTCACCAGTAGAAAAGAGGAATTTGCCAAAAAGAAGTCAACTTGATGACTTCTGAGTGATGAATATACATAAGAGGCTGAGGCCTCTCCCAAAAGACTGAGAATTTAGGGAAGAGGATTTGAGAGTTCATTTCATAGAAAGAAGAGTTGAAATTGTTAGTGTCTCAAGAGGAAGTGTTCTATAAAATATGCCATTGGATACATGCAAGCCCTTAAGGAACAATTAACTAAATCTTTAGTGAGTCAACTTTGATGTGCAATATAAACTTTGGGACCATAAAGCTTTTAAGATGAAATTCCATTAAGAATTTTTCACCACTGATCAGTAGCCAGCCCTCTGAGGTTGCCAAATGCTTCAAGGAGGTTAAAAGTGCTAATGTTAAGTGAAAAAAGGAACAAAGTTAAGTCTTGGGTTAAAATTCGCCCACTGTAGAAAGACCTATTAAGTCAATTATCTTCTTTCTACCTTCATTTCTGTTGCTACAACAGAGGAATAAATACATCTGTCATTTAACTAAACTTCAAAGATTTTCCACAACTACATTTTAAAGCCTTCAAAAAAAGACAGACTTTTTATTATTATTATTATTAATTTATTAGTTTTCAGTTTTCTACAATCATTTCCAGTAGTCTTAGATTTTCTCCTCTTCCCTCCACCCTCTCTCCCTGAGACAGTGTGCAATCTTATATGGGTTCTACACATATATTTTTATTAAACACATTTTCACATTAGTCATGTTGCATAGAAGAATTAAAATGCATGGGAGAAACCATGAGAAAAACCCAAACAAAGCAAAATATAACACAAGAGAAAATAATCTGCTTCATTCTGTGTTCCAGTTCCATAGTTCTTTCTCCGGATGTGGAAGGCATTTTGCCTCAAGAGTCCTTTGGGAATGTTTTAGGTCCTTGCATTGCTATGAGGGGCTAAGTCTACCAGAAAAATTTCTCACATGGTGTGGTTGTTACTGTGTACTATGATCTCCTGGTTCTGCTCCTTTCATTCAGCATCAATTCATAAAGGTCGTTCTAGGCCTCTCTCCAGTGCTCCTGTTCATCGTTTCTTATAGCACAATAGTATTCAATTACATTCATAGACCATAACTTGTTCAGCCATTAAGAGCCATAAAATTCAACATGCAACTACCACATCATGTAAAGGAGCTCTAGAATGATAGACCTGGAGGCAAGAGGTTATTGTTGTTGTGTTCATCCTTTGTTTTCAAAGAGGACCATGACATCAGAGAAATGATGACATGACTTGCATTTGACTTTGTTTTGAGTGAGGGAGGGCTGTACAATGTCACCAGCCTCACTTTCTCCTCCTGAGCCATCTGAATCCAGTGACCAGATACTCATCAGGATGACTGAAGACAGCCCAAGATGCAATGGGAGACCTTGGCCTTTTAGTCTAAGGCTTTTTCAGGTACTCACTTAAAGTGAGGTAATGTCCATTCAGTGAATAAGCCTCTTTAAAAGGTAATTGGGGGATGGCCCCTTTAATAAAAAAGAAAAAATAAATAGATAAATCATTCTGGGAGGGGCAGGAGCCTCAGGGTTGTTGAGGTAGAATCAAGAAAGTAGAGTCAAGAAGACCTGTGTTAAAATCTAGGCTAAGACTCTCAGTTGCTATGTGAATCTAGACAAGTCACTTAACCTCTGTCTGCCTCAGTTTTCTTACTATAAAACAGGGATAATAATCATATCTGCCTCCCAAGGTTGTTTTAAGGATAAAAAGAAGTTATATTTGTTAAGCGTTGTGTAAGCCTGAAAGTACTACAGAAATCACATACATATATACATATTATGTTTGTAAATATAACTTTTGGGAAGGTCCATATTTATGATATAATCAATGCTGGGAATTCCCAACATGGAAACCTCCCTCCAACAGTGTAGATGAGCAATAGAGAATCATTTGTAATTTAGAGAGTAACCTATGGAAATGAGAGATTAAATAAATAACTTATCCATGCTTACCCAGCCAGAATGTGTCAGGGGCCAGGCTTGATCATAGGTCTGCCTGAATCCAAGGCCAGCCCTCTCATCTACTATTACACACTGCTTCTCTCCATTACTACAACTATTAAATCACCCTTACAAAAGTATGAGAATTTTGCTTAGCAGAATTCATGAGGAAGAAGCGAGAACTTATACCAAAGTTAAAGATGGATAATGAAGATCAGAATCTAAATCTTAATATGTCCAAACAGTTAAGCATATTTCCAAACCATCTTCTATTGTTTCATGTAAGATCCAACAATACTTTTTTAAAAATAAAAATCACTTCTGAAAGCTGGAAAAAAATACAGCATGAACAGCTGTTTCTCGGAATATTTTCAAAGACATAGGGTAGCAGCAGCTTAAACTCCAGATAGATTTACAGTGACAGCCCACTATTGAGAGAACACATGAGGACAGAGCAGATGGCAGAGGCAAAGCAGTGGGGACAGGAGAGAAGCCGAGGGGAAGAACATCCGGCAAATAACCAATCCCAAAAGTGCCAGATAGGACAGGGAGAAGGAAACAGGAAAAAATTGGGAGAGAGTGGGAGCTGAAAGAAGATTCAATTGAAAAATGAAAGTATTAATGATGGAAAGAAAGGAATGAAGGAAGGAAAGAAGGAAGGAAGAAAATTTAAATAGAAAGAAAGAAGAGGAAAGGACATAAAGAAAAAGAGAGGGAAGAGATTTGTAAAAAAGAGAAAACCATTGACATACAAGCATCACTGAAACAGAAAACTATCACCATTAGAAAGTATGAGGAAAAGATGAAAGAAAGAGGCAGAAAGAAAATAAACATAGAATTTAGAGCCATAAGGGACCTTCGAGAGATTTATATAGTTCAAAATTCCCCCAAAAAGGGGTCAGAGAAATGAAACAACTTGATCAGTTTTATACTAGTGATAAGGAAAAGATCCAGGACTTGAATACAAGATCCATTGTGACAAATTCATTGCTCTTTCCAACATACTGGTGAAAGGAAAGGAGATTTAACAAGTCCAGATATGGATAGATATGTCACAGATTTTTAAAAAAACAAAAAAAAGGAGAATTTCCTTTTTCCAAGTAATCTGGCCATATTTTAGCTTTTTTTATAAATAAAAATTTTGCAAGAAAATACTAAAATAACAGCCTGAAGAATTTCCTCTCCCAGGTTCCTATTACAGAAGTGCTTTTTCTCTTATGAAACAACATTCCTTAGACACTCCAAGGTCTTACCCTGCTTCCCCTAAATCTATAGCAGCTGCATTTAATCTAAGGCATGGTTTTCCTGTCCAGGCCATCTGGGATTATATACTTTTCCCCCCTTTTTTGCCCCTCTAATTTCAAAACAGAATTCTAATTTATATATTTAAACACATTTAAACATTTATGGTGTTTTCTACATTTGTACATTTAAATAATAGTACATTTATACATTTAAACAAGTCACTTAAACACAGAGATTATTTGGGGATAGAGTGAGAGAATCTTAAGCGGTAATTCCTGGATCTAGTACCAGATCTGTCAGAAACTACGTGGTCCAGAAAATGTTTCCCCACCTCTCCAGGCTTCAGTTTTCTAATCTGAACAATAAGAGGATTTCTACATTTCTAATCTCTAATATATTCTCTTTCTGTCTTTCTCTGTCTCTTTCTCTGTCTTTCTATTTCTGTCTCTCTCTCTCTCTGTCCCTGTTTCTCTGTCTCACTCTCTCTCTCACTCTCACATACACACACTCACACACACACACACACACACACACACACACACATCATATTTCTGAAAGAATCCCCATTATGTTTGCCATCTGAAGCCAACTCCATTTCTTTTTAGGTCCTATCTAAAATCTTGAGTTGAGCACCTATCTTTTGGACTGGTGGGTCATCAGTTTCAAGGAGGAGCCAGCACTGATTGATGCTGTCTCTCATTTCAAAACATTATGCTTTCTTCTACCCCAACACTAACCCTTTTGAGTACAAAGGCAACAGTTAAGACCCTTCTATGTGAACCTGAAACTCTTTTGACACCCCTAACCATTTGGTTAGGTGAAGGCTACCTCATTTATTCCCCCATTTTGCTAAAGGCAATATCTTTCTTCATAATTGACTTTGGAATTTTAAACACAAGCTGAATGCCTGAAGGTATTCTGGAGTGAAGCCTTCTACTAAAGTCATATGAATATAAGAACAATCACTTAAGGCAACTACAAAGGATCTAACATCCAAAAACATCAAGGCTGTCAAAAAGATTCACTTCATTTTAGCAAGTGTTTTGATGTGCACTTCAGGTAATAAGGCAAGGATGGAAGTGTTACAGCTGGTGGCAACATACTTACAGTATCTTTCAACCACTTCAGACTCATAGAATTACCATAAAGAATGTAGAATGCTAAATTTTTTTCTTTTTCTTTTGTTTAAGAATTACATATATGCCCTTGTAAATCCTAATTGCTTCTTCTTAGCCAACCCAAGGTGACTTACTTTACACTAGACAATAAATTCCTTAGATATATTATTTTTTTCTCTTTTTGAGACATAACTAATTCCTTTCCAACCTGGCAGATATTTTCCACTCAAACTTCAAGTCTGGAGTTTGGTAGCTCACTTGATAGAACCTGTAGAATATGGCAAAGGCTCAACAGAGATCAAAGCTCAATCAACATTTACCTATGCCAAGGTTCAAGAGCTGAACACTACAGAAAGGTTCAAGGATTTAAAATAAATGATAGAAACTCTTTGGACTGAATTGATTTGCTAAGTTGAAGTTTACTTCTTTTTTCTTGGGAGATGTTTTGTCACAATTTTGATTTCTGATGCTGAACTATTTGACAATGTCAAGGTCTTTGTTGGTGAGAACTTGCTTTTTGGGAGCTTCAAGTTTTCAGGTCCCACTTCCTCAAAGATTTATTCTCTGGCTAATGGCTGCAAGGACGAGGCTAGAAGCACAAGCAGGGAGGCTGGAGGGGCAAGGAAGATCTGTTCCCAAGTTTCTTGGGCTTAATTGTTTGTTGGTAGCAGTTAGTTGGGCAATTGATATTAGTGATGTGAGGATTGCAGGTCCCTTCTACACAAGAATTGCTGTTCTCAATTGCATCTACAAAGCCAAGTTGGAAGTAGGGCTTGTTGTCTAGGGGGTACTACTATAACTACGGTTCTTGGGTTCAGAGTCCTGGACTGTATCCCCTAGGGCCTGAGAGGAGATAGAGGTCCCACAGTGGGACCCTGCAGGTCACTCAGAAGCAGAGTTGCTTCTACTAGTCTGACATCTTTCCAGTGGCAATGACAGTTGGTGAGTATGGCAAAAATTCACCATATTACATATAACAATTCTCTTTTCTGTATATTGCAGTGCTCCTATCTGTTAAGTTCATCAGAAAAAAAATCAAAACTTCTTAAATGTTTTTGTGAACTATTCTGGTTTCAAAGGTGTTATATCCCTTGAAGAATTTGGAGGGCAAAGGGAAGATAGATTTCTCTCCCCATTGCCTGTAATCTGCAAACAAAGCAAAACAAATCACTTAGAATTTGTGGTGGTAACATTTAAATAAATTATTGACCTGAATATAATTATAAATTCAATATTTCAAATGGTGAAAATGCTAGATCATACAGAGGTAGAAAGGTGTCCCAGGCTTGGAGTCAATAGGACCCATGTTCATATTCTGTCTCATACATCAACAGTCTGTTCCAGTTTCTTTAATTCTCTGCACCTTAGCCACCTTGTTTATAAAA
Source organism: Notamacropus eugenii (assembly GCF_028372415.1). Taxonomy (NCBI): domain Eukaryota; kingdom Metazoa; phylum Chordata; class Mammalia; order Diprotodontia; family Macropodidae; genus Notamacropus; species Notamacropus eugenii. The sequence continues at coordinate 101,605,957 of NC_092876.1, forward strand.
GGGGGAAAATAATACCTGTAGTAGCCATGTCACTAGATTGCTGGGATGCTCAAATAAGATAATGTAGGAATATGAAGGGCTGTGCAACTTTCAAACTCTTCATAGTATAGGCAGCTAGATGGCACAGTGGATAGAGTAAAGGACTTGGAAACAAGAATACCTGAATTCAAATCTTGCCTCAAGTACTTCCTGCATAATCCTGGGAAAGTCACTTAACCTCTCTGTGTCTTAGATTCCCCATATGTATCTCACAGATTTGTTCTGAGGATAAAAAAGTCAACATTGGAAAAGTGTTTTACAAACTTACATAAATGCTGCCCAACACTTTTATATATAAATGTCATTATGACATTTATATATAAAAATGTATTAAAGCCCCCATTTTAGTTGCATCATTAGCAATTACAAGGGTGTGGGGGAAAGCACTGAATTTTTACTTTGGGAGAATTCCTTTTTAAAACATCTCCTTCCAACAGACTGAACAAGGGATAAGAAATCAGAAGACCCTCCTTTATCTGGAGCTTTTATTTAGCCATTATTTTAAGTAAATCTCACTTTTCTAGGTGTGATTAAGAAGTAGCAATGACAGTGATGTCAGCTCTCCCTCTGACCTATGTGAGGCTCAGTACATTTTTGGACTACAAAAGTAGCTTTCTGGAAGTGATTTATACATCCTATCCACTAATCTCTTTTTCCTTTGGGCAGCACCTCAGTTGATAATTTCTTTTCTTTCTTTGTTTCCCCCTCAGAGACAGCAAAAAGTAACAGAGAGGTAACATTTCCTTCCAGTGGGAAAAAAGGAAGAGATGTAAAGCACTTAGCAACTCTCCTCCAAATATTTAAGACAAAACATTTAATAAAAATCCTCAGTAACTACTATATTCGAGCTAAAATTCTTTTCCTCTGGTTGACTTTGATGACTGTCTCATCACAACAACTTAGGTTCCTGGAGAAACATATTGCAGTAGAAAATATCTACTTCTTGCTTTCAATTTACATAATAGGCATCATGGTTAAAGCCATTTATATCCATAAATACCTCAAAATTGTTTTGTTCCTTCCTTCTTGAAATTGCAGGTCAGTGAAGCAGTACTTGTTAACACTTTCTGTTACCTCAGGATGTATAATTTGGGCAGGGTGAAAGCGATTCTACTAACTTAATAAAATGTGCCTACTCACCAACCATTTGTAGGTATCAGTTTTAACAAACAATATTAACCATCTGCTACCTGAAAAGTGCTATACTAGACAATGAGCAATACTAGACAAATGATCAATAACAAGTGAGGGGAGAAGGGGCAAGGAAAAAATGTGTCCACACAGATGGTGGAAAATGACACAATGCTTGCCCTGAAAGAGCTTAAGATAAAAAGGTGGAGTGGAAGAGTAGTTGTACACAGGTACACAAATAAGAATGATAAGATGTCTTAATGTGATAAATGCATTACAGAGATCCATGTGAGTTATAAGAACATTTTCAGGACAGCAATCACATTTAGCTGGGGATCTGGCATCACCATGGATCTGATGACACAAGCTGGACAGCTGGGTCCCTAAGAAGTGAATAATTTTTAACAGGCAGAGACGTGGAGGGAGTGGTTTCCAATCATAGTTTGGGTGGGGAGGGGGTGGAGGGAAGAGAGACTGCCAATGTGAATGCAAGGTGCCAAGAGGGGAGAGAGAGTATAAGGAACTAGTAGTCCAAACTGGTTGTAGAGTACACGAAGGAGAGTAGCATAAAATTTACCTGGAAAGGTAAATTGGAATCAGATTGTGGAATAACTTAAATTCTAGATTTGTACGTTGTGATAGGGAGCCATTGAAAATTTTGAAGCAGGAGAGTGACTCTGTATTGGTAAGATAATTTTGTTCACTGTTATGTTAACAAGAGCATATTCCTGAAAATAAGTTTTCAAAAGGAAAAACGGCACATCTTGCATTTGACTGAAGGGAGATCAGTTTGTGTCAATACTCAAAGGAGAAGTGAAGCAAGGATTCGATGTCCATTAACATCACTATTATTCAATATTATATTAGAAATGCTAGCTATTGCAATAAGACAAAAAGAAATTGGAGAAATAAAAATAGGCAATGAAAAAACAAAACTATCACTTTTTACAGATGATACGATGACATACTTAGAGAAATCAAGAGAATCAACTAAAAAACTGGTTGAAACAACAACTTTAGTAAAGTTGTAGGATACAAACTAAACCCACATAAAGTGTCAACATTTTTGTATATTACCAACAAAGATCAGCAACAAAAAAAGAGAAAAAGAAATTCTAGTCTTGCAGTCTACCTGCCAAGACAAACCCAGGTACTATATGCACACAATTATAAAACAGTCTTCACACAAATAAAGACAGATGTAAACAACTAAAGAAATATTAATTGTTCATGGGTAGGTTGAATCAATATAATAAAAATGACAATTCTACCTGTTAATTTACTTATCCAATGCCATACCAATCAAACCAAACAATTATTTTTATAGAGTTAGGAAAAATAATAACAAAATTGATGTGGAAGAACTAAAAGTCAAGGATATCAATGGAATCAATAGAAAAAAATATGAATGAAGGTGACCTAGCAGTACCAAATTTCAAACTATATTACAAAGCAGTAACCATGAAAACAATCTGGTACTGGCTAAGAAACAGAGTGGTGGATCAGTGGAATAGATCAGGTACATAATATATAGCAGTACCTGATCATAGTAAGTTAGTGTTTGAAAAACTTCAAGATCCAAGATTTGGAAGTAAGAACTCACCATTTGACAAAAATTGCTGGAAAAACGGAAAAGCAGTTTGGATGAAACTAGGTATAGACCAACCCCTCACACAATATACCAACATAGGGTCAAAATGAATAATGATTTAGACATAAAGGTTGATATTATAAGAAAATTAAGGGAGCAAGGAAATATGTGCCAGTCAGGTCTATGAACAAGGGAAGAGTTTCTGACCAAGCAGGAGATAGAGAGAATCATGGGAATTATAATGGATAATTTTGATTGCATGAAACTAAAAAGCTTTTGTACAAACAAAACTAATATATACAAAATTGGAAGGAAAATAGGAAGCTGGGGGAGAAATTGTAACAAATTTCTCTGTAAAGGCCTCATTTTTCAAATATATAGGGAAATGAGTCAAATTTATAAAAATAAGAGCCATTCTCTAATTGATAAATGGTCAACGTACATGAAAGGCAGCTTTCAACAACAACAAAAAACCCAAAGGTATCAAGTCACATGAAAAAATGCTCTAAATCACTATTAAGATTCTAACAACTCTGAGATACTACCTTATATCTATCAAATTGGCTAACATGACTGAAAAAGAAAATGACAAATGCTGGGGTGGATGTGGAAAAACTGGAACACTAATAAACAAATTTAGCGTTCACAACTGCAATACTGAATAATAGTGGAGATAAATGGACATCCCTGCTTCACTTTTCCTTTGAGTATTAAGACACAAACTGATCTCCCTTAGATCAAATGCAAGGTGTTCAATTTTTCCTGTTGAAAACTCGTTTTCAGGAGTATACTTTTGTTACCATAACAGTGAACAAAATTATCTTGCCAACAGAGTCACTCCCCTACTCTAAACCAGAGTTGTGAATTAGTCCAACCATTCTGGAGAACAATTTGGAACTATGTCCAAAAGGCTATAAAACTCGGCATATCTTTTCACACAGAAATAGCACTACTAGGTCTACATCACAAAGAAAGGAAAGAAAAGGGTGAAGGACCTATTTGTACAAAAACATTTATGGCAGCTCTAGGTGGTGGAAAATAATTAGAAATGGAATGGATGCCCGTCAACTGGAAAATGGCTGATAAATTGTATATGATTGTGATGGGATACTACTGTGCTATAAGAAATAATGGTAAATGGTGGTAAAACTTATATGAACTCATGCAACATGAAGTGAGCAGAGCCAGGAGAAAAACTGTAAACAGCAACAGCATTACCATAGTGATGATCAACTCAGAAAGACTTAGCTACTCTGGTCAAGACAATAATCCAAGACAATTCCAAAGGACTCATGATGAAAAAAGTAGTCCAGAGAGAAAACTAATTAACTCTGAGTACAAATTAAAGCTTACTTTTGTTGACTTCATTTTTCTTGGAGTTTTCTGTGTGTGTGTATGTGTGTGTGTGTGTGTGTGTGTGTGTGTGTGTGCTCGCAGATATTTTGTTTTGCAACATAACTGATGTGGAAAGATGTTTTGAATGATTTCATATATATAACTGATATATCACTTGCCTTCTCAAGATATGGGGGAAGGGTGGTAGGGAGGATAGAATTTGGAACTCAAAATTTTTAAAAATGAAACTTAAAAAAATTTTACATGTAACTGGGAAACATTTAATGAGGTAAATAAAAATATATTAAAGAGAAAAAAGGCACAAAAGAAGTGGTATGAAGTAAGGGTAAGAGTGCTTGTAATAGATTTTGGTCAATCATATTTTCATGATATTTCTCCAATCTGGATTTTTTCCATAAATCATCAAGGTGAGGACAATGATCTAAAAGCAAACTGATATTGCATAAAAGTTCAGAAAAGATTATTTTACATTTTAACTCAGCTAGCAAAAAAAAAAAAAAAGCTCTTTAATGTCTATGCAATATTCAAACACCTAGCCATGATTTTTTTAAATGCAATTTTACTTGCAACAATCATTGATTCATTACCTGTCACTCTCTTTAAAAAGCTGATGATAATCACTATTGAACCTAGGATGAAACCAAGTTATTGACTTTACATAAAAGGTTTTTGAAAATGCTTTGAAAACTAAAGAACCATACGAAAATATAAGATATGAGGTGTATGGGGTTAGTCAGAAGGTGCTCCCAAAAAACAATGTGCACCTGCTTCTGCCTTTGATTGATAACATACAAGGAGGGAGAGGAAAGAGAGAATGTGCTCTTAATGATTATTCAAATTAATTATCCCTGAATGAGATCCCAGACTCACAAACTGAAAATTCTTCCATCAAGTGATTTTGTATGTATTCTGTCTATGAATATTGTCTTATAATAAGGTCACTTATTAACCAAGGAAGAACAAAGAGTCAGTAATTTTCAGGGATGACTGCTATCAAATAACATAAATCAGGGAACACAATTGATTAGCTAGAGGACAGATTTGGTTGCTATGGTAATATAAGGAAGGTCGAAGTTTTGATCATCAGCAAGACTCATGGAAGATTTCACAGGATCTATAGATACTGGAGAAAGAAAGCATCTACCAGGTTGTCTAGGCCATCATTCTAACAATAAAAAAAAAATAATAATAACGCTCTGCAGTCACTTCTTCTAAAGGCCTTAAATATCTTTATCAATATTAATTCTCAATTTCTAAGGGATAATTATTGGTATTCCCATTTTTTCAATGAGAACACTTACAATGAGGTGATATTAGGGGAGATTCTGATTTAGAATTCAGAATTCCTAGCTTTCTGATTGTTTTCTTTAATCTCAGGATAACCCACACCACTCATTAAGAAGCTAACCCAGGACCCCAGCTTCTGGGATAAGAACTCACTGTTTGACAAAAACTCCTGGGAAAACTGGAAAACAATGTGGTGGAAACTAGGTATAGACCAATGCCTGACATCATACACAAGAATGAAGTCCAAATGGGTACATGATCTGGGTATAAAGATTGATACTGTGGACAAATTGGTGGAGCAAGGTATAGTGTATTTATCAAATTTATGGAGAAGGGAAGAATTTTTGACTAAAGAAGACACAGAAAGCACTATGAAGTGAAGATGGATAATTGTGATTACATTAAACTGAAAAGTTTTTGCACAACCAAACCCAGTGCAACCAAGATTCAGAGGGATCCAGAAAACTGGGAAAGAATTTTTGCAGCTAGTGTCTGTGATAAAGGCCTCATTTCTAGAATTTTATGTAGAGAACTGAGTCAAATGCACAAAAATTCAAGTCATTTTCCAATTGATAAATGGTCAAAGGATATGAACAGGCAGTTTTCAGAGGAAGAAATTATAGATATCTATAGTCATATGAAAAAATGCTCTAAATCACTATTGATTAGAGAGATGCAAATCAAAACAACTCTGAGGTACCACATCACACCTATCAGATTGGCAAACATAACAGAACAGGAAGATGATAAATGCTGGAGAGGATGGGGGAGAGTTGGAACACTAATTCATTGTTGGTGGAGCTGTGAGCTGATCCAACCATTCTGGAGGGCAGTTTGGAACTATGCCCAAAGAGCTACAAAAATGTGCATACCCTTTGACCCAGCAATATGGCTTCTAGGACTGTACCCCCAAGACATCATAAAAATGAGAAAGGGTCACACATGTACAAAAATATTTATAGCAGCATTCTGTGGTGGCCAAAAACTGGAAATCAAGAGGATGCCAATTGGGGAATGGCTGAATAAATTATGGGATATGAATGTAATGGAATACTATTGCATTGATGATCAAAACTTCGACCTTCCTTATATTACCATAGCAACCAAATCTGTCCTCTAGCTAAGAAATGATGAACAGGAAGACTTCAGAGAGGCCTGGAAAGACTTATATGATCTGATGGTGAGTGAAAGGAGAAGAACCAGGAGAACTTTGTGCACAGCAACAACCACAGTGTGCGAGAGTTTTGTCATAATTCAAGAACTTAAAAAAATTCCCAGTGGTCTTTTAAGGCAAAATGTCTTTTACATCCAGAGAAAGAAGTATGGAATTCAGTCGCAGAATGTAGCAGATCATTTTCTTTTGTATTACATTCTGGTTTGTTATGTGATTTCTCCCATTCATTTTAATTCTTCTATACAGCACGACTATGGGGAAAATGTATTCAATAGGAATGTATACGTAAAACCTATATAAAATTGTATGCCATCTCAGGGAGGGAGGGGGAAGGGAGGGAGGAGGGAGGGGAAAAAATCTAAGTTATATGGTAGTGATTGTAGATCACTGAAAATAAATAAAATTATTATAAAAAAAGAAGCTACCTCATACAAAAACATTAATCAAATTTAAGCTCAAAATGAGCCAACAGCATAAGGTAAGTGCCAAAATAGCTAACGACCACTTGCCCTGCATTTATACCTGTATATATATATATGTATGTATATATATATATACATATATATATACATACATACATATGAGGATAAAACTCAGCTTAAGGGAAGGAATAGGTCCCTCTATTTCTTCACTAACTAAAACTAGCTAAACCACCTCAGGGCCACTATTTTCAGATCCCTGTGATATATTTTGAGATAATATGGACTTTGGAGAGAAATAGTGTGACTTATAGAGAGAATACAGTACTCAGAGTCGGAGAGATCTGAGCTCAAACACCTCTCTGACACACTTATCAGCTGTATAAACAAACAGGTACTTAACCTGGCTGAGCCTCAGGGAAAAAAAAAATCTCTAAGACTTAAAACTGTAGAGAGGTTATGATTTTCATGAATTTGGAAATCTTCACACCTAAGATATTAGAGGCCTTTGATATAATTGAAGGACTTTGGAGAATCCATGGAAGAGTAATGAGGAGAGGGAGAAATCTGGACAATATGTCATGTGAAGATGTGTTAAAGGAATTAGGGATGTTTAGCCTGAAAAAGAAAAAAAAAGTAGGTGTTCTAAGAGTTGGCTTCAAACAGCTGAAGCAGAGGAGGATTAAAATTTAGTCTTTCAAACTCACAGGGAAGAACTTAAAAACAATGGGAGGAAGTCACAGGAAAGTCAATATAAGAAACAACTAGTTAACAATGAAAACTTCCCCAAAATATAATGGGCCACCTTGTTTGGTAGCAAGCTCTTGAATGCTGGAAACTCTCAAGCAGAGACTGAGTATAAAGAAGTTGTAGAGGGAATCCTTATACTGGGTTGGAGGCTGGACTAGGTAAACTCTAAGATTTCTCCTAACTTTAAGCATAGTGTAAATGAATGTTCATGAGTCTCCTTGGGACACTAGCTATGGTTTCTTCTAGAATGTTAATATCTTTTTGTCTAGTTTTGTTCTCTTAAATATTTCAATTCAACACTATTCAAAACTGTAGAGTCTTCTCTTTTGGTATTAATGAATAAAGCCACTTCAAATTTGCAGTAAATAAAATCCATTTATCTTATTATATACTTGCCTACCTTCCTCCTTCCCTCCCTCTCTTTCTTCCTCCTTCCTTCATTCTTTCCATCCTTCCTTTCTTCCATTTTTCCTCCCTTCCTTTTCACCAAACCCCTCCTAATATGCCCATACTCTAAGATTACAAAGGGAAAAAATGACTTTTTACAGCCTGGGTGATTGTTGTATGTCAAAACTTGGAAATTTGGGAAAAAAAACTTGGAAGCAAGTCTTGGTTCTGCTATTTCTGCCTGATTTGCCACCATCAATGAAGCATCTATTAAGCATCTACTTTTAGCTAGTCTGTTTTAGATGCTGGGGATACAAAGACAAAAATTTAAAAACCCCTGCCCTCAAGGAGTTTACATTCTCCCAAGGGAAACAACATGTACATGTATATGTATATACAGTATGCAAGCTGAATACGGGGTAGTTTGGGGAGGGTGTTAGCAGATAGAGGATGGGGATCAGGAAAAATCTTATAAAGAAGATGATGCTTAAGCTATATCTTGAGAGGAATTTGAGATTCCTAGGGATAGAGGTAAGAAGGGAGTGCAACCAAGCATGGAGAACAGTAAGAGCAAAAGTCCAAAAATAAGAGAGGGAGTACTGTGTTTAGAAACAGCAAGAAATCCAGTGTGGCTGAATCTTAGTGTGCAGAAAGGGAGATTGTTTAGGACCGAGTTTCAAAAAGCTATAAATGTGGAATGGAGAAGTATACCATCAGAAACAGTGTTATTAAGTGTCCCTTTAAAATAACCCATATATAAGAAATTTGTATTAATGAGCCCCCACAAAAATGTGGGGTTTACCAAATTATAAAGGTATCCCCAAATTCCCTTTGGAGTAGGGCAGGATGCTCCAATTTGTAGCGGTTTCATTTGTGATATGGTAGATTTCCCTCTGTGCTCTCTAAGTGGGCTCTGTATTACTACTCCCCACAGGTGAGATGAGAGGCAAGTGTGTTGGGTATTTTTAATCTCTTCCAACATCTGCCACAAGTGATATTTCTGTTGTGCTGATAGCTTGGAACCACTTTCTATTTTTTTAGCATTTGTGAAAGTAATTAAAGCATTCACTCTTTGCTCCTGCTCTCTCTCCTAAATAATTAAGAATTCTTTGATATAAGACCACATGACTCATCACCAAACACTTTATCTAACTGGACACATAAACATTTGTCACATTATAGCACTTCAGGGTAAATTTCAGTTAGTATTTGTGGTCAGGGAAATTTAAAATTAATCCACTGGGTAAATTTTCATGAGATGCCACACCAAACACTTATGGACCAAACCTGTGACAACCACTGCATTTATCTCTCCATTTTGTCCCCATGCACACTGCAACATGTTCTTTATTAGCCTAGCATGGTTAGTCAGGTACATTATTAGAAACAGGGTGAGGCAGGAGAAAGCTTCTTCTGGAGCTACCCTGCTAGTTGGCTTAAAGATGAATTCTCTGACTTGTGAGCTTGCCCACCTAGTTCATATAATAAACAGCAGAACTAGCATGGAAACCTTGGTCCTCTAACTCCAACTCCCCTGCCCAAAAGATGAATTCCAAGGAAAATAACCAACCATGTTAGAATGTATAGAGAATTTCAATAAGACCTGAGATCTTAATTCTGCCTCAGACATATTCTGGCTTTGTGATCCTGGGCAAGGCATCTATGTAATCTCTCTGGACTTCAGCTTTCCCACTGAGATTCCAAGAGCCATAGCTCCCTTTTTTGTTGCTCAGTCATTCCAGTTATGTCTGACTCTTCATGACCCGTTTGGGATTTCCTTGGTAAAGATACTGGAATGGCTTGCCATTTCCTTCTCCAGTTCATTTTACAGATAAGGAAACTGAGGCAAACAGAGTTAAGTGACTTGCCATGGGTCACACAGCCACTAAGTGTCTGAGGCCAGATTTGAACTCAAGAATATGAATCTTCCTGACTCCAGGTCAGGCACTCTATCCACTGCACCATCTAGCTACACATATTGTTCCCTTGCCCATAGTCCATTTATCTGTCTGTGGGTACTGGATTCATTTTTCCCCTCTTTCTCTATCTCTTCCTTTCCCCAACAGTTCTAATAAATCTTCCAGGGCATGAACATTATTTTAATTTTCTTAAGCTTATTGTAAATTGTACCATATTGCATCCATCCCTTTACAAAACGTAGTCTTTTAAATGTGATTCCCTCTAACAAACTTTTCTAAGGATTTTCCTCTTTTTCCTATTCTTCAAAATATTCTGCACAGTTTTATCTTCCCACAATCCACTTGTTTTGAATGTTCCATGGTTTGGGCAATTTTTTTTAAAGCAATGGTTCTGATATTGGTTCAGAAAGTTGTTCTATCTTCATAATGCAAGTAGATCTATACATGTTGGAATTCTTATATGCTTTCTGCCTATAGCCTTTCCTTGCAAAATCATTATTCCTTAATTTTCCATGTTTTCCAGGTATTAATAACACTTTATTTAATAAGCTCTTTTCTAGTCATTGCAAATTCCTATCTCACTTCAAGAAGCATCAGTGTCTCAAAATATACAGCAGCACGCTAGTGGTTCTGAACCACCAGCAATGTCATACCATGGAATTGTTGACAATTAGAAGATATACTATTTTGTATCCCTTCATTTTGAAATGTCTCCTGACTACGATATATTGATTCACAGCCAGAAGTCAATCAGGTTCACTCACAACCCTCAGGACATACTCTAAATATCATTTCCTGATATTAAAATATCTATCACCCTCCTTCAACCTTTTCATTATCAAGTACTTATGACTTAGCTGCATGTGTGCCTGCTTTATTCCATTTTTCTTACGTCTTCTGGACAGAAAATAATGGAGTGTCGTGTTTTCTTTTCTCATCACAAACACATTTAAGTTTTGACAAGACAATGACACTTCAAATACAACAGTCTGCCTTTCAGCTTTCATGTGGGTTAAGGACCAGTTGGCAAATGCAGAAATTACTAAGTGGGTCAGATACTGCTCTTTTCTTCAGGAAAGTACCTGTGTTGTTTTCCAAAGACGTGGTGGTGTTTGTTTGTTTGTTTTTTTATTTGATTTGGATGTCATGTTCTTAATTAACATTTAATTTAATGTCCTCAACTAATAATTCTGTGTAAGGGCTGGAAAAGCAGCAAGTGAAAAAACAAATAAACTGCAAATGTCTCACCAAGTCACCAATCATTTTAGGACTTATTCACAGAATCAGAAATCTGAGGTGAAAAGGATCTTAGAAGCCTTCTAATATGACTCCCACATTTTGCAGCCCTTTGAGAAGTTGTTTCTATCCAGTTTATATTCATTGTACATACACAAAAATGTGAGAGAACTCAGGAAGAGGGCGTCCTGTGCCTAGTGCTTGGCCATGCATCCTTAAGGATTTAGTCCCTTCGTAAGAATATTGCTATTAACAAGAAAATAAAACCCAGCATTGACACAATAATTGACTATATGCATGGGGCTTAAAATAAATTAAGCAAAGAAGCTAAAGATACCATACCAAGAGAAGATTGGTCTTCTGATGATTAATTCACCTCCAGGCTAAAATAGAAACTGCACTGTTAGGTATTTAAAACCCTTCAGGTCTTGGCTCCAGACTATCTTCCCAAGCAGATTACAAATCATTCCTCACACACTTCAAGCTCTGGCCAAAATGGCATACTTGTTGCTCCCTATACCCATCATTCCATCTCCTGCCTCATTTCCCTTGCCAAGGCTGCCCTCTCCCCAGCTTCTGGAGCATACTCTCTACTCACCTCTCCCTCTTGGAACCCTTAGCTCATCTCAGAACTCAGTCTGCATCATCACTTTCTAGAGAGTTTTTCCAAAATTCCTGATCTGTTGGTGCTGAGCACTCAAATGACAGTGCATCTATTTTGTATGTCTGTTGGTGGGAGTTTGTGTGTGTGTGTGTGTAAACATCTATACACACACATACACACACACACACACACTCAAAAAAAACCCAACCTTACATACATCATATATTTAATTCTAAATCACCTTAGCCAGTACAATGTAAACTTCTGGGAGTGCTAGTACTGCCTCACCTTTCTATTTGGGTCCCCAATGCTGCTTGCTTCCTGTATGACCTTGAGCAATTTATCTCACTTCTCCAGGCCTCAGTTTCCTCATCTATAAAATGAAAGAATTAGACTAGATGTTCTCTAAAGTCCCTTCCACCTTGTATTTCTCATCTACTAGAACATGGAATACAGTAATTGTTCAATATGTTTGTTGATTGCTTCAAAATGTGGGGCTACCTCGTTGGCTTTTCAGTTTAAAAATGTGTTCTCTTATTGATTCCATAAATTCATCCATATTGATCCATGGAGAACTGGATCAATTACCTGGATTACCAAGTCCCTTTTCAAAAGAAACAGGAAACTGAAGCAAAGGTGGGTTTGGAGCTTGAATTGTTCAGGTGATTTTCTCTATTCTCTCCATCTTATATTTTCAGTAAACAGCACTGAAAGCTATGATTAAAATATATTTTATATTTTTAAAAGACTTAACTAAACCTAGTACTTAAAACAACTGTTTATTTTTTTTTCTCTAAGAACATCATGCTGAAAAACCTGAAAGTAGGACAAGCTTAAATATCTAATGTACTTAATTTGCAAAGAAAGCTTCTATCAAATATACAGGATAATGAGCTTCCATTTCATCTGAATAATATAATTAGTTTATCATCTTCACATTGTGTGTGTGTGTGTGTGTGTATGTATGAGAGAGAGAGAGAGAGAGAGAGAGAGAGAGAGAGAGAGAGAGAGAGAGAGAATGTGCACATGTGCCTGTCTGGTATACTACCAGAGTTGTTGTCATACCAATTATGTTTTAGGACCAAATGGTCTTTTCTAGGTAGGCTATTAGCTCAATTGACAACTTTTTAAAAAAGAGTTTCCTTTAATTACAAACAGAAAATTCCTTAATCTCACTAAATCAAAAGCAGTTTTCATTTCTCTAAGGACACCAGAGATCATCATTCATCTGCAAAATATTTTTAAATTATTAGAATGTTGAATGAGTAATTCCATGAACTGGTAGTGTAGGGCATTTTGTGGAGAGTCTATAGGATAGTTCCCAGATAACTAGCTAAACATGTAGATATTGAAAGCCCATATATGGCAGCTGGGGCATTTATAAGTAGGCCAGATGAGGTAAATACATAAAAGGAAGCTTCTCAATGGCACAGTGACATTTTCTTTTCTTTTACTTCTTTGGGATCAGATCTCTGATTTCACAGGTTCTAATTTGGAGACTTCTTCTACCTGTACAGAGTAGCAAACAGAACTCAAGTCTTTGAGAGCTGCTGATAGCCACACAGCTAGTAAGCCCTAAAATATGATCTTGAGAGGAGGCATTGCTTCATTCTTTGTATTTGTATGTTAACATAGTACCTGGTAATTGTAGGTGCCTTTAAAAAATTGCTTATTGATTGCTTCATCAAAGTGTCAAGGGTCAAGATTTAAAGCTGGACTCTCATGACTTATGCCACACCCTCCACGTATTATGTAAAATTTGCTCCTTCTCCTGCTTTAGACTCCACATGGGATTCTTAACTTTTTTTGAGATCATGGAACATCTTGGCAAACTAGTGAAGCCTATGGATCATAAATAAATAGGATTACAAAAAAAATCAATTATATTGAAATACAATTACCAAACTAGCAAGAAAAACACATTCACAGACTGCAGATCAAAATTTCTAAGACCTTGATTTCAAAATTAATTTTAAATTAAAATTAGCAAAAGTTGTTAAACTATTATTATTGATTCTTGAGTTCTTCACTCTATATTTAGACTGATTCTACTTCTAGTTCATAGACAAGCCTACACATTTGCACAGGGGCCTGTTTTATTCTATCATCCTTATTTTGATAATTACTTCAAGGATTTATAATTTCAAGAGTATGTCATTTCAGTACTTCAGATCTACCCTGACAGATTAATTTACAACTTGGTATTACAACTATTCTTCAGACTTCTTCCTCCACCATGCTTCACTAGCTCTCTCCACCCTGGAAGCTGCCTTTACCACTACACATCATCTGCCTCCTCACCTTGAAAGATCCCTCCACGTTAAGACTTCTCATTTTTTCCTCTGATTCTTGCTTAGATCAATCTTTTCCTCCTGAAACCTCTATTTTAAGGATGTAAAGACCACCAGGCCATTCATGTACTCTTTTTATTCCTGTCTTCTCTCCCCTCCCAATCCTGACTCTCAAAATTACTTTCTCTCCAGTAGTTCCAAGAAAGTACCTCTTCCCATCCCTTTTCAGTTCCCTTTGTGTGTGTGTGTGTGTGTGTGTGTGTGTGTGTTATTTTACCTCATTAGAATGTATCTTTGAGTAAAATAATTGTCTTTCTTTTTGCTTTTTTTCTATTTGTCTCTTCACCTCATATTATAATACCTGGCACACAGTAAGTGCTTCATAAATGCATGTTGACTTGTTTACTAGATTGCCTTTGAGAGAAAAAAATATATAAACTTGTCGAGAGGCTAGATTTTACGTACAATGTGCTGGAGCAAAATATTATCTGACAATAAAATTGGTCAACTATATGAGCAAGCTAACTCTGAAACCAGAATTTGACTTTCAAAGGCATTCAATGTCATTCTTACACCCTGAAAGTACCAATTTATCTCATATTTACATGTATATATCTATAGATATAGATTTATATGAACATTTTAATTTATACTGCTGGATGATACCTTGAGAAAATCCAGAGTTATTTTCAATAAAAATGGGATTTTCACTAACATTTTTCTGCACATGGGTAGACCAAAATTATTTTCATTCTCTATTACATGGACAAAGGAGGTAGAATGAGTTTGGGATAGCTTCACTTTTCCACTCAAAGAAGACTTCAAAAAATTAATAAATGCCATCCATAGGATTGTCTCCCTCTTTTTAAGTGACCGTATTGAGATAAAATGCCAAATTGCCAATATGGAGAGAGGAAAGAGATTAAAAAAAAAACAATCCAAATTGCTTATTTTTAAAAAATTAATTACAAATGTTTCCTCAGTCATTACTGCTTATATCATCTTCATAAAACACTCATTCTACATTATATCTCCTTTACTATAATGAGTAAAGAATTCAGAAAGAAGAAAGGCAGCCCCATTTTCTCCTTTCTTTTGACGTGTTCATTGTTGCTAGATTTGTGCTTTGAAATCTCATAAATAGTAAAATAGTATGCAATTCCTACTTGTTACTTACCTTGGGAAATTGTCAAAGAATAGCAATGAGTAGGAAAGAAAAATTTTTTTTGACAAATTTGAAAT
Source organism: Notamacropus eugenii (assembly GCF_028372415.1). Lineage (NCBI taxonomy): Eukaryota > Metazoa > Chordata > Mammalia > Diprotodontia > Macropodidae > Notamacropus > Notamacropus eugenii. The sequence goes on from NC_092876.1 coordinate 101,621,383, forward strand.
ATAGACTCTCTCTGTCTCTCTCTGTCTCTCTCTCTGTCTCTCTCTCTGTCTCTCTCTCTCTGTCTCTCTCTCTCTCTCTCTGTCTCTCTCTCTCTGTCTCTCTCTCTGTCTCTCTCTCTGTCTCTCTCTCTCTCTCTCTCTCTCTCTCTCTCTCTCTCTCTCTCTCTCTCTCTCTCTCTCTCTCTCTCCTCCCTACCCCCTCAGCATCATATCACAATTTATTGTAAATAGAATAGAAGAACTGCTACATTAGGCCATTCCATACTTGGGACTCACCTAATGCATAAGAAGAATATCTTATGCATTAGGTGACTCCCAAGTATGTAATGGCACCAGTAAGCTTTACAGAGGACAATCCATGATAGGACATGCATGCTGCTGTGGCTCAGAAGCCTGATTAATGGGCTGGGGAGAAAGGAGAGTACTACTTGGGGACAGAGAACAAGAAGATGAAGAAGCCACAAATCCTTCTCACTATGATCAACAAGGGGCAACTGTGTGTCCTCCAATAAGTCAGGCATCTGGAAACAAAGAACCTGGCTTCAAATTGTGGCTATGCCATTTCTTACAAACCAGTGAAGTTTTCTAGACCTCCATTGTTTCATTTCTAAAATGAAATGGGGGGTCAAAATTAGATTATCTTTAAGATCCTCTCCAGTTCTAAATCCCATGCTATCTCAAACATTAAAATGTAGTATCTGTGATAGTCTCCAATATGATAGGCTCAGAAATAAACATCAATAGTGATCCAACAAAGGCATGACTTCTTCAGCAAAAAAAACCCAAAAAACAAAAAAAAACTTATAAATACAAATACACACACACACACACACACACACACACACACACACACATAGTTTATTTACTTCTAGAGCTGACAGGAATGCTACAAAAGATCTCCATGTCAGGTGTAGAGACATTTTGCATCGCCTATATACTTGAAGTAGGTTGTCTTCCTTACCAAGTTTAATGGATTCATGAACAAATATCTTAACTCATTTCATACTAAACTTAGCAGTGCCTTAAGAAAAAAGGAGTTATGTAGAAATGGAATGAAAACAGACTTTCAGTCTTGTGTGCCAGCAATGAAACAAAACATTTTAAGGCTTGATCATTTCTTCACAAGGCATTGAACCAAAGAAATACAACTCAGATAGTACTTGAAGTAGGAGATTCAGGTTCTTTAAAAATATATACATTAACAGGCCTATTCTAAATTAACTTGGCAGAATCACAGATTTTGAGAATTGCTAGAAATCTTAGTGACCATTGAATCCAAACCAGATAACAAAGGAAACCCTACCATAATATATCCTATAAATGAGTATACATTCTCTGTGTGAAGACCTCCAAAGAGGAGCAAATTTAAAATACAACTTTATTTATCCAACTTTATTTTTAAAATGTAGCTCATGGGCCATACAAATGAAAGCTGCGACATGGATTTGGGCTGAGGGCTGTAGTTTGCTGCCCCCTATTCTATATTATTTGAAGAATTCTTACTTTGATCTAGCAGTAAGAGACATAAGGAAGAGGGAGATGATATAAGATGGGATTTCATGTTAGAGAGAGTTTACAAGATAAATAAGCACTGGCCAAGCTACAGGGTCAAACAATGGAGATTTTTGTGAATACTTGTAGTGGTCTGCAGGTATCAGATGAATGCTCCAAATGGAGTTCATCCAGATTCAATGAGAGGCTATTCATAGACTCAAGCACTAGAAACAGCTCTGATATTCAATGCCAACTGAGGCACAAGACAGAGAAATACAAATTCCCAAAAGTGTTGCCAGCTATCACGGAGGATATCCTATGCAAGCCCAAATGGAACAAGGATTCTCTGTGGAATGTTCCTATTTATGGAAATTATGCTGATTGCTTTAAAACCTAGAGTAGTACTTGACCTGCTCATTAAAATCTATGATTACTTGAAAGAGAACTTCTTATCAATCCATACAGGAAAAATTAATGGATGAAAAATGCCGATCATTCCAAATACATCATAGGTTTTGGAAGATTAGTCCACTGAGTTAGCGCATAAGGACATACATATCAGACAAGTTACTATAGATAGAAAGTGAGTCATGCCCAGAAAAGAACAGCAGGAAAAGAGCAGAATGAGTTGCATTTGGGAAACTGTACAATGCTTTCAATGATGCTAAGCTATTCCCTAATGCATAGACCTATCTTTCAACACAGTCTCTGAAGAAGCAAAGTTATAGATGACTAAAAGAGTAAAAGAGAAATGCATCGTGTGTATAAATTGACTGTAGAGTATTTTAAACTACAATCTATGTCTACAAAGGGATACACTGGTTATCTTCAAGGAACTATGTAATTGGAAAAGAATTAGAACTGTCATGGAAAAAGAGTGAAGAACAGAAAAAAACTTCAGTAATGTGCCCATGAGATCTAAAAAGTCCTAAAACAGGGATTCTTAACCTTTTTTGTGTGTCCACAGCCTCCTTGAACAGTTTGATGAAGCCTATGGACTCCTCAGAATAATGTTTTTAAATATATAAATGCATAAAAATATAAAATAAATAGGGTTACAAAGGAAACCAATTACACTGTATATAGTTATCAAAATATTTTTTAGAACTAAGTTCATAGACCTCAGATTAAGAAGTATCTTTCCTGGAGGCAGGCCTGTAGCACACTGGATAGAGCCTCAAAAAAGGATCTTTGGAGACCCTAAAGATGAAGGTTACAGAATTATAAGGCAAGAATGAAACGAGAGAAGTAACATATATGTTGCTGACATGACATTTCCATTGAAGTAGTAAAGTGAATACAAATACCTCAAAGTAAATACATCATTTTAATTTACTAGCACAAATCATTCACATAGTGATAAGCTCACATCAAAACTACTACCAGTAGTTACTCTATTTTAGAGAACATTAATCATTCGATTGGCTTCCCATCAGAATCACCACTAGCTAGTCTGCACATTGTCTTCCCATGTTGATATGCTAAAGATATGCTAAGTCCAGATCTCTGCTTCCTTTTCTCTCCCAAGAAAAACAAAAAGAAAATTTTTCCCAGAATTAAATGTCCTTCCAGTAGATATTCCATTAGACAAAATCTTGCGGCAGTTTTAGAACCAAGATCCGGAGGAAGAAGGATGTTCAATACAAAGTCATTGATTCTTGGGCAGGCTAAATGTTGGATGGTTTATCTTCTTGGATTAAAGTGCAATAGTCGAAAAGAATTCCTGCCACAAACCCTCTGCTTACAGATGTTTTATGTATATGCCTTTTTTTATGACCCTGCTATTACACATTCTTTATCTTGTGGTCTGTGAAAATGTAATAAAAAAAAGCTCTAAGTAATATCATTTCAAAAAGGAACAGATCAAATTGCCCTCTTGTTTTTAATATTACAGATTTTCTATTTTATGGATATGCTTAAAATAACAGTGGAAAGTATTTTTAAGTTTCTTTGAGTGACTTTAGTTGTGTTTTTATTCTTTCACTATCCTAGATCTAAGCACATTGGTCAATTTCCACACACACAAACTGTTAGTGTGAACAATTTCTTTATAGCTTTTTATTGTTTCCATTTTATATTTAATTCATGACAATACTGCCTTTTCCTAAGTGTTGGGTGGACCGAAAATAACATGAATTTTTCTCCTTTCTGCCTTTCTTGAAAGCCAAAGAATTTATCAAGAATTCAGGAGCCTGGCATATTGTAAGTCCTTAATAAACACTTTGTGATTGATTGACTGACCCTCAGTAAGAGCACAGCAGCTGCAAATTGAGGTGGTAGGTTATGTGTGCAATTTGGAATTAACTAGCAATAGGCATCTACTCTATGGTTGCAAATGATATTAATGTTATTGCTTAATTTTAAAATCTTTTCAATATTTCCTTAGTTGTCTTTAGGGGCAGCACATTGGTGGAAGGAGCCTTAGATCTTAAGCTCTGAAATAGAATCACACTCCCCCTGCCATTACCAAATCACTTCCTTAACCCTACTTCTCACTCTGGTCACTTCTTTTTCTCTGAATGTCCTCAACACTAATTAATCTGCATTATTATTTTAGTTTGCCCTGGTTTAAAAAAAAATGGTTTATAGCTGGTTCCTGAATTTCAGTGGGTAGATATATGTTATGGTCCATATATGGAAACCCAAAGATCATATAATCATTTTATTCAAAACTGAGGTATTTCAACAAAGGGATTGTAATAGAAAAACAACCATACTGATATACCAGATTTACACTAAGTAGAGTCAAGCAGTGAGTTCTTTAGAAGTTGCCTAGGAGACTTCTGGATTGTGAACATTTAGCTTACTCTGAAATCCACATTCCCTTATCTTTAATTGAGGCCACCACCATTTTCAAACCATACCCATCATGTTCACAACCCTGGAGTCATCCTTGACTCCAATTTCTCCCTCCTCCTCTCCCACTCAATCAGTTCCTATGTGATGTCAATTCTGCCTCCATAATGTCTCTCATACCCATCAACTTCACTTCACTCAGATGGTTACCACACTAGTTCAGGCCCTCATCATCTTTCACCTGGACTATTAAATCAATACCTACCTATGTGAACTTCAGGATTTTGATGTTTCCCTTCTCAGATCCATCCTCCACATGGCTGGTTCAATAGCTAGGTCACTTCCTTTCTCAAAAACTTCACTAGATCCTTACCACTATGAGGATAAATGATAAACTTCTTCACCTGTTATTCAAGGCTCTTCACAATGGCTCTAGCTTCCTGATCTAAACTTGTACCACATTATTTCCCTCTCATAAACTCTATGTTCTGGTCAAACTGACCTGCTTCTCTGCTGTACAAACTCAGAATTCCATTTCCCACCTGCATGCCTATGTATAGGCCATCACCTATACCTGGAATGTACTCACTCTTTAGCTCTGCCACTTCCTAAAAGAAGACTTTTCTTATTCACCTTAGTTGGTAATGTTTTCTCCTACCTCAAATTCTCCTCTATGGTACTTACTTATCTGTGTTTGTGGTGCTTTCTCTAGAACTATCACCAACAGGAATCCTCCAATTTGGTCAACTTAACCCTTGTCAATTTTTTTTAAGATGCCATCCTACACTGAATTGTATCCATATAAGCCAGAAAAGGAAGCACTCTTTACTTCCTTCTCCTCCCCACCTCCAAATAAGCACAAACATATTCTTAAAATATGTTGAAATGAGAAAATGTAAGATCACATGTACAGTTTCTAAATACCTTACCAAGATGAAGGTAGCTTCACTTAACCTCTTTCGGCCTTTGCTTTCTTATCTCCAGGGTAAAAGTATAGGACTAGGATCGGGATTTGACAGCCAATAGTCTGACAAGACAACTTTTAGTCAAAAGAAGTAAGGAATCTCTTCCTGTCTATTGAATTATCTCAGTATTATGCACATTTATAACCTACTATGCACAAGGAAATCATAGCTTTGGAGGTGAACATTCCACATCACTCAAGAAAAACAGATTGCAAATGTAAGCAGGAACCAAACATTGGGCAGTTGGATAGAAACAGACATGATAAAGTGGCAGATTTGGACAACACTGTCCTAACACCTGGCAAACTGTCTCTTGTATTAGGGAACCCCAAGAGCCAGATGTAAATTGCTTCATAGAACTCAGAGGTGCATTGTCAGAACTTTTGTTCCCTACTGTTGCTAAAGTTACAATCCAAGTAAGCATCTGTCTGCTTCCCCTTATACATATGGGAAGTCTACTGGCAAATGTTTATTATGGACTCTAACCCAAAGCCTGACTCTGAATTTGAACAATTTAAATTTTCAATTATTGTCACTGCTATTGGTTATTCTATGTAATATAATAGTATAGTAATATCATGAAATATTTTTAGGGATTCAAATGACAAAAAAAGAGAAAGAAAAGATGAACACTGAATATATTAACTTGAATAGTCATGTATTCATGTCAAATTTTACTATAACCTAAATATATCTCATATGCAATGAGAAACTGTCCACTAATTTTCAAAAAGTCAAATATAGAGCATCTGGTGAAAAACTACAGTATATTTGCCAGAAATTATCTGGCTGGTGATATATGCCAGGAAAGGCAAAAGGCAAAATAAATGAATAAAAATCACAACTACATTTGTTAATTGGAGGGGGGGAGGAGGGAAATCAAATAATACCAGGTCCATTAAGTTTTGCAACAAAACCAGAGAAAACATTAATAAAGGCTGCCTACATAAAAGACAAGACTTAAGAAGACTTCTTGAGTAATTTCCAAAATAAAATAGTTAAAAAAAATAAAAGGCATGTTGCTAATTTTAAAAAAATTTTACATTTAGAAACATTAAGATAGTTACATATATAACCCACTAGTAGGTTACTGTAGCACCAAGTACCCTGACACATCCAAGACAGCCTGCTAGCACAGGTTCTTAGATCTGCTTTTCTAAAAGGAAAGCAACTTTTGGGGAGCTAACAATCTTCTTTAATCACATATATCAACAGAGAAAATACAAGCAGAGAAATAAAGACCAACAGACAGGGCTTCTAACTGTCTGACCATAAGCAATACATACATCACAGATCAACAGACAGAACTGTCTGACCACTACATACATATATAGTTACCAAAGAGAGAAGCACCAATATCTGGGTTTTCAAAGTTGGTGGGGGGACATTAATGGCTACCCATAGTCTCATCTGGCAAAGGAACCTTCTTCCAAAGAGTAAGTCCCCAAAGAAAAAACCTCACCTCAGACTATAGATATACTTTTCAGAGCTGGAGGGCATCAAGACCCTCAGGACCCAGTGTCTCATTAACAATTTACAAAAGATGTGAACCTTCCTACAAAACAAGCCTCCCCTAATCAAGCAGATCTTATTCAACAAGTTATGAGCCACCATTCATCCTCTTAACCTGTAGCTATGGAACTTATTTTTTTTAATTAAGTAACTTCACATTTTATTGGCTAAATTTCATCTTATTAGATTTGGACTGCCATTCTAACTTGTTGAGATCTTTTTTTATTCTAACTCATTCATCAAATGTTTGAGCCATTTCTCTTTGCCTTGTTCATATTTCTTACAAATATGATAAACAACCAAGTTAATGTTAGAGATATTTAAGAGACGAGGACCAAGGACAGATCTCTAGTTTATTTTTCTTGATGAAGATGCCACTTAGTAACCAATACTTCCCTTTCTAAGCATTCACCGATATTCCCTTGAAGGGATTTTCTCAGGAATTAAAGTTAAGCTCCTCATGCTATAAGTTACAGAATCTCCCTCTTACGTTTTTTGAAAATCAAAACAACAGCTTTTCTCTATTTCATAATTTGTCAAAAAAAAAATCCACAATGAGTCTATAATATTACCTGTCACTTCTTTCAGTAGTTTTTCAAGCTCTGTTGACTTGAATTCATTGAAGGTATCCAGTTGGCCTTCAACCAACTTCTCCCTTGAATTTTAATTTCCTGTTATTTATTTGTTATACTAGTCTTTCCAATCTGAAGTATTCTTTTGAGCAGCATGCCTCTCTTCCATCATCCATCATTAACCCACCCACTCTGAGTTGTAGAAGAACCGAATTTGACCTTCACTTTTCCTTCAATATAGTTTACAAAGTATATCATTTTGTCTTTAGCCTTCATTTTCATCCTCAGCTTGTTCAGGACTGTAGTATTCCTAACACTAGCCTTATACTCATTGATATCCATCCCATATATGTATATCATGTGTATGTGTGTGTATATATATACATATATATTCACACACACGTATATATCCATTGATTCCATTTCATATGCATCCTTCTTAAAAATCTAAGTTGGTCTAAGTTGGTTAAATTCACATTGGCCTCTTTAGGACATTCCTTCTGTTCTTTTTCAACAGCATCACTTTTATTTGTATCATCAAAATTTCTTCCTTGAATGCAACCTGTCTTTCATAAACAAAGCTCCCTACAGAATATCAGATCACAGCATCTCACCTATTCATTCTCTGAACTCTCTTCAAATCTGTCTGGGTCTCAGTTTTCTCATCTACAAAAGGATGAAGTTGGAACTAAATTCATGATAGAAATAAATGATCTTTAACATATAATCTACCCTGTCAAACGTTAGGGTGTATATCAGATTATAATACGCTTTCTTTCTATCTATGAAGGATTCTAAGATCATGAAGGAGATACTTCCTGCCAAAGCGCCCATTATGTCTACTTTGGCAACCAAACCCATTAGTCCTACTTGTCAGGAATACTGTAAAGGAAAGAAATCATCTTTCAGTTGGGGGCCGAATGGGATGATTTATTTGATCCCTTCTGACTCTGGGATTAAGTGATTCTAGAGCAAGTGATAGCCTCACCATTAATTTCCCATTATCAGCACACCAGAATTGGCATATGTATATTCTTTGGTATACTACACTTATTTTGTTTAACTTGTCTCCATAGAGATTGTGAAACTTTGAGGACAGAGGTGATATTGTTTCTTTACTTAGCAAAACACCTTTATGATTATTTAGACAAGGGGCATTCATGGTAACGTTTTCTCAATCATTAAACGTTTATTAAATGATAACTATGTACCAGGCACTGTGCTAATCACAGCGGGTACAAAGGTAAGATAAAGGAAGATAAAAGACAGTCCTCATTCTCAAAGAGTTTACAATCTAACAGGGAAGACAACACACAGAGAACTGTGTATAAACATGTTATATGTAGGATAAATTGGAAATAATCAACAGAAGAAAAGCACTAGAATTATAACGGACTGGAAAAGGCTTCCTATAAAAGAATTGTTTTGGAATAAACATGTTGTATTACAGCAGAACTGACTATAATGAGCTTAGTTTTGGACATGATGAGTGTAAGATTTCCATAGCATGTCTAATCTGAGATATCCAATTGGTAGTTGGAGATTCACAACTGGAAATCAGTGGGGAGATTAGAGCTGGACCTCCATTTAGCTTCACGCTAGTATGTAAATTACAATTGATTACCATGTGGGGATCTTCCAGTATAGAAAATCCATTCATGAATATAGCTTAGCAGTTCATAAATAACAAAGTATTAGGGAGTTGCCTAGGATCCTGAGCTGTGAAATGACTTGACTATAGTCACACTGGCAGTATGTGTTAAAAGCAGAACATGACCTGAAATCTTGCTGACTTCAAGGTCTGCCCTCCATTTACTAATGTATGCTACCATTCACTGCTGATTATAGAATGTTACTAAAGTTATAAAGTTTAAAATTATAGGCTTTAAATTTTCAAATTGCCTATTTTGAATAAAATTTTATCCCTCATTTTTAAATTGACATTTTATCCAATGTCAATGCCAAATGGTACAGTAGATAGAGAACTGGGTCTAGAGTCAATAAGACTGTTCAAACGTGGTCTCAGATACTTGTAAGCTGTGTGACCCTGGCCAAGACTCTTTTTGCTTCAGTTTCCTCAGCTGAAAAATGGGAGTAATAACAGCACCTACACTACAGGGTTCTTGTGAGGATCAAGAGGAATTTGTAAAGTGCTTAGCGCACTGCCTGGCATTTAACAGGCTTCAAAAAAATGCTTATTGCCTTTCTTTTCCTTCCCTCCCCACCGCCACAAAATGTATCACTGTCCACTTATAAAAGAGAAAAAAAGTGGAAAAGTTACCAACATATCAAAAAAGTCTGATAATATGTGGAATGTTCCATACCCCATTGTCTCCCACCTCTGCAAAGAAGTGGCAGGAGGTGCTTCATCATGTTTTTTTTTTTCAGGCATTATAATTTTGGAAGAATCAATTTTGGTTGTTTAGTTTTTGTTGTTCTTTCAGTTTATACTGCCATACTTATTGTGTGTGTTGTTTTCCTTGTTCTGCTTACTTACTTCATTTTGCATCAGTTCATATCAGCCTTCCCATGCTTCTCTGCATTCTTAATGTTCATTTTTTTTTTTAGCAAAGTGAGATTCCATTACATTCACATGTTATAATTTGTTTCGCCATTCTCTGAGGGCCAAATATTTTGTTTATAGGGTTTTTTTTCTCTTACAAGAACTGTAGCTAATAGGATTTTGGTGTATATGGGATCTTTTCATCTTTGACTTCTTTGAGGTAAATGTTTAGCAGTGGAAATCTCTGGGTCTAAGAGTATGGACAGTCTACTCATTTTTTTACATTATTATAAACTGCTTTCCAGACTGATCAAAGTGCCTATATTTTTTCCAAGTGCTTATTTTTAAAAGTGAATATAATATCACAAACTTGCGGTGTTAACTCATTTTAAATGAGTTTTTAGCCTCATGAATAATAAATATCAAACAGATTTATTTAATTGTAAATGATTTAAATTTCACACACATACATACATCCAAATGAAAGATTAAAATGTCTCTGCTACAAACTCTGCAGAACCTAGTTTTCTACCCATCCCCCAAGCCATCAACTCTGTACCAGTCCTTGTTAATTTCACTCAAAGCATGGAGGTGGGGGCCAAGACCTAGGAAAACAACACTGATAGAGAAACACCTTAAGAACACCTTCAGAACAGACCTGTACAATTGTTTTTGTAAAGAAAAAAATCTCTCTCCCAAATTTCTTACATGGAAACATCCTGAACAAAAAAAGGCATAATAGGTAGTCCCACAAAGCCTCTTTTTCAGTTACCATTTATAACAAAAGCAATCTTTATTTTCATCTAATTTTTTCACATCAAGCCAATGAAACATAATGATGTTATAAACTAGATACTTTATTGATACAGATTCTTTCAATTTTCTTTTAATTTATTTAGATGAAATACTGGGGCAATTTTGTTCATTGCTTCTAAACCCATGTGGACTCACCTCTCGAATGTTGCAGAAAGCAACAAAATCAATGCAGGGCTTGGGAGGAAGGGTATGGAGCTGCAAGGGTAAATTGCCTATTGATTAGAAAACAGGAAGTGGATAAAATATTGAAGTCGCGCTTTATTTCTGAGCATCAGTCACCCTACCATTTACTATAAAACATGCCTAGTTGTCTACTTGCTGGGCTTAATTCTTTTCTTAACATTTATAATGAATTGTTGAAGTTTAAGGCAGTTAAACCTGCCTGCATTCCATAAGGAGGAAGGGTAATTACAGATCAAAGCAATAACTGCCATTACTTATCTTCTACCTTGAACAGTAAGTTATTTTTCTCAGTTTAATAAGAGTCATTTAGAGAAGGTCAATTATACAAGTACTTTACACCTCCACTCCCTTTTCTGAGAACAGTTGTGCACTGGTCCTTAGTATACTACAGCTTTAAGAAAATTTATTAAGGGAAAACTAAACTGGTCAGACAAATCATTTCTTCAGTGCAAGTATCCTGAATTATAAACAGTTTGGTTCCTCCTAGGGAAAATCAGCAATTAGTACTTTAAGTGTTTTTGTAGTTGTCACTTTTCAGTCATCTGACTCTTAGTGACCTTACTTGGGGTTTTCTTGGCAGAGATACTGGAGTGGTTTGTCATTTTCTTTTCCGGTTCATTTTACAGATGAAAAAACTGAGGCAAACAGGGTTAGTGATTTGCCAGGGGATTCAGAGCTAGTAAGTTTCTCAGGTTGATTTTGAGCTCAGGAAGAGGAGTCTTCCTGACTCTAGACCTGGTACTCCACCCACAAAGCCATCTAGCTGTTTTACCAGTTGCCTAAAAGAAAAAGGGACAGCTCATTTCATTTTTTTAATATGTAATTATCCCTTCCACATCATGGGGGCTAGGGGCCACATAAAAATTTTTGGCCCTCCCTTTGTAGCAGAGAAGTCTGAATTTTTTTCTTTTTCTTTTATGGGTGTTTACAGTACTTTATTATAAAATGTGAGTTGATATTATACAATACTATCCATATATTTTATGCATTTCTGAGTTTCTAAACTTTTTCTGTCTTGTCTGCTGGCCTTCATGTGTTGTCTGCAGCTTCCACAAAACTCCCTAAAACTTTCCATTTAATTTCTTATCCTGACCCATGATATATGGAAGCTGCAGTGGGTAAAGTCAAAATGTGTAAAGGACAACTGTAATGGAATGATTTCCTTCCCTTTTAAAAACTCTTGTGCTTTCACATGGATTCCTTTGCTTGGTAGAGGCTCCTTACCCAGGATTAAGTGACTTTCTAATTTGGGGTTGGAAATAGAAGACTTCTGAGGTGTTTTCTGTGGAAAGATTAGATCACGATGGTCAGTTTTTAGTCCCAAGTTTTTTTCCTGGGTATCCTTCCATCTTGGAACTCAGAGAGAAATCAAGGAATGCAAAGGAAATTTAAATCGACTGAATGATCCTTAAGAAAACAAAGTAGTTGAAAAATCATGTAGAACATTGTAAAATAAAGTAGAAATGATTTGAGTTATCTGATATTTTGAATTATTCAGTGTCACTGTTTCTCTCTATAATTACATACTCACAGGCATTCCAACACATCAGAAGAAACAGCACATACAAAGTACTATGCCTCCATGACCTAATTTAATTTTCCAACAAAAATGGTATTTTATCTTGTGTTAAAAGATATATAGTCAACTTTCAATTATTCCAGACTAATTACTGATCTGTGAAATATTTCAGTAGACTCCGCTTCTCCATCTGATAGCTATCTTTTCCCCATTTTACACTTCCTTAGTGACACTATCCTTGCTGGAAGGCAGGTGAGAGGCAAAAGAAATGGAAATCTAAACCAATTCATCTTGCTTCTTACTGGTTATTCTAGGAAAGATGTTTAGGAAAAAAGGAGTGGAAAGATGGGTTAGAATAAGGTTTCCCAGTGATCTATCTTTGGGTTTCAATTATTCATGCTTTCTCTGGTCACCAGCACAAATGCTGATTAGTATCTATGCACATAGCCAAGAAAATAAACCTGTTCTCACTTCTCAAGAGGGGAAAAAGAAATTAAGACAGAATTAAAGACAATGAGCCAATGAATCTTCTGGCAGATCTAATAATGAGACTAAAAGAAATGCAGTGAACTCTGACCTACTACACATATATTTGTACATCTACATACACCAACTATGCCGTGTTATTTTTTCCTCTTTATAGTATTTTCTAATTAGATGTAAAGGTAGTTTTCAACATTTACGTTTACAAGATTTTCAGTTCCAATTTTTTTCTCCCTCCCCTTCCCACTCCCCAAGAGGCCAAGCAATTTGATATAGGTTATACATGTACAATCACATTAAACGCATTTCCATATTAGTCATGTTGTGAAAAAAGAATCAGAACAAAAAAGGAAAAAGCACAAGAAAGAAAAAGCAACAAAAAAAGAGAAAATAGTATGCTTCCATCTGCATTCAGATTCCAAAATTCTTTTTCTGGATGTGGATAGCATTTTCTATTATGTCTTTTGGAATTGTCTTAGATGATTGTATTGCTGAGAAAAGCTAAGTCTATCAAAGTTGGTCATCACACAATGTCAATGTTACTGTGTACAATGTTCTCCTGGTTTTTGATATCGTTATTTTAAAAAAATTCATATTTTATATGTGTTCTTTTCACATCATTTTCATTTCTTTATTTATTCTTCACTCCTCTCCCTCCTGGAAAATCAACCTTTATAACAAGGCATTAAAAGAGAGAATAAAACTATTAGAAAAACTAATCATCCTATGCCCAAAAGGCTAGGAAACTATGCATACCCCTTGACCCAGCAATATTGCTTATAGGCCTGCATCCCAAAGAGATCATAAAAAAGGGGAAAATGTTCCACATGTACAACAATATTTATAGCAGCTCTTTTTGTGGTAGCCAAGAACTGGAAATCGAGGGAATACCCATCAATTGGGGAATGGCTGACCAAGTTGTGGTGTATGAATGTAATGTCATACTATTGTGCCATAAGAAATGATGGACAGGAAGACTTCAGAAAAGCCTGGAAAGACTTATATTAACTGATGCTGAGTGAAATGAGCAGAACTAGGAGAACACTGTACACAGTAACAACCAGTGTGCACAGACTGTTTCTGACAGACTTAGCCCTTCACAGTAATGCAAGGACCTAACTCATTTCCAAAGGACTCTTGAAACAAAATGCCTCCCACATCCAGAGAAAGAACTATGGAATCAAACGTAGAATGAAGCAGACTATTTTCTCTTCTGTTATGTTTTGTTTTGGTTTAGTTTTTCTCATGGTTTCTCCCATTCATTTTAATTAGTCTATGCAACATGACTAATATGAAAATGTGTTTAATAAGAATGTATGTGCAGAACCCATATAAGATTGCATGCCATCTCAGGGAGGGAGGGGGTAAAGAGGGGAGAAAATTTAAGACTTATGGAAGTGATTGTTGAAAACTGAAAACAAATTAATTTTTAAAAAAGTAATCATCACACTAAGAATCAAAATATGCAGTATTATACACCTATAGTCCCCCACCTCTGTGAAAGAGGAAGGGCTATGCATTCTCTTCTTTCTTCTCTGGAGCCAAACAGAAATTATTATTTCATAGCATTTGATTTTTTTCATGTTGTTATTTTTTCACATTATTGTATTTGTATATTATTTTCCTAGTTCCGTTACTTTACTTTGTATCAGTTCATGTAATTCTTTTTTATGTTTCTCTGAATTCATAATTATTGATTCTTACAACACATTAACTTCATATATATACACATACATATATGTATATAACATGTATATATTCATACACATGTTATATACACATACATATATGTATATAACATGTATATATTCATACACATGTATGACAACATTGATTTGAGCAATCCAGAAACTTCTAGGTCATGTGGCTAACAAGACAGAGAATGGGATCTTTTTTTTTTACACTGACTAGGATGCTAGGCCTGCAGTCAGGTAGATCTGAGTTCAAATGTGGTCTCAGACAATTACAAGTAACACAATGACTTGCACATAGTAGGCACTTAATAAAATCTTCCTTCCTTCTTTCCTTCTCAAAATTATGCACAAGAAGTAAATAGTCTCAGCTATCTCTTCAGGTCAAGAAGCCTAATGATGAATTTCCAGTGGAGAAAGCTAAGTTCCCATAACACAATCAGCACCCGGTCTTTCACCAGACTAGTGCTCTGGCAAAGAGCCACAGTGAGATTCATGGATTTGTGTTCTGTGGTACACTGCTCACTTTCCTTGCTGCAGCTGCGACCTTTGCCAGCATACAAGGCCCCTGGACTCACCCTAAGCTGTTGTGACAAACAACAGAACTCAATTCTGCTCTCCCAACTTACATATGAATGAAAGGAGGTATGGGCATAGGAAAACAGAAGCTTGTTGTGCCTCACGTGCAACCAGCACTCAGTTAAGGAACTGAAGGACAGAAGGAATGGGGCAGAACATGAATGTGTATGGGGTGGGGAGGACTGTACCCACCCTGAAGGAAAAAGAAATAGAATCTATTTGGGGCCAGTTCTGTCATTTCCAGAAATAATTTGATTAAAGAGGGAGAGAAGCCAGTGAAAAGCAAATTGCCCTGATGTGGGAAAAGCCTGCGAAAACTTTGAGGTCCAGGCATGGGCAATCTCCCAATCTTTCCCTTCAAAAGCGAAAGAGCAAGAAATGGAGTGATAGGGTTGAAGATGGGGACAGGGGAGATGTAAACTACCAAAAGCCTTAGAAGTTGTGCACAACAGAAAAATGAACAGGATAATATTAACAGAAAGGAGAATGGCAAGCCAGGATATCTCTAAATCTCTGAACATCTCTGAATAAAGATTGCAAGACAAAGGAAAATGAATGAACATTTAATGTGGCAGAGGACCCTGTAAACTCCTAAGAGCATGAAAGTACAACAGCATATTCTTGAATGGTTCAAGAGGGAAAGAGGTTTTCAGCATAAACAAGTGGTATATTTTTTCACAGGTGTTTTATCTGTAAGTATTGATAATGTGGCTCTGGGTATTTTAGTGGTGTTTGCTTTTTTCATGTAGTTAATTATACTGTTTTTCTGGGGTCAAACCATTCTAAAGTTCCCCTTACTTATAAAATTTTATCATAGAGAATAACATTTTCATATATGTATATATACATGTATACATACATACCTACATGTGTGTATGCACATGTATGTATACATACATATATCTTTTGGCCAAAATTTTATTTAAAATTTTAAATAAATATTTAGAAAATATGTGGCATATTGATCTAGACTTGATTGTTTTAAGTACTGGGACTATATTGTCTCATTAGTTTAAGAGAGCGTTTTCCTCAAATTCTGAGAATAATTTTAGTAGTATAACACTTCATCTACTCATCTCATAAGGTTGTTAGGAAAGACATCAAATTATATATACATATATATACATGCACATACATGTATACATATACATGCATATACACCATATAAGCGTATTCATACATACATGTGTGTGAATTACTACCACTCAGAGGACAAGTTCATTAATAAATCAAACTTTGTCGTTTCAATAGCTTACACAGTAAGGATCACTTGCAGACCCTTTCTCAGAGAAGTAAACTTTGATGACATCAGAGACTACTGTCAGAGGAAAAGTTAATGCAGGTTCAGACTAGGTTACCCTACTTCAATCACCTTCTATGAGTTGGTTTCTCTAATGGAAGAAAATGGAAGAGTGAAACGTAAGTCTTTTCTTGTAAATTGATTAAGGTCATAAAAGATTTCTATTCTCCTCCCCCCCCAAAATGTGAATATTCTTAATTGGCTTAATGATTCTTAATTAGCTCACAACAAAGGCTTTAACGCAAATGGAACTTCTTCTCTAAACCTGCTACAGCTTAAATAAGTGTCAAAATTCACCTCTATTGAAATGCAAATATTCTCTTTATTTCCAAAGGAAACGCATTTAGCTTTTAGATAGCTGGGACTGGAACAGTTTCACACTAATGGAATTATGATTTTGGAAATTCTTGGAAAAGATTTTAAAAACTAATTCTACTATAAATGATTAATCTTGATCAATCAAACTAGGTAGGTCACCAATTAAACAGGGCAATTCAATATATTCATCCCAAATTAGTAATCCAGTCGGTAAAGAAAAGAACAGAGCCTCCCATTCTGATAACTAAACAGTTCATTTTTGTGAAGGTTTTAGTAGGAAAAAATTCAGAATTTAGGATGGAAATCCTAGGCCTCTTTTTCAGAAGTGCTACAAATCCTGCCTATGTCTGGATAAGTTTGTTCACTTTGAGAAACAAGAGGAAAATTGATGTGGATGGCTCCTAAAGTCCTCTCCAGCTCTGTTGTCCTCTGAGACAACTGTTCTCTAAGGGACCATGGCTAAGGCATTTACCCTGCTGTATTTTGGTTGCTCCAACTGGGTTGTTCTTTTTTATCCTTTGTTCTTGAAGAGGACCATGATATCAGGAAGATGATGCCAAGACTAACAAGTGAAGTGGATTTAAGTGAGGGAGGGCTACGCAAGGTCACCAGTCTTACCTTCTCCTCTGGAGCCATCTGAGTCCAGTGGCAAGATTTAGATCAAGATGACAAGAGATGCCTCATCCCCCAACTGGGTAATAATAAAAATGACAAAGAATGACTACCTACTCCATAGTGGTAGGGGTTTTTTTTGGTAGGATTTTTTTTGTAAATTACAAGTGCAGGTCTTTGAAATTACCTACGTGTCTTAAAATAACTTAAGAACAGCTAGTAAAAATCCCCAAAATACCCTGATGTGTTTGATGGGTCAAGTATTTTTTACATAGCATTAACAGGGAATAATATTCCTGTATTTCATAAAATGTTTACTAATATCATCTATAGAATACTTGACATTTTTTCAGACTAGTTTCACATCTAAATGTAACAGATGCAACATACTTTTTAAATGGAAGCTATTATCTTTATTATACAGTATCTTTTCTGATTCTCACAACCCTATCAGGTAAGAACAGGTATTCTTAGTCCCATTTTTCAGATGAAAAAATTATAGGTTAGAAAGCTATTGTATCATTTTTACATATGTGGAAACTGAGGTCTGGAGCAGTTGAATGACTTGACCAATGTCACATAGGGTTATAAGTAGCTGAGTATGAATTTGAAGCCACATTCTCAGATTCAAAATTCAGCATCATTTCCCATCCTATTTCACTGCTTCCCTATGAATTTCCTACAACCCCAAGCCCAATATACTTTCCAGTGGATACTTAGTGCTAGGCCAAAGAGATTTCTAAAAGTTTGTGGAAAATGCTCCTATATAATTTGGTCCTTCCTCTCCTATCTCTCTTTAGCAAAACCATGTCCCTTCCTCCTAACAACTATGTACAATTCAGCTCCCCCAGGAAGTCTTCTCACCACATCTCCACCCCACCACTTCATAATTTCAGCAGTTGTATTTACAGAACTCTATATTTTACTCAATGATATGTGTGTTCATCCTTTGTTGCGAAAGAAGACCAAGCCATCAGAGAAACAATGACATGACTTGCACTTGACTTTGTTTTGAGTGAGGGAGGGCTGTGCAGGTCACCAGCCTCACTTCTCCTCCAAAGCCATCTGAATCCAGTGACCAGATATTCATCAGGATGACTGGAGATCACCCAGGATGAGGCAATTGGGGTTAAGTGACTTGCCCAAGGTCACACAACTAGTGAGTGTCAAGTGTCTGAGGTGAGATTTGAACTCAGGTCCTCCTGACTCTTGCACTGGTGCTCTATCCACTGCACCACCTAGCTGCCCCCACAGGACATGCATTAATGCATTTTGATTTATGCTTGTCCTGACTCTTCCATGTAAGTTTCTCAAGCTTAGTACAGGACTCACTAACTCAGGTGGAACTTAATCATGCTGTTAGGTGACTAATTTTATTATTAGAATCACATTTTTATAGCACTATCATAAGAGCAAGTGTTCATTAATAAACTGTTGCAAATAACCAAGAAATGAAATGAATTGTGACATGTATGGCCTTGTCAGAATCAATTACCAGAATCAGTAGAACACTCTAAGTGGAAAGTTAATGTTTAGTTTTATAAGTTTAAGAATGGGTAAATACAAAGTCCCTCAATGGAACTTATACTTTTTTTTTTCCTGCTTCCTAGCTCCTTCCCTCTCAAAGGCCTGTACTTTATTAAACAGTAACCAGAGACCTTGTTCATCACAGGACCCTTTAAAGGAACCTGTCTCAGTCTTCTTACAAGTGGAGCAATTTCTGCCAAAAGCATTGCAAAACTGTAATGCCTGGTGATGTCTTTGCTGCCCAGGGTCCTGTGGCCTCACCCCAAGCAGGTTGTGAGATCAAGAAGACTATCTTTATGACAGCTTTGCAGAATTCACTGAATAATAAGGATTTAGTAATAAAATAACCTGACATTGACTATTAGAATTTCCTAGGTGTGAGGTTTAGAAAACGACTAACTTGCCTTTGAAGAATTATGTTGCAAAAGAGGATTTCCTTAGCTGTAGTAGCTGAAGAATAAGTTTGATTTTTATGCATGTTAATTTAATAGGTATACATAGTAGAGAAATGCATCAAAGACTTTGGATAGAGGACTGCAGGCTGGCTACACAATACTATCTGAAAACTTGAATAGAATATACAGAAAATCTGGTCAGTTAGGTGGCACTAGGCATGGAGTAAGGAAGGTCTGAGTTCAAATTTGATCTCAGACATTTACTAGTTGTATAATCCTGGCCAAATCATTTGACCCTGTTTGATTCAGTTTCCTCCTCCATAAAATGAGCTAGAGAAGAAAATGGCAAACCACTTGAGTATCTCTGCTAAGAAAACCCCAATTAGGGTCAAAGAGTTGAACATGACTGAACAGCAATGTACAGTAAATGTACAGTAAATCTGAGTTGAATATCTTCCAAATTTTGGAAACTTGCAACAGAAGCCCATGTAGAAAAGAAATAGAAAAAACAGTAGTAAGCAAAGACCAAGTCCCAAACCTTTGGCCTTTACTTTTTATGTATTTTAATCCTTCAAAGGAAGCACTGATTTCTTCAGTGCGGTATGCCCTACAGATTGGAACCAATCTATCCCTCTTCCTATGGGATTCTTGTCCATGTTCTCCCAGAAACTGTACATAGAAGATCTACTCCACATACTGAAAACCTCTTTCAGGTCTTTTAACATCCTGTATTTACTACGAAGCCTTCATACTGTCCACCCCTTCCTTTCTGACCAACCCACTTACCTTTCCAATCATACATTTCCTGAATGACACTTTTTATATCACTTCTTTTACCAAAATCATTGTTGAAAATTTCTGTAACTTGATTGTATTTACTATACATCTTCCCTTTGCTTTTGGGTTTTCTGCCATTTTGATTCTTCAGAGATTGTGTCTTTCTGTAATTCACAGCCATATAACATCACCAGAAGAATCTAAGTGTTAAAAAGACTGCGGTGATGGCAATGGTGGTGGTGGGGTATATGTGTATGTGTTCACATTCATGAGTACACTCTATGAATTAGTTTGAAATCATAGAAAGTGTGGCACAATTTCCTAAATGAATTCAGCTCACATCTTCCTTATGTACAATTCTGGATTCAGCTTATTGTGTATCTATAGCACTTATCACATATGTACATCTATATAGCTATAGTTTTGTGCACATATGAACATGTATTCCTGTATATACATAAGCATGTACACGTAAGTTTATACATGCATGCATGCATACACATAGGCATTAATGGACTAACTCAAAGGACTGTCTGTCTACTTATACACCAGTCTGGACAACTGGGATTTTCATTCATTTGCTATGTTACATGTGATTTATTAGCCCAGTTTCTTTTGAATATTCATGGACCTCACTGAGGAGGCCACCCAACATTCTGAGTTGACTCAATGCACTCAAAATTATGTCAGCCAAAAACAGAATCAAAGGGAGGATTCACTATCTAAAAGAAATTCCTCTTTCATTTGAACTTTATGAAGAACATCTTCCATGATAGTTGGTCAACACACTGGCAAGCATATATCTTGCCTTGTTTGATAATGATCATCAGAGGATCTTTATAATATCTCTGTGGTTACAAGTGTCAAGGTATAAATATTTTCACAGGAGCCTCCTTCTTGAAAGAATGATCCACATTTCTACAGGCTCTTCTTGCACCCTACTGCCCTTTACTTGGTTGCCACCCATTTTCTTGGTGTAAAAACGAAAGGTTTGATGATAGAGGTTTTTCTTGGCTCTTTTGGCTTCCTCATGTACCAGCTACTTTATGCTGGTTAACCATTATCTTTTCATTACCTAGTTCCTATTCTTCTTCTATGAAAGTCTGCTTGAATAGGCTAGTTTGGAAATTGGTCTAATTGTACCATCTTTGCCTCATGTTTATCTTTCCTTCTAATTTGAGGTTGATTTTGATCTTTTCTCTAATGAGTCAGATGACTGATTCAAAAGTGACTCACATCAGTAACTAGTCGTTTACTTTCCATTGTAGCTTCATTTTTGTGATGTTACTCAGTGTTTTCTATGTCTTTAGACTCCTATCTCTCTTCCTAAAAGAAGGTATTCATAATATATAAATCTTAGGCTTTGGAGTAGTTTTTTTTTTTTTTGGTTTTTTTTTTTTGTATTCTTCTAACTAACACTGTAAAAGGTAAGTGGGGCTACACAGAATTTAGGACCATTTGGTTTTTTTCTTCCTAAGTTAAAAAGGAGGAAAATCAACAGATATAGCCACTCAAAAGCAGAAATTGACCTCGTAAATGATAAGACCCACAAACAGAATGGGCTGTCTTTTGATTTAATGAGCTCCCTGATTCTGTAGATAGATATCCAAGAAGAGGCTAAATGTGACTTATGCTTCAAAAAATGCTTGAATAGATGCTACTTCAAGTCTCTCTAAGATTCTACGAATCACTATCAAACCAGTTTTCCTTTTCCTTTCTCCCTCCCTTTCTTCTCCTAGACCTCTCTTTAAAGGGCATAGGATTCACTCATCCATTTCTCTCCCCTTGCTCCTCAGACAACAGAGCCATAGCAAATTTAAAAAAAAAAGAACACTGGAAACAAAGCACCAAGTTCAAATAAATAAGAGTATAAAAGCACTGTCAGCAAGGCAAATTTTTTAAAATGAGTGTGTGGCTAAGATATTCAACCTAATGTTCAACTGGAAGAAAGACATCAAAGTATGTATAGCATTGTGCCAGTCTCAGTCTGGACTCTCTAGAATTCACTGGACACATCTAAAGTTGTTTGCTAGAGTGTCTCTTACCCTAAGATTGCTTCTACATCTAAAGTCATGTAATTATATGTACTGTCTAAGTATCTGACACATGGAATACCAACTAAAAATGTGTCAAATTGATAACACCAATGATTAAAACAATAACACCACAGTGCTGTCAGAGAAGCTTTAGTCATTCATGCCACAGGAAACAGGGAGGATGCCTACTAAGGATACAGCTTTTCTTTACCATTCTTTTCCTCTGCTTCAGAAAGCTATGAAGAAGGATTCTCTTTCAGATCTAATTCACACTAACTTTCCCTGAAAGTCTTACAGAATCAATTTTGAAATGCAATACTGTCAGTTAGCAATGAATATAGCAATAGACAAGCTGCCAGTTACGATAAAACCATTCCAAAGGTCAGTGGAAGATGGGATACTATGCCACCAAATGAACTCATACACATGACTACAATAAAGATAAGACTAAGTGAGCTTCCCCAATTCATTCCATTATTCAATTATTTGCTAGTTCATTCAACAAATTTTGTGTGATACCTTCCATATATCATCAAGCACATTATTTAGGGAATTAGAAGACTTATTTTTGTCCTTTGTCATTCCCTCCCTTTGTGACCATTAATAATCCAGTTCAATGAGTAAGTTATTTTATTTACTTAGCTATAAAATAGCAGGGAGGGAAATTAGATCTCTAAGGTCCCTAAATCTGATGATCCTTCGTATGAGATACTGTGCTAATCACTATGGAGATTAAAGATGTACTACTGTGCCTCTTGAAATCTGTGTGTTCATCCTTCCTTGTGGAAGAAGACCATGCCATTCGAGAAATAATGGCATGACTTGCACTTAACTTTGTTATGAGTGAGGCAGGGCTGTGCAGGTCACCAGCCTCATTTCTCCTCCAGAGCCATCTGAATCCAGTGACCAGATATTCATCAGGATGACTGGAGATGACCCAGGATGAGGCAACTGGGGTTAAGTGACTTGCCCAAGATCACACAGCTAGTGAGTGTCAAGTGTCTGAAGTGAGATTTGAACTCAGGTCCTCCTGACTCCTGCACTGGTGCTCTATCCACTGCATCACCTAGCTGCCCCCTCTTGAAATCTAGTATAGGAGAAAAGACCTGGGTATAACATCCAAAATGTTTTTATGTGAATGTCACCAAATAAGTGCTGTGAGGACAGAGGAGAAGGATCATTTCCAGGCAGAGTCAATAAAGAAGGTCAAACTGAAATATTATAGGACACTAGACACTAGATAATAAAAGAAAGAATGTCTGAGATCATCTAATTCAATCTTCTTCTCTGATAGATGAAAAAACTGAGACCTAGAGTGGTTAAGCTGCTTTCTTAAGGTCACTTACTTGGTAAGCCTCAGAAGTGGGATTTAATCTGAGGTCCTTGACCTCCAGACTTGAGGATAGATAATAGTTGAATAGTGAGAAATTCTAACACTATGGACATTCTAGACAGAGAAAACAACATGAGGAAAAACAAGGTGTGTTATATAGCGCAATACATATTCAGGAAATAGTGAATGGTCTAGAATCAGGGGTAGGGAACCTTTGGCCTCGAGGCCACATGTGACCCTCTAGATCCTCAAGGGCAACCCTTTCACTGAATCCAAACTTCATAGAACAAATCCTCTTAATAAAAGAATTTGTTCTGTAAAACTTGGACTCAGTCAAAAGGCCACACTCAAGGACCTAGAAGGCCTCAAGGTCACAGGTTCTCTACTTCAGCCTAGAATGACTGAAGCATAGGATTCACATTGAGCAAGAATAGATTGGAAGGGAAGATGAAGGTCAGATTTTGAAAGGTAAAAGGGAGGTTTTTTTGACAGGAAGATTATATCTACCAATCAATAAACATTTATTAAGTACCTACTTTGTACCAGGTAATATAAGGACAAAATTCAAATAGTCTCTTTCCTTGAGGAGTTTATGCTCTATCCAGGAGTGACAACATGTATTCATATAAAAATTAAGTATATACAAACTACGTACAAGATAGCTTGAGGGGTAAATTAGTAGTATAAGATCAGAAAAGGTGTTATGTAGAATAAAATGTGTAAGCTGAGTCCGGAAGGAAAGTAAGGATTCTAAGAGATGGAGATGAGTAAGGATACATTTCAGGCATTGAGGACAGGCTATCCAAAGTCAGAGCAGTAGCCTATGGAGTGTCATGTATTAGGAACAGTTTGGATGACCATAGTGTATATGTAAAGGTGAGAATTTGGAAGAAGATTGGAAAAGAAGATTAGGGCCAGGTTGTAAAAGTCTTTAAATGATAAATGGAGAAGTATATACTTGATGTCAGAGATAATAATGAGCCCCTGGAATTTACTGAGTAAAACAGAGATAGGCATAATGGCAATCACTTTGGGGGAGGAATTGTGTTGGGGATGACTGAAATAGGAAAGAGCAGAAGAAGGGAGATCATGTAGTGTTTTAGGGAAATTAATTTGGTGCTGGAGTATATCATGTACTATAAAGGAAGAAACTGAAGGCAGGAAGACCAATTGTAGAAGATGCACATGCATCTAATGCTTGTGTTTAACTACAGCAAGAAGTAATTTTGTTCACCTATGCAGTAGACCAGAGAACATCAAATATAAAAGCACACCAGTAGAATAAGATAACAACTTGTCCCTGTTTAATTTCTGTATGATTTGCATTAAAAACATAAGAAAATGGTTTTTCTACAGTAATAACTAATATTTGCAATGCACTTATACAAGGTTTAGTTTCTGAAGCATAGCTTCCTTTATGAAAAAGCACTACAGATAAAACATGCTATCCTTAAACTTTACTAGAATTAGAACAGTGCTTACATATTCATTCACTTCTTTAAAAAAATCTTTCCATGAAAATGTGAATATCAATTTAGTAATACTAAAAGGAAGAGAAGGCAAATGACAAAGATCCTCCCATCTCCTTCTCCCCTCCCCCTGCCTCTATGCATATCTCACAAAGATGTTGCTTCACTGGAGAAATTAATTTCAGTTCCATTATTCTTATATTTAATTCCAATCTGATTCAAGCAATAATTGCCCTACTTACTGTATGACAGCATTTAAAGGAGGGTTAGCCTTCTTCAATGCCACCAGTAAATAGATGCTTCACTTGGTGAGACTACTGCCATTAATTTTCCCAATTAGATAAGGATTTTCCACTCATTACCAGAATACGTCTATCACAGATTACTTGCAGATCAAGTAAAAGAGAAGCACAAAATCGTGTTATCAACGTGAATAAGAGCTGTCTGCATCCACAGCCCTTACTAAGAGATTTGAGTTAGAAAATTAAGTAGGCCAGGTTCTTACTTCTCATGTCCTCTTTCAATTTGATTCTCAATGCCCTTTAAATTCAATGCAAACCTTACGTGTGGAAGGGAGAAATGGAAAAGAAGATTTAGTTAATTAACTATAATACTTCTTAAAAATACTTCTTTCAAAAACCAAATACACTTTCATCAAATATGAGAATAACTGTCCATACTGATAGCCATTCCAATTGTGTGAACTCACAGTGGTTTAACCTCTTTAACTCAAAAACTCATCATCTCCACTCCCCATTAATCTTTATAAGCCTAGCCATAGCTTGGGCCTCATAGTTATTCAGAATTTCTTTCTACTTCTAAGGTCTCAAGCTCTGAAATCCCCCTCTAATCATCCCACCTGTCTTTTTGCTCTTCTCATACCCACGACATCTACTTATTGCTGTCATCATCAAAAATCCAAATCCTTACACTTATACTTCCTCTTTTTCAAGTTATCAACCACTTTCTGATTCCATTTGCCTCCCTACATATACAGCCTGGACATCTTGAATTGCTATTGCAACAAAGTTCAAAGTTTAGCACCCTAGAACCCCTTACCATCCTGATGCTCTGAAGCACCTTTTACCTCAGACGTATTGTCACTGCATGTTCCTCTACCACCTGCTTTCCCTACTTCTACCCTTGGACTCTTGTCCATTGCTGAACAACATAGATAGACTCCATAACAACCTTATGCTAGTAAACTTTAGCTTGGCCTTCATACAACTTAGACATAGAGTCGAATCCCAATGACAGCAATTGCAAACCTCTTCCACTCTCCCTAATGTCTTATCCACAATCTGATTCCCTTTTTTTACCTCTTACTCTCAAAAAATGGTTTTACCTCCTACTTTACTAAGAACAAAGCCATCAGCTTTCACCTTCTCAATGATGATATTTTCAAGACTAAATGAGCATTTCTCTGTATTTTCTTCTATCACATTTTCTTTTCCTACTATCTCAGGAATACAAGCACTTAACTTTTCTCCTTGTGTCTTTCATCCCATTCTCTCAGCCTCCTTAGAGCCATCAACTGTCCCCTCTTCTATTATATCAAATTCTCTTTCCACTATTGTTTTCTCTTTCAGTTACACATGTACTCAAATTTTCCCATCCTAAAAAATAAAATAAAATCTTGTCTCTTCTCTTGAACAAATTTTCCTTCTTTCCTTCCTTTTATTACCACACATCTAGACAGAGTAGTAAACACTTTATCATTTCCTACTCTCTCCTCACCCCTTAAAATAGAGCTTTCTTTCAACTTATATTAGTACCTCCAAAGTTATTAATGAATTTCAAATCATTAAATCAAAGTTTTTTTCTTAGTCTCCTTCTTCCCCAACTTCTCTTTCTTCTGCTAGCTATCCCTCTTCTCCCTTGGCTTATAAGATACTTCAGTATCCAGTATCCTAACCTTCTGATTTCTTCTCTGTCTATTTTGCTGACTTTCAGTCTTCATGTGTAGGTTTTCCTAAGGTATTTTCTTCTGTAGTCTTCCCTATATATACTTTCTACCCTGCTTATATCATAAATATAACAATTTTAAAAGACCACCCCTATGTAAATAACTCCTAAATTTACTATGCCATTATTTAGAACTGCTTGCCAGACCTTTCTAACTGGATGTCCCATCAGCACTTCAAATGTAAATTTGAAATCCAAATCCAAATTCATCATCTTTTCCACACAAATCTGCCCTCCCCCATTAGCTGTGAGCTTCTTGAGAGCAGAATGTCTTTTATGTTTCTTTGCATAACCAGCACTTAGCAAAGGGTCTGACGTCTAGTAGTAATTTGATCAATATCTACTGACTACTTCTCTCTGTCTTTTCTTCAAGGTTGAAACCTCAGACTTATCATCATTTCCTCCTTTTCTCTTGATGCACACTCGCCAAAGAGTCAACAAATCCTGTTGATTCTACCTAGAGAATATCTTTCACAACGTCTTTGTTTTCATTGCCACTACCTAAGATTAGGACTCCATTCCTTTTCTTCTTGACCATTTCATTAGCCTTCTAACTAGCCTTTCTGCCTTCAGTCTTCTCCAAATTTAATCAAGCTTATACTACTTAATGAAAAGAATTCTTCTTAAAGCACAGGATGGATCATGGGACCCCCTTGCTCCCCAACCTTCAATGGATCCCTGCTACTTAAAGAATAAAGGCTTAATGCTTGAGTCATATTCAGGGTTCTTCAAAACTGGCTCCAACTTAACTTTTTCAGCCTTATCTTCCTCTATTCTCTTCCAGGTACCCTCCACATCAAGCAAACTGGACTACTTGACATTTGTGAACATGTTGAGGCTTCAGGACCTTAGTTCAAATTGCTGTATTTCCCTGTAATAGTTTTGACTCTTTACTTGTCCCTTTCAGAATCATCTCTGTTCTTCAAGCCCAAGGTTAAGATCTCAGCCCTTCTAGACTGCCATCTAAAGATGAAGCCATCTTTAGAAACTATTGGGGAACAATTGATAAATGGTCAGGGGGTATAAACAGGCAGTTTTCAGAAGAAGAAATCAAAACCCTCTATAGTCATATGAAAAAAATGCTCCAAATTGCTATTGATTAGAAAAATGCAAATTGAAACAACTCTGAGGTGACACCTATCAAAAATGGCAGATAATGAAAGGGATGAGGGAAAATAGGCACACTGATAAACTTTTGGGCAGTTAGTGGTGTAGTGTACAGAGCACTGGACTGGACAATCAGGAAGATTTACCTTCATGAGTTTAAATCTAGCTCAAACACTTACTAGCTATGAGACCCTGGGCAAGTCATTTTAACCCTATTTGCCTCAGTTCCTCATCTATAAAATGATCTGGAGAAGGAAATGATAAACCATTCCAGTATCTTTACCAAGAAACCCCCAAAAGATTTCTCAAAGAGTCAAACATAGTTGAAAAATGACTAAATAACAACACAAACTAAACCACTGGTGGAATGGTGAACTGGTCTAACCATTCTGGAGAACAGTTTGGAACTGTGCCAAAAACTGTGCACACCTTTTGACCCAGCAATACCACTACTAGGTCTGTACCCCAAGAGGATTAAAGAAAAAGGAAAAGGACCTGCATATACAAAAGTATTTATAGCAGCTCTTTTTGTGCTGACAGAATTAGAAATTGAAGGGATGCTCATCAAATGAGGAATGACTTAAAATACTATTGT
This sequence comes from Notamacropus eugenii, assembly GCF_028372415.1. NCBI lineage: Eukaryota > Metazoa > Chordata > Mammalia > Diprotodontia > Macropodidae > Notamacropus > Notamacropus eugenii. Next base: position 101,649,930 of record NC_092876.1, read on the forward strand.
GCTAAAAGAAATGATGGATGAGGGTGTGGTTTTAGAAAAAATGGCAAGATTTATATGAACTGATGCAAAGTGTTGAGAGGAACCAGGAGATCATTAAGCACAATAAGCAGCAATGTTGTGATGATGATCAGCTGTGAAAAACTTAGCTATTCTGATCAATGCAATGATCCAAGACAATTCCAAAGTATTCATGATGAAAAAATTCTATCCAACTCCAGAGAGAGAACTGATGAACTCTGAATACCAAGTAAAGTAAAATTTTCTTGCTATAATTTTCTTGCTTTATTTTTTGTGATATCACTAATATGGAATATGTTTTGCATGATTTCACATGTGTCACTGATACCATTTTGCTTGCCTTCTCAGTTGGTAAGGGAAGGTTGGGAGGAAGGTAGAGAAATTGGAACTCAAAATTTAGAAAGAAAAGAACGTTTAAAATAATTTTTAAAAGTAATGGGGAAAAGATGGAGAACAAATAGAAAAAGAAAGGGAATTTCAATTCAATAAATACTTATTAAGTGTCTGCTAAATGCCAGGTACTATGTTAACTTCTGGGTATATAAATAAGAAAAAGAGACAGCGTCTGCTTTCATGGAGTTTACATTCTAATGGGGGAAGATAACACACAAAAACAAGCTAAAAGGGGGGAAGGCTCACCACGGGATACCCCAGGCATCAATTCCTGTAAAGTTGAAGCCAAGCAGAGATGCTAATAGAAAATGGAGTTACCTGAAAGACTCTGAGCCCTCTACAAAGAAAGGGATGAGTTTAATATATTGCTTACCAATTCTTCAATCCAAGGGTAGAGGCCACTGAGGGCAAGTGGAGAATGTATTGGTTATCAAAACCTGACTCAATCAGCATAGTGATGAGACTTCTGATGATTGGATAAAAGTGGTCTAACTCTTGCCATAGGTTAAACAAAGCAAGACTTTTGCTTTTTCAGTTACTATTAGGGTATAAGATTTCATAAATAACAATCAATCAACCAATTAACATTAACATATCAGACACTGTGTTAGAAGTTTGAGGATACAAAAAAAATGAAATAGTCCTTGTCCTCAAGAAAATTGGGGTTTTTTTTGGTGAAGAGAAGTACACATAGAAGTATACAGAAATATGAAATAAAAGAGGTCATGGAACAGGGGGCAGAAAGAGCAGGGGAAAGAAAAACAGTGAGTAGCCAGCTTAGTGCCTACAAACAGTAGCACTTCAGAAAAAAACAAGTCAGGGTGTGTAAAACATGAAGGCTTCAATAGGTACAGCACTTTAACAGACAGTGCACCCAAGATATATTCAGTGACATTTAAAGACTCTAATATGCTCCAATAAATTTTGTTGCACATAAGAAGTAAGTCATCTGAATGTGAAGGAAACATGTGATCGGAAAAAAGAACAGCCTCAATTGCCCACTGCAAGAGAACCATGGAGCAACAATATCCAGCTTCTCAAATGCCCGGAATGAAAATAATCACACTAGAAGCATAGGCAATCTTTTATTAGTTAAATAGCTAGTTATATCCTATTAAAAAAAAAGTTTGCCCTGTGAGATTTTTCAAGCTGAGTATTCTACTGGCTTTTATCTAACACAACAAGGTTCTCTGGTTTATTTTAAAAGGAAAAAAGATAGCAGCTGCCCACTTGGCATAATCAATACTGTGAATTAAACCACAGGTCTAGCTAAGTTCCCTGGGAGCAATGCACAGAATATTGGCAGCTCCTCTGATATGCAGCCTGCAGGTGGCCACATGAACCCTCAGCCCTAAAATCATAGCATTCCAATGTCCAAAATGCAAAACCTATCCCAGACCTAACTGCTAGCTGTAAACTGGAGCACCATGAAAATAAAATTGAACCTTTTGTAAGGAGTGAGGACTGGGTGATAGATCAGTTCTATCATCATTTTGGAGAAGTATACTTCCTCCCCAGACTACTAATGTGTCAATGTTCATTCTTTGTGCAGGTTGCTGGGAGCTAGGGTAAGATTTCAGTTGCTGGAGTGATGCTGAGCAAAAGAGATTAAGGGAATCCAGGGGTCACTACAGAAACTATGCAAGCTTTGGTCATGGCTGTTGATCAAAAGGAGATGTGAAAAGCAGAAGACAAAGTAAGAAAGGTCTGAAGGACTAGCTGGTCAGTGGTGAAGATGGAAACCATTTCACCCTTAATGGACAAGTGTGGCTCAGCTTAACTATGCAGAGATTATGGAGAGTGGTGAGGCTGTTTTATACAAGAAGAACTCATCCCTTGCTTCTATGACTCACTTCTATGTCAAGGGTGGAAAGTCTAGCATGGCACATAAAGATTAAGAGAACAAGTTTCTGATAGGAAAATTACATCAGCTATTTTTAAAATACTTTTCTGAAATTCACCAGAGTAATTTCTTTTCCTAGAGCAATGAGCTCTTACTTTTACCTCTTTGAGACAGCTGGAGGAAAATGAGTTTGGTGCTGACATATTTTTAATATTTGGATAAAAGTCAATATGCAACAACCTTCCTGTTTTAATTTTATGTTTAATCTATTAGTATTATGACATCAATCTCAAGGGACACACACACACACACACACACACACACACACACATACACACAATCCCTTCATCTCTTTTACTTGGAATTTCCTTTTCCTCCTCAGTACAGTGTTGAGAGTGTCAGCAGCAATAACAATGGTATTTTCTGATTTGATTTGAGTGGCAATGATTTCAAATTAATAACTCTGATGTCAGCTTTTCTATCATGTTGCCAAGTTTAATTCCCACTTCTACACCGATTAATACTCTAATTAAGAGAGTGCCTGATTGTAGTGATGTTACCAACTTCTAAAGCACATCCGCCCCCTACTTCCTCGCCCCCACCTTCCCTTTAGTTAGAATTGCCCTCTCTGGTAATAAGGAGCAGTGAGCTTATCCATCCTACCTAACATTCATAGTAAATCATGAGATTACCAATTACTGTGAGATTTTACATTTCACCACAAAGATCTTGCCTCAGCTCATACTGGCCTCTAGCACCATCCTATATCCTGTTTATATAAAGTATCTTACACTAGAAAAATGCTGTTCTCATGCCACATTGTGATATGGAAATAACTTTCAGTTTTTGAAGAGTATAAGACTCGAAAATGTCCTAAAATTTTTTGAAATGCTTAAAATATAGATCTGACAAAGTTCAAGGACCATCCTAGCCAAGTGTGGAAATCATCATTAATAGGAAGTTCACCATAAAGTTTCAGTCACAGTAACTCCTGACAGCTATTTTCTAAGGCATATAGAAGCCATGGTTTTTTATCAATGAAGGGCATACCCAAAGCTAAGAAAAAATGATATTTCTAAGTATTATAATAGTTTTATTCATATCTCTTCAGGTTAAATTATCTACATTTTCAGCTTGTGTGTATTTAAGTTACACAAGCTAAATTCCCAAGCTACTATACTCCCTTATTTCATCTTTGTTATACAGAAAGCTAAAACTTTTCTCTTTGAAGAGGACAGGATCTCTTTTACTTTCTTAACTCAGAACATACTTCAACCTTCTAATGCAAAAAATAAAAATAAAAAAGTCTGTGCATTAAAATAAAATTACAGTGCTCAACATAAACCTACATGATTTTCTGCCCTCTGACAATCATTAGCATTTTCCCTATAAAACATACTGATGCTTCCCAAATACTCCATTTCTGGGAATCTTTGCTGCATCTCCTCCAGAGACAAGGTTCATTGGAAGAATTTCCACACACAGAACTCATTCTTTACTTTCAGCTATTATTTCTTTTACTTCCATCCCAAATCCTAATCTTCATGAACCATAAAGAATGATACCTTCCTTTCAGTTGTCCAGAGAGTCCCACAAAAACCATCACATGCTAATTCAAATGAATGTTGGGGTACAACCTCAGAGTAATGCAGAGCATGGTAATATGTTACAAAGAAAAGCAAGAGGCAGAAGTCAAGTAATTAATATTTCTTTCATGTTCAAGTTGTAATTAGCCTGATCAAAGAAGCCCTAGGGTTGTAGCTTTCACCCAGAACATGATTTCTCTGAGAACACTTACAAAAAAGAATGTGGTGGGTTTCCAGTATAAGCAATTTTGTTTAAAGAAGGAGGGTCTTTTATTGTAACAATTCATGACTATGTTATCAGTCAGTCCTATGTGGGTTGTACTTAAGAAATTCTGTGGTATTGTTGGTCAGTTGTTTCAGGCATGTCTGATCCCAATCACCACCCTGTTTGGGATTTTCTTGGCAAAGATACTGGAGTGGTTTGTCATTTCTTTCTCTATTTCATTTTACAGATGAGGAACCTAAGTAAAACAGGGTTAAATGACTTGCGCACGGTCACAAAGCTATCTGAGACCAGATTTGAACTGAGGGAGAGCAGTCTTTCTGACTCCAGGCTGGGCACTCTGTCCATTGAGCTACATAGCTGCCCTAAGAAACTCTGTAGCCATTTTAAAAAGTAAAACTCTAGAGGCCACCCTATACAATTGTTTATGTATGTGTCAAAATAACCATCCCAATTTTATGGGAGGGAGGCAGTGTGGAATATTGTGGATCATAGAACTTAGAGCTAGAGACACCTAGGCTGTGTGATTCTGGGAGTCACAATCGCTCAGAGCTCTAAGCTCCTCTCTAAGTGGCAGAGGTAATAAATTTCATTAGCAAAGGACTCTCCTTACCATGCATTCTCTGTCCCATAGAAATGACAGGTCCATTTCCTCTCCCTATCTTTGGGATGTTTTATGGCATCGACAGCTACACAACCTAGTGAAAAGTGAAGGCTTCACTTCTGGCTATCTTTAGCCAGTAACTTGATGGAGCTGCTTTAAGTTACCAGGCCCCTGAGGACACACACCAAATATTGGTGAATTCTATGCAGCCATGAAGCTATAGAAATCCTGCTCATGTAACAACATTTTAGCTGATGGTATTATATGCAGTAAAGATGTAATAAATAGATAAGTAGAGTGCTTTGCACTGCATGGCATGAAAATTGAGTCACCAAAGACATGACGAATAGAAAGTCTTTTTCATTTTTTAAACCCAATCAATAAATTCACAGCAGAAAAAATACATTTCAAAGCATTTAGGTTAACCAAAATTCCTTTAATGAATTTCCAAATAGTTAACTGCAAAAGCAGGTTGGCCTGATTTCAGATGAACAAACATTAGGCCAGTTATCTCAAGTAATCCATTCAAATATTTGCCTATTAAATTATAGTATTTCCTTAATGTAGTTTCACCACAAGTTTCAGGGTTTAAAATTAGTTTCTTCCTGCAGTATTAACCATGGGACATATGATATGTTAGGGGATTGAGGTACTAATCTGGAGCTTCATTTGCTACTAAACACACAACAGAAGGGTATGAAAAATATGCATGCATGTGATCTCAATGAAATAAACAAAGGTATAACTCATGAACTATATAAATTGGCCAAGACATGTTAATACTTCTAAAATTTCATGATGCAAAATAAATAGAAGCAAGAAAGAGGCTGATTGAAATAAATATTTTGAAGACTTCAAAAAAGGCAATTATCAATGATTACTATGGAAAATCTAGAAGGCAATAACTCAATAAATACATATTAAATTTCTGCAATAGGCAAGGAATTGTGCTAGGTGTTAGGGATAAAAAGCAAAAATAAGAGTCCTTGCCCAGACCTTTACACTTCACTCAAATGTTTAGACATAGTTTAGAATGGTTTCCAAAACTGTGTTCCCCCAAAACTAGGTACTCCACAAGGATGTGAATAGAAGGTCTACATGAAAGAACCCATATTAAAAATAATTATATGTGAACAGAAAAAGATGGGGAATATTGTTGTTCAGTTGATTCAGTCCTGTCCAACTCCTTGTGACCCCATTTGGGGTTTTCTTGGCAAAGATACCAGAATAGTTTGCCACTTCCTTCTCCAGCTCATTTTACAGATGAGGAAAAGAGGCAAACAGAGTTCAATGATTTGCCCAGGGTCACATAGCTAGTGAGCATCAGAGGCCTAATTTGACCTCAGTCTTCCTGACTCCAAGCCCAACACTCTATCCACTGTGCCACCCAGCTGTAGGAAATTTGCTGCTCCCTAAATCTGAGGAAGAGAGGAAAGAGTTGAGATGAATCATGAAAGAAAGGATGAAGACATTGGGGAGAGTATGAAATATCCTTCCCAGGCACAAAAAGCAAGAGGCAGATTATGTTCTTTCATCTCAAGATGGCAAGCAGCACCAAGGGTCAATAAAAAGTGAAGTCAATGTTGCACTGGGTTCAACTCAGAAGGGTGTTATATTGACTACAGACAACAAAAATCTCAGCATAAGTCAAAGACACAATTGTAGCTGACCTTAAGAAAGAGCCTTACAGAATGGAGAACTGGCATTGAAGAGCAAACACCTCATCATAGAGATGGGACAGGACAGTCCTCGGAAAGAGAATAAGATGACGTGTTGAATCATCCCAACAGAGTCATTAGGGAGAGAACTCTAAGCTTGAGGTACTAGAGGACTATTCCTCTCTCAAATGCTATAGCTCTGCCCTATTTAAGTCTATGGCCAAACCTATTGCGTGTAGAATTTTTTTCTTTTTGGCATGAAAATCATCTTAGTCTTTATAATGTTTCAGAATGTTGTAGAAGTATAGATTTAGAGCAGGTAAGAATGGCAGAAACCAGCCCCTTGATTTTACTGACCAGAAACTGAGGCTGTGGAAAATCAAGAGAGATTTGCCCAAGGTCACACAAGTAGTCACAGATTTAAGATTCAAAACCAGGTCATTTGACTCCAAATCCAATGTCTTATCTGCTGTATCCTACCACCTTTCTATGCCCTTTTATCCTTGGAGGTATTCTATGACTCCATTATTAGCATTTATGGTTTCTGTCAACAAATTTCAAGATCTAGACAATTATGAAGGCAAATTAATTTAGGAAATTATGATTGAGATATACCAATCTATGAAAGTTATTTCCATTTTACAGTAGAATCTCATCAAACTATAGATGCTGGTGAATAAGGATCAAACTTATCATCAACTTCTTAAATTGTACTATGGGACTCTCTATATGCCCTCATGTACATGGGGAACATAACTTGATTCACAAGCATAATCACCTCAGTGGTATGTATGAAGTGGATTTTACTACACTTTAATAAGTGCAGCATAAATTCTTTTCCCAGTCCTAGCATTTTATTCTAACAGGCCTGTGAGAATTCACATAGTAGGTTCCCATTGTTCTGGCTTTCTCCCACTACTAAATTCAAATCAAATCTCCCTTTAAAATCAAGCCAGAAGTTCTGTTCCTTGTAGAATGTACAGTCATCCACTTTAAAGAGAATTTCCATGTATTAGCTTGCCAGCCTATTATTCTTTTTCATTACATATGATAATTTTCAAGGGAATAGTTGTGATGATTTCCAATATTTTATACTGCTATTTGTGCACTGGTATATATCCTACAGTTACCACTGTGGTTAATGGGTATGATTAGGAAAAAAGAAAGTCTACTGTCCAACTGACATGAATGGGATCAGTGGGTAGCAATAAATAAAACTTGACCAAGTCTTATAACGAGGCGTGGCTGGTGAGGATCCTAATGGTGGCCACTGAAGAATAATATGACAAATCCAGAAAAAGGTAGCATGGACTTGATAAAAGCAGTAAGATCCCTAAATTCAAGTGAGTGAACATCTGTCAAAGTTAGTTTCATTCTGATTTCACGCTCTGGTAAGAGGTGGAAACTAAAAGTCACCTCATTTTCCACCCAACGGGGCTGGAATGATAGCCCATGGTGTGAAACATTCCAAGTGCAGTCATCGATTTTATTTTATTTTTTTGCTTGTCACCCCCTAATTAACAAGGACCACAGCCAGTCAGCTGCTTAATCAACAAAGCTCTAGCATTCTGATAGCTACTTAAGAAAAAGCAAGTGGAAAAGTCAGGGAGGGAGGAAGGAAGAGAGAGGGAGATGGGAGGGGGATGGAAAGGTGTGGAAACATAATGTGAGATCTTACAGACAATATGAAGCAAAGGCAGCCGTGTAATTATAACTCCAGCTTTTCATTCACTTGACAGCACAAAAAAAGGAGGTGAGGAGAAGCTTTTAAATGAAACATGGCATTCCCTTATTAAAGGCTGAGTTAGATTTTAACAGGCTTACTGCTTTGTTTCTACTGCCATGTTCCCTTGCTATGGATTGTCAAAGAGTAGGTATTTCATAGAAAGAAAAATATCAATTTCCTAAAGAATGTGTACCCCTTTTCTAAGTAAACAAGTCTTTTATAAACATTTTATAAAAGCATTGGTATTGTGCAGTGACCACCCATTCAGTAAACAGAGGCATGCTCTAATTTAAGGGAAAACCCATGGTATGCCGCTCATTCTTAAAGACCATGTATCCATGCAATGCATTGAGAATCTTTTGCACCAATTGCTCTATGTTATGGGTGACCTTTAGACTACTAGTCTCAGCAAGCATTACTCTAAGCAAATGGTGCTTATGTCAATCTGTGGTATTGCAATCTGGGACTGGGAGACCCAGGACGACATCTCTGCAATGAAGAAGGGTAACTGAAGTCAGTTTACCTTGTAAATCAAGGTCCTATCAAGCTGCCAGGCGCTCTTTGCTATTGAACCAAGTGTGAACATGCCTACCTTGTAGCACCTGAGACATTTACTGATGCTTTATCAGGCTAAAAGGATCCCCAGAAAAGAGCTAAAGAAATGGAGCCATTGAAAGAACTGGGCAGAACAAACTGAAAGGAAAGGCTCATAGGGCATGAGAAACAGGAGAGACCTTATGGCAGAAACTCACTGTGCTAGGAGATTGCTAACATTTTTCAAAGAAATGCAGCTGATTGCATAGCACACTCAGGGAGGATGCGTTGTTGTTACTCAATACCCGCACAAAGTTCACAGATACACTATAATAAGCATTTCTATGGAGACCTTTGCAAGCATGGCCTTTTACTGGAGATTAAAAACTAATTAAAGATAGCATTACCCATGAAAGGCACTGTTAAGACTGCCAAATTATACATTTTGAATTGCTTTTGTTGAATTTGGAAAATGATATTCCTCAAGCCCTGTTCTTTCATTACTGCTTTATGGAGGAGCATCTTTTGCCCCAGGGCAATCTGACTTGGGATCTCCGTAGCAACTGCAGAGAATCTGTGAATAAAGTTTACCTTTCCAACAGTCAGTCATGTGAAGCAAAGAATCCAGAACCAATTGGTTTTTAGGCAGCTGGAGGCCAGTTGCTTTCAGCATTCCAAGGTAAGAGGGAACTTAGTGTTCAGAGAACGATCTCAAAGAGCTAATGACACTGGATTTTTCCTCTGAGCAATGGAAGAGGAGGTCTAAAGGAGACTTTCTGTGGCATCTCTCCAACTTACCTAAACCCTTCAACAATTTTCTCAAAGAGCTATTGTTACTGAAATAACCAAATATGCTTCCTGGGGTCGGGGGGGGGGGGGGGGGAACAAAATTAGAAGTGGAAAGAAAATTGTGGAAAACAATTTGGAACATTACTTGTATTTCAATTAAGTGAACAACTACATGTCAACTATGGTTACTTATGGGATTGGTAGATAATGCTACAGCCACTGGGTGCAAGAAAACTCATGGAGGATGGAAGTTGTTCAAAATACTCAGGAATAGCATTCATAGGGATTCATCTTCAAAAGAAAGCAGTGTGGTATAATGGAGAAACCCTTCCATTTGGAGTCAGAGGGACCTGGGTTTTTCTCCCAGCTTTGCCATTCACTACCAGTGAAACCCTGAGCAAATCTCCATTATCCCCTTTGTGGTTATGAGATATCTTCTGGTCCAAAATCTATGATTATGCATAAGAGAATCTTGCTAATTACAATCTAGTGAACTTACCCTTTCTGACTTGTTTATGAGAGGCAGGATTGGGTAACAGATAGAGAGCTGGCCTTAGTCATGGAGAACTCGATGAAATCCCTGCCTCTGACATATACCACATGTTGGCTATGTGACTCCAAGAAAGTGATTGAACCTCTCAGTGGCCCAGGTAACTTTCTCCAAGTTGCATGTGTTACTGATGTGCATTGATAGAGTTTCATTACCAGATGCTCCTCACACAAATGAAATCATATAAGGACAAAATATATATGAGTATAGTACATAGGTATGCATATTATATATACATGTGTTGTATATACGTATATATAAATTTTTATGTATATATGCCCTAGTTATATATCAGGATGAATCATTCAACAATTACTAAGAATTATATGATAATTAATAATCACTTTGTTCTACAAGGAGCATACAGGTATCAGGTCAATTCATTTTTTTTTTCTGTTTGAAAGGCATGTGGACAAAGGGGAAACAGTGGGAAGTAAATAGAGAAGGCAAAGAAATAAGGTCTTTACTAAAGTTTTGGGTTATTTTTTAAAAAATCAGTCTCCCATTTGAAATTTCAGTCATCCTGTACTAGTCTGTCAGTATCATTTCATAAATGTATTAATCACTAACCTATACCTTGTGTGTTTTATATGTAGTAGAATATTACCTGGTGTTATGTATTCACCTGTACCAAAACAGCACCAAGGTCATGGAAGGAATTAAAAATACTTTTGGAGAATGAGGACAATGCTGCTAATAACAAAAATGTTTTTATACATGCTATATTGTATAAAAATCCTGGGTTCAAATCCCAATTTTGCTACTTACCATCTCACCTTGGACAAGTTAACTGACTCATCTGTAAAATGAAGCAATCATACTAAATGACTTTAAGATCCTTTCTAACCCTAAATCTATAATCTTATGATCCTTATGGCCTTTTCAGGTTTCTGCTCACTGGTTAGCCCTCCCTGTACAAAACTTCCTTTCCAGATCTACTCCAGTTTTGACCCACAGATGACTTAGGCTTGAGTCTGAGCCATGTATATTGGATACCAGATCTTTTCAAAATGGGTTTGGGCAGAGTTATCAGAAAAGGCAAGAGGATTTGTGCTATTCATCTTCTATCCCAGCACTGGGATCACTTATCAGTAGATCTGTTGGGAGAGCAAGCCAAATGAACATGTCACTGCTGTACCAAGAAGAAAACCATAACCATAAGAGATAAGGGACAACATCCTTGGATCAGAATAGCATAGGTTTCTTATCCAAAGATCATCAATAAACAGACATACTACTGCAGGAAATCAAGTCATTTCAACTAATTTTGTTATTGTTCAGTCAGTTTCAGTAGCATACAACTCTTTGTGATCCCATTTGGGATTTTGCTGGCAAAGATACTAGAGTAGTTTGCCATTTCCTTCTCTAGCTCATTTTACAGATGGGGAAACTGAGGCAAGTAGGGTTAGGTGACTTGCCCAGTTAACAGGGCTAGGAAGAGCCTGAGGTCACATCTGAACTCAGGTCATCCTGACTCCAGTCCTGCCTTCTATGAACCACCTAAGTGCCCAATTCAACTAAACAAGCATTTGTTTAGTGCCTAATATGTGCCAGGTGCTGTGCCAAGCACGAAGGGTACAAAGAAAGGCAAAAACAAGTCTTCAAGAAGCTCACAATCTAATGAGGGAGAAAACATGTGAACTATGTATGAACAAGATAAAGACTGGATGAGTTGAAGATAATTTCAGAGGGTAGGCACTAGCACTTATCTAGAAGATCAAGAAAGGCTTCTTCCAAAAGGTGGGATTTTAGCTGAGACTGGAAGGAAGCCAAGGATGCTAAGAAGTGATATGAAAAATGAAGGAATTCTAGACATGAGGGACAGCCAGTGAAGATGCACAGAGTTGAGAGATGAAGTATTATATGAGAAGAATAGTAAGGAAGCCTGTGCCACTGGATCACAGAGTTCATGGAGAGGAGTAAGATATAAGAAAACTGGAGGGTAGGAAGGAACCAAATCATGAAGGACCAAACAAAGGATTGTATCTTAGAGCTGATAGGGAGCCAGTGGAGTAAAGGATGACATAATTCAGATTTGTATTTTAGGAAGATCAATTTGATAACTGAAGGGAAGATAGACAAGAATGAGCAAAAACTTAAGGCAGGAAGACCAACTAGAAAGCTATTGCAATAATCCTGTCTTGAAAGCCTATATTAGGGTCAAGGCAGTGAGTCATATCAGTTTTGACATCCATACTGTAAAGGAAATCAGAAGGCAGAAAACAACTGCAGCTAAGTGGAACAATGGTTCACAGGTTTTGGAGGGGGGCAGAAAATATCTCATTGGAAAAACAACTGAAAGGAAAAATAGATCCAGGAGAGATAATTAAGAATTATTGGACTATCTGAAAGCCATGATCAAAAAAAGAATCTGGACATCATATTTCAAGAAATTATCAAGGAAAATTGCCCTGGTATCCTAGAACCAGAGGGTAAAATAGAAATTGAAAGAATCCACCAACCACTTTCTGAAAGAGATCCCAAAATGGAAACCCCCAGGAATATTAAAGTCAAATTTCAGAAATTCCAGGTCAAGGAGAAAATATTTCAAGCAGTCAGAAAGAAACAATTCAAGCATTATGGAGTCATGGTCAGGACAGCACAAGATTTAGCAGCTTCTTCATTAAAGGATCAGAGGGCTTGGAATATGATATTCTGAGAGGCAAAGGAGCTAGGATTATAATGAAGAATCACCTATCCAGCAAAACTGATAATAATCCTTCAGGAGAAAAATGCATACTTAATGAAATAGAGGATTTTCAAGCATTCCTGTTTAAAAAGACCAGAACTAAATAAAGAATTTGACTTTCAAATACAAAATTCAAGAGAAACATAGAAAGGTAAATAGGAAAGAAAAATCATAAGGGATTCAATATGGTGAAACTGTTTACATTCCTACATGAGAAGATGATACTTGTAACTCCTAGGAATTATATCATTATTAGGGCAGTTAAAAGGAATATACATAGACAGAGGATATGGGTGTGAGTTGACTATGATGGAATGATATCTAAAAAATAAAATTAAGGGATGAGAAAGGAGCAGTGGAATGGAGTATATTCTCATATAAAAGAGGCACAAAAAAGCTTTTATAGTGGAGGGAACAATTGAGGGGGAGTGAGAAACACAAATCTTACTCTCATCAAAATTAAATCAAAGGGGGAATAACATACATACTCTTGACTACTGAAATCTTACAAAGAAGTAGGAGGGGAGGGAGATAAAAGAAGGGGAGGCTGATAGAAGGGAGATCAGATTAGGGGAGGCTCTGGTCAGAAGCAAAACAGTTTTGAAGATGGACAGAGTGGGGAGAGAGAAGGGGGGGAGAGAGAGGGAGAGAGAGAGAGAGAGAGAGAGAGAGAGGAGAGAAAGAGAGAGAAAGAGAGAGAGAGAGAGAGAGAGAGAGAGAGAGAGAGAGAGAGAGGAGACAAGATAGAGAAACAAATGTATTTGACGGGAATATATTTTTTGAATCCCAGAAAAGATGTCCAATTTCCAAAATTGAAATCCCATGAAGAATGCTTATATTATATGCTACTCTAAAATCCAAGCAACCACAAACCAAAACCAAAAATACAACAGTAAAGTGCTGAAGTATGTCCTCCTTCCTCAAAATAACCTTTTTTTTTTTTTTTTGCAATGAAACCCACTTCAGATAATTGGCAAAGTTAAAAAACTTTACAAGGGTGGTTTATCTGAGTTCCCTGGGTACCTCCAGGAATAAATCAATCTACTTTCTGATGGATTACTAAAAAAAAACAATCAGTTTCAGAAATTCCTTCTAGGTTCTAGCAAAGCTCTGTGTTTATCACATCTTGGTGTAGGTCTAAATTCCTTTTAAATGAAACAACTGTGCCTTTACCAACTTCTTGAAGCAGCTCACCTGGCAAAATCCTTATTCTGTGTTGTATTTTAGTTTTCCTGACAAAATAGTATCAGCTCCTCTTAGTGCCACTCACAAAGCGATGCTGTTTAGAGAGGGGCTTCATTGCCATCAAGGTGTGAGTGACATGCTTTAAAACTTCTGTGGCAACCTCAAGTGTTATCTATCCTTCCATCATGAACTGAGGTTTTTCTCAAGAAGCAAAACAAAAGCCTGAGCTGTACAAAGCTATAAATCAGCATCACAGAGCAGGGTCATGCATTTAACAGTACATGATCCAAACATATGTTGTGCCAAATTGGCCTCTAGACCTGAATTGATATAAAATGTACCTAAGCTGACACTTTGTTTTTACTGTTTGAAGATGCTAGAAGATAAAGACCCTCTTCTTGCTCTTTCCTTAGTCTCTACCTCAATCTTAACAGTTCCCTAACCATTTCCCTTTATTTTTTAATCTTTTATAAGTATTATTTTCAACTATCACTCTCACCTTCTAATTTATCTCTGACAGACTCAAGGGCAGCTCCAGTGTTATTTGTGTAGAGGTGATTAACTTAACTCATTGATTTGTCTGTGTATTTGTCTTTGTAGAAACATCAAAACTCACATGTCTTCTTCCAGAACACAGTATTCTACTGAGGGATTGAGGGGGGAAGGAGACAGGGCAGCCTAGGAGTTACACAAATATTATTATTTCAATCAATTCCAGAAAATATTTCTTTTCATCCAAGGAAAATGCTGTTATGTTTGCACAACTTTCAAAGGGGAGATAAATTAAATACTCTAGTTTTATTCATTTTGGTAACTTTAGCATATTTTGAGATTAATTCATTTCCCTTTTCTCCTCCCAAAAAAAGACAATAAATGAAAACCCATATAATTGTCCTGCCTCAGTCATGCGTTACCCTGGGAAAATCATTTAGCCTCTCAGCCTCAGTTTCTCCCTCTGCCAAATGGGGATAATCTTATTTACCACCCCCCAATGAGATTTAAATGAGACATCATATGAAAAACTTTTTTTATTAAAGACCTTAAAGCTTCACATAAATAGTAGTAGTAATAGTAGTAGTAGCAACAGCAGCAGCACGTGTCTAGTAGTAGTGCAAACTTTTCTTTATTCATTGCATTAATTTAAGAAAATTCACATTCAATTTCAATCAAGGAATTTTGAAAAAAAAAATTCTTTTGCATGTTAATTTCCATTGTCTAAAAAGTCCAAAGTCTTTGGAGGCTAATTATAGTTTTCCCATTGTCTAATCTTTTCCTTGTACCTTCCTCATTCAGCCCTTGCAAATTTAACATATGGCATCAGGGTATCTAAAGCCTTTCAGCATCCCCTAAAAAAAAAGTCAACAACTATGCTGCACATCCAAAGGCCCCTAGGAAATGAATGCAAAACATTTCCAGGCTGGCAAAGCCTTCATGCCACTGAAATGAGGTAATTTATTTACAGGCCGCCCTACATTCTGCTACTTCTAGTGCTTCAAATACCAGACAGCACATGACTTATCATACAGCTCCACGCAAGTTTCACAGTTGTAAGTCAGAACACCGGGTGGCTTGATTCTGCTGGCATGAAGTTACAAATCCCTAGAAACTGCATCTGTCAAGCTGAAGATTAACATAATTGATCTCTATGTGTTTCTCATTTTCGGATAAAAGATGAGGCATATGAACACAGACTTTTCATAAATCCCACTTGCACTCAAGATTCTTAAATATGGACAGTTCACAGGGAGAGCAGGAAAATTTTAATTCGAGCGTTAATTACAGATTGATGAATATAAAATGTGGCAATGGAATAGAGCAGGAATAGAAACCAGGAGAAACGCTTATTTGAGCTAAGTCATTGACTCAGTGAAAAACCTTGGACATGTCATCTGACCTTTTTAATCTTTAATTAACTAAACAGTAAAACTGGATAAAATAAAGACTTGATGAAAATTAGATGCTAGATCCAACTTACACAGAGGAGCCCTCCTGTGTAATTTAATCATCCTAAGACAAAAGACAGCAAAGCAAACATCAAACGTGTTTACATAAATAAAGAGTGATATTGTTTCAAGTGGCCAACTCGTGACACAGATGTCTTCTTATGTCAATCTGACTGGTATTCCAATTTCTAGGTAACCCATCCTAAGGTATTAAAAGGTATTAACACAGATCCTTCATTGAACATAAATGTCTCATCTTGGTTTTGTTTCTATGATGGTGTTAGCAGAGAAAATCTTGCCAAATGTTCGTAGGGTTCCAAAGAAAAAACACTATAGAAGACTGTGGGGGGGGGGGGTAATGAGAATTTTGTATTTCTAAATTATACAATTAGTTTTTGGGTACCTGAGTGTATGAAAGATGCAATTTACTGATTGGGAGAAAAAAATTAGAGTACAAGAGGGATAAATGAAATATCAGTTCATGAACTATAGAACACTGTTAATGAACAAAGAAAAAATATCTCCTAAGATGCTAGGAATATTAGACTTTCGAAGGGATTAAGCAAAAGACGTCTTTTGCTTTCATATTGCAGCCCCTTACAATATGACAAAACGTAGTATTTTCATACTATTAACCCATGAATAAGAATTATGACCATTTCTCCCATCAAGTAAAACTAGTAATTTCATCAAATACAAGAGAGGAAGTGTAGTTCTTTCAAAGGAGGCTCATTAGCGTTATAGGTGTATCTAATTTTTTTGAAATCAGCATTTCCCAAACTTATTTGTCCAAATACAGTTTCAGGGCTGAATATGTTGTTAGAACCCATAAAGGCTAATCCAGGGACATGAAAACATATGATACCCTAAGGATAAAATGGAATTGGAACATTTTTGAAGAAATTAAGCCTATGTCTATAATAAAAAGTCATATGTAATAATTCAGATGCATAAATAATTTTATATACAATATTTTAGAAAGAAAAGTATCAGTAACATTCTTTTTCAAAGTCTCTCTACTCTGATCATGTAGAAGACCAGAGTTCCCAAAAGCAATGATGCCAAACTCAAATAGAGTGTGTATGCTAAGGCTGCTGCAGATTTAGTTTTTAAATGTAATATTATCTACATTTTATCATATCATTTGACATCTCTGCCCTACAGATCTCTGAAAAATAGTTTTAGTTTGGGGGAAATTTTACTTTATATAATATAAATTATTATTTATAATAAATTTATAATAAAATTATATATAAACATAGTCTTTTTATTTTTTAAATTAAATTTTATATTTTTCAATCAGCAAAAATCCTCCTTTTCTCTTCCCACACTGACTCGATTGAAAACAAAAGAAAAACCCATTACAAAAGTGTATAGAGCAAAACAAATTCCCCAATTGGTCATATTCAAAATAATATGTGTATACATGTTTATCTAATGTGATACATATACATCACATCAGATTGACATACATATGTGTATATAAAATTTTGCATTCTCAGGAGGTGAGAAGTATGTTTCATTAATTCTCTACTATCATGTTTACTTATCATAATAATTGGAGTCTCTAAGTCATTCAAAGTTATTTTTCTTTATAATATTGTTATCATTATAAATTCTTCTCCTGATTGTGTTCACCCCATTTTTCAATTCAAACAAGTCTTTCCAGGTTTCTCTGTAACCATCTCTATCATTTCTTATAGCACAATAAGATTCCATCACATTTGTACATCATGACTTGTTCAACCATTCTTTCCTTAATGGATATACCCCCCTCAGTTTCCAATCTTTGCGCCCTCCATAAAGGGCTTCTATAAATATTTTTATACTTCCTTAGAGTTCATTTTGTTTAGAATTAATCCTTAATCTACTCTCCAACTAATTCCCCCTTTTCCCTTTTCTTCCCTTCTCCTGTTTCCCTCCTATTTTCTTGTGGAGTGAAATGTATTTCTGTACCTGACTCTGTGTGTGTGTGTGTGTGTGTGTGTGTGTTTGTGCATGTGTGCCTGCATGTGCTCTTCCCAAGAGATGAGATTCACTATTAACAGGTTCAAATGTCACCTGCTCCCCTCCTTCCTATTTGTTGTATAGAATGCTACTGTACAACCAAATTTTGTGAAAGAATTTTCCCTAACCTTCCTTTCCTTTCCCCTCTCTCCCTCCAGTATATTCTTCTTTCCCTCTCTTTCCATTATTAAGATCATCAAGACATAATGGAACCACTTTTAGAAAAAAATAGGTAAGTAGGAATTCTGTATAATTAGACTCTGTGATCCCTGGTGATGATAGAATTCAGAGGAGAAACGTGTATCATTTCCTCATATTTGAATGCAAGCAATTTATCCTTGTTTAGTCCTATGTGATTATTCACTCATGTTTGCCTTTTTATGTTTCTCTTAACTCCTGTGTTTGAACTTCAACATTTTTATGCAGCTCTGGTCTTTTCATCAGAAATACTAGGAATTCCTCTATTTCATTAAAATCCATCTTTGAGGATTACACTCAGTTTTTCTGGGACATGTATTCTTTATAGTAAACCTATATCCTTAGCCTTCTGGATATGTATTCCAAGTTCTCTGCTCCTTTGTATAATCACATGTAATCATATGTAATCCTGACTATGTGTTCATGCTCCCTGAATTCTTTCTTTCTGGATGCTTATAGTAGGTTTTTTAAACTGGAAGCTCTGGATTTTCCTATCATGTTTCTGGGAGTTTTCATTTTGGGTTTCTTTTAGGAGGTAGTTTGTGAATTCTTTTTCTTTCTACTCTTCCCTCTGTTTCTAAGAAATCTGGGCAGTTTTCTTTAAGATTTCTTGAAATATAATGTTTAGGCTAAATCTGGTTGCTATCTCCCTTGTCTGAGTTCTCAAGTTCCTGACATGGGTTTAGTTCTGAGCAAGAATAAATTGCTGCTGAATTCAGCCATTATCAGCCAACTGAGAAGCTTGTGACTTTTTCTTGGATTTCTCCATAAGGAGTCAGTCTGGTGTGTTTTCCACAAAAGATCAGTCTTAAAGTATACTTGGGAGGGCAGGAAAGTTACAAATCTTTCTATAATGTAAAGAGCCACTCACTAATTTTTCCTGCTGTAAGAATTCTGACGAGAGAAACAGTATAGCTGGTTGTTGGTTTATAAATTGCAGCATGCACAGTCCCTTGATGCTTTCTGCACTCTTAAACAATGTAGAATATGTTCTCTACCCTATGCATCTAAAAACAAGCTTCTGCCTGTTGTATTTTCTGATGTACTTCAAAAACTCTCCATATCACTTATAAAACTTGAGAGGGGATGATACGCCCCAAAAATTAAACCACATAACCTGTAGAAAATCCACCATATAGTTTGCTAAAGCACTCCTACTTGTCCAGTGTCATTAGTCAGGAATCCATTTCAGATCAGACAGAAAGAGTTCAAATTAGTGAGAAAAGTAGTAGATTTGGAATAAGAAGATCTGCATTCAACTCCCAGATTTTGTACTTACCTACGTCAGTGACGTTAGGCAAGTCTCACTTGCAATAAAGTCCCAATAAAATGAAGAAATACTGTGGGTTAGGAGAGCGTCAAGACATAATTCCAGAATAAGAAAACAGCTGTACAATAATTGTAAGTAGATTTGCCACAAAGACTACAACAACAGAGAAAAGAAATGAAATAAGAGATAAGGAATGGAATTACAGCTTTTAAGGGAAGACTTGGAAGGAGAATAAATAGCTTAGCACAGAAGGTTAAAAGGCTTACATAAGTTGTGAATACCTTTAAAATGGAATAGAGCAAAAAGAACTCATAAATTCAATGATACAACAATAAATATTGGAACAAAGTGAAAAGACTAAAAAATTTAACATTTGGGGTTAGACTTTTAAAAAAACTGATCTGGAAAACCAGACAAGGAGATAGTTTAAGAATCAGTGGCCTTCCAGAAAACTATGCCCAAACTAAAAATGGAACACATTTCAAGAAATCTTAAAGAAAACTGACCAGAACTACTAGAACTTAGAACAATGTAAAATTAGAAAGAATTCTTATGTCGCCAGGTAAAGGAAACCCTAAATCTAACATTGAAATGTTCAGGTCAATTTTTCAGGTGAAACAAAAAAATACTTCAAACAACCAGGAAATTTAAATGCTTTTAGACAAAAATTATTGTAAGCCAACATTTGAAAAGAAGCAGTTAACTGGAGAAAAAGTGTTAAAGGAAACATTTCTGATAAAGTCTGATAGCTACAATACTCAGGAAATTGGTATAAATATCTAAGAAAGCACACTTCAGGAGATTAAAAAGTGGTCAAAAGATATAAACAGGCAGTTTTCAAATGAAGAAACACAAGCTATCAACAACTTTGTGAAAGAATGTTTCAAATCCCAGATAAAAGAAATATAAATTAAAACAGATCGACAAAGATAACAAAGACAAAAACAGTAATTTTGTAAGAGATAAGGAAAAACAATCACAATAATAACTTGGTAGAATTGCAAATTTGTCCAAATGCTCTGGAAAACAATTTTGATATATACCAGTAGTCACTAAATTGCATATACTTTTTAAGCCAATAATACCAATACCAGAAATAAACATGAGTATCAAAAAAAAAAAAAAGAGGACAAGTTATCACGTAAACAGAAATATTTATAGCAGTTCTTTTTGTATTAGCAAAACAATGGGAAAAAATAGGTACCTATCTTTTGGGAAATAAATGAATAAAACATAGTAAATGAATGAAACATTGGAAAGCAAACAAGATCTGGCTTCATAGCTCACCTCCAACACTTGCCATCTGTGTGAGCTTATGCAACCTATTCAACTCTTTGAGTCTTAGTTTCCTCATCTACAAAATGAGGTTGTAGGACTAGGTGTCGTCTGAGGTCCTTTCCTGATAAAGATATATTCAATTATCCTAAAATAATTATAATTATTTTGCTATGTGAAATGACAAATATTAAGAATTCAAAACTAGGGAACCCTTTTATGAATTGATGTAAGGTAAGCAAAAACAGATGACATGATAGTATAATGAAAACAATGTTGAAAAATTTCACAACTCTGATCAGTGCAATGACCAGTCATGTCTATAGAAGACTGATGCCGAAACATGTCTCTTATGTCTCAGCAGAGAAGTGGACTAGAAGTGCAAAATGAGGCATATGTTTTCCAGCATGACCAATGTGTTGACTTATTCTGCTTGACTGTTCTTATTTATGTTTTATAAGGGAGATTTCTACTAAGAGTGCATGTGTGCGTATGTGTGTGTGTGTGTGTGTGTGTGTGTATGAGATAGACAGACAGACAGATGGAGAGAGTGAGAGAGAGAATTAATGAGAGAGTGTCAGTGGTAAGTGACAGTGACAAAATAAAAATAAAATGAGTTGGTTGAGCTCTATGAACACAATGTTCCCTTCCAGCTTGAAATCTTATTTCTATGATTTGTATATATTAGCTTCTTTTTTCAGGGAGACACATGTGATATAACCTGTCAGAGTCTATTAACTTCTAAAGAACCAAAAATGATTGTAAATGCAAGACCAAATTGGGAATTTAAACAGAAGGCAAAATAAAGTTATTGTTCAAGAAGTTAGAGCCCAACTGTCCAGGAAGACAGATTTGTAATAATTCAGTTCATTTCCACAACTATTTATTCAGCATTGTGCTGACTGCTCACACTTCCAGGCACTAAATAATCTCATCTTATAATGTCCAAAGCAGTTAAGCTTTATTCTATACTATAATTATAAGATTTTTGTCTACACAAGCAAAATAAA
Source organism: Notamacropus eugenii (assembly GCF_028372415.1). Lineage (NCBI taxonomy): Eukaryota > Metazoa > Chordata > Mammalia > Diprotodontia > Macropodidae > Notamacropus > Notamacropus eugenii. The sequence goes on from NC_092876.1 coordinate 101,671,431, forward strand.
GTGAAGAGTTGAAGAAAGCAAACTGTTACTTTTGACAAATAAATATCCTACTATAGAAAGGCAACTTTGGATTTTCCTCTTTATTTTGTATTATATGTGGCAAAGTTCAGCTATCTATCTATCTATCTATCTATCTACCTACACATATATGTACATATATAAACACACATATATGTGTATATAAATATATATACAACTTTCAGCAGTTTTAAAAATATATATTCAACAATCTTTATTGACAAATATCTAAAATATGTATGACTAGAGAAGCTGAAACAATAAGAAAGCAGAGTATTTGTCCTATTCTAGTATTAGTGTGTTTTTACTCTCAGTTTGAGAAGCTGCTACCAAAACTGTTAGTATAAGCAGAGTGGAACAATTTCATTACAGGTTATTAAGCCATCCATGGAAAATGAATAGGTATACCTTGAAATCAGTTTTCTTGGAATGTAATAGCAGATGTGTCAAGATAAAATACTCCTGGATACTGGTATGAGAAATAATCAGAATTTTCCCTGTGGGAAGACCATCCTTGCACAAGTCAGCCATTAAATCTAAAATTCTACCATATTAACTGATGATTTGAAAAGACTGATTCAGCTAATTTTTTTTCTAAAGGTCAGAGTTCAATTTGCCATCAAATTCAGCCAACTCAGTGGATACCACTGTAATCAGAAGTCTTCTAGCAGAAGAGTCAAATGATAGATTATACTCATCACAGTGCCCTTTTAAACTCACTAATGTAATTAGTTTTCCCTATAGCCCCTAACAATAACAACAAAACTTAGTCCATTCACTGAAAATAATTCTTAAAAAAAATTACACCCTTACGTACTTGAAATATTCTAGTAAAATACTCAGCAGGGGAATACTGAGAAAACGTACGAAAGAAGCATTACTAGACCTCAAATTATATTGGAAATCAGGAGTCCTCAAAATACTTGGTACTTCTTAGGATACAAAAAAGTTGATTAGCGGAACAGAGAAGATAAACAAGAAACAAGTGATCAAACCTAGTTTTCCAGTGTTTGATAAACCAAGGAACTTAAATTATTGAGAAATAAAATCTATGTGACAAAACCTACCAGGAAAACTGGAGAACAGTTTGACAGAAATGAAGTCTAGATCAATGTTTTACATCAAATACTACAATAAACTCAAAATGGATATAGAGACCTGATTATAAAAAGTCACATCATAAAAAAAAAAAATTTCAGGCATCTTTCACAATTATGAGGCTGCTAAACGGTAAAGTGACGAGCACAAGGCCTGGATTCAAATCCAGCCCCAAACACTTACTATATGTGTGACTCTGGGCAAGTCACTTAACCTCTATTTGCCTCAGTTTCCTCAACTGCAAAATAAGGATAATAATACGACCTACCTCAAAGGGTTAAGAGAATCAAACGAGATAATGTTTGTAAAAAGGACTTAGCACAGTGCCTAACACATACTTGGTGCTTTATAACTGTTTATTTCTTATTCCTTATGGCTAGATGGCTTATTCTTACATAAACAAAACATAGAGTAAATAAAAATAAAACAGACAAATTTGACTACATAAAACTAAAACGATTTTGCACAAATAATGTCAATAAATATAGGCTTGGAAGAGGAATGATTTAGTGAAGAAATATTTGCAACAGATTTCACAAATAAAAGTTTGGTGTCACCAATATATAAGGAAGTGACACAAATATAGGAAACCAAGGGCCATTCCCCATTAGCAAAGGTGTAAAAGGATATGAATGGTTTTCAAAGGAAGAACAACAAACTTTAAATGACAACAAAGATGCTTCTTCATTTGGCCTTTAAAACTTTTCACAGTCAGCTTCTAGGTTACCTGAAGCCCACCCCCAGCCAACCTGGCTCCATTTTACCTCCAGATTTTTCCTATTCATCCCCTTCTCCCCTCTCACATAGTTACCACCCTATCCAAGTAGAAGGTCTTATCATCTTTCTCCTGAATTAGTAAAATTGCCTCTCCACTGATCTCCCCAACTCAGGTATTTCCCATTCCATTTTCCACACAGCTGCTGTCATACTCCTAAAACATAGGTCTCAATAAATTTAGGGGCTCCTTATTAACTTTTGGGTCAAATATAAAATCCCAAGTCTAGCTCTCAAAATTGTTCATGATCTGGTTCCAATTATCTTTCCAGTTTTTTATGCATTACTGCCCTTCATGGATTATAAATTTTAACAAAGCCAGCCTTGCAGTTCCTCACACATAACATCCCATCCCGTATCTGTGAACTTTGGCACAGGCTGTCCTTTATGCCTGGAATATGTTAGATCCTATAAAACCAATCACAGCAGCACACTTGAGGACTGCTGCTGTGAATGATTTCAAGGGTCTAGTCACATAGTATAATGAACTCTCTATTCAGCAATAAACTAAACATTGTTCAATAAAGAAAAGCATAACATTTATACAATATCCTTAAGCGAAATGTATCATCTGATACACATATCTCATAACAATAGCAACAGCCTTAATCAATGTCAAGTATCTAAGTCCTTTATCAAAATACCACACCATCCACCCCTAGGTCACTACAAGAACAATCTTCTTAATATCAAGTGTCCAAGTAAAGTCCTCTTTCTTCTTAACTCAAGGTTGACTTCCAAGTCCAATGGCTCTTCCTCTGTGGGCTGACCACTCCTGACTCTCACTTGGATTCATATGTAGGCAGCTATCTGCTTCTGCTCTGTGTCTCAGCTCATAGGGACTACTCCACTTCCTCAGATTCTGCCTCTGGGGAAAAAAAGCTCAGCAGGGCAACAGGTTAATATCGTAACACACTCATCAGCACCATCATCTCCATTCACTCCTAAAGACCAACAGATAGGGCTTCTGTCTGAGAAATCAACACAGACCTACAGACAGGACTTCTGTTTGAGAAATTAAGACAGATCAACAGACATGACTTCTGTCTGAGAAATCAGCACAGATCAATAGACAGGGCTTCCTCCTGGCTCTCAGAGGTCTTCCTCTTGGCTTTCAGAGGTTTTCCTCTCAGCTCTCTTCTTTTTCAATGCTGGCTCACCACTTCGGTTCTGGCTCTCTTCATGTATGCCTCTCTCAAGCTCTAGCTCTCTCTTCATATACAGTTCTATTCAGTATCTGATTGGCTAGAGTCTTGCTGAATGAAAGAACTTTTAAAATATAAAATCTTAATAGTAAGAGAAAATAAATTAAAAGAATTTCATATTTCACTCCACACTGTAATTTGACAAAAGAAAGGAATACTCAGTTTTGGAGAAACTAGTAGATTTATAAAATGGTCCAAATATTGTGGATATCAATTTAAAACTCTACAAGAAAAAATGGCTAAACTTTTTATGTCTTTTGACCAGCAGTCCCAGTATATTTATCTGGGAGAAATGAATATTATATCATTATAATAATAACATTATTAATTTGTGATCCACCTTTTTCCTTTTATTTCTGTTAAGGCCCACCTCCTGAAAATGTTAGAGTCTGAAGGGCATGGCCCTGTGATGTAACTGCTCATAGTCACCAAGGCACATGCTCCTTAAGTAGGCTGGGCCAGTCCCCACCCAACTAGGAAAGCTGATTTCTATTCAGAGTATAAACAGAATACAGTTTGGGCAAACCCCCTATTCTTGATTCCCCTCCACTGTAATTTAAGGCAACCAAGCTCATGAAAGAGAAAACTAGCTAGAAAGGTCCTAATGGAAATAACTTCCCCTTGCCCAGATGCTTTGAGGCTGCTGAGTCTCATGATCAAGCCACCTTTTTAGAAGGAGTAGCTGAAAACTTTTAACCCACATCCCCAAAGAAACAAAGGTCCAATCCACACCAAAATATTGTCAGTCGATGAATATTAATTACTGTGTGCCAGGTAGTATGCTAAGTGGTAGTAAATAAAAATAGAAGCAGAAAGAGAGGCAGAGTTTATAGGCTCATAAAGGAAAACAATACATAAAAGCTGAAAAAGGTGGAAGAAAGTACATCATCATATCAGAGAAAGTCCTGTGGAGATGAGTTAGCAGTGCAGCCTGGACAAGGATGAAGACATCTCTAGTCTGGGTCTCCTCCTTAAATTGGAGATTCTGTGAGGAATCAACCAATCAGGAGTGCAGACAACTCAGAGAAACATGGAAGACTTGGGAACTGATGCAGAGCAAGATAAGCAGAACCAAAAGGAAAACATGTAAAATGACAACAGTAATGTAAGAGAAAAGATCACTGAAAGGAAGTTGAAATCTGTGTAGAATTCAGAAGGTAGAATCTACATTTTATACATTGTCAGATGCAAACATTGTACTGACTGACTGAATGAATAAAAAAGCATTTATTAAAAGCATTACTATGTATAAAGCATTGTATTCAGTGCTGAGGATACAAATACAAGCAATCAAGATAGTCCCTGACCTCAAGGAGCCTACATTCTAATAACTGAAGATAATACATATAGGAGAATGAAAGTCAAAGAGGAGTTTTTGTATGTGGAAGTCAGGAGGATGCTAATAGGAGTCATAGGGTTTTTTAATATAGTTTTATATTATTACAAGGAAGATTCAGTCTAGAGGAAGAAATGGGTCAACTGAGATATAAAGGCAAAAGGCATTAATAAAGTGTATTAAATATGATCATACCATCAAAAATATTTACCGTCAACATAGCTTCAACAACATTTTCTAATATCCATTTTAGTTTACTTCATGTTATTCACATATATGCAAAAATGTAGGTACAGTTCGAAGTTTTGCAATAAATCTCATTCTAAATGTACTAAGGAAGTTAGAATTAGCAAATTAATACCACACTTTTAAAAGGAAGAACAATAGTCCCCCCTATACATTATGTGTTTTGTAAATTTGGATTTTTGTATAGAATTTCTTTAATTTCCCTCGAATTTAACAGTTTTAAAGTATCTAATATGTGCAAATCACTGTGCAAGGCTCTTATATTGATGCAAACATAAATAAAACATGAACTCTTCCCTCTGTGAACTAAAAGTCTAGTTTGAAAAATGACAGAAGGAACATAAGTATAAGTGCTCTTGATGGGAAGGGAATCCAGCATCAATAAAGAAACAAAGAAATTATATGAAGTTGGGGGGGGTCCCCAAGGTATTCTTCACCTAATTCATTAGGGTCAATATTCTGAACTCCAATAAAAATCAAGAAGTAAAAAAGGAGGAGAAAATAGAAGGACACAAGGGGAAGGAGAATGATATAAAGAAAAAGATAAAAAGGGAAAGAGGAAAAAGAAAATCAAAGGAGAAAAGGGGGAACCAAAAAAAGGCAAAATCTAAAAAAGAAATAAAAGGAAAGGAATAAAATGAAAGAATATCATCTTTGCATCAGTGAATTTGGTGGTTCAGAGTATCTAGGGAAGATGAATAGTAGTCCCAACTCAGAGAATACAACCATATTACTGGCACCCTCAATGTTACAGCTAGAAAAACTGTCATTCTAGCTGATTCCAAGTTAAATTTGACTTTATGTATCTTGCAAGCATAGCTTTCTATTTTGAATATGGTTTTCCACTTGCTAAAGTATGACTGCTACTACTCTGAGCCACTCATCCTCATTCATCCCCCTTTTTAATGGTTTTCAAACCTGTACCTTTTGGGCAAGCCCACACCACCATCAACATTTTTTATTTTTATATTAAATTCCATCCCTGGGTGTTGACCTAGTTCTGATATATTTGAAATGCCTTTATGTTTCTTGTGCTGACTGGTTTCCCTCTTCTAGGTAGGAGGCTTTGCTAGACATTTGTGGCCAATTTCTTTGTTCAGATCATTCAGGCAGATTTAAAGCAGAGAGGGAAGCTGTAATTCTCCCAGATCTTCAAACAATATCTTCTCTAACTTTGACCAGAGTCCTCTCTATTTTTTAAATCAAATGCTAGGAGCTAAAATAACTAAGTGACCCCTTCACCTTGAATTGAATCCTAGAAAGGACTTCAGAGGTTTCTTGCAATCCCAAATATCCCACAGGGCCCATTATTAACCTGTCATTTGCTTCTTTGTGTTTCATAAACACTTCTTTTGACAGGAGCAAGATTTCAGATTTTTTAAAAAATGAAAAGGAAATCTATCATAATTGTACATTTGGTCACACATAAAGAAGTTTGTGGCTGCCCAGCATGCAACAGAAAGCCTGTGACTAGGGAGGCGATTTTTCTATTCTACTTTGCCCTAGTCCAACTGCATCTGAATGATTGTTGGTTCTTGGTAGCACATTTTAGGAAACCACTGAGCATCCTGAGGAAGTTAACAAGGGTGGTAAAGCATCCTGAAATAATGCCGTAAAAGGAATGTCATAAGAGGACAGAAGACTTGGGGGACATACAAGAGCTCTTTTCAAGTATTTGAAGAAGTAGCATGTGAAAAAGAGAGTAAGCTGGTTTCACTTGGCCCCACAGAGCAGAACTTTGAAGAATGGGTTGAAGTTGCTTTTGGATTTAGGGAAAAGATTCCTAATGACTCCTGGACCCAGAGGTTTCAGTGGGTAGAGTAGTAGATCTGCAGTCAGGAAGATGTTAATTCACATCCAGCCTGACGTTGATTAGCTATATGATCCTGCGTTATCTGCCTGGGTTTCCTCATCTTTAAAGTGGGGGTAATAATAACACCTATGTGAAGATGAAATGAGATAATATTTGTAAAGCACCTCAAAAATCTAAAAATGCTATACAAATGCTAGTAATTATTAATAACAAGGAGTTATCCAAAAGTGGAATAGGCTAAAGTGATCATTACTAGCTTTGCTAGAAGTCCTTAAGTAAAGGTTGGGTGAGCACTTGTCAAGTCTATGTTGAGAGGATTCTTATTCAGATATGGATAGTTTGAAATAGATGACTTCGGAAGTTCCTTCCACCTCTGAAATTCTGCAGTGCTGTGATTCACTCTTTTCAGGACCACACACACACACAAAAACAACAGAATTCTATAGGTGACAGGTGGTAGATCCTGGAGAAATCACAAGTGATAGATGGACTGGCCAAATATAGAGTAATAGCCAACTAGCAGAAGAACAAAGTAGTATGAGCCAACAGTCAGTATATTTGAATAAAAGGCAGAAACGACAAAAGTAGGAGCATTGGTTCTGATGCTTAGTGACTGTGTTCACATTGTGACACATAAGGATTTTTTTTTCTTACTAAAACTTCCTTAATTTAGTGTAAGATAATTCATGGAATTTACAGATATCAAGGCAGATGTAGCTTGATTCAAGTATGAATGTTTTAGGTGTATGGGATGACTATTGTTTGGTCACTAACATCCAGGAGATTTCTTTAAGTGTGAACAATATGAAAAGGAGTCTATTGGACCACACTTACTGGATCAGAATTAGGCAAGACATTTAAAATATTTTAGTTTCTTTATCAGCAAAGCCAATGAATTAGACTAAATGATTTCTACCATCCATTCCAACCCTAAATCTTAGAATCCTAACCTGTACATAGAGCAGGGAATCACTAGCATTACCATTATTTCCAAAATGGGGGGGAAAGAGATGACAATCATGAATCTAGGTTGATGCTTTTAAGCAGGGCTAATGAGAGAAAGGAATGGCCCTACCTAGAATCAGGAAATGAATGATAATCGGTGCTTATAGAATTTTAAATGATTTTTCAGCAAGCCTAACTGAGATGGTAAGCAGAAAGGGGTCGATTTAAGAAGTATTTGAGTTAAAGCATAGAGGTTGGTGAAAGTTTGGTGGGCTAAATAAAGTAAATGCAGATCTAACTATTGATGTCATCTTATGCTGGGATTCTCCAGTTAAGAATAGTGAAAGTAATTCCTATTTGTGGGAGGAAAGAGATGGAAGCTTTGACAGAACACTCTTTGTCTTGATGTTGGTAGAGATTTGTTACCATTTTATGTCCTTATGGAAGTGTTTTGATGGTATAAATTTTTTGTGAGAGGTTTGTGCAAAACCACTCCCCTGGGAGGGCACCTTAATGATGAATCATCAAAGAACACCTGGAGAACTGGCCTGAATTGCTGATTGGACTGAAAAAAATCATTAGACTAAGGATTTAGGTCTACATGGCTGAGATGTGGAGGTGCCCTTCAAAGAGGAAACTGGGAGCTACTTTTGTGTACAGAGGATGTAGGCCAGGGTGGAAAGGGGAAGAGAGAGGGTAAAGAGGAATAAACATTTGTACTGAGCACTGTGCTAAGAGCTTTTCACAAATATTACCTCATTGGATCCTTACAACAACCCCTTGAGGTAGATGAAGGACTCATTTACTCAAAGCAAATGATCCCAAGCAGAAGGGGGGGAGGATGCCTAAGGGCCACTTCCTCCTTCCCATGGACCACATGGTCCCAAATAAATAGACTTGGATTTGGGGTCTATTTCATTTGTTCTTCTCAGTTATAAGGGTAGGATGGAATCTTTGACCTGAGAACTAGAGTAATTGTGATCCCAAAGTCCAGAAATCCAGCTTGGATACCATCAGGAGAGCATAGGTCTGGGACACATCTACTGGATTTGGAGACTTTAATTTGGAGTGAATAATCTATATAAAGTATGAGCTTAATTATCAGCCTAATATCCCTCCCCTCCTCAAAGAACAGGGTGGTATAGAAAAGATTATACCCCAAAGTGTTGGGGAACATGTTTGTATATTCTTGCTACATATTTAAAGTAAATATTCCTTCATAAAAACTAATTTGGTGTTATGTGGTTAAATGGAACTAGGATACTAATTAATGGTTCCCTTCAAAGTGGGGAATATTTCTGGTAAGAGCTCAAGAGATGGCAGAGGAAAACAAAGACTTCCCCAACTTCCTCAAGGTACTAAGAATGGGGGCTGGAGGAAGGAAATGTAACAAACCAGACCCTCAGAATGAGGTTAAGAGCAAACCCGTATTAGAAAAGGTAGCCATGCAGGGTCAACAAGTGAGCAGACTTAGGGCTCACAGGTGGAAGGAAGTGGGACACAGAAAGTAAGTCTAGGATTGAGAAACATCTTTAAGGGATTTAATTTCCCATGAGGCACCATGAAGAATGATATAAGAAGGAAGAGGAAGAGATTCTTTTATACCTCTGAGAGTCGAAATCATGAGGAATAATGTAGAAACTATGTCCCTTCTCTAAAGTCCTAGAGGATTATGCCAGAAGAGAGAAATTTCTGACATGTACCATGAGGCCAGAAAGACTTCTGGTATGGTCCTGAGACAAGCATAGTGAAGTTCAAGGGAATCAGGTTTTCAGTCATAGCAACTGGCACCTCCTGTGTGCATATAAAATTATAGAAGAAGAAAGGACTTTGCAAAATTCTATCAGTTGTTGTGACTACAATGTGGAGTGTTGACCACCAAGGACAAAGTATGGCTGACACAAAAGAGACTCAGAACTGAAATGGAGAGAAAATGACAGAAAAATAAACATAAAAATGTGTGTCAACCATATTCAAAGTTCTCAGAGCACATTTTTCCTAATAAAAGAAAAGGATTGAAGTTTTAGCCCATGGGAGATAAGAAATAGAGCTGCCAAATCACATATCAAAGACAATTCTTTGCTTTCTTTCCAAATTGGGTCAAGGCCCTGTTATTGGGATCTGCATTCATTTTTTTGTGAACAATGACATAACGATTCTGACTTCTAGTTTGATTTTAAATGTTCTTTGCATTACAGACCCTAAAGGCAAACAACTGGGAGAGATGACTTCCTGAATTTATTTTCTGGGCCACTGACCAAGAAGTAAAATTCTTCAGTTATATAGATTTTCCACTATTTGAGCGTTAGAAGTAAAAGGTACTTCAGCATTTCTTCCTTTTGACTTTTAAAATTATATTAAAAGAAAATGAAGCCAATAACCATTTTAATCTGAACACCTTTTTTGTATTCATGTAGCCTTCCTAGTGGAGCTTTCCTGGACTCAAGGCATTCTGCTCATACTGTTGACTTTGATTTTCTTTGATACTCTTCGTGAAATGCCAATCTGACATTATTCACTAGGTGAAAAGGACAGCTCCATGAGTAATACAGATTAGTCATTAGTTTTTCAAACAAAAGGGCCACTTGTAGATAAGACAGCGCTTTAACTCTTCCTCAATAAGTGGCTATGCTATTGGAAAACAATGATGATATTAATAATACGAGGAATAACTAGTGGAGTTTGAACAAATAAAGTATCATTCTGCTTAAGAATTTGTGACTGCCTTCACTTTTTTCCTGTAAACCTATTACACCTGGCTCAAGAGTGTTTTATAATATAGCATTAGCATAAATTAAGTTTATCATTATTATTATTGATGATGGAAGGAAAGAAGAAAGCAAGAAAGCAGGAAGAAGGAAGGGAGGGAGGAAGGAAGGATGGAAGGATGGACTAAGTACCTACTATGTGCCAGGCACTGTGATAAGCACTTTACAAACATTATCTCGTTTGATACTCACAATGGGCAATCACTATTATTTATCTCCATTTTACAGCTAGGAAATTGATGCAAATAAGCTAAGTGACTTACCAAAGTCACACAGCTAGTGAATGTCTCAATGATATATACAATTGTGTGTGTATATACACACACACACACACACACACACACACACACACACAATTATAAACATTAAATTTTTGAAAAAAGCATTACCCTCAGAATGATGGGAAGGAGTTGTGTATTCTTATGCTCATTTTATTGATGAAGAAATGGCATAAGCAAGTTGTTCCTGGTGGGTCACAGAGCCAGTCTTAAGTGCTCACAATACAGTTCAATCAAAATCCTATGTCTGTTTGTTTTTTAATAAGATCCTTTAATCCCAAGTTTTATAATATTATCCTCTTTCTATCTTTATGATGGATATAGTTGAACATATTTATTCTCACCATATTCCCTGTGGATCAGTAGCATATGGCAAGGACTGCTGTGCCTCACCTGGAATAGAGCATTTTTTTTTTTTAATGTAAGCGATTTTTCTGCTGAGTTTTTATTTCCCTAAAAAAAGAAAACAATGTTTAGGCAATGGGCTGGGTTGTTACTTTACAATCATTTGGAAAAAAAATATTGCTGATGATAGCCTAAATAAATAATGCTATCTGAACAAAGTAGGACAGGGGTCTAATGGAGGCAAAAATTTGGAGAAAATTCATTGAGCAATACAGGTTTTCACTGACTATTCTTCACTTGAGTCTCAGATGCTGAACTAATTTACATGAAGCACACATGTCATTTCATGTTCTAGTTTATCACCTGATATGTTGGCTCCAAAGACAAGGGACTGAGAAACGAAAGCCAGCATCCAGTCAAAAGAAATTCAGTCACCTAAATCAGCAGTATCAGACCAGATACAACACCTAAGAAGTAAACCACCACTGAAATTCCAAATGGCCTTATTTAAAAGGGTTTTTTCCCATGTTTTTGACTTTACATAATTGCCATTCATGTTTTTTTCTTTAACATTCCATACTGCTACTTTTGAATATCTAATTACTGGTTTGCTTGTTTGTTTTACCGAACAATATTATTTCACAACATATTACAATAATAATATTACAAATAATATTACAAAACTCAAATGTTAAACCCCTCCCCTGTTCTGAAAGTATACTTACTACTGGTTACACATAAAGATATGTAATTAATTTATGAGGTGTAACATTTTCATTTGTACTAATGCCTGTCCCCGGTCCTCTCGCTCCCACACAGCCAGGCACTCCACCATACTCTCTGACTTTCAGAGCTGTGTTGCAGGTGGCCGATTTTGAACCAGTCATTAGATAATATCAGACATTAAGCAAAGGGAGTGCTGCAGGGTACTGATAGAGTACTAAGTGAGAAGGAATATAAATGGCTTCCTTTGGGGATAAACAAATGTTGATAAGATGGTTCTGTCTCATGTCTATCTTTTTCTGAACTGTTGACAATGTGGCTCCACTCAGAAGTTTCTATTGTCAAGGGGGAATATGTGGCTGTTCCATACAGTTAATCGAAACTAAAAATCCACTTCATTTGGTTACTGTTGACATGTCTGGATATTTTTTCTTTCTTTCCTCTGACAGATTAGTCCTACTACAATAGGTATTGCTTTATTCAGGACCATTCTCCCTCTAGAGAGTTGCCATGTTACCAAAATCAGATGCAATACTAAATAGCAAGGACAGACATGATTCCAGTTTTTCTACATGGTCTGAATAAAAACCTGAATTTCCTTTAGCTGGCATCAAGATGTTACTATTTTGTAGTGGCTTCTATTTGCTATTTAAATACCTTAGGTTTTCTTTAAAGAAGCGGTATGGTGAAGTAGATGTAGTGTTTGCTGAAAATTTTGCTGCAAATCCAGGTCTAGGAAAATCTGGTTTCAAGATTCCACTGACCTACTGGCTCTGCAACCCTGAGTCCATGACAGCTTCTCAGTGTTATAGGCAATTTTCTATTGCTATATATTGCAAAGAAGGTGTCATTCTGCTTTGGTAGAGAGAGTTTTCTTACTGGGGAATTCTCAATATCAACTAAACTATAGATCCAGGCTTTGTTTCTATGATTATTTAATTTTTGATATATGCATGTCATCTTTCCCCAACTAGATGAGCTCCTGGAGTTATCACATTTTCTATTTCTCTGTATCTACCACAGCATCTTCTACCTTTCTAATACTCAACAAATCCTCTTCAAAAATGAAGGACCAACACAACTCAACAAATAATTGTTAATTTGATTTTGTTCCAGACAGTAGAAGCACAGATTTAGGAATTGCTATCTGTCTTTGTCATAAATAAACCTCTGATTTATAAAAATTAGAACTAGAAAAGATGAGAAGGTTAATGTCTCCTCAATCACTATGCAGAATGGTGGACTACTATTTTGGTATTAACAAATAACAAAAACAACAAAAAAGTGACCTAATCTTTGCTTCACGAATCAATCCAGAATACAAAGTTGCAAATGATTTTGACATTTCCCTTAGTTAAAATGACAAGAAACCAAATTATCTCCAAGATAAAAAATTTATATTAGTTCCCTTTTTCAGTTGGCATTGGTCTCAAAAGGCTCCAAGCAACCAGAATGATTCGGTACAGACATACATACACATATACATTCACAGGAATGCTTTGTCCGAATTTTCCCAAGTACATAACCAGACTTTGCCCACGTACCCTTCCCAATGTCTTTACCCCACCAAAAGCACTCTCTAACAGGCTCTCCAGAGACCCAGGCCAAATTTTGAACTGGCCTAGGTAATCAATGAGATCTCTAGTTTGGGAGGTGCCCTATTGCTCATTTCTCATCCCCAATTAGGTCTTATATCCATAGGGCATCCTTGTCACCAACTCAAGAACTGAGAAAGAACATGCCCAGAGAAAATGAAAGACTCAGCAGAATCCTAAACAACATGCATAATAGGTTTATGCAGTATTATCACAGCCCAGGAATTCATCAATAGAGACATTCATTGAGATATCTTAGCACTCTGTTGGGGTCCAGAATCTTAACAAGCCCTGAAAAATGCTGCTCTAAAGATAAGAGGAAAGGTATATTTTCCTATCCCTTTTACTCAGATGGAAATACTTTCTTTCTTAGGAAAGCAGCAGTCAAAGAGTACATATGAAAGAGATTTTATAACATTTATAAGATTCTGACACAAGGAATGATATAATGCCACAACTTTACATTTCTGTAACATTTTACAGCTTGCAAAGAACTTTAGCATCCCTTATCCCAGTTGACCTTCGCAACAACCCTAGTGGAAGGAATGGTATATATCATTATGCCCATTTTACAGGATATGAAATTAGTGGATAAAGAAAATAAATTACAGGCCAAAAATCACCAAGTCAGCAAGTGACAAAGCTAGGACTTGGGCCTAGATTTTCTGAAAAATTTTTTTCCACTGCATCATATTCCCTACTACTCATTGTGCTACTTAGAGTGAGTAAAAATACACATGTGCATTGGGGGTGGGGGGAGGGTAAATTTTCAAAGAATACATTTCAAAGAATTAATAAATATATGTATAGAAACACATATATAGATACATATGCACACATTTTGTTTTCCAAAGAATTAATTAACCTGAGAACAAGAAAGAATGTGTGGCAGAAGACAGATGGTACACTAACTGTTCCCCCGTCTTTCACCCGGTGAGTGCAGGTGCCATAATCAATAAGAGTCATTAGCATAATGCACATTTTCCTCTCAATTCCATCCAAAAAGTATGCAAATAACAAATCCCAATAAGTTTGTTACTGGGGAATAACCAGTGCTGAATATCAAGATATGTTAGAGATGCTGCAAGAAACCCTGCTAAAGTAAGAGAACCAGAGACAAGAGGTCACCTAGGGCAACAATCCAAACTGGCAATTACATGGTACTGCTGCATACAAAGAAGCTTTTTCTGGGTTGTTCATTATTAAAATAGAGATGAAGTTTATAGAAAATAAAACAATTGTTCCATCTGAAACCACTGCTTACTGCCTATTTTATAAATAGAAAATGGACATTCAGTTAATTAAAAGTGACAAAAGGGCAGCATTAAGAGAGTATCTATTTTACCACAATCAACAATACACTTGCTTGGCTCACTTCTTTACACTTAATTCATGCCAAACTCACGTGTTATTTTGGGAAATTGGAACACTTAAATAAATTATCTCTGGTGATAGATTTTAAAAGGCAAAACTGACATGTATGGTAGCATGTTATACCAAATTACTATTGTACATTACAATGTTTTTAAAGTTTTTCTTGACTATGAATATTTGTTACAGGAGTTTTCTTTATCTCCCAATGGGGATAGGCAGTGGGTGGGAGGGAAAATATATTATCATTATATTATGTCAATATATTAAATTATAATTGTAACATATAATTATTTGTAATATTATATAAAGTTTATTTTTTTTTTAATTACAGGTCTCCTCCCACGGAGATGTACATGACTTCTGGCTGAGAACGCAGGGAGCTCCTCTGATTGGTCCTCAGTTAAGTAGTCTCTATAAGATGATTGACAACTGAGATTCAGAAGGGGTGGACTTTTGTCAGAAGGACCATCCTTTCCCCACAAAACAAAAATGAAATGTGAAGTCACACTTTTACTTTTCTTGCTTTCTTTCCATCTCCAGTATTCCCCATTCATCGTTTCTTCTGCTTTTTTATGGAGGAAAGAAATGGGGGTGAGAGGAGAGGTTTGGTAAAAAACAGATTTTTCACATTCTCCTCATCCTCACCTCTTTCCATAGATCAGGAAATGGAGATTGGCAGGAGAAGCACATGGTAAGCTGCCTATGCTTCGTGGCAGCTGTTTGCCTTTCTGCTGCTGAGCACAGGGCAGACTAGCATTTCTTAGAATGGAATTTCCATGCAATTTAAAGAGTTCTCAAATTAAATGAGTTTTGTGTTTGGGCATTGGACCTTGACCAGAAAGAGAAAATTTCTTCAGCAAACAATCCTTGGAAGACAAGGAAGACTGTCAAAAGAGAGTTGCCTTCTACCTGGAGGACTAAAGCAATGTCATGAAGAGGGCAAGGGATCCTACCTTGCCAGTGAGGAGGATTTGTTCAGCAGCCTCCCAAAGTATGTTTAATTTCTGGGAGGAGTCAATAGGCAATTTGAGTTCCCTATGTTCCCATATTTGGGCATGGGCTCTTGTAAGTCTTCAGAGAATTATGTATTTTCTGTAATGAAAGTAAAGACTCCACCCAGAGATAGGTTAAAGCTCCTTAGGCAGAGATTATTAAACTTTCAGCGTGAAGATTTATGTCTCAGAAATCAGCAAATGCTAATACCAGCATTTTCAGTATGAGCATTTACACCATAGAAATTAGCAAAGGATACAAATCAGGACTTGATTTGTACATTCTTTTCCCCCAGAAAATTGGTTGTTAAACATTTGCCAGAACTCCCCTGAGGGCCATATATGATACACATAATGTACATTGAGTAGCTATATAGGAATTAGGAACAGTTATCCATTTGGGGAAAAATTTAGAGGTAAGTCATATCTCAATATTATGTTGGAGATTTCCCTGGCATTTTTGGAGTGAAAGGAAATAACTCCATGGGCTAGGGAAAAAGGTTCAGTCCCAGGATCAGACCTGGATCCTTATAAGCCTAAAGTCTTTGGTGTATGTTGGGGATGGGGCAAAGAGTGGGTAGTCCTGGATCATGGGAAGAGGAGATATATCTCTGTTTTTCTCTCTTTCTCTTATGTAATGCTAATTAGAGAGTTAAAGATCTTCATCATCCATTGATGGGCCTACCCATTAATGGAAGTCTGATTAGGGGAAGCCAACATCTTTTGTTAATTTCTAATGCACTGGTTCTCCAGAGTTGTGATGCCCTCTGGCTCTGAAAAATGTATAAATATTCTGAGGTGAGGTTTTACTTTGGGGTTTACTCACTGGAAGTGTTTGTTTGGTCAGACTATACTGGGCAGGACTCCCTTCTCCTTCCCCCCTATCACTGGCCTCCTTTGAAAACCCAAATATTGATGCTTCTCTTTCTGGTAACTATGTGCGCATGATCAGAGAGTTGCATCTGTCTGTTGATCTGTGATATATGTATTGCTTGCGGTCAGACAGATGGAAGCCCTGTCTGTTGATTATCATTTCTTTGTTTTTTTCTCTGAAGTTCAGGGTGCTGACATTTTCCCCTGAACTAAGTGAATGATATATGTGTTTGATTAAGATGATTGTTGACCCCTCAAAATGTGCTTTCCTTTTACAAAAGCAGATCAAAGAACTTGTGATAGCAGGCCCTTTTGTGTATGTTGGGGTGCTTGCTTTTACACCTTACAAAACTGGAAACTCTTTGGGGGCAAGAACTGGGTCAGTTTCCTATTTTGTATCTTGAATACCTAGCAAAGAGCAAGGTGAAAGATGCTCTGTACATAAAAGCTACTTAATCAATTTTTATCAAATTGGATTTACAAAAGGAGCTGCACAAAAGGTAGGCATTTACTGAGTAGCTTCATGGGGTTAGTATAAAGTATGAACTAAATGTAAACCATGTCTAAATTCAAATAGCTGTCTCCTTTTTGGTCTATATTGGACACACAAAATAAGATACAATGGGATAGTTTATTTTAAAAGAATAGAATGTAAATGAGGTTAGGAAGGCAGGGAATTCAAGCTGAGGGAGATCTGTTTAGCAAATGTTGAAATCTAGATTAAGAAATAAAGTGGTTCAGTTAGAAGTGTCCAACTGAAATTAAGAACTTGCAAACCTTTAGTCATAGGGGAGCAAAAACTGTTTGAATTTCAGTGGATTACTTAAAAGAATCAGTGCTATCAACCTGCCATAGACTAACTGGGTGGCATAGAAACCTTTCAAAACTTATAACAAAAGATCAAAGACCTCATCAAGTGCACAGGAAATCCAACTGAAGGGTAAATAATTTCTGTTGTATAAATAACATACCACAGGACGTAATTATATAATTCAACATTACTGTCATGGGTGTACTCTAGTCAGGAAAATCATGGGTAAATTGGTCACATGACCCATAGAAAGTATGTTGATAGTCTTCAAAAATAGCTGCCAAAATATATATATGTATATATGTATGTATGTATAAATAATGTAAATGGTTTGCTTTTTATTCAAAAGAATGTCTAACTACCCTAAGCTTTTAAAATATGATTTTTTTTTTTACCATTTCTCAAATCCACAAATATACCCTGAGGCTTTATAATGAAGAATGCCAAAGAGAATATTTTAGAATGAAGAAATATTCTAGATTTATGAAAAATTATTCCATCCTTGTTAATTTTTGATGACTAGTGTTAAAGCTGAGAAATACATCAGGTGAACCATACTACCCAATTATACGTAACGGTTGTCTGATTTCGACCTCCAGAAAGCCTGAATTCCAAAGTATATCAGTCTTCCAGAGGGAAATGGATGAGAGGCAAACAACCTGATAAAGTGAGGATAAAACAGGAAATTATTTTTCCCCAACCGGGCACAAATTGACCTTATAGCTTATATTCTCTTTTTTTCCCCTTTCCAATAGCAAACACAACACCTTTTCTCATCCGTTCTAAGTATTAGGCTCAGACACCCAAAGATTCTGTCCTAAATCTTTCTTCCCTCCCTCTTCTTTTTTGATAAACTGAGCAGTTCTCATGAGTTCAGTTATCATCTCTACACAGATGATTCCTAGATACATATATATATGTATATATATGTGTGTGTGTGTGTGTATGTGTGTATGAATGAGATGTTCTGAAGACCTCCCAGACTCAACAAATGTAAAAAATGGAACTTGTTCTCCTTCTCCCCACAAAATTCATCTTCCAAATTCCCCTATTTCTCTGGAGGGCAACATCAGTCTTCTAGTCACCTCCTTGCTTTTACTTACTCCACATATTCAGTCTGTTGCCAAATCCTGTCATTTCTATCTCCATAATATTTCTCATATTTGTTCCTTTATCTCTACTCACATAGCAACCAACTTTGTACCAAAACATTATCAGTTCTCACCTGGACTACCTCAATAGCCTCCTGTAGTTCAAATCTCTTTTCAAACCAACCTATCCTCTATATAGTCACTAAAATGATTATTTTAAAGCCTATATCTGACCATATTCTTTCTCTCTCTCCATACTCAAAATTCCAGTGATTCCCTATTACTTCCAAATATAAGCACTTCTATTTGATACATAAAGCTCTTTACCACCTGACACATTCCTACCTTTCTAATATTCTCGTATTCTCCTACATACATTCTATAATCCAGATATACTACCTGGTCCTTGCAATGAACACTCTATTTCCCATTCCTGTATAGTGGTTATTCTCATTTTTAGGTCAAATGAGAAAATATCTGTAAAATACTGTAGTAGGTGCTATATAACTGCTTATTCCCTTCCTCTTGCCCCCCTCAATTGCATTCCCCCTCTCCTCACCTACCAGAATCCTTGATTTCCTTCTAGATTCATCTCAAGGATCACCTTCAATTCCAGTAACTATTAGAGCCCTCTTGTCCCAAACAACAGTGAATTCATTTTAAGTACCTTTGGTGTCTTTATATATGTACATCATCTCCCCCTTTAGAATGTAAGTTCCTCGAGGATAGGGATCCCTTTAAATTTCCCTTTGTATTTCCTGTGTCTAGTATAGCACTGGTCCACTCAATTAATGTTGGTGTTTAATAAATGCTTGTTGTGCATATTGGAATACTTGATATTGAAATATTAAGTTAAAGATATTCCCAATGTTTCATAATGAAGTAAAAGTCAAATAAACTCAAGTATAAACAATCTGAATCATGGATAATTCCAAAAGGAAGAAAATCCAAATATAATTTCCATTTGGTTTTTTAGTGCTTTTCTACCTGCATTTTAACAGGTGGATGTGGAAATGTGGACCTTCATAGCTAATAATGAAGTTGTTCTATGAAGGCTTGGCTTCAGGAATATCTAGGAAAGTGTCCAGCATCTCATCCATTATCTCTTTCCGGAAGTCCATTCCATCAGACCCTTTAATGGACCTCTCTCAGACTGGTAAGGTCACCAACTCAAGAAGAGTTATCCATTCTCAAGTATTTTCTAGTGCAATTGTTTCGAGTTTCAATGAGCTTCCCTGTTATTCTATTGTCTGCATGCAATTATGTACAAGCAGAATTTAACACGTCAACAAAATGAGCAATAAAACAGAAGAAATATAGCTAGTAAAATGGGGAAAAAATCCCACTTGTTCTTATCCTTGACAAGTCTATAGATAGAATCAGGAAATCACAGAATTTTAAAGCTAAAAGTAGATAATCAAGTATTATTGAGTGATTACTACCTTCAGACCTAAATCTTCCACAAAGAAAATGACTAATTGAAAAAATGTGCTAAACGTACAATGTACACCTGGATTTGACACATTAACAATTTCCTTTAGAGAAGTGGCATGATAGAATAGATGGTGTGTTAGAATCAAAGTTAGGAAGCCTAGACCCAAACTCTGCCACAAATATTTAGTAGCTTAATGGACAGATTATTTAATCTTACTAGTCTTAGTTTCTTTATTTGGGATAATATCAACAGTATCCACCTGATAGGATAGAAGGCTACTAGCTGGCAGTACTCGATCTAGAATCAGGAAAATCTGAGTTCTGATCTTGCCTCAGATACTATCCATGTCACCCTGGGCAAGCCATTTAATCTTAGTCTGCCTTAGTTTCCTCATTTGTAAAATGGGGATAATAGCCTCTATAATGTATGCAAAATGTTCTGCAAACAAGCACTGTATAAATGTAGTAAATTATTATTCTATGCTTTCTATAACTATAACGCTCACTAAGTTTTCAAAGGAAATTGGTTAATCCCAAACAAAAATCATAAAGAGAATGATCAAGCAAAACAATTTTATATCATATATTTCTGTGTGTGTATGTGTGTGTGTGTGTGTGTGTATACATACACATATATAGAGACAGGGAGAGACAGAGACAGTTTATACAGACTTTCATTCAAATGCTTTTTTTTATTCCAACTGCTATACCCATAAGTATGTGAAATTGTGAAGATTTTGTGGAATAACATATTTTAAAGCAGTGAGCCAGGGTATTTGCTATAAAAATAAAAGAAAGGCATTCCCAGAGGAATCCTGCTGCTTTCTTATTACTTGTGGCTAATTCCTATCTTTTTCCCAGCAGTGTCCCCAGCAATACACACAACTTAATAAAATAAATACAACAAATTCAATCCTTTCAAAATTGAGATGAATTTTTTCTTTTTTGTTCTGACTTAGAATACTTGAAGGCTAGGCAAAAGTCATCTGTTCCTTTAGGGTTTATTTTAATGCCCACTTTCTGCTTCTTCACCAATCCTTCTCTAAAAGAAAATGTAAGTGTCTCTCCCTTTCATTTTAAAGTTGCTACTTACATTCAAGTCAACTTTTAGGCTTGGAAACATTGTGCCAATGACCTCTCCTGCCTCCTTTTAAAAACACAGCATTAAACCAAGGAAAAAGAATATTATATGTGGTCTTAATACATGGAATCCAATGAGTCCAAATCTTTGGGAATTCTGTGATGTGAGACAAAGGCCAATACAAAGAGATGAGTCGTACCGATGAGGACCCATAAAATTGTCATTTTATTTGCTTTCATCAATGTCTGGATGTATGGATTTTGTTAAGAACTTCACAGTCATAGTTAGAGTTTACTTGAAAAAGGAGGACACCTTCTTTAATCTTCCAGTCCATTCAGAGGACTAGAAGATGTAAATGATTATTGTCTTATGGGGGAGATGGAGTGAAAAAGGTCATGGAGGTAACAGCTCTGAAATTGTATTCAGCCAGATCAATTAACTGCTGTACTGGTCTTCCATACTGCCAGTCTGGACGTGCTATATTTCTCCCCTTCCTTGCTCCTAGAAGCTCAATGGAACAGTCTTGTTTTGAGTTCTAAGTAGTAGCGGTAGCTGTCATACCACCCATTCCCAGACTTCCCCATCCCCCAGCATCCCCTTACAATATATACATTTCCTTGTCATAGCTCAGGTTATGTTTGTTCAGAGGAATGAACACCAAACTCTGCATCTATAAGCTTAAATTCTGACTACCTAATAAGTACCAACAAAAATAGGATTTATAGCACCAAAGAAATGACTTTTTCAGTGCTGACAAGTTAAAGACAAGTGATAGAGATTTTACATAAAGATAGCCTTAAGATAGTTTGGCAGAGCTCACGCCTAGCTATAAACATTTTCCATTTTTCATTCCTTAAGACAGCCTACAGTGCAAATGCAACTTGATCTGTGTACCTATGGTATACACTTTCTCCATAACTTTTAGTTAAAGCAAAAGTTATACTTGCTGGGTAACTTTTTTCTTATAAAGAACTTTTCTACCAGGTTTAGAGGGCCACAAAAAAAGTATTTATTATAACTTTTCTATTCTCATATCCCTTATTTGGGAATTTGAACCTTCCCTCCATTCCTATTTCAATTTTCTCCAAATGGCCACTACTTAACAGTGGTAGCAGCCAAACTACATCGTTAAGAAGATATTAACCATCTTAAGCGACCCTTTAAGATTTTTAACATCTCTATCTTACATTTATTTTTAAACTCTTAATGCATTCATCAGGTCAGTCATATATTTAAAATGTGAGAGGTGCTGAGAGGTCATTTAGTCCAACTCCCTCATTTAGCACATGAGAAAAATGAATGCCACTGAAGTTAGGTGACTTCTCCAAGGCCAAATGAATAGTGAGCAACAGAGGTGTGATGTAAACCTTAGTAAAATGACCCCAAATCCTGACTGTGTAATGTATTGGTAATCAAGAAATATGAACAAAAAATACAGTTCACCAACACTGTATTTAACATTTTACTAATACTTGCTTATTAATCAAAGGCTGCTGTTTTTAGAAGATTATTATCATTCTCTTGACATTAAGATGTTCTTTAATCATCACCCAAGTTATCATAACCTTCTCCACCATCATCCACTACACCCCCACACCATATGATTATGTCTGTGCTACCATCACTGCTTTCTGGGATGAATCCCTTATTGTCATGCCATGGTACCTACACTCAACTACCTCCATACACCTATGGCAACTAGACAGCATGGTGCATAAACTGTTGGATCTGAAATCATAAAGGCCTAAGTTCAAAATTTGCCACAGACACTTAGTAGCTGTCCTTGGGAAAGTAATTTGACCTCTCTTTGCCTCAGTTTCCTCTACTGCAAAATGGGGAAATTAATAGCACCTTTGTCCTAGGTTTGTTGTGAGGATCAAATGAGATAATATGTGTTGGTTGGCTGGTTGGTTGGTTGTTGTCCTTCATCTCTGAAGAGGACCAAATGACAGCACCATGATAAAGTGAAATTTCAGTGTGTCTGACTGTGGTTGATCAGACCAATGTGAGCTCGGAATGCTCTAATACAGGTTGGGCACAGATAGCCCATGTGAATATTTGGGGTGGATACCCCAATTTTGTGCATCCTACATTTACTTTGTGCAGTCTAAATTCTGCTTTGCTCAAAGAGCACAGCACTTTTTTTGATGTGGGCTCACCATGCTGAGTGGTCCTGTGCCAGTGTCTCCCATGTGGCACAGTCAAATTCAAAGTGCTTGAGAGAGTCCTTGAGAGTGTCCATGTATCACTTCTTCTGACCACCATGTGACTGAATTGCTTTGCAAACCCTAAGGTACTATATAAATGCTTGCTATCATCATCATCAATATTAAACTCCTTTCTCTAAGAAAGATATCTTTTTTAGGGAGGTTGTAGATACCAAAAAAATGATGCCCATCTTCTTTTTAAATAAAAAAAAGTATTTCAGTCCAAAGGATGGTTAAAAATATTACAAAGAGAAAATAGAAATGTAGTAAAATATTGAACTATGCAGGTTAGATGATATGTTGACCATGTACTATGTTTGTATGCAGGGAAACATACTCACTGGAGCTGAGATCAATAAATGTGACTTACTGGGCCTTGCTGCAGTTGTTTATTTTCAGATTTTGGGGAATACAGTAATATCTCCATGTTAATGTCTATTAATTTTAATTTAGCTCTGTTTGACTGACCTAGTCAACCGCTCTATTAGGCATTTGCCATGAAAATTCAGACAAACAGAAGAAATTCTCTAGAAGGTGCATGAAAGAGCTAGAAACAGCTCTCTCCCCAGATGGACATATCATCTTTGCTTTTGATGGTAAGAAACGCATGGTCTTGATCAAGAACTTACATGAGTAACTAAGAAGTCTCAATAGGCTTGATTCATATCTTGGGTCATGAGTGACAAAGGTGTGATGAAAGCTATCACCTCTTTAAACAAACACCTCAGCTGTAAGTCAATTCAGCTCAATTCCACAAACATCTATAAAGAATATATGTCATACTACATAGCAGATGTCTGAGAGAGGAATGAACACGGTACAAAGGGTAACTAGATCCACAGTTTATTCATTTGACAAACATTTATTCAGGACCTTGCCCAATTCTGTACTATACAATAGGGGTTGAGGTTGGCCAGGGGAAAAGAATCTAATAGGAACAAAATGTACTTGGCTCCCAGCGACCTTGGATATTTTGGGTAGCAAGCAATATATTTTTCTTGAAGTATAAAAGTTTTCCCTAGAAGCAAGTCTATGAAATTCTGAAATAAATGAAAAAGTATAATTAACTTTACATTTTTTTTCTATAAGTAAACAATTCCTAAAGAACCCACTCCTTTTATTAAGGGAGGCAAATCTGTGTAACAGCCCTGAGAGGGTATGGACACTGAATAGAGTAGAAATGAAGCTGCTTCTGCAGATCTCAACGTTCTTCAGGACAATGCTCCAGCTAAAACTGTTGATTCATCTTTGCTCTTTTTTTGTAATCTAAACACTCACCATATCCCTCTCTAAAGCACTGAGCTTTACTTTTATTTATAAATATTTACAAATAAATATTTATTTATTTTATTTCACTTCTATTTCTCATGCTTTTGACTTCAATATTTCAGACAACAATACTAATAATAGTGATAATTTTAACAAATAACTAGCATTCATATACCACTTTCAGGTTTTCAAAGTGCTTTACATCGAATATCTCATTTGAATCTTCCAACAACCCTGTGAAGTGAGTGCTATTATTATCCCTATTTTACATGTCATAAAACTGAGGCTAATAGAAGTTAAATATCTGGTTCATTGTCACATAGCTAGTAAGTATCAAAGGCAGGATTTGAACTCAGATCTTCTTGACTCCAAGTCTAGCACTATTCCACATGGATAGCTATAAAACTTAAGAGCCAGAAAATAGAGTTACAGGATGCAATATTTTTTTAACTATCAATGAGTCAGTCATTAAACATCAATGAAATGCCCAGTATGTACTAGGCACTGGAGATGCAAAGAGGTAAAAGACTACTCTCAAGGATCTCACAGTTTAACAAGGGAGACAATATGGAAAGAATGATGTATAAAAAACTAAATACAAAATAATTGGATACAGTCAACAGAGTGAAAGTACTAGAATTCAGAAGGATCAGGAAAGGCTTCCTGTAGAAGGTAGGATGTTAGCTAGAACTTGAAGTAGTCCAGGAAGTGGAGAGGAGGCAGTTAGACAAAAGTGTGATGCCAAGCTAGCCAGAAATTCATCTAGCTCTGATTTCCCTATTAACAATTTAAGACGCATACACCCTCACCCAAGGGCGAGCCTGTGACAAATACCTTTTTATCTATGCTCTTCATGAAAAATACACGGGAACAGCATCTTTTACAAAATTTTCTTTACATCCTAAACTCTGTCAACCCTGACTTTACCTGCTCTGATACAGCCCAAATCCAGGGACAGCACAGTCATTTCCCTATGGCCTCCCCAGGCAGTCCAAGGGCTCCTTTAGAAGAACTCTCTGAGGCTCACACCTCCATACCTGTCACTTTGATTTACTGTCTTCATACTGATGTGAGACCTCTGAGCCTTGTAGGGATTTCAAAAGCTCATTCCCTCTTCCTCATTTGCTGAATCTCTTTGCTTCCTTCTGAAGCACTCTTACAGGCATTGCTGACACATGAAAATAATGGGATAGGTTATATTACTGACTGCCACTAGACCCACAAGCCTAAGCACACAATACCAAAAGACATCAACATGGCTTTAGAAAAAGTGTATCAAAACCTGACATGGGCTTCAGAAAGCACAGTTTTGTAAATCAAAGAGACTGGATTTATGAGGAAAAACAGGAAGCTTAGATGTACAGAAAGGGAGTTGATCACCAGAGTTTGTGTTAGACCTCAGATATACTAGTAGTGTACTATCCAGTATGTTATAATCCTGAGGTTGTATTTTTTTTAAACTACAAGAATAAACCATTCTAGTGATTGCTTTCCTTGCAAGTTTTTCCTCATTTCTAACCCAATTCATCTTGAAATTTAAATTCATTTCATTTGATCCTCTGTGGAGATTTGAACTTAACTGGCTATAATAACTTCATTTAGTTGAATGCAATTATTAAATCACACTTGGGATTTCATTTTTATTTGGTGTTCAATAATTATAGCTCCCTTAGGCTTCCCATATGGGTTCTATTTTCTGTTCTTTCCATTGTCTTGTTATGTATTTCTGTATTTCCATCTTTCTTTAAAAGGCAGAACCCAAATAGTCACAGTTATCAGAGGAAGGGGAATGAACCTTTCCTACCGAACAATTAAGAAAAGATTAATCCAGGTAAGGATGTTGAGACCAGGGTCAAGAGCACCCAGGTAAACTGGGTCAGAGAGAGTAATAACGACTCAGGGTCACAGTCTGGATTCCAAAGCACAGGTCAGGATCTGACTCAGGCCCTACTCATCTCCCCTCTGGAACAACTCAAACTCTATTACCAAACCAATTCATCCTCTACTTTGCTACCAGTCATTTTAACTGGTCCTAAAGTACAGATCAGACCATTTCACAACTCTACTCAATAAATTGCAGTGACTCCCTATTACCCAAAATTCACATACAATTCTTCTGTTTGGCATTGAAAGCACTTTATAAGCTTTCTATCTTTCTAGTCACTTTACACTTGGCTTCTTTCTATGCCCTCTCCCATACCTTTATGCTGGTCTGTTTGCTTTTCCACACGCACGATGCTCCATTTTCCAGGTCTATGATTTTACGCTATGTCCCAATGCCTGGAATGCTCTCACTCTTCACCTCCTCCTCTTAGTTTCTGGGCTTCCTTCAAGACTCAACTCAAATCTCATTTTCTTCAGTAGAGCTTTCTGGGTCTCCTTAGCTACTAGATTACCTTCTATCTAATCTGTCTAGATCTCATGCATGTATGGTGGTTTCCAAGTTGTCTCCCCACTAGACTATGAGCTCCTTGAGGTCAGGGACTAGTTCTATCCATTTTTGTATCCTCAGCTCCTAACATGGTACCTGGCACAGAGTAAACAATAAATATTTGTTGACTGAATGACTGACATAAGTAATGTAGATGCTATTAACCAAATATTATGAGGAACAAAGAAGCCAAGAATCAGACCGTCAAATAAATTCAAGAACAGAGGAGAACACCACTAAATTCCTGTGCTAGAACACCAGTGGTCAGGCAGGATGGATATCTACCCATCTATCTATCTAATCTATGTATGCATGTATACACACACATGCTGGATTCAGCCAGGATATTATACACACAAATACATATGTGTATTGCACACACACACGCACTTCTTAGCTCCATTTTGTTTCTGAAACAGCAGTGCAGTTCACATTAAGTATGAGGTCCACTATGACACCTTGATTCTTTCTGCCTAAGTAATCCCTCCCTAACCTGCAACTCAGATTTTTTTTTTCAGTTCCCTTGTCAGTGAACCATGAATTAGGTGAAATAAATGAATGAATGAGAGAGGGGCATCTCATCCAAAACCTAAACTTCCCAGCACAGTTTGGAATCTAGTCATCTTTTCAGGTGGATCCATCATTTAAATGCCACAAGAATCTTCTCCTTACCATAGAACTTCATCATATATGTGATACTTCTGGA
Source organism: Notamacropus eugenii (assembly GCF_028372415.1). NCBI lineage: Eukaryota > Metazoa > Chordata > Mammalia > Diprotodontia > Macropodidae > Notamacropus > Notamacropus eugenii. The sequence continues at coordinate 101,698,844 of NC_092876.1, forward strand.
AAAGAATTCACTCCTTCAGATCCATGGGATTCTGTCATTTAGTAAGGTACTGGTATCATACATGCAATAAACAGTCCCTGAAAGAGCTTCTCTAAGGGCCCAAGTTAGTGAACAGATCACTGAGTCTGGAGTTGGGAAGACCTCACTTCACATCCTGCCACAGATAGTACTGTAAAGCCCTGGACTTGACCACTTAAATGCTCTGTGCCTCAGTTTCCACATTTGTAAAATAGTGATAACAATAATACCTTCCTCCCAGGACTATTGTGATAAAATGAGATAACATACATAAAGTGAACCTAAAGCACTATAAAATGATAGCTATTATTATTATTCATGAACAGAGAAGACTTGAGGTCTATGTCATCATGGATTAAGTTCAAACTCAATAAAATATGTATTTGTCTGTGGATTCAAACCAATTCAATATATTTTTATTAAGCCTCTATTATGTTTAAGGTTCTATTAGGGTCAGAAATACAAAAATATAACCTAGTCAGTATTTTCAAGAAGTTTACAATCTATTTTGTAACTATTAAATGAAATATCTACTTTCTGAGAGAATGACACAGAGAAATTATCTTCTCTCCAAGAAGCATGAAGAATATGGGATGCCAAATTAAATATTTAAGGGATTGATTAAAATTTCCCATTGGTTGAGGGATTTCTATTAAAAGGTTATTTGTAATAGAAGGCCTATATACTCTTGCTCCCAACTATTAAGGGCTTCTGTAATAAACTTTTATAGCACATGTCATTTCATGAAATTTAAATCTGTTTGGCTCTTGACAAGTATCCTGGAGATGCTGAGTGAACAAAGGGAGAAAATTCATGTTATGTGGTCTCCTGGATAACATAAAATAAATGAATTTTTCAGATTATAAAAGAACACAGAGTTAAGGAAATTTGTAACTTCTTTGTAGAGAAAAAAATAGCTTGTTGAGTTTCAAGGTCATAATATATAGCTGAAACTGGTTGCAATTTTGTACCAAGGATCAAATTTCTTCACCTTAATAAACTTTACTATGCAAACTCAGCTGTAAAGTAAGAGCTGTGCAAAAAACACCACTCCAGAAAGCAACATGTACTTAATTCTATGAATTATTATAGAACACTTGAACTCAACTAGATTAGCTTTGTCATAGTAAGAAAGTGTCCACTTCTATTTTTAAATTATCTTGAGAGAGCTGTTTCTATAGAAGACCAAATTATGACTTCTTTTAAGATGAGCTTGGTAACTAACTACTTATTAGGTGCTCTGTCAACTGTCAGATGAAAATATCATCCACATAGCAGACTAGGAATACAGTAATCTGGACCTTGAAATTTGTGCTAATTTGGGTAGAGTTGAGATCCTTGAGATCCTGAGAAAATGACATCACTAAACAAATTAATGATGTACCAAAAAAAAATTTCCAGGGAAATATATACCTCATTTAAAATAACTTCTTTTCAGAACTTAACAGTGTGGAAAATTAGAAGGGTATAAGGAGAAAAGGGGGCAACTAGATGGTTTGGTGGGTAGAGTGCTGGGCCTGGAGTCAGTAAGACCTGAGTTCAAATCCAGGTTCAGATACTATGTGACCCCAGGCAAGTCATTTAACCCGTGTTTGCCTTAAACCACTGGAGAAGGAAATGGCAAACTACTCCAGTATCCTTGCCAAGAAAACACCATAGATAGTATGGTGCATGAGGTCACAGAGACTTGGAAACAACTAAATGCCTGAACAACAAAGAGAAAAGAGCCCTTGACTTAGAATCTGGAGTCCAGCATATAAGTCTCAGTTCTGTTACTTCCTAACCTGTATGACTGAGGGAAGGCTTGTCACTGAACATCTCTGAGTCTTTGTTTACTCATCTACTTGTACCTTCTATTTCACAGAGGTGCATTGAGCAAAATCTTGTTTAACTTTAAGATCCTACATACATATGAATTATTATTATTACTCGCAGTGATTTTCACATAAATTAGTCTGACTCACTTAAAAAAAAACTTCACCAGAAGTTAAAAATCATGACAGTAAAAAGAAATATGGTGTAATGGATAGAGTTAGACTGGAAGAAATGTGTCCAATTTTTTATTTTGACACTTACAGGCTATATGGCCCTGGGTAAGCCACTCAAGCTTTCATTGTCCCAGATCCTGAAAACTCTCTAAAACTATAAATTACAGACTAGGCACCAGAGAGCATCGGTAGAGGATTGTTTCCTCATTGAGAGTTCCATATACAAATGAAATGGCAGATGTGGTGAGAAAGAAAAAAAGTAATATTTATAAAATAATAAAATTTCATTTGATTAAAAGAATGTAAAATATAGACTTTTCATTACTTGGAATCCACTTTTCCTTCTTATTCTTTTAAGTAATTAATTCACTACTCAAAGAGCCCAGCCTCTTTGCATGTCTTTGGTCCTATCTCTGATGCCTCACTGTGGTATGGCCATACTAAACAATAAAGGGAGGAGAGGGAAAAAAAAGAAAAGGAGAAGAAAAATTTTACTATATTAAGTGATTTTTCTACAAAAGAACAGAAAATAATACCTTAAAAAACAGTTTATAAGACCAATGACTCTACCTAGCCCTTTCACTGTGCCCTATGGAATGCTTCTTCCATAAGCAACAAATTTCCCTTCATCTTAAATCTTTTCCTCTCCTCCTTCCATCTACTATCTCTTAACTGAAACCAGGCTCTCTGGCCAACATTTCCAGTGCTGGCTATATCTTTACTCATTTTTCTCAGCTCACTGGTCAAGGCTGGGGAGTTGGAACACTCCTGGCTCCCCCTTGCCATTTCCAGGTTCTCCCCCTTCCTCCATCACTCAGTAATCTCTCTTCTTTTGAGGTTCATGCTATTCACATCTACCACCCAATCAAAATCCTGGTAGTAGTTGTCATGTCTCCCCTTCCTTTCTCACTGAACTTGATAACTGGATTACAATTTTCCTCTCCTCTCCAATTCTAAAGGTTACTAATTATGTCATCTTGGACAATAAATTAACCTTTGTGAATTGCCTCTGAGGTCTTTTCTGTTCTATATAGACTCTATTGAATCCATTAACCTTTTTTATTAAACATTTACTAAAATAAATAAACAATACATAATAGAAGATACATAGACCATTAAGATATTATATGACCCTCAAGCACATTGCAATCTATTAGGGGATCTAGTCTCTACTGTTATTCTTTTGTGGTTCTTTAGCGAGCGGCAGTCAAGGACCTTGAACCCAAGAGTCTTTGGAATAACAATGCTTCCAGTCCAGGGTCATCAGACATCATCCTGGGAAACACCCCTGTGGAAATATAGCCTGGCAACTTCTCATAAGTACTATAGCCACAACTATTTAAAAAAGAAAAGAAAAAAAAAGAAAATTCTTGCTTCCCAAGTCCTTGGCATTGTCAAATGGTTCAACATCAGAAACTGAAACAATTATATCAGTGGAAATGACACTCAAGAAAAGGCATTACGATCATTTTGCCACTGTACCCTAAGGATCATGGGACCTTTCCAGCTGACTTACAACTGAAATCTTTCATATGTTTTGACTTCTCCATTAGAATGTGAGCTCCTTGAGAACCAGGACTGTCTTATTTTCTAATTATATGCCCAGCATTTAGCACAGAGCTTTGCACATATCAAATGCTTAATATTTTTTTCATTTATTCATTCAATCATTATAAACTTCTTAAAGGTTGGGACCATACTTTATACTTCTGCTATATCTATGCCACAGTACTTAAGGTATATATTGCAAGAACTCAAGACTCATTTCTGAGTAAGTCATAAAAGTTACCAAAATCCCAAATTCTTAAAACTAAGATTTCAGATCCTAATCTTGTGATAATGTATTACAAAGAGGATCCTATTCAGAAATATTTGCATGAACCAAGGAGATAAAAGACTGGGGGAAGAAAAGGTCCCAAATACACAAACATATTTATGACCACACATTTGAAGGAGTAAAGAACTGAAAGGAAAATAAGCACCCATTCCCCGTTGGTTGGGGAATGACTAAACAATACATGGTATACAAATGTAATATAATATTATTGCCAGGATTTATGGGGTGGTCATGGAGGAATAATAACTCCACTGTGAGGGCTGCAAAGCCTTTTTCAGGGCTTCTTGTGCATCTTTGGTGTCCAACAGTCACCCAATTCTCACCTGTGTTCCAAGAAGCTGTGGCATATACAGTAAAACTGTTTTGGCAGATAGGCTAAACTAGATTGAGGATAATGGACGGGCTTCAAACTCATTGGTGAATTGGGGGGTAGAGGGTGAGAAAGGGACGGTGTCTACTCAAAGCATGTGAAGACTTCCCTTGTACAATAGGCAGATGTGAACAATTTGTTCCAACAGGTCACAAAGGCAGCAGAAGCAGGCACTGTGAAGCACTTACAGCTTGGTCAGACGTTGAGGATACCAAGGTCATCCACTGCATTCTGAGCCTTTGCCAGTCATCTTGACTGTCAGATTTTTTGTGCCTGATCTGTGGTAGAGCCTTCTGAGCTTGCACTTGTCTCATCAGTCACAGTGGGACACAATGTACCTCAACCCCAACGTTGTGATGTCATTTTGGTCCTCTTCAAGTATGAAGGACAGCAATCAACCAATATTATTTACTAAAAGAATGATAAATATGAATCCAGAGATACTTGGGAAGCCTTGTATGACCTAATGAGAGACCCAAGTAAGAATAAGTAGAACAATTTATTTGATGACCAAGATGATATAAAGGAAATTAGTAATGAAAGACTTCAGAACCTGATCAATGCCATGACCATGACTATTTATTTGTTATTCAGGAGAATTCTATCAGGGAAGAATCATCAGGAAATAATGACAATGCAATAAAAGAATATCAATAAAACATTTAAAAAGAAAAGAGTAAAAAACCTATAAGGCTAGTAAATTAACACATTTTCTTACTTTTTTTTATCTTAGGGGCACAGTACACTTACACAGAAAAATAGGTTTTAGAGTAATAATAGTTACCTTCAAGTAATTTCTACCTTCAGAATTTACTTTCAGGGAGATAAATGCAGTAATATCATAACCAATTATGCTAATATCATACCCAGTTACATTATATGAAATCATGATCATACATAACCAGTTATACTAATGAGCCAATATGCAACACAATTTACTAAAACAGTAAGAAAACAAAAACAAAAATCATGGCACTATTTTCCTATCTTGAAGCCCCTCTCTTGTCCTGGCTTGTTCGATGTGTGTGAGGTCAGTGCTCTCATAAGAGCTGGGACAATCCACATTTGAAAATTTTGATCTCTAGTTTACCTCCTCCATAATTGAAAATTATAATCACTGTGTGTTACTGTCCATTGTGGCTTTCAGTCTTCATTTTAACTAGATTTGTTATAAAATAAATATCCAATGGCCGAATGAAGCAGATCATTTTCTTTTGTGTTATGTTTTGTTTTATGGTTTCTCCTAATCATTTTAATTCTTCTATTCAACGTGACTAAGGTGAAAATGTATTTTATAGAGATGTATGTGTAGAACCTATATAAGACTACACACAGTCTCGGGGAGGGAGTGGGGGGGGGAAGAAGTGAGGGAGGGGTAAGGAGGGGAAAATAATCTAAGATATATGGAAGTGATTGTAAACACTGAAACACTGAAAACAAATAAAACAATTTTAAAATAAATATCCAAGTATCATGGGAAAAAGTATTTTCTGGCATTAAAAATATATACATATGTAGCAACTAATATTAAAACTGTTGCTAGTTATGTACGGTGAACACTGTGCCCAAGACAACTGGCTCCTTTGTTTATCCCTAGTCTTGATTTTGGCTCCCATTCAAGTTTCCCCTGTTCCACATTAGTCCTAACCTCCCAAAGTTAGGATTCAGGCTATGAGATGGGACTTTTCTTCCTGGAGATGTCTAGCCCACCTTATACTCCATATTCCCAATTTTTTAAAGTCTCCACCCAGGGCATATCATGATTGTCTTCTTAACCTCCTCTTCCATCCTCATATCCTAGTATACAGTCCTTGTTAATTCCACCTCTAATCTATGTGGACTCTATCTTTGGTTCTCTTACTCATTTTCTAATACGTGGGGTCTTCATTATTATTTCCAAAGTTTAAAATAACTTTTGTAAATGGATAGCAGGTATTTTTATAAATGTTTCTACTGCAATCTTATCAGTACATTGTATCTACAAGATATTGTCAACCAGATGGACATCTGGAATAAGACTCCACTAACAAGAATGGAAAATATTCTGGATTATAAATTGGGAGACCTGGGTTAATAGGATTGTAATTCATATGATTACATATTTAGAACTTGAAAAAAAACAGAGAGGTCATCCCCTTGATTTTATAGATGAATAAACCAAAGATCAGAGAGGTATAGTGAATTATCCAAGGTCACTGACAGAGTAAGTTTGTCAGGAGTTGAACTCAGGTATTTTTTTTGCAATGTGCCACTAATCTTAACTCTGTCAATCACTAATGGTCTGATACTGGACTAGCCATTTAACTTCTTTGTACTTCAAGTGCCTCAATTACATAATGAGGAGAAACTAGATTAGGTATCATATAACGTCCCTTCCAGTTCCAAAATTCTACATTTCTTATTTTGATGCTTCAGTAGTTTTAGGATCTATTTATATGGGTACTCCCTCCACAAAGAGAGATCAGAATTCATTCAAGCTTTCTTTTCCTAAGTGATTCTTGTTCTTACCTTTCTGTGCACAGAGGATCTCCTCAACACACTGGAGACACTCCTCTGATTCTTATAACAAACTAGTCACTCTAATATAACATGCAAAACATAACTGAACTACAGACATCACTAGACAGCAACAATGACAGTTTCCAAAATAACACGTTAAAAAATTTAAACAGCGCTGTCTATTATTAGAGTCTATTTACAAACTTTACAGTAACTCTGTTAGTTTAAAAATATCACTGTTATTTTCTTATATGCCTAACACATGGAAAATTCTCCAAAACTTTTTTTAATTTTCAAAAGGAAGAAGTGGAATTTTCCCATGAAAAGTAGAGAATGAGAGGGTTATTCCTATTTTGCTTCACATATGTTAAACATTCAATAAATATTGGTCGAATTCAACTGAAACTTAAAAGATTAGAAAACAAGAACCAACTAGCAAGAAAACTGTTAATAATTAAAGTTCATAAAACATCATGTATGTGAATTTCTCCCTAGAGAAGATTTTAGTTTATGATTTAATAAGCAAAAATGGTATCTTCCTTTACAACATTTTTCTTGGGGCTAGAAATGTCTCTGAATTAGTGAGAAATAATTAAAATTTAAATTTGGCATGGTGCATCCATGCGGTGGTTTCTTACTAATGTCATTAGAAATAGAAAACAACATAGATCCAAAATTAAAGGCAAAAACTTATGGCTGTGGCTACCAGGGAGGACAAAACATAATTACAGTGGGAGAAAGTTGCTTTTCTTCTCCAGATATCAAAAGTATTTGTAAGAGTCTGGCTTTGGGGAAGTTCTTGCCCTCTTCACTGTATGGCCAATACAAAAGAAACAGACCAAACAAACTAAAGACGTATTTCCCTTTTTACTAAATACACCCAAAGCAATAACAGCACAAGAAAAGTGCACAGAAATCTTACATACCCTGTCAAGAACAGAAATGATGACTTACTCGTAAATTAGCAAACAACTTATCTCTAACAGATCTAAAGATGCTTGCTCCTTGGAAGAAAATCTATGGCAAATGTGGACAGCCCACTAAAAAGCAGGGGTATTACCTTGCTGACAAAGGTAATATGCCCTATAGTTAAAGCTATGGTTTTTTCCGGTAGCGATGTGTGGCTGTGAGAAGTGGACTATGAGGAAAGCTGAGTGCCACAGAATCTCCACTTTTGAATTGTGCTGGAGAAGACTTTTGAAAGTCTCTTGGACAGCAAAGAGATCAAATCAGTCAATACTTAAAGAAATTAATTGGGACTATTCGCTGGAAGGTTAAATACTGAAGCTGAAGCTTAAGTACTTTGGCCACATAATGAGAAGACAGGACTCACTAGAAAAGACCTTGATGTTGGGAAAGATTGAAGGCAAAACAGAAGGGGACAGCAGAAGGTGAGATGGACAGATAGTGTCATGGAAACAAAGAACACAAACCTGGACAGACTTCAAGAGATAGTGGAGAATAAAGAAGCCTGATGTGCTATATATGGTCCATGGGGTCATGAAGAGTCATACATGACTGAACAACCTAACAACAAAAAAGGTCTACATGGTAGGAGCACTGGGTCTGAAGTCAGGAAGACTCATCTTTCTGAGTCCAAATCTGGCCTCAGATAGTTATTGCTGAGTGACCCTGCACAAGTCACCTAACTCTGTTTGCCCTAGTTTCCTCATCTGTAAAATTACCTGGAGAAGAAAATGACAAGCTACTCCAGTATCCAAGAAAACCTCAAATGGGGTCACAAGTCAGACATGATCGAAATTACTGAACATGTAAAGTCATAGGATCACAGGATTTAGAGCTGGAAAGATCTTAGAAATCATCTAGTTTAAAATGCTTATTATCCTGGTAAGAAAACTGAAGCTATCAGACACTCACATGAGAAGTTACTAAGTGAATAGACAAGCATATGACCACAACAACTGGCAAAGTAAAGAGACATTTGATTCTCCTTCTGGACTAGCCAATGGCAAGCACTTTCTGGACAGATATTTGAAATAAGAGATATGTTTTATGAATGAAGAAATTTTTCCTGTAAGAAGCTAATCAGCCATTCCAAGGAAGTAACCCTGGGATTTTAATTTCATCAGCATTATTTGCCAATCAAGCCTCAGGTTGATCAAACCTAAGTTTATTTATATCCCCAGGGCTTAGCCCAATGCCTGACCCATCATATGCATTAATTAATACTTGTTGACTGATTTGTGCCAACTAGAATCATAATCATGATTAAAATAAACCTCCTCCCCCATATACGTTTACGTCCGCCCTGTTATTAAATCTTGGCAAATAAAGTATGTTCACTGAAGGTTTATTTTTTGGCTATTCTCATAGTAATGAATTACATTTCTTCCTGGCATAATATTTATTTCAAATTCTGGAAGCATTAAGCCAAAGAGTATCAGAAATGCCCAAAGGTAGGCAAACCTACTAACTCTGTGCATTATATGCAAAAGCAAATGTCATTTCCTTTTGAAAGCCATCAGGGTCATATCTTCCCCCTCAAATGTTCCAAACTGAAAAGGCCATAAATCTCTGTGGGCCTGAATGACTTTTGAATATCAGACATTTTGCCCTTAGTGGCTTAGAAAAATGAGAGATGAACAGGCGCATCATCACAAGGAAGAAAGGCCTCAGGTTCCAAATAGATAATTCTACTTAACATACAAACATATGCAAGTATATACATATATGTACATGCATACACATATAATACATGTGGCTACACCGAATTCTAAAATAATCTATTTAGAAACGTCTGTGTATTCAACTTTGTTTTCACGAGCATCTCCTTCTTCTAAGTTCTTAACATCTTCTATAACTAAGTGCAGAATTACTGGTTATGCTTTTTTACCTCACAAAAACAATTACTCAAATCCTTAGAAAAATTGCAAAATAATATGAAAAATTGAAATATCATCAAGGTATAGGTAATCATTCCCCACCTGGAACAGAGTCTGACTCTGCAATTACCTTATCTAAAGGGTTTTTAGTTGAAATCACATCAACTTCAGGCAACTTAATTTCGATAGCGTGAGGCCAGCTGAACCATGTACCCCTTGAAGCATGCACAAGACGAGGAAGGCAGCATTAAGGTATAAGAATGATGTGAATTCATTAACAGAGGGGAACACACACACACAACTGCATTCAAAGACTCTAGCACTGACAGTAATTGCTGAACTGAATATTTTTCAAAGAGCCTCTTTGTTCCTAATGGCATCAAAGCCATTGTTGAACTGTAATACACTGTCACCAACATGAACACCAGGAATGAGAATTTGTGCATGCGAAAGATCAAAAGCTTTGATGAAGAGGTCTGTAATTATTAATAATTGCTTCCCAAGTGACCATTTTACATAAAGATTTCTCATAACAAGTGATGTGCTGAGATCTACCGGTTGGGCTTAATATTTTCACTGTATATTTTTTTTAGGGGAGGATGATTCAACAGCTTATGCAGATAAAATTAATAAGCCGCCCCTATTACTCTTTAAAATGTAAACAAGTTTTAATTAGAACACATCTTTGCATAAGATAACACTGTACAGAAGACCAGCAGTGATCATCATTAACCTTCACAGGGATTGAGGGTCTCATGAAATGAAGTCTGATGCCCAGAACTCATGATTAGTGCGTTTCTGGAAGGTATTTCTAGTGGCACAGTGGATACAGTGCCAGTCCTAGAGGCAGGAATACCTGAGTTCAGATCTAATCTCAGACATTTAATAGTTGTGTGACCCTGATCAAGTCACATAACCCTTTTTGCCTCAAATTACTCATCTGTAAAATGAACTGGAGAAAGAAATGGCAACCACAAATGAGATCAACAAAGAATCAGACACCACCAAAGGTAACTGAACAACAACCTCTACAAGGAGGGTATTTCTATACCCTAAAAAGGTTTTCTACAAACTTGGTTTAGTAGCTCATGCCTTTGTTTCAAAGAAAGTGTTTCCCTAGAGGGACTTCCCTAGTTGCTGAAACAGCTTTAGGCCATGAAAAGGGAAACGAGAAAAATGCCCCTATAATGTCAAAAGGGTATAGAAGGTTTGAAAAGATGACTTGCATTGTTCATATCAAGATTAGGAAAAAAAAAACTCACTCACAGTAGCTCTAGGAATAGTAAGTAAATAGATATTACAGTTGCTTTCAGAAAAATGATGTCAATTGAATGTCCTATTACATTCCACTCACCGTTATTGTGACTTCTAAGACCAAAAAATCCTTCCCTGGTCACCATTTCACTGTATATGTTGTTTCTTCCTTTAGTATGCAAACTCCTTAAGGTACATCTGGACAGTCTCAGTAACTGACACACAGTAAGAGCTTAATAAGTGGGCTTTCAAAATGCATTTATTAACTCATTCATGAAACCCAGCAGCTTAAAAACTTGTTGAAAAGTACGAGTGTAAATGTTGAGTGTGGGAGCTACATTTTTAAAAAAAATCAAAGATGATACTCTTTGACAGTGCCCTGCAAGATGTATTCAATAAATATTTGCTAATCTGACAATGATCTCTCCTTTTCACAGATTAATCTACTTGTAAAAAAACATAAAATCTTCCACAGACAAACATTAAATGCATCCCATTCCAAAAGCCAAAATTTTATATTCCTCTCAGTTATCAAATTCAGAGATAAAATGAAAGAAAATGGTGAGTTCATGACACATCCTTTGCTATCTTATTCAAATGTTGATATTGTATGTAAAGCACTCTGCAGACTCTAAAGCACGATATAATGTATATTTCTCATCATCATCATCATCATTAGCCACTCTCTTGGGTGAGAAGATTCTTGAAAGATGTAGCGCCTGGTATTTATGGACAACCAGTATTTACAGTAGATGAGGATGGGGGAAAGGGCATGCCAGATAGTTCAAATGATGTGTCCATACAGTAGGAAATCACTGGAGTGTGATCAGAAAACAGAAAAAAGTAAACTGGGAGAGGGATAATGGAAGATATTACTGAAAAAATAGAGTAAGACATATCATGGAGGGTTCTTAATGCCAAATTAATGTGTTGGGACTTTTTACTGTGGTCAATGGAGAGTCATTTTAATTTTTAGATTTTAATAGTAGAATAATTAAAGCTGTATTTTATGAAGATTATTATAATAGTGATATTTAGAGAGAGAGAACAGAGGTGGAAAGATCAACTAGGAGGGTTGTGCAATTAACCAGTCAAGAAACAAAGACTTACCCTACTACAGGGTCAGTGAGCATGAAAGGAGAGATGCTGTCATTTAATCTCTCATGGGGTGGATCATCTCCATTTCCTCCTCACTAAACCTTAGTCTCCAGCCTTGGAACCACCCTGGGCTTCGGCTGGTCAGCTTTGATGTTATCTTGCCCAGTTCCAGGCCCCCTCCCCACTTCCAGGTCATTTTTAACTCACATTGCTGCCTATCCCACCTGGTTTCCAGTTTCTTGTTTTGTATGTTTTCCCTCATTAGAGTGTAACCTTCTGGAGAATAGGAACAATATAACACAATACAGTACAGTACAACATAAATATAATACTGGACAGAACAACACAGCACAACACAACACAAGTGAGAAGGGAGTGGATTCTTGGAAGATGTGCCACCTAAAGTGGGCATTTAAAGATGAGCAGTATTACAGTAGGCATAGATAGGGAAAAGGGAATGCCAGATAGTTCAAACTATATGAGCATGAAGCAGGAAATCACTGGGGTGTGACACAATACAATATGCATTTATTAAAAGCCTACTATTTGCAAGGCACTATGCTAAGCATTGGGGATACCAATAAGAAAATGAAAAAAACACTCCCTGCCCTAAAGGAGCTTACAGTCTAAAGGAGAAAAACATGACAAGGAATTCCTCATTTGCTTCTGTTTATATCACCAGCACTTAACACAGTGCAGAGTACATAGTAGTATACAATACACATTTAATAAATGTGTTTCTCTCTGTCTCTGTCTCTGTCTCTGTCTCTGTCTCTCTCTCTCTCTCTCTCTCGTTCAATCCCTCTCTTGAAAATAATGTCTCTAAGGAAATTGAAGATTCCTAATCATTATAAATTACCTAACTGAATGCATAAATAAATAAATCTTCATATTAGATAGATGCAGGACTTATTAAGGCAGCAAAATGAACTGACATCCTTTTTTGAAGGATCTTCAACAAAAAGGACCATGCCTAACTCAGTTACCTCTCCTCCCCCCAAAAAAATACATCAATTAAATCAAACAATGTATCCTCCAAACATTTGTAATAAACTTTTTATTTTATATGAAAGTTCCTTTTTATACATTATATGCAAGTGTATTAACAACATATTTTAAACACAAGACCATATTTTGGTTTCCAGGTCTGCTACATTTATTTTTCTCAATAGACCACTTTTTCATAACACTGAAATATTTAGTTTACACAGATGATGCTTTGCTTCCAGAGTCACTCACCATGTTGTTTACAAGACAGTATGATAATATCATAAAAATTCAGTAATAAAAATATTCATAAAAAGACTGACACTTGTGATGACTTACGTTCTATCATAAGTCACAAGGAGCACATGAAAAACTGAGAGACCACTTCAGACAATAATTTCAGTTGGTAATATTGGCCCATCACAGAAGAGAACCTCAATTGGTCTGTCCTAATGAACCTAAAGCTACCAGGGCTTACAGTCCGGTTTTATGTAACATTTTAAGACAGAACCATTTCTCCAGGAATCCCTCAGCTGCAGGAGTTTTGAACTTTTTTTTCTTTTTTGGTATTATGGACCTCTTTGACAATCTGAAGGTCTTTTGTATTCTCTACAATGCCCAAATGTAGAACAGGCTTTCGATGAGTTATTACTTAATAACAATGGCTGGCATGTTTATATCAGCTTATGGTTTACAAACATAATCTTTCTGTTCTTCCTGCCAGCCTTGTGAAGTGGGCAATACAAGGATTACCACATTACCATTTCTACTTTGTAGATGAAGCACCAAGAGGTCATGCAGCTTACGTAAGGTCACAAAGTTATAAAATGGCAAAGCAAAGACTGAAATTCAAATCTCACTCCAAACTGAATATTTAGACAGTACAATGTGAGCTTACAATTTTTCCTACCCTTTGAAAAATGTCAATTCCTTTGGTACCCCAAAGACTCTTTCTAGCTCTTATATTCTTTGACTACAGTATTCTATGGTTTAAATCAAGCAGAAGCTCATATGATCTTACCACCTTAGGTAAGGTTTAGTTTATGACCATTTGCAAAGAATATTGGTGAACAGGCTGGAAAATTACTCCTGTGATTGAGCATATACCCCAAGGAGCTCAGGAACAGCAAATGGCACATTTAACCAGCTATTCAGAACACCCCACTTTATGGTAGCAAAACAAAAGACAGTAAACAATCGAACAGAAAAGATGCCCACTGGGAATGGCTGAACAAACCATAGTGTATACATTGTAATAGAGTGTGATGGTGCCTTAAAAAACAGCTAGAGAAGTTCTGAAAAACATAAAAATCCTATGAAATGATAAAAAACCAAAGAAAACAGAACCAAAAGAACAATATACACAATAATGGCAATAATACAGATGAAAGTGACAATGAGAGATGCTGGAATTACTAACATTTATTTAGTTCTATAAAGTTTGCAAAAAACCTTACAAATATTTTCTTATTTTATTCTTACAACACCCCTGAGAAGGAGGTGCTATTATACTAATTTTATAGATAGGAAATTGAGGCAGACAGAAGTTAAGTGACTTGCTTGAGGTCCTAGTATTAGTTAGGGTGTGGGGTGGAATTTGAATTCAGGTCTTACTGAGTCCAGGTCCAGCATAGTGACCAATCTTATTCCAGTGAACCGATGACTAAATATACTTCTTTGCCCTAGAGGGGTGAAATACCATGGACATGTAATGTCATATATACTATGGAGCTGCTGCCTTGACAGGCTTCAATGTAGTGAGTGAAGAATATTGGGAAACAATTGTTATGTAAAGAAGAAAACACCAACTTTTTAGAAAGAAAGAGATGCTGTTTTTGAGAATTTCACTCTCATAGTCCTGACCTGGTCTATTACATTGAAATATACAACTTGTAAATAAATAGGTAGGACTCAAAAATCTATCCAATAATATGTATCAAAATTAGCATTTTTTAAAACTCTTAATGTTACGCAGAATTCACATTTAAAATGTATAATTTTTCATCAGTTCAAGATTTGAGGAGGGAAGGGAGAAAGAATTTCAAAAAAGCTCAAACATATGGAAGGTACTATCAAGTGAAATCCAGTGAGGTAAGACAGAGCAAAAGACACACCAGGGCTCTATTCTCTTTTCAATGCATCAAAGATTTACACACTCTTCCCATGATCATTAATGGCTTTTATACACGTAATTTGTCCCCACGCACCAAGGGGAGAATAAACTCCTCACAGAGGAGAAATAGAGGGTATTCGAAGAAAAAAATGTTTTATGCAGAAAGCTGATGGATGCCAGGTGGTAATGAATGCAATAGGAGTTGTGTTAGATACATGTGTGTATGTATATACACATGTACACATGTATGTGTTTAACATATATAAACACATACGTACATGTATAGTATATATAATGTTATATGAGCATACATGTTTATATGCTTTAAAATTCTTCATTCCATAAAGGTCAACAGGCATAACTAGAAAAGACACCATAGAACAACTCAACATAGAGCAAACAGGTTGCAGTCAAAAGACAATTTTAAGAAAATGGAAGGGCATAGAATAAAAGACAGTAAGGAATACAAGTATTTTTTTAATTGGAATTTCAAGAAATTTTGTGTGTGTGTGTGTGTGTGTATCACTGCAAACAGAAAGAGTGTGAGCAGATACAAGGAGACCTCTTCTGGGATAGCATATTCTGCAGAAGCCAATAAATTTGCTGATGACAGAAATAAAAGACAGCAAGATATCCTTTTGTAGGGGAACAAAGCTAACATATTCCTAAGTGACTCAAATAAATTAATCCTGTGGGCTGCTAAGTGACTTAGATGGTTCAATAAATATGTTAGGTAATGAGACAAGAGACCAAGAAGAATCCTGGAGGGTAAATGCTTACAAGTCAGCATTCTGGGGGAACTCTCAAGAGCAGTTGTGTATATTTTAATATCTTCTTTGCTAATAGGAAGAGAGCAGACAGGCACAGTGGAGGGATGGAACCTGAAATATAATTTCTACTTTCTTAGGGGCAACAGATCTTCAAGTAATTTGGAGCTTTTTGCTCTTTATCAAGTCATTTGTTAGTCCACTGTCAAACTTCTGCATCTCACTGAACTTCCAAGGCTAACACATTCTATTACTGATTTTATCACACAAGAAGTTAGATTTAATTCAGGAACCTAGAAGCATAACTAAAGATGAGGTATGGGTAACAGGTTACTTTTTTATTTAAAAAAAATTAGCTACCATTTAACTCTCTGTTTAAATCCAGTATAAAGGGTCACAATGCCCATTTTAGAGATTGAAAAATGCACATCTTTGACACAGAGCATCCAGGAAAATAGAGGTAGAAAATACACAGAAATGTTATTTTGCCATTACCTTATCCAGCCCCCACAAAAAAATTGTCCTGATATTAACTTTTTTCTAAAAATGGCTATCTCCTATACACCTGGAATGATGATGGTGATGATGGCAATGGTGATGGTGATAGTGATGGTGATGGTGATGGTGATGGTGATGGTGATGGTGATGGTGATGGTGATGGTGATGGTAGGCTGGCATTTATATAACCCTTTAAGGTTGCAAAGTATTTCACATGTTACCTCCTTTGATCTTCAACCCTATAAAATGGGTGCTATTATTATCCTCATTTGATAGATGAGTAAAATTGAGAGAAAAGTTAAGTGACTTGCCCAGGATAACATAGCCACTGTCTGAGGCAGGATTTAAATTCAAGTCTTCCTGATTACAAGTTAAGCATTCTCTCCTCTAAATCACCCAAGGGCAGCCAACCAGCTGCCACCAGCTCCAGTGTTCCTCTTTACCCCAGGAACACCACTCAGGGCTGAGATCCAGATCAACTGCTCAATTCCCCCAGGGTCTTTAGGTCAACGGCTCCAAAGTAGATGCTGCTGCCATAGTGGCCCCCCAGCTTGGACCAGACCATACTCCCCTTTCACCCAGGTGAAAGAGCTTTCTTACTGACCTTTGAAGCAGTCTTTGGCATTTGCAAGTTGAGAAATCTGGGAATCACAGGTGCTACCCATGATTCTGCACCCTGAAACCTGCTCCAATCCTGTCCATGCAGAGTGGCTCAGGCTGGGTTGAGCTCTGCTCCAAGACCAGTGTGATAGACCTTTCCTGTTGGCCTTCCAGTCTGTCTTGGGCTAGAAATCTGTTTCACTCTGTCATTTTGTGGCTTCTGCTGCTCTAGAATTTGTTTAGAGTCATTTTTACAGGTATTTTACGGGTTATGGTGGGAGAGCTAGAGGAGGTCAATCTTTCTACTCCCCCATCTTAGTTCTACCTTCCCTTTGATTTCTGGGTAACTGTATTGTTATAGTCTTCCATACCAGAAAGGGAAAGTTGAGTCATGGCATCTCTAGAAGGATTGTCCAGGGCAAAATCTGTCCCCAAAGATCAGATTGCTAGGTAAGTGGGAGAATCATTATTCCAAGGATGTCACTTATCTTCACAGAATATAAAACAAGAAATGTGCCTTACAATGCACCATGAGGCATGTTAATCATCCAGGAAGCAAAGTTTCTGGATATTAAACAGTGGAACTGAGGGCAATAAAAAATAGATTATGAAATTTCCTTCTGTGGGGAGAACTTTCATTCACTCAGTGTGGTAATCTAATGTGGTAATTTGTTGGAGCCAAGTTAGCTACTTTTACAGATGTGTTGCCAGATGACAGGAATAAGGGATGCGGGAATGAACATTTACTGAGCACCTATGTAAATGTTCCAGACACTATGCTAAGCACTTTACAAATATTTTCTTTTTTGATTCTCAAAACAACCCTGGCAGGTAGGTGCTATTATTATCTTCATTTTGCAGTTGAAGAAACTGAGGCAGATAAAAGCTGTGACTTGCCCAAATTCACAAACTAGTATGTTTATGGCTAGATTTGAACTCATGTCTTCCTCATTCTAAGCCCACCCTTCTCTTCACTATGTTACCTGGCTGCCTATATCATGGGATCATAGATATAAAATTGGAAGAAACTGAGAAGCCAACTAGTTCAACTGTTTTGCAGATGCGGAAACTGAGACTCAGGAAGATTAAGTGACTAGCCCAGGGTAACACAAGTAGTGAACATCAGAGGTAAGACTTGGGGCCATTCCTGTTGACTCCAGAACCAGGGCTTTCTCCACTGCACATGTTATCTAACGTTTAATTTAATCTTGGAATGTCCAAAGTACTTAAATATTATGTGATAAAAATCATATAATCATAGATTAAGCATTAAAAGGTTGATTAGAGATCATCTAGCAGATCCATTTTACAGATAAGGAAACTAAAGCCCAGAAAAGTTGTGATTTCTCCAAGATCATACATAAGTGGTACAGCTGATATTGAAACCAAAGTCTTCTCAGTCTAAACCCAACTCACACTCTTGACATACTGATGTTGCCATAAAATTCCCAGAAAAGGACAAGTACCATACAATCTCATCTCATCCTACCCTGACACCATTTTGTGCTTGTGATGAAGAACTTCCAGGAGTCAGAAGGTTAAATTAAATGACCTTGTGAATCCTTTCTAGTACTAGAGAGTATCTTAATAGCAACCACACAATGACAAATAGCTTTTGGAAAAAAGGAAAGAGAAAAAGACATAAAAGAGCCATAATTAGTCCAACTCTAAAGCTCATGGCCTCAAAGTGTCCCCAACAGGTTACTTATGTAGGCTAGAGCTGGAGAGTCCCATATATATGGAATACATTTTATATGTGTGTGTGTGTGTGTGGATATATATGTATATATGTACACATATACATATATACACATATATGTGTGTATGTGTGTATGTGTATATGTATGTGTGTTTGTGTATGTGTATATATATATATATGTATGTATATATGTACGTATGTATATATACACCCTAACCAACAGTGAAGTAAGAAAACCACGAGAATGACTGTAGCACCAAATGAGATTCTCATAAAACCTCACCGGGATTCTAAGCAATTTTGGTTTCCACAAGGAGGGGGTCCATTGTCAAGCATGGACCGAACTAACTGCAGGCAAGGGAACTCTGTTTGGAATTTAGGAAATAACGTGGTCTGACAAGAGGCAGAGGCAGGATGGACTTTGCTTCTATGTACTACCTTAAACTCACAGAGAGAGTAAGAAGAGTGAATGTGGGGCTGATGAAATTGTAGAATTTCAAGCAACATAAAATGACTCTCAGACAGAATTTCAGAAGGTGTCATGATAAAATGAGAGCATGATGTTAGCTCCAAAATGGATAAATGGTGTAACATTCTGTAATACTATAACAACACTGGAAATTTATTGGGACAATCCCAATTTCCAAAAAAAGAGAGTATACCATTAAGAAATCATGCATCCCAAAATTTTTATTTCAGAAAATATGGTCCCTATACAGTAACACTGGCCTATGGGATACATAATTGCCTGACCAGTGTAAAGGGGAAATATTATAGTTTCAGTCTCACCAAGAAGCTCCATTGGGTAAAGTGGAAATCTCATAGTCTATTCAACTTCTCTACTCTTTCCTCCCTTAGCTGCCCAGATCACACCACAAAGAAGAACTGAGTGGGTGGATGGAACTCCTATTTCCTTCGGGTAAGAGTTGCGGGGGAGGTGGGATTTGCATATAACCCAGAAACCCTTTTCATTCTGTTTAGGCCCAAGTCTTCATGAATACACAGCTGAACCCATCTTGACAAAGCTTCAAATGTCCTGGTTGTATTCCCTCAACAGGAAAAATGTGGCTGTCCAGCTAACCCTAATTAGCTAATCATAACCCCAAGAGGATGTTCTCCTAAAAAAGAAACTATGGAAAATAGTTTGCTTAATCTGAAAAACCATAATATATTGTTACAAGCTTAAACATCTCATTGCGTATCTGGTAGCAAGCGGAACTGAAAGAGAGAGAGAGGAGGATAGAGAGAAAATCAAAGTAAAATGTAATAAGAGAATGTCAATTACCCTTCTTAAAATTCCAGTTGATCACAGCCAAGAAATACCAATCTGTATGTAATCTGAGAAAAGGAGCAAAAAGAGGGGGGGAGAAGCAAAGAGATGAAGAAAGAAAGGAAGGAGGATGAAGGAAAGGAAAAGAAAGAGGGAGAGAAGGAAAATGGGAAGGAGAAGGAGGAAGGAGAAAGGAAGCAGGGATGAGACTTGGGGAAGAAAAGAAAGGAGAGGAAGACACAAATAGAACGACAGATATAGTAACACAGAAAAAGAGGGAGAAATAGGGACAGAGAAAAAGACAGAGAGAAATGAAGAGGCCCTATGGTCCCAAGGTCACTGCAAATTATTGTCTAAAATTGTGCAAAATAAAAGACATCTGTAATTTTGTTGCACTGGTCTGGCTATTTACATACTAGGTAAAATGACATAGAATATTGGCCTAACCATCACAGATCAAAAGCCAGAAAATGTTGCAAAATGAAGGAAGTAACCAGAAGAGAAATATAGTTCAAATACCTGGTATTCTAAGAAACATGGTTTCTAAATGTGAGGGTGATAAGCTCAAAGATTCCCAAGTGGTTTTTTTTAGTTCCTTCTGCTTTGTGTTCCTGGTAAAGTCTGTAGTGAGTCTAATTGTTACTTCTGAATGAACAGCTGATAACTGAAAAATGGCCTTCAGCCTCTTGTTTGACCTAATAGACCTCCTTCAGCTCTTAGATCAGACTAACCCTTTCTGAAAACATGAAGGCAATTGACATAATGAGTGCCACTACTATGAGCAGTAGAGACAGAGTTTGTATGCAAAGTACATTCATGTTTACATCGTCTACATGGGAGCTCTCTAGGAGAAAGTTGTCCAGCCTTCTATACAGTGCAGAGTCCAGTCCCCACTTATTTCATAGTACTCATCTATCAATCAGCAAGGATTTACTAAATACCTACTATGTGCTAGGCATGACTCTAGGTACTAGATACACAAGTGAAAAAAAAAGAGAAATACTTCCTACTCTCAAGGAACTTATTGAAGAATTAACTAATATGATTGGAAAGTTATCTTACAAAATTAAAGGGGTTAAATCAATAAAAGGTAATAAAACTATTTATATATGGACTCAATCTTCAACTATTATGCACACATATCTTTATATATTCAGGGTGTCCTAAAAAGATTTAGTACAGTTTTACATTTGCAATATAAATTTTAAGTTTAGTAGCTTAAAACATACAGCCTTTAATATATAGCTTTATTTAATAAATAGCTTTTAAATACTTATGTATGGCTTAAGATAGATTTTTAAGCATTAATGACATAAAACTATACTAAGAATTTTGTGATATATTGTCTATAAATATTTATCAATTATTATACAAACACCATCAAACATAAACACAAATGCTTAAACAAATGCAAGCTAGAGTTCTTCTAACTTAAGAACCCTGTTCCTATGTCAAGTTCAAATGGCCATATGCATGTTTTCATCTGGAACAGGGAGTTAGTAAGGAGAAATAAAGTGGAAACTTCTGAATGGATTATTTCAGTATCATGAGGAAAGTGAGCAGAATTAATCCCTCTATATAGAATCAAAATAAGTATCAACATTTAAAAAATGCTTTGAGTTAAACTTTTCTAAGGGCCTAGTTTTTCCTCCTCCCTTCCATCTTCATCTCAAATTAGAAGGTGGGGGAGAGAGTAAGGGAGAAGGGGAAGCTGTCTTGAAGGCTTAATGCAGGAGGCAAGAACACATCAGTGATGAACACAGGATCACAAATGTAGAGCTAGAAGGAACTTCAGAGGCCATTAGGTCCAACCTCCTCATTTGACTGATAAGGAAACTGAGGCACAGAAAAGTGAAGTGACTAGCCCAAGGTCACAAAGCTAATGAATGTCCAAGGTGGGATGTTAAAGGAAAACTGAAGATGACTTTATTTTTATAGCACAGTGAAGTGGGAAAAACATTGAATTAGGAGTCAGAGAGGAGGTAAGATCCAGCTCTCCTGCTTGCTAGCTGTGCCATGCTAAAGAAAACCACTTCTTTACAATTCTAGGATCCAGCTTCTTCTTCTATAAAATGAGGGTTTGGGATTAGATTATCCTTAAGGTCCATTACAGCTCTAAATCACATAACCCTATGACTAAATATAGTCAGAATGACAAAATGTACCTAGTGTTGTTACAGAATGTCCTGGGTCTGGGGAAGTCAAATTTCAAACACAAGAAGGAATATATTATTACTCTAATGTGTTTCTCATTCTTAGTAAACATAAAAAAAGTTTTTAAAAGAAAAAATGTGCTTTTTTTTTTCATTTCCTGTATTAAAAAAATGAGGGTCTTGAAAAAATGAAATAGTTGTGGAATTGTAAAAACGCTATCTCCTGAGACATACAATATGCTGTGTTTCCCTATTAGCTTCAACACTTTATCTGGCTAATAAATCGTCCTTCCCTACAGTAGGGCACAGGACAGAAAAATGAATAACGGGCAACCGATCAAACCTAGCACGTGAAATAATCGACAAGGAACAAAATGTCCTGCAATATGAAATATTTTATCATATAGAATCTTGCTCCATTACTATCTATTATGAGAAGAACAGAAAGAACTTGATTTATATTGCAGAAGTACAGCCAATAGACTTGGAATAAAGAAAAAAACTATTTGACTAGCGCAAAGTAACCTCCCTTGTGGATCTTAAAGGATAACAGTAATATTTGCCTCCTTTTGTATGTTTCCATTGTTTTAGCCCAGAATTCCTTCAGGGCTGGTACTAGAACAGTGTTGGGGGTGTAAGCTCAGGTTCATGTGGACAGTCTTGGGCAGGTAAAAGTGAGGACTTCTAACCTCAGAGTTCTCATGAGGCCCCCCAGGGAACAGCTGGGAATTGAGGCGTGAGATACGGGCTATCTCGTGCATCTCCGCCTCTTCTCCGTGGGATACATGCTGGGGAGAGCATCCCACCCTTGAGATTGGCCCGGGGTCTGAGCACACCTGTTGTTGACTAAGCTAAGGGCTAAGAGCACACCCGGTATTTACGTGCAAACTATGCGGCGGGAGAGCTTAAGTAGGGTCAGGAAAGCCTGAAGGCGCTCTTTGCGCTGAAGGGCCCTTAGAGGGCAGAGGGTCCCTCCCCTCTCCCCTCTCCCATGCTCCCATTCTCTTGCTGTAAGATTTTTGCCTCCTTGGGAGGAGGAGGATTCCTCTCTCCTGAAGAAAAATTCACCCTGCACGTGTAACCAAGACCCTGAATAAAGCCTAACCCTTGTTCGACTCTGGAAAGTTTCTTCTCTCACACGTTTATCTGGTTTGGCCAGCCGAAGACCTGCAACAGGTAAGGAAAGACTCTGGTAGCCCATCGGCCTCTAGGCCTGACAGAACAGTTTGCATATTTTTTGTACACTACCACTATTGCTGTTTGTTCAGTCTTCTCAGACTCTTCATGACTCCATCAACCATACTGTCTGTGGGGTTTTCTTGGCAAGGATACTAGAATTTCCTTCTCAGGTGGATTAAGGCAAACAGAGGTTAAGTGACTCGCCTAGAGTCACACAGCTAGAAAGTCTTTGAGGTCAAACTTGAATTCAGATCTTCCTGACTCCAGACCCAGCATTCTATCCACTGAGCCATCTAGCTGCCTCTCTAGGCTCACCATACCATTATTCATAAGGTCACTCAAAAAACATTGCCTAAAGCCAGGAGTTCTAGAAAATGGTCAGTCATATCCAAAAAGAGGTCAAAGAATTTTTAAAAGAAAGAACAAGTATGTTAAAGAATTATATACAAACAACTAGCTAGGAGGCCATAAAGCAATAAAATACATCTAAATTTCTTGACTATTACAGATTCTTAAGAACAAGGAGATTGTGCCATACTGGAAAGAACAGTCTACAGAGTGGGAGAAACTATATTCAGACCCTAGCTCTGCCACCTTATTGATAAAAGAATATAAAATTTTACCTAAAATTCTTATGTGAATTTGAGCAAATCACTTTGAGTCTTCATTTACTCATTTGTAAATTAAGTGGCTTGGACTAAATGATCTTTAAATTCCCTTCCAGATGTAAAGTATATTTAACACAGAGCCTATTAATATACACTTTTTGATAATCACTACACTCTTATGGTCCAAGTGTTACCCTGTGAAAAGATACCATCCCAGAGGAAAAACTCCAACAGAGGGCAAGTTCTCTAGGGAAAATTTATGAAAGGACATGGGAAATGATCACCCAGAATAGAAGGTATGAATAGGCTGTGATGTACATCAATGTTGGCAGGGCTCACATGGGACTAGGAAAATAGACATTCTTACAAAGCAGAGCAGCTAAGAGTCAGGGTTTAGCACTGCCATTTTAGGGATCAGGAGACTCAACTACAACTTCCCACAGAAGATGTATCAGTCACGTAAATCGAACACAGACATCTCACTCCCAGATTGATCCATGTGCCAATAATCCCAAACAAGTCCTCTTATGATTATGAGGCACTGAGCCAGCATAGCTGAAAAACAGGAGGAACAAATCCCTGGGAACAATATACCACAAGTGCTACCCCACTTAACACTCTTTCTAGCAATGTGTCTTCTTAAAACTCCAATGTCTGTCTCTCGACACAGAATAGAGTCCACACTGGTGTGTTAGTGCTTCTTTTCTAGGTGTGAATGGACCTATTCAGGGCTCACTGCTTCTTTTGAAATCTCCACCTAATGCAATTAGTCTCTGTAGGGATGGGAAATAAACCTGATACTTTGATATTTATCAAGACTTATTTGTAGCTACACTAAAGAAAAAAGTAAAGGCTAAGTCCCTATAGGAATGAGGAAAACACACTGTTTAACAAATTCAATACCCAGTGGAGTAGCTTCTATAGCTACCCTGCTGGGAGCTGAGGGAAACAGTAACAAAGAGAAGCATCATCAAACCTTGGAAATGTTTTTCCCAAAAATTAAACAGTCCATGAATTTGTACAGAGAAAGTACATGGAGAACACCACCAAGAGCATACAATGTTCCTTTAAGAGGGTGACATGTTTTGCCCAGTTCTTTGTAACAACAGAGTAAGGAAAAGACTACCTGTTATTTAAGCTGAAAAAGATGTAAAACTAAAATAGTCTGCCCATAGTCCCAGAATAGGACATGGAATATAAACACAGGGCAAAATAAACAGCACACCCCATGTTGTGGCATAAGAATTCTGTGTAAGTCAACATGAGAGGAACTTAGGATTTAGAGCTAAAAGGGACTAGAGAGATTGTTTAGTTCAGATGTCCTTAGGGTCCATGGAGCAATGGTTTCATGAATAGATTTCAGGGGGTTCTTGAACTTATATGGAGGGGAAATACATCTTTAGCTTTACTAATGTCTAAGGAAATTTAGCATTTCCTTCAATTATATAAAAACATTATACTGAGAAGGGATTCACAGGTTTCATCAGATTGCCAAGTCAATAACATAAAAAAAAAGTTAACAACCCCTAGTCTAACCCAAAATTCCTTGTTTTGCATATGAGGAAACTTAATATACTTATTACTTTTACACAGGCTATTAGCTTTTGTTGAATATTGATGATGCAATGTATAATAACTAATTTGCAATCAGCTCAGGAAAGAAAGTCATTTCAATAAGAAAATACAAGACAACAGCGCAAACAATTCTGGATACATAAAATCTCCTATCTGTCTCAGTTTTAGGTAACTCCATTCTGAAACTTTCTATCCTAGAAATATTGTGGAAATTCTTCCTATCTTAGAATCAAATTTAAAAAATAGGTTCATTTTTCTTTGGATATGAATGTCTACATGACAATAGGCATTGAACCAGGATACCCCAGGCCTCCAGCTTCTGAGTAGCCCACTACACAGCTGCAAATGCTATCCCCTAGGTCACACCACCATGCTAGGCCTTCCATCCTAACCTCACAATTCAGTCACCTTCCTCCTGATTGCAGGCACACTGTGGAGTCAATGTCCATTGGACATCTTCCACAAAGATAAAATTGTTCTAGTACTAAGCTACTTCCCAGAACCACCTCCCCTAGTTTGATTAGGTAACAGAAAAGCATTGCTAATTACTCATTTAAATAACACACACACTTAAAAGGCCAGAGACTGCCACTGGTTACTAACTTGTATAGTGCCTAGAGCAAAACCATACATATAAGGATGTTCAGCAAATATCGTTTTGATGAATGTGACAACTTCAGAATATGTCCATATGAATGAGCGATGCTCAGAATCTACTAACAAGGATAATTTCGCCAACTTGACAAACTGAATTTTATTTTTTTCTTTCTTTTTCTCACTTGTATCAGCAGCCCTTATCATAGCGCCTGGCACATAGTAAGTACTTAATAAATGTTAACTGAACTGAATTCTGAATAAACATTCCTAACCTTTGGTTTACTCCACACATATTAATGTTCCAAAAAAATAGGGCTGGGAGGGAAGAGTGTGAAAATCTATATAGCCAGCCCGCTTTGATAAGCACAGCTAACAAAATTCTAGAGTGAATTTTATAGATAGATGCTAACAAATGGAAGCAGTTTTGCTCCAGTCCCAGTTTAATACACTATCCTGGGATGGAAGTGAACCTGAGTCCTTGGAGCTCATTCCAACAGAACGTAAGCTCTGGCAGGTCCTACCAAGTTGGAAACTTTTCAATCCCACAGAATTGTCCCTTTGCTCAACCCATGATAAATATAGAAGCCTCCATTAAAGTGACACTTCTATTCCAGGAGTTACTGGATTTTCTTTGTCTTTATTTTGTCTGCACTTCCTTGGACATATTTTACTCCCCCTCAGTAGAATTTAAGTACCTTGAGGATAAGGGCTTTTTTTTTTTCTTCCTTCCTCCCTTCCTTTCTCCCTCCTGTTCTTGCCCCTCTCTCTGTATCTCTGTCTCCGATTCTTTCTATCTCTCTGTCTGTCTGTCTGTCTCTCTCCCCTCCCCCTCTCTGTCATCTTTATATTCCTAACACCCTTCACAGTGCCTGGGGTGGGGGGGGCACCTCCAGTCATCTTGATCTATATCTTGTCACTGGACCCAGATGGCTCCAGAAGAGAAAGTGATGCTGGTGACTTTGCACAGCCCTGCTTCACTTAAATCCAATTCCTTGCAAGTCAGGGCATCACCTCCTTGATGTCATGGTTCTCTTTGAGAATGAAGGACAAACAGCAACAACACAATGCCTGGCACAAAGTAGGCACATAATAAATCCTTATTATATTCTGTTGATTTGAAATCCTTGAAGTACATATACCAGAGGGGCAATTGTGAAAAGGTGGACAGGCGGCTGAACCTTTCCTGGAATTAGGAAACCCAGTTCAAATCCCAGCTCTGACCCTTATTGGCTGTGCCATCATATGCAAGTCACCTGACCTTTCTTATTCTCAGTTTCTTCATCTATAAAATGGGAAATTCTTGCAAGGTTATAAGAAAAAGTGCTTTGTAAATCTTAAAATAAATGTGAATTATCAGCACCATCACCTCTGTCATTATTATGAACTAGGAGATTTGAACAATATGTTCTCTAATTCCTGTTCATCTGAGGAAATCAACATAAATGCAAAGCTCAAAGCAAAATTTAGGAAATGGCAAACTCTGAGGTACAAGAATGCCATAAACATTTTCCCCAAAGCTTCACAATGCTAAAAATTATACAAGTTTTGATCAGTTACAAACCTAAGTCAGAGGAAGAAAAGAGTTTATTAGAGACTTCATCTTCTTTTTCCAAACTACCACAAATATGATGTAGATTGTCTTTAAGAAACTGGGCCCAAGAAAAGTAGCGACCTCAGAAACATCAACACTGGAGTCAAAAGTAAACACTTCTATGATTACCTTCCTGTTCCAAACATGCCCTTGGAAAGCCTCTGGTGACTTAAAGTAATATAAATTATAGCCTTTTTTAAATATCCTAACTATGGTTGCTCTCAATAAGCAAACCAACAAAATCAAAATAATAAAATCTAACTTTATTCTAAGTGTCTAAATCTTTAAAATAAGCTTTCATGAGATTCATTAAAAATATTAATCAGTCAAGACAAAGCTAGAATTTAGACAAGCAGAAACGAAATAAAATGCAAATCCTTTGACAACTGGATGGCATATTTATAAGAGATAAGATGAGTCTCTCCATCAATGTTTATGACAATAAGGTCTTAAATATGATTACAACCAAGATACTGAGAAATCCACCTTATTTGACACGGTTTTGAGCTGTGTACCCACAGCTAAATTAATCTGAATTAGCTTCTCTGTGCTTCAGTTTACCCATCTGCAAAATTAGCACAACAATACCAGCATTACCTGCTTTATAGTATTACTTTATAGTATGAGTATTTTGAACATTTAAACGAACGGAACTTCTCCGAAAATACTGTATCTATATACATTATATAGGTATAAATATAGATATTAATCTGTGTGCTTATATACATACAGATATATATAAATCATTTGGCAACAATTTAAAGAGATGGCTAAATTTTTATAAAATATACATATATATGTATATAGCTATATATTACATATCAACATTAAAGAAACAAGTGAATTTTAACTGACAGCTCAAACAAGCATGAACACACACATTTCTCAAATAGTCTAAAATTACTAAGGCTATCATTACTAGAAAAGTAATTCTAAAAATACCGAGCACCGCCAGAATTTCTTGGACTTGAGTTTGAACATCCTACTACCTGCTAAAAGGTAGAATAAACTGTAATCACTGTTTCCCATCAAAACCCTATTTCATATAATTCCCAAATGAGGAATAGGAAGGGAAAATGGGTAGGAAGGAGGTGTTTCCATGCCATAGATCAGACTGAGAAAAACTATTTTTGAGACCGGCAGACATATGTAAAAGTTATAAAGTAATAATTATAAAAGGAAAAAGAAGACATGAGCCACTGAACAGAAGCTGAGCAAAGATAATAAAATGTTGGACAAGTAACTTCAAAGGTATAATTTAACTGTCCTTCTATGTAAGTAAAATTAAGTCAGAAGCCAAAGGAGTAAGTTTTCATATAAATACTCAGAGAAATGATATCTTGAAATTAAATACAATCAAGTATGAAATAGGATATTTCATAAAATACATGGCTCATCTGACAGGAACTACCCACCCAAGTTATAGTTTTTGAAGGTTCAAGCTTTATGACACTACTGAGACATATTCCATTATGCGCTAGTGGGAGGCCATGATGCTTTCCTTTCCAGTGGGCCACACCACCAAAATTAGTCCACTGTTCAAGTTCAGTCTTAACTCCCACTCTATGTAGTACTGAAAACCATGTGCAAAGCATTCCAATTGTTTTTGGAAACACGTCCCTACAACAGCTTCTGGCAAGGACTATTTCTTCATTATGATCTGATATCTGATGAAGGCAAGTGTTTCAACTTTTGTCTATACAAGTAGTTCTGAAAGTATAGTCCCAGAATGCACAGGGAATCCTCAAGATCCTTTCAGGAGGTCTGTGAAGATAAAACTATTTTCAAAATGATACTAACACTTTAAATTTGAATATGGTAGATATCAATAAATATAACCCACATAAACAAAAGTTCCTTGGGGTCCTCAATAATTTTCAAGATTGTAAAGGGATCCTGAGATGAAAGTATTTTATAACCTATACAATGATGAATATGGTTTGAGTCACAAATCCAGTGGAAAAATAGCTTTCTTGGAGCCAAGATGGCAGAATAAAAAAAAGCAGGGATTTGCTTGAGCTCTCCCCCAAACCCCTCCAAATATCTGTAAAAAATGACTCTAAACAAATTCTAGAGCTGCAGAACCCACAAAATGACAGAGTGAAACAAATCTCCAGCCTAAGACAACCTGGAAGGTCAGCAGGAAGGGTATATCACACCAGTCTGGGAGCAGAGGACAGTCCAACTGGGCCAGCACAAACAGGGCCAGAGCAGGCCTCAGGGGACTAAATCATTGGCAGCTGTGGCAGCTTGCAGACTTCTCAACCTACAAACACCAAAGACAGCATAGAAGATCATTGTGAAAATTCTGTAGGACTTGGGTGAAAGAGGAGCACAGTCCTGCTGGTGCTCCCCAGGCCCAGAGCTGTGGAGATGGCAGTGGCAGCAGCAGTGGTAGTGGCTGCTTCTGGAGCTGTGGGCCCACAGACTGGTGGGAATTCAGTGGTTGATGCAAAACCCTTGAATCCATCCCCATTCCCACCCCACTGGAATCAGAGTCTTACCTTGACAAAGAGTTAAAAAGTCAAGTTTTGGCTAGGAAGATGAGCAAACAGTGTAAAAAAAATCCAGCCCATAGAATCTTACTTTGGTGACAAAGAAGATCAAAACATTCAACCAGAAGAAGACAACAAAGTCAAAGCTCCTACATCAAAAGCCTCCAAGAAAAATATGAATGGGTCACAGGCCATCAAAAAGGATTCTGAAAATCAAGTAAGAGAAGTAGAGGAAAAATTGAGTAGAGAAATGAGGGTGATGCAAGAAAATCATGAATAACCAAGTCACCTGCTTGCTAAAGGAGACTCCAAAAATACTGAAGAAAATAACATCATAAAAAACAGACTCACTCAAATGGCAAAAGAAGTCCAAAAATCTAATGAGGAGAAGAATGCCTTAAAGAACAGAACTGGCCAAATCGAAAATGAAGTCCAAAAGCTCACTGAAAAAAATAATTCCTTAAAATTAGAATGGAGGAAATGGAAGCTAATGACTTTATGAGAAATCAAGAAATTATAAAACAGAACCAAAAAAAAGAAAAAATAGAGGACAATGTGAAATATCTCATTATAAGAACCACTGACCTGAAAAATAGATCCAGGAGAGATAATCTAAAAATTATTTAATTATAGGAAAGCCATGATCAAAAAAAGAGCCTAGACATCACCTTTCAAGAAATTATCAAGGAAAACTATCCTGATATCATAGAACCAGAGGGCAAAATAAAAATGGAAAGAATTCACTGAATACCTCTTGAAAGAGATTCCAAAAGGAAATCTCCTAGGAATATTGTAGCCAAATTCCAGAATTCTCAAGTCAAGGAGAAAATATTGCAAGCAGCCAGAAAGAAACAATTCAAGTATTATGGAAATACAATACACAAGATAACACAAGATCTAGCAGCTTCTACATTAAGGGATCAAAGGGCTTGGAACATGATATTCTAGAGGTCAGAGGAACTAGGATTAAAACCAAGAATCACCTACCCAGCTAAACTGAGTATAGTCCTTCAAGAGGGAATATGGTCATTCAATGAAATAGAGGACTTTCAAGCATCCGTGATGAAAAGACAAGATCTGAAGAGAAAATTTGACTTTCAAATACAGGAATCAAGAGAAGCATGAAAAGGTAAACAGGAAAGAGAAATCACAAGGGACTTATTAAAGTTAAACTGCTTATATTCCTACATGGAAAGATGATATTTGTAACTCAAGAGACCTTTCTCAGTATTAGGGTAGTTGGAGGAGACAGACAGATAGACAGATATATAGATAGATGGCACAGGGTAAGTTGAATATGAAGGGTTGGTATCTAAGAAAAATAAAATTAAGGGTGAAAGAGGAATATATTGGGAGAAGGAGAAAGGGAGAAATAGAATGAGGGTAAATTATCTCTCACATAAAAGAGTCAAGAAAAAGCTTTTTCAATGGAGGTGAAGAGGGGGAGGTGAGAGGGAATGAGTGAACCTTACTCTCATAGGATTTGACTTAAAGAGGGAATAATTGGGCATCTTACCCTACAGGAGAAAGTAAAGGGAAAGAGGATGGGGGGGATGACAGAAGGGAGGGCATATTGGGGGAGGGGGTAGTCAGAAGTACTTTTCAAAAAGAACAGGATCAAAGAAGAAAACAGAATAAGTGGAGGGTGGGATAGGATGGAGGGAAATATAGTCTTTCACAACATGACTACTATGGAAATGTTTTACATAGCTACACATGTATAGCCTATGTCGAATTACTCACTTTCTCAATGAGAGTGGGTAGGGAGGGAAGAAGGGAAAGAATTTGGAACTCAAGGTTTTAAAAACAAATGTTAAAAATTGTTTTCACATACAACTGGGAAATAAGATCTACAAGCAATGAGGTAGAGAAATCCATCTTTCCCTACAAGAATGTAAGGGGGGAGAATATAAGAGGGGGAGGTGATAAAAGGGAGGGAAAACTGAGGGAAGGGATAATCAGAATGCATACCATCTCAGCGTGGGGGGAAGGGAGAGATGGGGAGATAATTTGGAACTCAAAATCTTGTGAAAATGAATGTTAAAAACTAAAAAAATTAATTAATTTTTTAAAATTGCCTTCCAGGAGCCTCCTTACCTCTACACTCTACCCACTCAAGTCAGTAATGATCATCTGGGGATGTATCACATCTCCCTAACTAAAAAGTCAGCTCTATGAGGACAGGATCATATCTCACCTAAAAATATCATCAGCACTAAGAACAATGCTCAATAAGCAACAGCTATGTCAATAAACAGCATATGTATGTTTAATTGAACTTAACCTAAATAGGAAACTTGATTTTTATTATTTTTTTAAGTTCTCCAGGGCTTACCAAAGTGTCTGGCATGTAGTAGGGTCTCCATAAATGTTTACTGATTGATTGTTATTTTATGCAATGAATGCAATAAATTTTACAGGAGATAGAAAATAAATTGCACAATACAATGGGGGTAAGGAAAGGAAAGGATGGCACTATAATTTGGTTTTAGGCATTCTTTACTGAACTAATTCTCACCAAATTCCCTAAAGATACATATTATTATATGCAACTTCTAGACTGCATTTTTAAAAAATTCTCTTCAGTCATGAGGGAATGCTTTGTTTCTCTGATTTTCAGAAAGAGCTTGCTTGACATCAATGTCAGCCTAGGTTGGAATGAATAAAGACTTAGTAAAACTTCAACAGAAAAAAAAAACAACTTGGTGTAAAGATATCATATCAATAAACAGTTTCAATTCGGGCTTCTATATACGTATCTGCTTGATTTACAATCCACGCCTGGTTTAAAAATCCCTGGCCTTGAAAGATCCTACAGAAAGGCATAGTAATCAGCCTTCTAAGTACTTTGTTTCCTCTTCCAGGCATCTTAGGGTGCTAAGGTGGAAGAAATCCTAGGGATCACCTATCCCATCTCCCTTCATTTTAAAAATTAGGACACTTTATAAGCTTTAAGCAACATAAAATGTGAACTACAATTATTTTTGAAATTTATGTTCCGACAATTTAAGTTTTCAAATTGCTTTAATAATTTTATGTATCTGTTATTAAATGCTTCTCCTCAGGAAAATATGAGAAACAGCTTTTCACTAAAAAGGAAACAACCTCTAGAAATCCTAAGTCTTTTCTAGTCCTAATATTTATGAACAAGTTTCCTTTCAAACTTTTATAGGAAATTCTGATAAAAATATCCAAAGCAAAGGAAGTTTCCTCTTGAAAACAACCCATCAACTCCTAAAGCATTCTTTAAGGGTCAGACACTGTGCAACACTGGGGAAATAAAGAGGGCAAAAACAGAGTCCTTGCAGTCAGAGTTCATATTTGAAAGGAGGAGATGACATGCAAAAATAACTAAGTTTGTAAGAAATACTATTTGGTCTTTAAAGTCCTTGTAACCCAGCCTCTTCCTACTTTTCCAGTCTTACTTCCCTTCCATGTAATCTATGATCAAATGTCAGGAAGATGTTAATTCAAATCTGACCTCAGACATTTAATAGTTGTGTCACCCTGGGCAAGTCACTTAACTTCTGTTGCTTCGGTTTCCTCATCTACAAAATGGGAATGATAATAATAGCATCTAATCCCAGGTTGCTGTGAGATCAAATGGGGTAATAAATGTAAAGAGCTTAGCACAGTTCCTGGCACATAGTATTATATAAATGTCAGTTATAATAATAACAATTATTATTTATTGTCCCTTACACAAAACATGCCATCTTCTGATTTCATACCTTTAAACTGACCCCAGTTCTGGAATTCTCCCCCTCCTTACCTCTATCTCCTGATGTCTTCCCTGACTTCTGTAAAGTCTCAGCTAAAATTCTACCTTCTGCAAAAAGCTCTTCCAGGTCCTCCATAACCTTAATGACTTCCTTCTTCAATTATCTCCAATTTATCCTGTATGTATCTTGTTTGTACATATTTGTTTGCATATTCTCTCCCCCCACCATTAGATCTGATCTCCTTGAAGGTAGGGAAAATGTTTGCCTTTCTTTGCATGCTTCCCGTCTCCAGCTATTAGTTTTCCCTTTATCAAATACTGCTTTAGATATTTCACTTGATCATTTGGGAAGGCAAGGAAGTTGAAGTATGAATCAATTTACCTGTTGGGGACAAAAAAATCACAAAGAGGAAGAATGAAAGTTTTCATGACTAAAATAAAGTTTGAGGTATCATCTTTGGGCTTTATTTATCTGAATTGTTTGAGTTTCTTATTTCTAAGATAACTGAGAATTGGCAATGTGGGAAAACAGCCTTGTAACCCCTTACTGGATGTTTAGGTCAACAAGTACTAAAATTATCATATCTCCCTTTCCCCATTAGTGCCAAAGAGGGGTGTGTATGTGTGCATGTGTGTGTGTATGTGTGTGTGTGTGTGTGTGTGATGAAGGTCTTTAAAAGCCAAAGGATATTTCTTATGTACAGTTATTTTTTTGCAAGTCACCTCCCCCATTAGAATGTGAACTCCTTGACTGCAAGGACCCGGCTTTTACCCTATTTATGTTCCCAGTGTTGCCTGGCATACTATAAATGTTTAATAAATGCTCATTGACTGGCTGACTGAAAGAGGATCTCTAAGAAGGGAAGACTGGAATGATCAGAAGCAGCTTCACAGAGGATGAGCTGGGACACTAAGAACGTACATAATTCACAAATGGAGTCACCAACTCTCTATTTCTCCAGGTTTCCGTATATTAATTGCCCAACCTGTGATAGAGCCTTCCAAGTTTGCATTGGCCTGATCAGCCACAGTCAGGCACACTGGACCTTGACATATCAATGTCATTTTGGTCCTCTTTGAGAACAAAGGACAACAACCACACTGGTTGAAGACAAAAACCTCACTAGTCCTTGGCTTTCTTGTACCAGAGTGCCTCTTAAAGGACTAGAGTTCCACATTAGAGTATGTGCCATTTGACAGTCAGGATTCAGGCTGCAAGCTGATCTTTACTTTCAGGTGCTGAAGGATAGTCTGTCCTGACAAATCTGACTAGAAATCATGAACTGACTTTCAAGCCTGTGGATACCAACATGGTGCCAAATTCACTTTCCTTTCCTGTTTATATGCCATTGAAGCAGGCACTCATCACACCACTTATTTCTCTCCCCCTGGGTTATTACAATCCAATTTTCATTTGTAAACTAACTTCATACTATGGAGCTTAAAAGCAAAGATTTTCTCCCACTTGTTCCTGGTCCCAACCAATCCTTAGAAATTCCATTTAGTTAAGGGTTTTTCTCTACCATCACAAAATTGAGGGGAAAAGTGCCCATTTTCCATTGCATTAATTTATAATCTTTTTTTTTTTTTAATGGAGTTCATCCTGACTGGATTTAGGTCAAAACGATTTACTAGGACAGCATAGTTAAAGTCGGTAAAATACTGGCACCACACTTGAGGATGAATTGCCTGAGGTGGTGGAGTTTACTACTCTAAATTTTCTGCTAAGAAAACGGGCAGAGACCTACTAGGAAAGGCAGTAAATCAGGCATTAATCCGAATGAGAGGTGCAGGAAGTATGATAGGCAATAGGGCCTCAGCTGCTCTTTACATTCAGGAATCAAAGAGGTAAGGATGAGGGGGGCTCAAACTCTGTACATCTCCACATTGGAGACATGAACATTTGAGGGAAAGAAAAGGAAGTCAAACATTTCATCAAAGCTGATTATCCTGCTGTCTTTAGCCCCCAGACAATACAGAAGGTTTTCTGTTTGAAAGTTAGAAAAAGACAGCAGGAGAAAAATCTGAACTTTCAAAGATCTTTAATTGAATCTTAACGATTTTTGCAAAAATTCATTACATCACATTTTTTTCACAAATTGAACAAATAAGGAAGCATAGTGTAATACAGAGAGGACCAGTTGAAAAATCAGGAAGATCCAGGTTCAAGTCCAGTCTCTAATAATTTATCGCTCTTCAAGTATTCATTAAGTACATACTATGTGCCAGGTGCTATGCTAAATTATGACACATAATGAATGTGACCCTGGGAAGTCATGACCTTTCTAGTACTTCCCAAGCAACTAACTAGTTGGCATTAGTAGTGAGGGATTCCTCACTTGAAGTGCCCCTACACAAATGAATTCACAGCACTGTTCTTTAAGGGAAAAAAAAAAAAGTTGAACATAAAACATGCTTCCTTATGAGTGTAGACTGCTGTATGTCATCCTCCCACCCCTTTCCTTCCTTTAAGACTATCTACAAAGTAATGCGATCTACTGTTATTGTTTGTCCTTGTTCTTGATGACGACCATGGCATTGGGAAGGAGATGCCATGACTTGCAAGTGAACTGGATTTAAGTGAGAGAGGGCAGTGCAAAGTCACCAGTCTCACTTTCTCCTCCAGAGCCATCTAAATCAGGATGACTGGAGATGGCCCTGGATGAAATAGGAGCCCTTGGCCTTTTTAAGCTAAAGTCTTTCCCAGGTCTCAGTTTGACTGAGCAACACCTGTTCAGTGATTAAGGCTAGGTAAGAAATGAGACAACGAATGGTCTCAATCTGGGAGAGGAAGAACCTCAGGGTCTCTGCCCAAAACAGAAGTAATCGCTATTTACATTTACTCTGAGTCAGTCAGGGTACAAACAATGACCACTAAAGTGGGACGTGGGTGGGGATCTACTGTTGGCCAACCAATGAGAGTCAGAGTGAACTGAGAAAGAAATCAGCCCATAAACCCTGGGAAATAAATATGTGAAAGCTAGTTCTGATTTGTGAACTGAAACAGTCATTTCACATGTTCAAAAAGGAACATTTTGGAAACGAGCAGACATACTTCTAAGAAATGAGCTAGAGGGAATGAAAGACACAAACTCTACCCTTTTCCAGACTTCCATATTACACTCAAGGGTACTACTAACCTTCTAAGTCATTCATTCTCAACTCCTTATTGCCCTGTCATATTCAATCTGTTGCCAAATCTTGTTGACATTTCCTCCATACATCTCTAATATATGCCCTCTTCTCTCTTCCAATACTGCCACCAGCCTAGTGCAAGTCTTCATCATCCCACACCTGAACTACTGCTGGTTGGTCTCGCTGCCTCAGCTCCCTCCCCACTCGAGTCCATCCTCAACTGTCAAATTCATCCTTCTAAAACAAGGCATCCTCTACTCAATAAGATCTAGTGGGTGCTGTATCACCTCCTCTGTTTGATATTCTAAATCCTCCACAACTTGGCTCCTCCTACATTTCCAGTCTTCTATCACCTTGCTCCCCATACCTCATACTCTTCCGTCCAGTGATCCTGGCTTTCTAACTTTCCCTCCCATGAAACACTCTTCTGACTTTAGACATTTTCAATGGCTGTTCCCTAAAACTACAACAACTCTTCCTTCTTATCTCTGCCTCCTGATTTCCCTGGAATCCTTCAAGTCCTACCTAAAATTCTACCCTCCACAAGAAACCTTTCCTGCTGTTCCTTTTACTGCCTTCTCTTGTTGATTATCTACATTTAATCCTGTTCATATCTCTGTGTACAGTTGTGCGCATGTTGTCTCTTCCACTGGAATTTGAGTTCTTTGAGAACAGAGACTGTTTTTTGCTCCCCACCCAGTGCTTAGCACAATATCTGGCACATAGTAGTTACTTAGTAAATGTTTATTGACTTACTTGCTGAAATTCAGGATACCCACATCCTTCAAAAGCACCAAATTCTACTATGTCCTTGGGTAGTTTCCAAAACAGGTACATTTTTTACCTCTCATCAGTGGGACATTTGGGTCCCTGGTTCCTGTTTAATGTCAGCATTAATTGATGGCTTAAAAGCAAGTTTCTAAGATATTAATCTGCTTGGAAAATCCCCACATTGTCACCTGAGTTGTGTGACACTTCAAAATAAAATTAACAAATCACAGAAAGAGAAGATTTTGTGGCAGCTTGCCAAATAGAACTTTCTAGCTTTATCATAATTGCTGGGAATGGAATGGAAAAAAGGAGGATTCCTTAGCATGTGCGTGCCCTCCTTTAATAATTAATATAGCAGTATCATTAACAAATACACAAACTGTTGTATCACTGACAATACTTTTTCCTACTTAGCTGAAGGGCAACCAAGTTTTATCTGAAGTAAATGGCTCAATCAATCACCTTGGAATGATGGGAAAGAAATACTCTGTTAAACTTAAAAATGATTAAATCCATATGTAATATTAATTATTCAGTATTTCATTATATTTCCTTGGCTTCTTGACTCTTTCAAGGGATGTCAGTTGCTATAAATGCAAGTAAAATGTGGGTGGATATAATATACAGAGATGCTTTGTTGATATTTTTAAGTGATAAGTATGTTCACTTCAATTTGTGAATTGGAGTCATTTTACATGTTCAAAAAGATTAATATTTTGAAATGAGCAGATATACTTTTTTTCACACTTCATTTTACTTGTCTTGCATTGTCCTGTATTTATCACAATTTCTATTGAAGAGTGTCTTTTTTTAAGTGTATAGGAGGGTTTTCCTGAGAAATGAACTAGGGATTTTTATTTTAAACATAGGGATATTACCAGGTTCAAAAATGCATAAGGATCTGTAATTTCGTTAATTTAAGGAACTCTTAGTGTAGGAACTGCCTCCACTACCAACACAGATGGACACTCATCTGTGACTTAATAGACAAGACAAGAACCAGGGAGTTGCCTGACGGACTAAGAGAGGCTAAATCTTTTGCCTCATGTCATCCAGGTAGTAAGTATCTGAGGCAGGATTTGAACTCAGGTCTTTCTAATTCCAGAGTCAGCACTCAATCCATTACAACAACAATTCATTACATTTGTTGTTGTTGTTGTTCAGGGTCATTCAGTTGTGTCTCAGTTTAAAAAAAATACTTATGAGCATTTTGCTTATAATGAAACTGAGCCCTGGAGAGATGAGTTTAGAAAAGCACTTGTATAGGTAGAGGATGAGGGAGAAATGACCAGACAACCGCATGTTAAAAACAAACAAACAAACAAAAACAAAACCTGAGCGTTTTAGAGAATTACCAGTTCAAGGAGACAAGAATGTAACATGAAAGGCAAAGAAACTCTACTGCTGGCTGCTTTAGACAAATCAAAACATCCTGAATGAGAAAAGTGATTACCCCTAGTACTCTGCCCTAGTCCAACTACATCTAGAGTGCTGTGTTCAGTCATAGACACCATATTTAAAGAAAGAAATTAACAAGTTAGAGTAAGCACCCAGATATGAGTGGGGATGGAAATCATGGAAATAACTTATTGAAAGAAATGGGAATTTGAAGACATGTCAAGAACATGAAAGCTATCTTCAAAACCATCACATGGAAGAATAATTAGACTTTGCCTGACATTAAAGGGTACAACTAGGAACGATATTTGGAGGTTTCAGAGGGACTAATTTAGGCTTTATATAAGGAGAAAAATCCTAAAAATCAGAGTTGTTCAAAAAATAGAATAGCCTGTCTTAGGAGGTATTCCAATAGAAACTGAATACCTACCCACCTACCTCTCAAGAATTCTGAGAAGATAGATTCCAGTTCATTTATGAATTGGACAAGAAAACTTCTGGGGCCCCTTCTAAATCTCAGCATTTATAACTTTGTAAGCATTGTGATCCTTAAAGTGGTATGACCCAATTTCATACTAGCCCAGAAAAGTACTTACTTGCCATTCCATTGTAATTAGTAGGAAATGGGGCTTTTTAGGAATTAAACGTTTGCTACATAGTGACTTCAGAGAGAATGATACTCTGCATCCATCCTCCTTTCAGCTCATGTTACCCTCTCCTATTCAATGAACTCCAGTGTCTCCTTATTACCTCCAGAGTCAAATATAAAATCATAGATTTTATGGTATTCAAAGTCCTTCAGAGTGTTCTGATCCAGTGGCACCTCCCTCCTTGCTTTTTCTCACACATGACACTCTATTTCCTAATTCCAAGAATTTTAACTGGCCATTTCCCATGTCTGGAAGACTCTCCCTTCTTATCTCTGCCTCCAGACTTGGCTTCCTTCAAGTCTTATCTAAAGTCCCATCGTCTGCAAGACACCCTTTCCACGTCCTCCTTAACCTTAGTGCCTTCCATTAAGATATTATCTCCAGTTTATCCTGTTTGTACATAGCTGTTTACATGTCTGTTCCAGTGAACTGTGATCTCCTTGAGAGCAAGGATTCGTTTGTTTTTTTTTCCCTTTCTTCGTGCCTCCAGCACTTAGCATAGTACATGATTGTAACAGCAAGGACCCTAGCATACACAGGAGGGCCTGCTGTACTGGTTCTTAAATCTGCTTTTCTAAAAGGAAAACAATTTTTGAGGGATCAACAATCTACTTTAATCAAGCACATGTATCATCCACTTAATTCAGGGGGAAAAGTCAACACCCTGAACTTCAGAGAAAATACAAACAGAGAAATAACGACCAACAGACAGGGCTTCCACCTATCTGACCATTACATACATACATAGTTGCCAGAGAGAGAAGCACCAACATCTGGGTTTTCAAAGTGGGGGGGACTACTCAGAGGCTACCCAGAGTCTCATCTGGTACACAAACCTTCTTCCAAAAACCAAGCCCCCAAACAAAACCTCACCTCACAGTATTTGTACACTTTTCAGAGCCAGAGGATAGGACCTTAGACCCAGTGCCTGAAAAGAAATTAACAAAAGGTACTGAGGCCTATTAATGGGCAGGAAGATCTTTAACTCTTCCCCTCACCCACCATTAACTTTGCATTAAAATTACAATGATATACTGTAGGTACTTAATAAATGCTTCTTGAATTTACTTGTCTTGATTACCATATACAATTTTCAGTTTAAAGAACCTTATTAACATTTGGAAAATATGTCAAAGACAGTGTTGGTCAAATTAATACTGTAGGTATGCTGAACTATATTCCACATTATAGGTAGAGGTAGCATGTGAATAGAGAGCAGGCCTTTGGGTCAAGAAGAGCTGAGTTCACATCCTGCTTCTGACACAAACTGGTTATGTGAACCAGGAATTAATTAATCCCTTGATGCTCTCCAACACTCTCTTGGCTGATAAATTGAAGAGAATGATTTGACCTCCACTGGAAAAGTTCCTCACCAGAAGCTCCCTATATGAATGAAATCACAGATCCACACCCTTTCCTTAAGGCCTCACAGCCAAAAAAGTTTTACATTATTTAGACTATAAAGTTATAATTAATGATGCTTTCAATCTATTAAAACTTCCAGGTCTTTCTCAAGTGAACTATTGTCTAGCTGTTGTCCCCACAACCTGTCTTTAGGCTTGTATACAATTGTTTAACTCACAGCTTACTTTATGAAACCAAATGTAGAACTTTGGACACAAACATATAGAATGACTCAAACAACTTCCCCTCCCAAAGAAAGGTTCCCCCTCTTTTAATGATCTATTTATTTTGTAATTGGGTGGGGGGAGAGGGTGAAGGATAAGAGGTTATGAGCTTATAAGGCTGCAGCTTTCTGAAGAACTCCCATGTGTCAATGACTGTAATCTGGAAGCATATGCTTGAGAAGACATGTTACTACAGTTTCCTCCTTCTTGTGGTTATTTCAGTAATTACATAGTGATAAAATAAAGTGAAATACCTAATTATTCAAGAATCATGCTCTGCCATTAAATGAACCTACCATATAACAGGTTGGGATTTTTGTCCCTCTTTAATTCCATTGTCAGTTTTTTAAAAACTCCTTTTCTCACACATATGCTTGTTGCAGTTTGAAAGAACTGCATATAGCCTTAAAAGGCATTCTTCTGCTTTTACTCTGCTGAAGTCCCATGAGGATAAGAGATGTAAGTTGCAAAACTCCTTCAAAAGAAGCTTTAATCTTCAAGATAATTGCTTCAATATAGACCTGCAAATCTCTCTAGAATGGTTCAGTCACTGAAAATGGGAGTACAATCAAATACAACATCTGGGCCATTTAACTTAGTTGGTTATCCAATGGTGCTGATGAAATTAAAATTACAGGTCTACTTCCTTAGAAGAGACAGTTACCTTCTCTCAGCAAAAGGTTGTTGAGTCACAGGCTATAATACTCTTATGCTAGCTAATGTGAAACCAGGTAAGAATGTAATACAGAGGAAAGAACAATAAATTTGGAGTCAGAAAACCTGAATTCAAATGCTGGCTCTGTTGCTTGTTACCTGTGTGAACTTAGGTGTGTTTCTTATAACCTTTCCTACCTTTCCATCCTTACTCTGTGATCCAGTGATACCGCCCTCTTCACTGTTATTCACATAAGACACCATGCATCTTCTATTATTCTCTATGTGGGATTCTCTCCCTTTTCCACCTCTACCTGCTTAGATTGTGGGTTCCCTGAGGGCAGGGAGCACTTAGCACTGTGTCTGACCCATAGGAACTTAACAAATGCTCTTTCCAAATGGTAGAGTAGCCACTGCTATCAAAAATTCAGAACCTAAGGGTAGCAGCCCTAAAAGTGACCACATTTCCAGACCATGAGATCTATCAGAGATTCCCAAATCTAGTTGACCTACCACCTTCTTTTAAAAAACAAAACAAAACAAAAAAAAAAACTACTCTGCACCTCCCCCTGGAAATCTATTTTCTTTAACCCTTTAAGGTATTTTTTTTTTAATTTGAGTCATTTCAAAAAAATTAAATGACACAACTTAAA
This sequence comes from Notamacropus eugenii, assembly GCF_028372415.1. Taxonomy (NCBI): domain Eukaryota; kingdom Metazoa; phylum Chordata; class Mammalia; order Diprotodontia; family Macropodidae; genus Notamacropus; species Notamacropus eugenii. The sequence continues at coordinate 101,741,493 of NC_092876.1, forward strand.
TTTAATAATATATTGTTAGGGTTTATCCTGTGTTGAAATTTTGATGCAATATTGCATCATGTAACTGTATAATATCATACTGTAAACAAGTTGTTACATGCACATTTTCCTGTCTATGCATGCTGGACTTTCCAATAATATGTGATATGCTTGCCTGCCAATACGTGCTTGTTAAGACCTGTCAGCAGACATGACCCCTAATGGGTTATAACTTGTGTTTTTTGTGTTTACATGGAAAATAATGTAATCACTATGACTTTAACTCTGTTACACAACAGATGAAACATATACAAATGATTTTTCAAAATTTTCTTATCTTCTTATCCCCTCCTTATTTTTATTCAATGCCCTCCCAATTGGACCTGATGCTTCTACTGCCCCCCTGGATTGGTCCAGCACCTCCCATGGGGTGATACTGCCCACTTTGGAAATCTATGAGCCAAATAATTATATACAAACCTCAAACTTTGTTTGATCTGTTTAGGTCAGAAGCAGACATGTGGCAAACTGTATTTGTTAAGCATTCTGTGGTCACAGACAAAAGGTGGTACCAACCTGAATATAAGAACATTATTATTAGCTCTTAAAATTAAGCATAGGATTTCAGAGGGAAACAAAAGAGGAGGAAAAATGAGAAAAAAATAATGTTCTTTCCTTTATGCAACTTAGATTTTTTAAAACTAAATAATGACAATAATTATGGAACCATACTCCTAAGTTTTTCCATGGGAAAATAGACCATAGCCCTTTACCTACATAAAATACCAAAGTATAAAAGTTTTTATTTCAAATATGTTTTACCTATAATTACCTGATACTATTTTCCAGGATACAATAAAAATTCTGAACCATCTAAATATAGGGGGAGAGGGAATCATTTAATTTTGCTACAAAATTAGATAGCAACACACTTGCAAAATAAGTATATTGCCAACCATTTAAATGGACTAAAGTTCAGAGAAATAAAAATATTCCTTCTAACAATGTTTTACACCATTTTACAATCTCCCTGGATTCAGATTTCCAAACCTGTTTTAACTGGACCAAAAGATTATTATTGAATAAGCACTCCAGACAAAGCCCAATTGTCTAAAATTACATTGGAGGCAAATGTAGATAAAAAGGTGCCACACAGAGAATGAAAGCTAACTGCTGTGAAATTTAATGAAACCTACTGAGTGCCAAGGGCATCAGCAAGCCAAATTGAATCTTAAAAGTTGCCAACCAGGGGGGCTGTAATCAGAATAGCCACTGTGTGTAGATAAGCAAACTGACTTTCCTCAACCTGAAGATCAAAATAGAAAGCCATTTTTATGCATGAGAGGAAAAAGCTAAAATATTCATGTGCATCTCTACTTTCCCATTGCCTCTTGGGCTCTGGAATTTGCCTTCCTTAACTCATGGCTTGTCAACATTCTTTCGTGTCAGTGAATGTCATAAAGGAACATTCTTCTCTGCCTGGATTTTTATTTCATTTCCAGAGAAGGGACAAGAGCAGTTTAATGTATTACCAGTACACCAACACACTGGCTTTTCAGAAACTGGCATCATACCCAGTTATCAGACGAGTGAGACAAACAGACAGCATTGCAAGTGGAAGGGATGAAAAGTTGGTCAATGTAAAAGTATTCCAGAGTTGGGAAGTGGAAACAGTGCTTGATGAGACATCAGAGGGGTCAGAGTTCAAATGTGGCTCCATTCCTTACAACCACTGGGTGACTTTTGGCAAATCACTTAACCTCTTCGGGCCTCAGTTTCCTTATTTATAAAGTGATAAGGTTGGATTCAAGACCCTCTAGATTTCTTCTAGATACAATAATCTAAATAACAGATCAGGTATAGTTCACAAATAAAAAACACTTCTTTGGGAATCTCTTACATGAAAGTTTTTAGAAGCATTTATGACTAAAAAGCAACATATATTATCTTCAAAAGTCCTTTAATGATCTGATTTTTTCATTAGTGTTAACATTCCCTTCATTTAGGTAGCGCTCTGCACTACCTCAGTATTATGCAATGTTGTCTCCTAAAAATTCACAAACCAAACCTTTTTCATAGGCAATCTTATATTGAACCTAGTGGACAAAGATATTTTCTACTTTCAACGTTAATGGTAGCTTCCACATTTACTCCATAGACAATGGGATTTAAAAACAACAACAAAAAACAATTTAGTGCTAAAACCACCTCTTCTTCATTCCTCCCTATCTCCTCAATATATCCTCATTCTTCTAGATATGTATGTATGTATATATGTGTGTGTGTGTGTGTGTGTGTATAATCCCCCTTCTCTCACTCAAAACAAAGTCAAGTGCAAGTTATGCCATCGTTTCTCTAATGGCATGGTCCTCTTCGAAAACGAAGGATGAACACAACAATACATATTTTCTCCACATATCCTACAAGGAATGGGGAACCTGAGGGCTTGAGGCCACATGTGGCTATTTAGGTCCTCAAGTGTGGCCCTTTGGTTGAATTCAAACTTCACAGAATAAATTCCCTCAATAAAAGGATTTGTTCTGTAAAACTTGACTCAATCAGAAGACTGCACCCAAGCACTTAGAAGATCACATGTGACCTCAAGGTCACAGGTCCCCACCTCTGTAAACCCACCACTATTTACTCTAACAGAAAAAATTCTCCTAAGAAAAGGAGTAAGTGGCAGAATCAATGCCATATGATGCATACTTTCTCTTCTTGCCTAAGCCTCATGTCATAACTAGTCCATTATTATTTCAAAATCTCTAGAGGATACTGTTTGACACAGTGGAGAGAGTACTGTTCTCAGAGTCAGATGACCAAAATTTAAGTCCTTGTTACGACTTTTGGAACATCATCCAATCATCCATTTACAGCTTGCAGGAATCTCAGAAGTCATCTAGTCTAACCCCCTTCATATAATAGATGAAGGAACTAAGGCCATGGGAGGTTAAACTTGCCTAAAGTCACACAAATAATACGTGGCAAAAGCAGGATCCCAGTTCAGGTTCCCTGACTTCAGCTGCAATAACCTTTCCAGTGAGATGTCCCTTAGACTCCTCTCCCTCCATTTTGACATCTATGAAATGCATATAACAACTCATGCATTACCTATCTCACAGAGTTGTGGTAAGATAAGCACTCGGATAATATTTTATAAGTGCTTAGCATAATTCCTGGCACATAGCAGACATTTAAAAAATACTTTATTTTTATTGTGAATGTGAGTTACTAACATCAGTTTCCTGCTATATAGATCTGACTGAATACAATGTTCTTATAATTAAGAAATACATATTTGTAAACAGTTATATTCTGTTCAGGAAACTTCATAAATAGCCAAGACTCTAAAGGAAGGAAGAAAATTACTTCTACAGTTTGTCAAATTGTAATAAATGATGGTTTGGGGATTTTCCCTCCACTCCTGAAGTATCAAGAAAACAGTTGGGTTCCTTTTGAATGAGAAGAAAGGGGAGACACTATGTCTTGTCACTGTGTCTCCACCCAAGACTAAGATTATAGCTTTGGAGTTGTTGGGAGAGATCTAAGAACTCACCTAATCAGATCCCTTCATTTTACATCTGAAAAAACTGAAGCCCACGGAGGTTAGGTTATGTTCATTCCAAAGTAAAACTGGTAGCAAGAAGGAGATCTAGGATGTGATTCCCAAGTCCTCTGATTTCAAAAGCATGATTCCTGTTCCACCATACTACACTGTGTGGAACTGGTATGCCTAGGGGAAGAAATGACATGGGCAGACCAAAGGTATGTTCTGGCTCCTGGATGGTCAAGGATAAGAAAAAGCTATGTCCACTATTGCCAGAATATACTTTTCCTCCTTTCCAGACACAATCAGAAAAAGACAATTGTGTGAATGAACTGTCATCATGCTTACAACAGGCTCACTGAACCACAGTCTCTGTAAAGAGGGGAGGGTAAGAATAAACATAAAAATTACATTAGAGGAGCCTTTTGTTAAGGATTTTGTGAAGTTCTGGGAAAAGAATACCTAATTATATATAAGAAAGCCATTACTTACACTCTGTGGACCCCACCAAGGAATACTTAAGATAAAATTCACTCACTGAATATTCAAATTCTAATTTAATCACAAATTCAGAGAATCTTAAAGCTTGAAACGTCTTCCTTTTTGAATAATTTGACAAGTCAAATAGATAGAAGCTATCAATTACCTAAGATGACAACAACAAATCTAATTTTTATAGCCCTTTATACAGCTGGCTCATTGAACATAACATTAACTCATAGATAACAATCAAAGGAGAACCTGTTTCCATATTTGTTTTACTTTCTATACACAGATGTACCACAGCTTTCATAAAACGTGATAGCAATCTATCAGTTCCCTGAGCTCAGGAACTAATTTACTGCAGGTTTCTGACACTGATTTTAAATGATAAGCAAGCTGAAATATGAAACTCATTTGTTTCTGTATAAATGAAATGAAGATATGATTGAAAATGTCATACTTTGTTTATGAAATAAAGATTCACAGAATCAATCTTACATGTGTGGAGCGTTGTTGTTGTTGTTTTAAAACCTAATTCTAAATTTCCTTCTTTGAAAACAGACAGGAGGAAATTATTTGGTTTTATGTGACAAAAGCATTTCATTGTTCCAAAATGTCTATTTTAACTACTTGTACAAAACTCCCCCATGTGCAAAGCACTCAGAGACACAAAGCAATAAGACAAAATTATTAAAAATTTTGAAAGCTGAATTATTCATATAAGAAAACAGCCTCATCAGTAATATTCATATGCCAGAGTAACCACAATATTTACTGCTTTTTCAAGCTGCTCGAAGTAGTACTGTGTAAGCAGAAATAGAGATAGTTTGATTTACATGTATTTCTATGAATTGCTTGAAAGTTTCCTGAAAAATTAGAATGAAAGAAAATACCAGGTTTTTCATAGAACCACAAGTACAAATTGCCCTGGACAGATATAAGATCTTCTAGCATTACTCCAGAATTCTTATATCATTTGTAAATAACCACATTTTTTTATGGCAATTCAGATCCACGGCTTTACATTCAATCTATTGAAATATTGTTATTATATGTGTTAATCACCATCACTATGGATTTATGCCATACCCTGGGTGCTTTCACTACTTCATTTTATCTTATAAACATTCCTTTCAAGTTGAGAGGGAAAAGTATTCTTATGATTATTCCCATTTTACAAATAAAAATGAGACCCAGAGAGTGTCAGTGACTTGCCTACTGTCACTTAGTGAGCGGTTAAAGCTGAAATTCCAGCCTCAATCCTACAGCTAAGAGTAAAATCTCCCATTACATATTCCTTTATTCTTCAGTTAGCGAACAGTAAGTACTTGATAAATGCAACGCTCTATGCTAGGCACCAAGTCAAGGCACGGAATAAAGAGATGAGTAAATCAGGAATGAGTCAGATCCCATTTCTGCCTTTAAGGAATTTACAATCTAGAAAAGGAAATGCAACACAGACATGAAACAATCAAAAATAAATCAGAATTCGGTTTTCCTTTTCTCTAAGAATATATGTATAAGTACTTCAAAATAGATAGCCCAACTCACAGCCACAGTATTTATTGAGAAAAGAAATACCATGATGATGCAAAGATGAATGAGGGAGAAAAAAAGTAGTCCCTGTACTGGAAGCCAGGATGTGTAATCTAGCTAGAGAAGAATGAACATGGAAGTAATCTAGTATAAAGTAGAACAAAAAGGAGTAAAAAGTTGGAGGTAAGATTGTAAGCAATCTGTGGGCAGTATTTCCCCAGGTTGAGGACTAGGATGCAGAGCAGCTAAAAAGTTTGCTAAAACACTGCTGTAAAGGCTATTCAGATCGGTCAAGCACCTTATCTCACCACCTTCCCGATAAGGCCACTTAGACTCTTATCTATCGTTTCAGCTAAGTGGACTGAGTGGATACAACTCTGGTCCTGGACTAAGGAAACTTTAAGTTCAAATCAGACCTCGGACCCTAATTGTGTGACCCTGGACAAATCACTTAATTTCTGCCTGCCTTAGTTTCTTCAACTGTAAAATCATATTTATAAAAATATCTACCTACCAGAGTTGTCATGAAGATCATATAAGACAATATTTGTAAAGTACTCTGCAAACTTTAATGCTTCATGTTAGCTATTATTAGCCCCAACCCAGGCCAACCTGACCCCTAGGCAAATGAGATAAAAGGAGACAGTCCTATAGTCCTGCAGCTCAGGATCAAGTCAGCTTTCCAGCCCTTATGTCCTACTTCTAGTGAGTGGACTAGGCTTGTATATTATGATTTAGCCTGCATTGTGGAGCCCAATCCCAATTCTAGGTCCATATCTCCTTGTTCTGAGCCCCTGCCCTTATCTTGGTACCTATCTCATTTTCCATTTCCTCTAAGACCAGTACCTTGACACACTTTCATCAGTTTCCCCAGCAATTGGGGTCTCACCATAAACTATATAGTCTTTGGCAATGTCTCTGCTTCCTACTGTTAGACCTCCTTGAACCTCTGCCTTTTATCTACTGTCACTCTACTCCATCAACCTGCTGGGCTCCTTCCTCTGTTGTCCATTATATTCCCTGTTGACCCACCCTCCTGCCTAGATTTCCTTCTAGTAGACATTGTTGGAAACTTCCATGATTAAGTGCCCTATCACAGAAACTCTGTGCAGTCTCTTGGCCCCATGCATGCCTCAGTCAGGTCAATCTGCACGCAGTCAGGTCAATTTGCACGCATCCAGGTCTAGGGTCAATTGATAGAAGACTTGGAATGGCCAGCTCAGTAACAATGGAAAGCCAGCAATGCCTCATGAGCAAGGGAATGACATGATCAGAGCCTTCTAATTAAGAATATTAATCTGAATCCAATGTGTAGGATGCATTTGTTGCTTTAACAAAGTGGGAAATTAAAGGATAAAGCATAAACAGTTGATTTGTCTATATCAAATCTTAGTTCAAGAACACTGTTTAAACTCATATAACCCATAAAATAAGATAGCAACTGGAATTGTGATTTCATTGAGAGGGGACTACTAGGAGATGAAAAAAATCTTTCCACTGATATAGCTCAGCAGCATCTCTGAAACTTCTGGCCTTGAAGAACTGCCTAGCACACTGACAAGGTGAGTGATTTGCAGCCATTATATGTCAACAATGGGACTAGAACCCAGGTGTTCCCAGCGCTAAAAGCAAATCTCTGCCCATTACACCAAGCTGCCTCTCTGGAAGATGATCTGGTAAAATGACTCTCCTAGCCAAGACTGTAGAAAAGTCTAAATTAGAATTTGCCCAACCAAGTACCTGACAGGACCTGACTAATCTTCATGATGTTATAAAAATAAACCATCTTTAGACTACTTAGGTTGACTAGAATATATACAGTTTCATAATGGAAACAGTGTAGTGAAATTCAAAGGGCAATGGATTCGGGGAAAGAGGACTGGAGTTCAAATTGCAGCTTTCCCTCTTGCTACTTTGTGTGACGTTGGACAAATCATTTCCTCTCTCTGGGCTTCATTTTCCTTACCCACAAAATTAGGTTAGACTAGATGATTTTTATGGTCTCTTCCATCTCTAAATCTATTATCTTTTTTATGATTTATATATTTATCAATTTTTTAATTTTATCATTTTGCCAACGCAAAGTACAACAATATCTCATTCCTAAAAAGAAAACTAACTCCTTAGTTTGGTGATTTCAGAAATCGTTCCCTTGAAATTATCTTTTGCCTAAACAAAGGATTATTATAAGGTATCATAACAAAAGAATATTTGCATTGGGACAACTCAACCTTCACACAATAAAGAAAAGGTCAAATTGTTCTGTTGAAACAAAAATGACAGCATGTTTGTTCTTCCCCAGATGCTTTGGCATTCTCCCCAGGTGCTTTGCAACATGCTACAAATGCTTATTCATGTTCCCCTGTCTTGTGAATTTCTGACCAATAGACTAAATCCTATGACTACATATAAGGAGGGAAGAAATAACAGGACCTAAATGCCCTGTAACCATTAAATGTAGTATTAATAATGAATAAATATTTGCCTGAAATATTTGCATTTCATCTTATGAAGCTGAAAAAATATTCAGAGTTAGGAGACACAAAAGTGAGAATCTAATAAATTCTTTTTTTTTGGAAGTGAGGACATTTCCAGTCCCCCTATTAATCAATGGGGCTCACAGTGGTTCAATTACTACCTCTCACTTAGATTCAGTATTGCTTTTGAGTAATAGGTAACAGAGTCACGTAGCATGACATACTTGGAGAGAAGACAATCTGAATTCAAATCCTACCTCAGACATTTTTTAGTAGCAGAAACCCAGGGAAGTCATTTCACCTCTCTTGGCCTCATCTGTAAAATGGGGATAATAATTGTACCTACTTCAAAGACTTGTTGTGGGATAAAATGAGGTGATACACCTAAAACACTTTGCAAATCTTAAGATACTCTATATAGATGAATGAATGAATAAATAAATGCTATCTATCTATCATTATTGTTATTCAGTCAACAGTCTGTCAACAAGCATTGATTAAGTAATACATGTATCAGTCAAATATTTACTAAGCCCCTACTATGTTCCAGGGAATACAAAAAGAGGTATAAGACAGCCCCTGCCTTCAAGGAGCTTACAATCTAACAAGGGATACAACATGAAAATATATACAAAACAAACTATATAGGATAAATAGGAGATAATTAACAAAGAGAAGGTATTGAAATTAAGAGGGGTCAGAGAAGTCTTCCTGTTGACAGTGGGAGTTTAAAGGAAGCCAGAGAGGGGAGTAGTATGAGCAGAGGAGGGAGAGCATTCCAGGAACAGGGGATGGCCAAAGAAAATGCCCAGAGCCAAGAGATGGAATGTTTTGTTCATGACAGCCAGGAGGCTAGTGTCACTAGATGAAAACAGCATCTATCATATTTTAGGGTCTCCAGAGGCAGGGAACCTGTGGCGTTGAGGCCACATGTGCATCCTCAGACTCAGCTCTTTGAATCCAAACTTTGAAGTTTGGGCTTCATCAAAGGGCCACACCTGAGGACCTAGAGGGCCACATGTGGACTTGAGGCCACCCCTGTGAGTCTATGCTAAATGGTGGGAATTCAAAGGAAAGCAAAGAGATACTCCCTGCTGTCATGTAGCTCACAGTCTAATAGAGAAGACAACATGTGAACAACTCCATACAAACAAGAAAAAAGGATAAATTGGGAATAATCAACAGAGGAAAAGCACTAGTATTAAGGAAAAATCAGGAAAGGCTACTTATAGAAAATGAGATTTTCGAGGGGACTTGAAGGAAGACAAGAAAGGCAGGAGATGGAAGAGGGAGACAATTCCATGCTTGGAAGGCAGCCAATGAAAATACTTCAAGTCTAGAGATGGAGTGCACTACACAAGGAACAGCAAAGAAGGATGGCGTATTTTACAGATATCTGAATGGCAAACATCCATAAAAATTAGAACATCTGCCATTTGCCCAGTTGAAGTGACCTGAGGATTAGTAAATTAATGAGTAAAACACTTCGTATTCCTTAGAGATTGGCTACATCAAGTTACTAAAAATACTGGACCATGGGGTATTCCTTTGCCACTCAGCCAAATTACAAACAACATGTACGGTAAGACAGCCAGGTAGAGGTGAAAAGAGCTAGAGGGATCAAATGTCCACAGTTTTGTTCTGTCTGCAATTTTTAAAATGTATATTGAGATGTTATAGAGTGACCCTTTAGACCCACCAACAATAGGGCACATGCTCTGAGTTGTTTCTTCTAGAATCAGCTATGGATTTTCACTCATCATTTTACATTTTCTTAGGGTTCCCTTGTGATGCACAGCATAAACTTGCAAGATGGTTGCTCAACACTGTTTCATGGAACAGCGTGCTTTTTTTAAAAAATGGCCTACAAAGAGAGCTAGTGTCATGCAATGGAAAGAATTGCTGGCTCTAAAATCACTATGATTACATCAACATTTATCAAGTCCCTACTATGTGCAAGACACTGAAGATACAAAGACCAAGATGGAAATGATCCCTACTCTCAGAAGCTAGCTGATGGCAACCCAAGGAAAGACCTTAAAAATCAAAAGAATTCCTCTACCTGTTTTGGTTCAGAGAAATCAAAATGCAATGATCATGGGAAATTGGGATCATACCAAAATCAGTCTAGAGAATTCAAGGGGGGAACCCTCACAAATGTGACATCGAAATTTGCTGCTAGGATAGTCTGAAATTCAATAAATAATCCCCCATTGTATTTATATTTTCAAAAGACAACAAAGGTAATCATATTTATTACGTAATAGGGTTTTTTAGATTTGCAAAGCACCTTACAAACATTACCTCATCTGAGCCTCCAAACAACTCAGGAAAGGACATATAGCAAGGCTTATTATCCCCCTTTTACCCATGAAGAAACTGAGACACATAATGGGGTAAGTGTCTTGTTCATGATCTCATACCTAAAATGTCATACTCGACGTCTTTCTGATTCTAAGTCTGCCTACTAGGCCACAGACTAAATGTTAAAGTTTAACATCTCCCTGACTTGAATTTTTTTTTTCTTTTGGTTTAGTTTATTTTTGCTTCTCTGAAAGTAAAAACCCATGATGTGCAAAAGAGAGTGACTGTCTAAGTATGAATAAGAACTGCGATTTCACAAGCATAAGGAACTCCCACCAAGTAAAGAAATTCCTTTTCCAATGAAGGTGATCACTTTATGGACAACTAATAGATACAGACAGGGTAAGACTTGCCCAGGGTCTGTCTTTCAGTTTGTATCAGAGATAGGCCTTGAATGTCTGTCTTTCTAGCATTATGGCCAGTTCTCCATCCACTATGCCAGGGCAATATGGCTGAAGAGAATAGATGGTCAAAGCAGATTCAAGTTGAATAATATCATCTTGTTACAGCTTGAAGGAATCCTAAGGCAAATGTTGTGTTATCATTTACATGCAAAGGACAATGTGATTGAATGGTATTACTGTAGAAACCACTGTTTGGAATACCCCATCTGACAACTGCTGTAGCAGCTGTGGGAATCAGAAAAGGCTTCATGTAGCAGGGGGGCTTTGAAGGAAGAGGCAGAGATAAAAAGGGAATGCATTCCAAGCATAGGGGACAGACAGGGCAGAGGCCTGGAAAAAAGGAAATGGACTGTTGTGTCTACAGAAGAGAAAGAAGGTGAGTATAGCTGGACTGGAGGGGCTGGGGGGGACCCTAGAAAGGCAGGGTGAGGCTGCATCATAGAGAGCTTTAAATACCAAACAGAGGAGAATATATTTGGTTCTAGAAGTAATAAGGAATCACTAGAGTTTATTGAGTAGGGTAGTAGAGTGATCAGATCTACATTTTAGGAAAATAACTTTGGTCATTAATATCCTCAACAAGGATGCCTGCAAAGATTTTTCTTATAACAATTTTAGATGGTGAAGCAGGCACATGGTGGTAATAGATAACATTGATATAGCACTTTAAGGTTTACAAAACACTTTACAAACATCTTATTTTACCCTCACAACTCTGAAGGCAAAGTACTATTATAATTCTCATTTTACAAAGGAGGGAAGTGAGGCAGACAGAGACTAAATGACTTACCCAGGATCACATAGCTAATAAATATCTGCAGCTGGATCTGAACTAAGGTCTTCCTAAGTCCAGGTCCTACTCAAGGGTGTTGTGATCAAGGGATAACCTATTTTCGGTATTAATAAGAACCACAATTTTATCTATGTTTTTGGCATCTTCCTTTCCTTGTGAATGAATCCTTTAAGGCTCTCACAATTCCTTACCTCTAGCATGGATCCTTTCTCTGTCTACTTGGTCTAATTCAACTGTTTTTCACATCTTTGCTGTACTCAGTGCCATCTCTCCCTCTCGTATAAGCACACCCATGACTGAGATTTTAAAGTCCAAGTATGGTCGCTCTACCTTCTTTGAAGGGGAAAAAAAAGATTATTGTAAAATTATTTGCCGATCTTTTCTATTTTTCTTCTGTTTGGTGCCCTCTCATTTTCATCCTCAAATGCTCTTTCTATTACTCTGGCTAATCAAATCACAGCTCTACATTATAAACAATGAAAGAGTCTGATATATAATAACTTACCTAATGAGTTATGTGGAGGTTGGAGATAGGCAGGGAAGAGTTCTACCATATATAATGCAAATATATTACATTAAATTTGAGGGTCAATATTTCAAAATAATGGGATTGGTTGTAAAGATCCATGGAAAAGCACCACAAATAATTAATTTTCAAGGCTAAAGTTTAGAAAACACATTTTGGAAATGCTAGTTTATATGAAGAATATTGTGGGGATGGCAATGGTTGTTTTCAAACATTATCAAAATATGTTACCATGTACTACCACACATATCAAAAATCTATGCTCTGCTGGATTAAAGTTCACCAAATACCATTCCTATCCTCAAGGAATTTCCAAGTCTCAAAGAGATGACAAACATACATAAAAGAAGGAAAAAAAATATGTATCAAGTGTCTGTTATGTAACTAAGCACTTTATAAGCATCTCATCTGGTGCTCACAACTACCCCCCAGGAGGCTGCTATTATCCCCATTTTACATGGTAGGAAACCAAGGAAGAGAGAAGTTTGGTGGCTTTCCCACTTAACCCCACAGGTAGAAGTGACAGAGACCACTCATCTTCTTGACTCCAGAGTTTAAAGTGCAAATGTCCTTAGGTTTTTATATAGTCTAAATTTTTTTAAAATTTAAACCAAGTACATTGTCCTTCCTCTACAAAGACAATGACTGCAAACCACTAGTAGCGAGACTGGCTCAAGCCATTTTTTGCCAGACCCTGTGCTAGGTAATATGAATCCATCCACAATTTCACACATGATCCCTATGCACTTGTGATACAGATACCTAGTGTTACAAGTGTAATCTGTGCCTGTGAAACAGAGGTTTTCTCTTTGTGAAGTAAACTAGCCAAGGAATTAAGGGTTTATGAAACTTGAGAGCAAATTACTAAGGGAAAATATATAGTCTCTTTCCCTAGAAATCTTTAAGACCAGGAGAGATTCTCATCAGTCTGAAGAGGTTTAAGTCTAATTCTTCCTAGAGGCAAGAGCATGGGCTCAGGGTCCCTTCTTGCCTTAATTATTCTGTTTTTCTAAGACAAAAGTGGCTGAAGTGGGTTAGCATCACTCTGACCCGCAGGATCCAAGGATGAAAGTGTCAGCATCTCCCTCAGGCTTCATTTTTGCAATGTGCCTCATTCTTTCCAAATGCAAGCTAGATTAAAATCTTATTTCTGGGCTCTCCATTTACAACTGCTTATGACTGGTACAGATATTCTTTTCATCTTAAAACTAACACTTAGACCATATGCCAGGAGGTAGATAGTAAATAAAAAGTTCAAGAACTAGAACAAAAAGTCAGGTCAAGAGAAATCAGTTAGAATTTATTGGGTTTGCGGTGTGTCAGGCACTGTGCTAAGCACTGGGAACAAAGCAAGGCAAAAACAGTCCCTATCCTCAAGGAGCTCACAATCTGATGGAAAGAGACACAATGCAAACAGCTACTACACACGTATTGGTCTGATTCCCCAAAAAAGTTAACTGGTACAGCAATAGTGGCAGAGGTGGACAATATCCTATAGTGAGGTTAGGATGCCAGTTCTAAAATAGGTGAAGTACCCAAATGAGAAGGGAGCTTGCATGCTCCCTGTTAGAGTTGGCAATTTTCTATATAGTATGATTTGAGAGGCCTACTCTGCCTACTGCCAAGTTACTAGTTATACCTAATGCCTCAGATTTACAATAATTCAACTGAACACATATTTATGAAATGTCTGTCATCTCAAGTCACAGATTTTCTTGTTGGAAGGTCTCATAAAGGTAATCTAGTCCAAACCCACTCATTCTAGAGAGGTCAAAATTGAGACCCAGGAAATTTTAGTAATTTGACCAAAGCCACACAAGTGATAAGACTCAAAATCTGACTCTACTTCCAATTGATATGCTGTAAGACACCATGCTCATCCCTAAATTAAGGCATTATTTCCAAATGGCTACTGATAAAATTCATCCGGATTACCCAGAAAGGACTATATGTGATAGTTCTGGAGTTTTTTCATGCTTATTTGTGGTCTGGACCTGTGATTTCATTGGTTTGGTGAATTCTCAAGGAAGGGCTCCCCCTCTACCCATGGAGAATCATAACTCCTTTGCAATTTTATTTTAGAGAGGTGCTTATGGTATGGGGAATTACATAACTTGCTTGAAGTATGGAAGAATTTGGTAACCAGCTAATGTTAATAGTAATAACAGTAATAGCATTTACTTAAGTTAATTTAAATAGTGATTTAAGGTTTATAAAGCATTTTATACGTTATCTTTCTGAATGCCACAATAACTCTTTGAGGTAAGCTGAAAAGGATGAAGTGATTTAACCAAGTTCGTACAGCTAATAAGTGGCTGAGGTGGGATGTGAATCCAAAACTTCACAAAGGCAGGACTTGAACTCAGAACTTCCAAAATCAAGGCCAGCCTTCTTGTCACTATATTACACTGTCTCAGTTAACATCCTGATATTGAGTAATCATGTTAGTTACTGTTCATTTAATAAAGAACAGAATTTTAATGAAGTTAATACCCTAGACCACTAAGTTTCTATCATGGGGCAGAACATAGATTTAAAATGGTAGGGAGAGTTGAATGTGGAGGAGATGCCAACAAGGACACCTACAATGCATCCTGAAGGTATGGGTCCCTTGGAATGAGAAGGCATAAAAGATAAACAGATTTTACGATGTTGCTTTGGACCACCCTTAACTAAGGTTTGAGCAGATGTTCTCACTGGGTTCTGGGTAACCTCAAAAACCAAATTATGTATCATATAGCCCAGAAATCATCTTCTGCTTAACTGGTTGGCTCTTAACCAGTCCAGACATAATGTGATTCATGTAAAAGTGGCTAAATCATAATATTGTATTAACAAGAAACACAACTATGGTAGATTCACCATGCTTCCACCACTGTACCATGATTTCCTTCAGGTGAGACCCCAAATTTAGATCCCCAGATGCCAAAATTTCAACAAGACATATCAGTCACTTTAACCTCTTCGCAGAGTACTTTAATCAGTTTCACTGTCCTCAGTTCCTCAAAACAGTATTTTTATTTGGCATCTTTTCTGCATAAAATTAAGAGGAAACTAAGTGGAGGAATGAAGGCTTTATTCCACACAAATGAAGCAATCCAATGTGTATCATCAAGAAACTTTCTTACTGAAAACTTAAGTGAAGCACTTTCTGCAGGCAGCAATATTTGAAACTGTCTAGTTATATACCCCATATCAAACCAAAGGAGAAAAAGGGGAGTTAAATCCCACTTTCTCACAGTATCGTTACTAAATTGTATACATGTCAGTTTTTCCACAAAAAAAAAAAAAAATGTCTTCTACACACTGATCTTTTTTACCTTTTAAAATCTCTCATTCCAGGCTTCATGATACAGTGGATGGTGCAGTGGATAGAATACTGGGTCTGGAGTCAGGAAGACCGGAGTTCAAATTCAGACCAAGATATTTACTAGCTGTGCAACCTTGGACTAGTTGCTTACCTCATTTATCTCAATTTTCTCATCTGTAAAATGGGAAGAATAATATCACCTTACCTCCCAGGATTGTCTGGAGGATCAAATGAAATATTTGTAAAGCATTTAGCACAGTGCCTGGCACATAGTAAGCACTTAATAAATGTTGGCTATTGTACTCAGCATCCATAGTGATATTTAAAAAAAAAAAAGTTTTCTGTGAGGGGAAAAAAGTACTTAAGGCTCACATGCCAGTGACCACGGGAAAAGCTTCTGCTTTAACTGGTGACAAATTTCAATGCATTTACTCTGGCTCCAAAAATTCTATATTGACCTTTAACCTTCCAAAGCAGGCCAATTCTGATTTGGGGTTGAAGTTTTGTCCTTCATCTTATTCTCATTTCTGTAGAGGTTTGACTTCCTGACATTACACCATCTGGGCCAAGTTTCTACACAGCAGGCAGAGTTGTTAAGCAGAAATGGGTCTGTCTTGTGAAATTCACTTGCTTCCTGCTGTCTAAGTAAATCTTGGGTTTACCTAACTCTAGGTAAACACGACCCTTCTGGGCAAGCCAGTTTAATAAGAAAATCTGCTTTCAGCACTACACTCGCTGAATAAACTGCATCCCCAAAGCTTTGCATCCACAGGTTTTAAAAGGTTAGTTTAGCATGGGACACAGTCTTCATAACCCTCTCATTCAGGTCCTTCTCTCTCATGTCCCCTTACTCTCCCATCTGTTTTCCATATTCATGAAATGAAATCACTCCCATTAGTCCTGAATAGAAAGACTCAATAATTATGAAACAATAGACTGAAGACTTTAAACAGTCTTTTTGCTTGGTCTCTCATTTTAGGAGAATATTGTGATCACTCTATAAAGAACAGCTTTATGATTTTTATTATATTTCAGATTTTTTTTAAAGTAGAAAGGCTGAATTTACTGTTATCAATGACAACCCTAGGTCTACTTACTGTGCCCTCAAGAGGATACAATCAGCATAACTCTCATATATTCTCAGGATTGGATTCAGAACCACCACAAGTCATAACATAGATTGCATCTTTAGTGGTAGATCTATCACAGGAAAATCAACTCTTTAGGGCAAATTACTTCTTCAGCTAAATGTCAGTCACTCTAACCAGTATCGGAGTAAAACAAAAAAGTAATCACTAAAAGAAATATACAGCATTTAAAAAAAAAGTTTTCAATAGATTGCTATCTTGTGTTTTCTGTAAATGCTAAAGTTTGTCTTGTCATGTTTTGGAACTATGTGAATTAAAAAAGGAGGAGTAAGTATGTGAGCATTTCATGGGTTAGATTCACCTACCACTGTCTTTCATAGTTGTATACATTTAAAGATAATCAATGAAAACTGATTTCTCTTTGTAAGCAATTTCCTGTACTGCCAAGAAGAGTAACAGTCCTGGCACTAATGAAGGGGAAACAGAAAGCAATACTTACTGTAAAAAGGAAAAGTAAAAAAGTACCTAGTCATGATTCTCTATCCAGGTAAGCTGCCAAAATCAATCCAAGTTTATGAGTGGAGAAAAATAATGTGCTCCCAGTTATTCCTGTTCTCCAAAAATGTGGCATTCATAAACAAGCTTTAAGAATCAATACTTTTATCTCTACTCTCTGAAATACCTTTGTTAGTCAAGTTCCAGTTACAAAGGACCTCACTCTGTTCAAATGTTAAGCTGAATCTTGAAAAGGTGAAAAAAACAAGTTTAACATTTGCCCATGTTCGCCTCATCACCCAACAGAGGAAAATCAGAAACTAGAATAAAAACCAGAAGTGTGGAAAATGTCATATTAAGAACTTTCATTTGTTTCCCAATACATTTGTTTTCTGTGGTACTGTCCCTTCCAGTCCAAGAAGAACTCCACCCTTTCTCTCAACACTACTGGGCAGTCCCAGGGACCAGAGATAACCTGATTGGCTGTTCTGGGAAGGAAAAGAGAACTCAAGGGATAAACATTCCTGGCTTCCCTTTTCTGGATCCTCTCAGTAACTCACACCAAAACTAAGAAATTCACTTTTCCTTTATAACAAAGTTACAAATATGCTCTGAAGGATTTTCTATTCTCCCCAGTTTTCTACTGTATCTATCAATGCCATATTTCCAGAGTGGACTCCAAATCTGACAGACTCGGCCAGTCAGCTTGAAGAACAGAGGTGAAAAATTCAGTGGAAAAACATATAATGTACAATTAAGATCATGTGATCAGAGGAAGCAAAACAAAACTTGCTGAAGGAAGCTTTTCTCCGGTCTTTATCAATAGAAATGTCCAGTCTGGGAGAAATCAAGCATCATTTTCATGAATATTCTCCTTTGTCTATGGCAAGGTCTCCAAGAACAGGTAAAATCTTAAAGCTATAATACTAACATCAGTTCTTTCCAGTGGTCAGACTTGTAGCTAGGACAATGTCATTAAAGCTGTGTGATTAAACTGCTTCCACTAGCATAGTGAGTAGAGAGCTGACCTTGGAGTCTGGAAAACCTAAGTTCCATTCTCATTATAACATTATAACACTTAATACTGGCTGCATGACTCCAGGAAAGAGATTTAAACTCTCAGTGCTTCCAGTCACTAAGTGTAAACTGAAAAACAAGAAAAAAAGTTCCAATCTACATTGTAGAAGTACTTCATCAAGAACTCCCTATAAGTAAGGAAGTCTCAAGTCCCCTTCCCAAAATACACCATTTATTTGGACATACCATGTAAGACCAAGTTTTTTTTTAGTTATTCCCAAATTTCATCACCAATAAAAAATATCATAGGGTAATGCAAACAGCATAGCCCTCAAAAATTCTTTTCATTTCCATATGAAATCTTCATCACCAAAAATTTCATTATGAAATCTCAATGTAAAATCGTGGCGAGATGATGACTGGGAATGTAAATTCCATCTTCCCTGCTCTGTTTCCAATCTAATCCAGCACTATCACCCCATACAGGTGAATTTGACATGCATGATGCATCATGCTTCAATGGATATGTGAAACAAAATTGCTCCTGTAGAGTAATGTAGAATGATTCCAATGAGATCCTTTAATTCTGTCCTACCATTAGAGGCGCAACACTATGTAGCCTATCTTACTGTTAAATGGTGTCAAAACAAGAAGGATAAGGACCCCACCGGAAAAGTAGCAACACAAATTAAAATAGAAATTACAGGAACCAACCTGAAAGTTACACAAAAAGAAAGTGGTCACTTACCGCCTAGGAACTGAATTCCTCCTGCCACCCTGCCCACTGTTCTTGAGATGAGCTCAGACACACAGCAACCCATGAGAGCAGTCAGTGCCACCAGGAGAAGGAGACCGCAGCCCAGTCCGGTCACTACGGTACAGATCCTCCATTCTGCGCTGGGGATACCTTGAAATGAGGCATAGCGCCCACATTCCTCCACCATCACCATCGTCTGGCGATTCTCATCATGTACTGGGTATGAGCACCTCCGGAAAGTGCCAAAGGACACCGGTTTCCCCATTTGCGATCCCAAAAGCCAATAAGGCATGAAGAATCCTACACAGGAAGCCGCAGCACAGAGAAAGGAGAGCAGCGCCCAGATCACACCTGTGCACGTGAGGCTGGATGTCATGATTTCTTCCAAAAACACTAGATGTGGCAATGAAGACCCACAAAGGACCAGAACTAAGTTGTTCCTGAGAATGAAGGAGAGTATTGATACGTCAAAGAAAGACTCACAGGAAGTCTTAATCCTTTAGCTTTGGAAAATTTCTTGAATGAGGCAATCTTGAATCTTACTGGCCATCAACTTCTTCTGTAGTAAGGATAATAGTCCCTATTGAAACAACAGGAGGGGAAATAAAGTTAAATGTACTGAGAAATGTGATCACACCAATTCAGCTGACCCAGTTTGAAATTCTAGAAAGTTCCAACATTTCATAAGTAATTTTCATTATAAGCCTAGTTCGGTGTGTCTGGCTCTGTCCTCCCGCAGTCTCCGCCAAATAATTACTGACAGCTATGTACTTAAAGACATACATGCCTTCTATTTGTCAAGTTGGTGAATTCATGTACAGGCAATAAAATTAATACAGAAAATTCACTAGCAGTAAATTTATCATGAGGTTTTAAAACAAAATGAGCCATATTATTGATTGTTTACTTTCTTAGGTCACAGCCTCCAAACATGTTTTGTTTCCAACATGGCTTTCCCAAGCTTTTATTCTCCAAATTCATTCCAAGAGTAGGTACAGACTTTATCTGAGTACCCTTAGAGATGTATTAGCTCACTGTCTGTGTACAGTAGACATCTAAAGTTGGGCTCCCTCCCCTTCACACACCCACACTGACACACAAAGTGGAGCATCTGGTCATTCCTTTAGCCTTAGCAATGACTTCCCTCCAGTGAAAATGAAAGCGTGTGTGTGTGTGTGTGTGTGTGTGTGTGTGTGTGTGTGTGTGTGTGTGTGTGTGTGTGTATAATCTCAGTAAAACCTACTTGCCCAACCCAATTCAGTGTGTCAACTTTCAACCAGAAAAATAAAGCAAGTTCTCCATTCCCTTCAACGAGGACCACGGACAGAATCGGAATGTACTTCTCTGTCCCTTATCTTTCCCCTCTCTAGACTCCTGACTCCCCAAAACTTTCCACAAAGGAGTGAGATTAGGAAAGAAATCCCGTCCACTCCAGCCTCTCTTGCTCCTTTACTTAAGGTCCCAGTAGAGCTTTTGGTTGCCCCGCAGGGTGTCTTAGGCTGGGCTCACTCTCCCCAACGCAGCCCTGAATGTCACTGGAAAGGAGATCTCTGGCTCCTTTCCGGACTTCTGTCAGCGGCAGGTCACTCTGGAGTTAGCCCGCCTGAGCTGTGCTGGGAGGAAGCAACCAGCAGAATCAGAGGGCCCTTCATCTACAGCTGGAGACTAGGAACCATCCTCACGCCCCCATGACCGGGGACACCCCAGCTTAAAGACGCACAAAGCCTCCTTTGCCAGGAGTTGGAGAGTCTTCGCTCGCTCTCCCCAATCCCCCGCCCCGCCCTGCCCTGGAGAGGGAAGAGAGTGGGGAAGGAAGGATAGGAAGCAGCACCTCCCGGGGGCAGACACCGAAATTAGACCATGGCAAAGGAGGGAGGACAGCTGGAAAGCAAAACTGCCTGGGACCCTGAAACCCGGAGCAGAAGAGCTCCCAGTGGTAAAGAGAGAGAGAAGAGAGAGGTCTCCTCTCTATCCCACATCCCCATCCCGGTCCGGGTCCGCCTGCCGGAGCTTGGGGCGCTGCACTTACATGGTTTGTAAGGCGGCTGGCTCCTTTCCTTCCCGGTCCCGGACGCACATGCAACTTGCTGCCTTTCCCGAGCAGTAACATCCACGAAAAAGACTCCCCAGCCTTCTCTTCTGCCTCCCGGCCAAAGACTGGGAGGCTGACTTTAGAAAGCTAGAATCCTGTGGGAGGCAAGGGCGCGCCGGGTGGACAGGTTTTCCAGAAGGGAAGGAGCAGAGATATTGCAAACTCTTCAGCTGCTGCTGCTTCTAGTGCTGCTGCTGCCTCCGCCGCCGCTGCTACGCTGAGCTCCAGTGAAGGAGGGAAGTGGACGCGCCGGGCGGCGGGGATCACACGCAGATGAACAGATCTCCCTTTGGCAGGCAAGGCACGCACAGCCAGCCTCCTCCTCTCTCCTCTCCAGCCCTCCCCTCACTCTGCTCCCCTCCCCCTTGCACCCCGTGGGACCCCTCCGCAGACAGAGCGCGAACTGAGGCGGGCGGATGAGGACATTCCTGGAGAGCTAGGAGGACTGTTCGTGGGGAGGAGGGTGGAGGAGGCAGGCAGTGGGCTTTCACACCCCCTCCCAAATGGGAGCGCCTCTCAATTGGGGAATAACGAGTCTAATAGTCTTTCCGTACCCCATCCCCCACCTAGCGTCTTTACTAAGTGGTGGTGGGACGTGGGGGAAAGGGTATGAGCCAGAAGACCAGGACGGACCAGAAGACGAAGACGGAGAATTGGGAAAGTTGGTTGCTTTCTTGTGGCCACCCTAGGGTGTTAAAGGAAGACACGCCCTCGTCGCCTCTGCCTCTTTACCTGTGTGTCTGGTATCCTTCTCCCCTTAAGAGATGCTCCCAAAAGGCAGCGCCTCCAAGTTCCAGGCAAAGGTTGGAAATCTCTTGTCTTTACAAGGTGAATTGCCTGCTGATGGGGCGCCTAGGACCCTGCTACTTTGGAAGGTCTCTAAGAGCTTGGGTGTGTAGCTCGGAATGGAAGAGGAGAGTAGGAGCTTTGTTTGCGGGTGGTCAGGGACAGCAGCCGCCGCCTCTGGCAGACAGCTATTGAAAAGGTCAAGGGAAGCAGCTACTGGCACATAGTTTCCCCTGGCAGAGTCCAGTCACTTGGGAACATTTCCACAGGCGTGGCTTACGAGTGGTGGCCCGAAATTATAGCAGATCTGCCCTTTTGACGCCTGGAGCGCTTGAAATCTTCCAGACATTAGCTCTAACCCTTTTGGAAATTAAGTTCAGTTTTAAAAGAGTGATTAACTATAGTTTGTGAATTCTCAGCTGAAGGCTTTCAAAGATATCTGTGAACGGAAGAACCTTCTCTGACCTGGAATAAAGTCTGCCTCTTAGGTTGTCAAAAGCCATGAGGGAGCAAGTATATATTAAAGATAAAACAGATATATTTCAAATATATAATTGCATATGTTTTTAAAAGTGAAATATTTAATTACCAGTTACCCTGAGATCGAGACCATTGAGTTTCTCATCAACAGAAGTTGGAAATACGGCTTCTTTTGTTTTGTTTTGCTTTGTTTTCTTTTCTCCAAAGGTTTTTGAATTGATGTTTCAACAGTTTGCAAGAAAATTTTTAAAAAACTAAAAAACCTATTAAGCTCATAGTAGCACAAGTAATCTTTTCCTTGAGGTTCATTTTTTCTCCCCATAAGATTTTAATAATGAATAATAAAACTGTAAGTATAAACATAATATATTTGAAATATAAGGAAATGTGAGTGTACATTGTAACTGTATTGACAGTAAACAGCAGGGCCTCTGATTTAGTCTAGCTAGAGCACAACTTCATAGAGTGGCCAGCATGTGTCTCGGTCACTCTGGGGAAATGGGGAAATGTGGAAATGTGATTCCCTGCAGAAGAATCTGAATCTTTGGAATGACCCGGAAACCCTTGGTAATCCTTTAGTTCCTTCTGTCCCCTAAGGCTACAGGAGGAGTGGTAGGCTTTATCAGAGAGGACTAGACAGAATCTGGGAGTGGCCAAATCTGTAGACTTTAAAGATAAGTAATCTGCTATCTGGCTCCCTCTTTCTTCCTATTAGACCAACCTGCCAGGACTTTTTTGAGCCTTTTCTGGAGAGCTGATGATGCCCTCTTCCCATCTGGCAAAATGGGAAACTGATTTGCTTACCCTTAGAAGTCAGCAATTTGCTGTCCTAGATGAGCTTGAGAATCTCTCAAAGCCCTAGTTGCCTCTTCTGATTTGTGTTTCTTTCCTGAGTATAAGCGATGGAGCAGACATGGACATTTCTAGCTTTGGAGGCTACCTCTTGAGTTGGAGAGGCTGGGAGCTCCTGTGTCCTTTACTGGAGCTAGCTGTTCTTAGATTGGTCTCTGCAACAACTGTAGTCCTTGGAGACGATGACCATTGAGGATAAGCCCGTCCCCTAGTCTGGCTTGTGAGAAAACATGATCTTAGAGGGAAGTATTTAAACAGTGAAAGAGAAATAAATGTCAATTCACCAGTCTTGAAAAACACTTTGTTTTAGTATTTTAAGGTTCAACCTTGCAGAAAAGTACAATGATAGTTACATTGCTGCTGATGTTATTTACGTCTTTGTCAGTGCATGTTTGTGAGTCTCATGTTAGATGTTCCTTTTGAGTGAAGGAAAGAAGAGGCAGTCCTACATCTGATTTACATTGAATACCTTTCTTTTCTTCCATTCTGGGGAGACCCTAAACATGATTCAATCCTAAGCTTCAAGTGATTCTCCTTGAGTCTCTAAGGGGAGGTCATAAAGAGCCAGAGAGTACATGAAAAGAGACTGTGATTCTTCTCCCTAAGTTACAGGTCCAGTTCAGTCTAGTTCCCAGAACATTGAATCCAGTCTCTTTAGAGAGAAAGAAGGTGAGTACCCCAGTAGTGGTTTCCCTGGAGGTGCTATTGTTTATCCTTCATTTTTGAAGAGAATAGGTGACATCACTGGGTAACATCTTGATTTATGCTTGAATGGTAGGAGATCATCGGCCTCACTCTCTCTTCCATTCAGGTCATTGAAGTCCAGTAGTAAGTCAAAAAAATCAAGATGACTGGTGATTGCCCAGGATTCAGTGGATGACCTTGGTTTCTTAGAAGTCTGACCAAGTTCTAAGCACTTCACAGTGCCTGCTTCAGCTATCTTCATGGTAGTTAAAACAAATTTGTCCTTATCTACCTCATTCAGCAGAGAGATGTCTTCATGTGTTTGGGAGAGACATCCTTCTAACTCACTAACAGGTTTGAGACCTGTTGTCACTGCATATGCTACAACTTCTTGGAGCCACAGGTGAGAATTGGGTGACAGGTAGATGAGCAGCCCTGGAAAGGGCTCAGCAAGTCCTCCTATCAGAGGTGCTAATCCTCACTGAACACCCCATACACCCCTCCCTAGAGATGGCTATAGTCCAGGCCCAGAACTCTGTGATATGGTCATTACTCTATCTATTTTGCGAGCTAGCTGCAACATAATATTGTTAACTAGTAGAATTTCAAAGAAGAAAAACAACATTATCCCTATACTCAAGAAGTTCATAATCTACTAGAGAGATTGGGCATGTATGCAAGTAAATATAATACAAAGTAGGTTATGGTGGAGGCAATTAGGTGATACAATGGATAGGGTGCTCAATCAGGAGTCAGGAAGAGCCAAGTTCAAATTCAGCCTCAGACGTTTACTAGCTTGTATGACTGGTCAAATCACTTAACCTCTGTTTTCCTCAGTTCCCTTTTCTATAAAGTGCGGATTGGTTGATTAGTTGTCCTTCATTCTTGAATAGGATCAAAATTACATCACTATGTTAAAGTCAAGTGACAATGAATATGTTTGACTGTGGCTGATCAGACCAATATGAGGTCAGAATACTCTGTCACAGGTCTGGCACAAATAGTCCATGTGAATATTTGGGGTAGATTCTCTAAATCTATACATCGAATGTTTCTCTTGAGCTACTTCAATTCTGCTTTGCTCATACAACATAGGACCTTCTCTGATGAGGGCGCACCATGCTGGGAGGTCCTATGCCAGTGTCTCCCATGTCAAACAATCAATTCCAAAGTTGTTAAGAAAGACCTTGAGAGTGCCCTTACATTGCTTCTAATCATACTGGATTTTGTGTTATCTATAAGTATGTGAACATTCCATGTACCTGTGCGGAATAGAATCGTCTTTGCAGACATTTTTGTACATTTTTTTGTGTGTTTCAAATGTAGGGTGGGATCCCCTTCTGTCTCCGTAATCATGCCCAGATTGGGTAAACAGACAATTTTTAGGGCACCTTTTCTAGCCCCTTCCTCACACCAGAAGGTGAGTAGTATAATCCTTAAGAGGCTGCTCAGACACCCAGGGGGCAGCTGAATTCCACTGCTACTTCCAATGAGAAGATGATCTTTATGGTCTGGGCTGCCTGTCGTCAGGGTTAGGACTACAGCAACCAGTGTATCCGTACCTGCTGCTTCATCACTTGCCTGTTGCCACAGGGCTTTGAGATATGTAAAAAAAGTTTTGAATGATGTCTTTTGATTAGTGTGTGAATTGTATTTAAGTGAGGCAGAGTTGCACAAAGTAGCTGACCTCTCTCTCTCTCTTCCAGAGTCATCACAATCCAGTGGCAGGACAGAGTCGAAACAACTGGTGATACTTGAGATGCAGTGAATGACATTCGTATCTTTGATGTCTAACCAAGGTCTAAGAAAGAGCTCCACAGCACTTGCTTCAGCTGCCTTCGTGACTGTTGAAGCAAGTTGTTCTCATCTGCCCATTTCATCAGGGGAAGTCTTCACATGCTTGGGGTAGACACCCCTCTAATCCACCAACAGGTTTGAGACCCCTCAGTTACCCTCAACCTGCTTTATCCTGACTTTTGAAACAGTTATCCGAGGTGTGGCCTCTGTGCATGCTACGGCTTCTTGGAACCATAGGTGAGAGTTAGGTGGATCAATTGGACACCAAAGGTGGAAGGCTGTCCAGAAAAGGGCTTGACAGCCCTCACACCTGAGGGACTAGTCTTCCCTGAACAGACCCCACACCCCTAAAATGGGATAATCAAAGCACCAACCTCCTAGGATTGTTGGATCAAATGAAATAATATGTGCGAAGTGCTTTATAAACCTTAAAGTGCTACATAAATGCTAGCTATTATGATAACATAAAAAACAGATTGAAACAAAGTATTCTAGGAAAATTTTAATATAATAGTGTCAAACATACTGGAATTGGAAGGGGCCACAGACCTAGAGTCCATTTTGTATCTCTCTTTGTTTCAAGGGTTGCAGTTATCATCATCACCATAACAAACTGCGATTGGGAAGCCTTTCTGTACTTCATAAGGTTGGCTGGTCCTCGTAAAGTAGACACTGCCTATCATATTCAAAAGCTTTCCAGATTGGCAGAATTTAGCAGGGATTGTGCTTCCCTGACATAACCTTAGAGAGCCTAGGGTAAATTCTATACCATTAAGCATCAGAATAGGATTTTTGTGAAGGTATAACATTGACAGTATCTGAAAGAGGGAACAGAGCATGCTAGGAATCACATAGTTTATAGGCTATGAATAAACATTCTTTTCAGTGTTGGAATTCCAAATGTGAAATCCTTGTCCAAACACCAATGATGAAACAAATTATATCAATATTGTTTATGTAAATCATATCAATACCAATTGATTATATTTTATATTATATATGACATATAATATGTATATATATTAAATTATATCAGTATAGTTTCCCTTTGAACAGAATCCCAGGTTATAATGAGAAAATTGTAGCTGAATGGAAGGAAGGCTCACAAATTTTCCTCGAAGCAAACCTAGGAATAGGCAACACTGGTATATTCAAAGGCAACAAGAATATAATTTCATAAAACAAAACAAACAAATAAAAAACTTGGTCACCTCACCTTGTGATTCTCATGAAGAATATAAATTAAGATTCTATGTGAGAATAATTGTAGTTTGTGTGCCAGAATCTGTAGCAGAGGATGAAGATGAGAAATCTAGGAAGAATGTCGCAAGATTCTGCAAATCAAGTCAAAAAGTACCTTGAAACTCAGTGGCTTCAGTGTGAAGATGGATGGACACAGGGAAGGATAAAGAAAAATGTTTTAAACTAGGAATCAGGATTAAAAATAAAGGAGGTCAAATCATTCATGTTATTAATATTTTCTTAAAGGATAGAGTCAGAAAGTACCAGATGAAGCAAACACAAATCTAAATTGCTGAATGTGAAATTAACTATATTTTCATAGCCAAAAAAAACCCAAAACAACCTGGTTATTGACATGAGAGTAATTTCCAAATCAGCTGTTTATTTACAGGCAGATAGATGACTTGCTGGAGGAAGCAAAGTTCAATATAAGCACCAAATTGATTGACTGAATAAAAAAAATAAAGAGGAATATATTACATTCAATTACAAAGTCTTCAACCTGACTTATTTAAACAAGCTGCTAATGCTGAACAATAGGAAATGGATAAAAGTAGCCTGATTTTGATAATTTCTTACAGAAATTTCAGTAATGCTTGGGGCAGAGACAAGATGGTGGAGTAGAAGGACAGATCTGCTCTAGCTCTTCCCCCATAACCTATAAAATATCTGTAAAAAATGACTCTAAAAAAATTTTAGAGCAGCAGAAGCCACAAAATGACAGAGTGAAATAGATTTCCAGGCCAAGACAGCCTGGAAGGCCGACAGGAAAGGTCTATCACACCAGACTTAGAGTGGAGTGCAGCCCAGGGTGGGCCATGCTGCACAGACAGGACTGGAGCAGGCTTCAGGGTATGGAATCACAGGCAGCTGGTGCAGGTTACCAAATTTCTCATCTCACAAATGCCAAAGACAGCTTCAAAGGTCAGTAAGAAAGCTCTTTCACCTGGATGAGAGGGGAGCGCTGATCCAGCCCCAGCCCTGACCTCAGGGCAATGGCAACCACTGTGGTAGCAGCGTCCACTTTTGGAGCCCTAGGCCTAAAGACCCTGGGGAAATCGAGCAACGGATCTGGTTGATCTGAGTGATGGTTCTAGGGTGAGGAGGAGCACTAGTGTGGTGGACCTGGTGGTGGCTGTGGAGAAGGAATCCAACTCACAGTTCCAGGAAGAAAAGAGTGCTTGTGTTGCTTACACACAAGAGTGTAGGGCAGGAGAGGAGTAAACTCCTCTCCCTTGATTGTGTCACCTTAGAGGAACAGAGAACTTACAGGTCCCTAGAGATATCTCAGAGAACAGCTGCACAAAACCTCTGAAGCTTAGGGTAGTATATTCTCCACTTGACAAAGGACTCAAAAGTCAGGTAACTGTCTGGGAAAATGTCCTAAAAGGGGAAAAAAATAAGACTATAGAAGGTTACTTTCTTGGTGAAAAGGCTATTTTCTTCCATCCTTTTGGATAAGGAAGAGCAAAGCCATCAGAGGAAGACATCAAAGTCAAGGCTTCTACATCCAAAACCTCCAAAAAAAGTATGCAATGGTCTCAGGCCATGGAAGAGCTCAAAAAGGATTCTGAAAATCAAGTAAGAGAGGCAGAGAAAAAATTGGAAAGAGAAATGAGAGTGATGCAAAAAAAATCATGAAAAGCAAGTTAATAGCATGCTAAAGGAGACTCAAAGAAATGGCTGAAGAAAATAACACCTTTAAAAAATAGATTAACCCAAATGACAAAAGAGGTCCAAAAATGAGGAGAAGAATGCTTTAAAAAGCAGAATTGACCAAATGGAAAATCAAGTTCAAAAATTACTGAAGAAAATAGTTCTTTAAAAATTAGAATGGAGCAGATGGAAGCTAATGACTTTATAAGAAACCAAGAAATTATAAAACAAAACCAAAAGAATGAAAAAATGGAAGACATTGTGGAATATCTTGTTGGAAAAACAACTGATTTGGGAAATAGATCCAGGAGAGATCATTTAAAAATTATTGGTCTATCTGAAAACCATGATCAAAAAAGTGCCTAGACATTCTTCCAAGAAATTATCAAAGAAAACTGCCCTGATATTGTAGAACCAGAGGGTAAAATAGAAATGGAAAGAATTCACCAATCACCTCCTGAAAGAGATACCCAAAGGAAAACTCCTAGGAATATTGTAACCAAATTCCAGAGTTCCCAGGTCAAGGAGAAAATATTACAAGCAACCAGAAAGAAACAATTCAAGTATTGTGGAAATACAATGAAGATAACACAAGATTTAGCAGCTTCTACGTTAAGGGTTCAAATGGCTTGGAATATGATATTCCAGAGGTCAAAGGAGATAGGATTAAAACCAAGAATCACCTACCCAGCAAAACTCAGTATAATACTTCAGGGGAAAAAATGGAATTTCAATGAAATAGAGGACTTTCAAACATTCTTGTTGAAAAGTCCAGAGCTGAATAGAGAATTTGACTTTCAAATACAAGAATCAAGAGAAACATGAAAAGGTAAACAGGAAAGAGAAGCCTTAAGGAACTCATCAAAGTTGAGCTCTGTTTACATTCCTACATGGAAAGATGTTTATTTGTAAGTCATGAGATCTTTTTCAGTATTAGGATAGTTGGAGGAAATATGTGTGTGTATGTATGTCTGTGTGTAGGTGTGTATGGATATGTATGTATGTGTTTATTATATATGTGTCAGTATGTATATGTACATGGGTGTATGTATGTATATATGTGTGTATGTATGTATGTGTGTATATAAATATGTATAGACAGAAAGTACAGGATGAGCTGAATATGAAGAGAGAATACCTAAAAAAATTAAAATTTCCTGTTGAATGGAATGTACTAGGAGTAAGAGAAAGAGAGGTGGAATATAGCAAATCATCTCACATAAAAGAGGGAAGAAAGAGCTTTTACAATGGAGGGGAAGAGGGGGGAGATGAAAGGAAATAAGTGAGCCTTACTCTCATGGGACTTGGCTTAGAAGAGAATAATACACACTCAATTGGATATGGAAGTCTATTTTACCCAACAGGAAGGCAAGGGGGAAGGGATAGGAGAGGGAAGATAATAGAAGAGACAGAAATTAGGGAAAGGAATAATCAGAAGTAAACACTATTGTGGGAGGACAGATCAAGGGAGAGAATGGAATAAATGAAGGGCAGGACAGGACAGAGGGAAATGTGATTAGTCTTTTACAACATAACTACTATGAAAGTGCTTTGCATTGTTATACATGAATGACCTATATTGAATTGCTTGTTTTCTCAATGAGGGTGGGTGGGGAGGGAGGGAGAGAATATGGAACTCAAAGCTTTAAGAATGAATGTTAAAAATTGTTTTAGCATGCAACTGGAAATTAAGCTATACAGGCAATGGAGTATAGAAATCTATTTTGCCTTACAGGAAAATAGAGGGGAAGTGGGATGGAAGAAGGGTGGGTAATAGAAGGGAGAACAGACTGGAGGAAGGGGTAATGGGGTGCATGCTGTCCTGGGGTGGGAGGTGGGGAGAGATGGGGAGAAAATTTTGAATTCAAATTCTTATGGAAGTGTATGTTGAGAACTGAAAAACAAATAAATTGTACATTTTTTATAAAAGAAGTTTCAGTAATGTAAAGCAGTTATCACAATAAAGTGACAAAAAGAGCTCAGAAACTTTCTCTCAAAAATACTAACTTCTTAGGGAGAAAGACAGGGTAACTAAGGACAAAACTGATCTAGAACAGTGATTGCTTCTTAAATTGTAGGTTACAACCCCATATAGTGTCACAAAATATTGGGCGGCAATAAAAGGTTTCTGAATCTGCAACAATCAAAAATTCAAAATCGAGTGAAATGAATCTGAGGTGTTTCTGGCAGCACTTGCCCATGTTACATTGGGTAATTTCCCTGTAGCCTTGATTCTGAACACAAAGCCCTCAGGTCGTGCAACATAAGCTAATGTGGTCAGCTAATGCTGCTGAAACACACAAGGGGTCTGGAGTAGAAAAAGTTTAAGAAGCCCTGATCTAGAGTACATATTCACTTGTAAAACACTACAGAAAAACACAGTGCAAGATTATGAGTTTTATTGCTTCACAGAACATAAAAAAAAGAGTAGAAAGAAGGATTAGTCCGCAAAAAGTTTTGTAAAGCAATCAACCAAGTAGAGCCATCCTAAGGACATACATAGAAGGGACAATAAAAAAATGGAAATGAGACTAATCTGTTAGCACTTTTCGCATCATGACAGAGGAACTACCCATTTGGACTTTAAAAGCTCAATGCCTGATATATATGAGGAAATGGAAATACTGGACCTTACTCAATAAACAATAAATCTGTGCTGGAGGCAACACAATCTTGAAAGCACTTCAGGATTGATTTCAAGAGATCTAAAGAGAGGAAGATATCAAATAAGTGAGAAAAAAAGAATGGAATTACCATTTCCTCCTTTAAAAAAAAGATGGTCTAAAGGACATCAACAACTAAAAGATCCTCCAGATATCACCTTATTTGAGAATGACATTGTTATCAGTTCTAGATTGACTTTAGTCCCAGTATACTAAAAGGTCTCCTAAATCACATCCATGAAAACTCAAAACGGATACAACCTATGCATTCCCACCATTACAGACTGGGTCTAACTCAGGTAATTTAGGTCTCTAATTGAAATGGAAAGAGACTTTCATTTATCAGTTAACAGAAAGAGGTTTATTGAGGTTTAGTAGGGGAAGCACATTCAGGGCAGAGAAGGGATGTTCATCTAGGATAAAACATTGATTCAGGTAATTACAGTTTTCATTGCTGCTCACACTGCTGATCTGTGGGCACAAACTGGAAGGAGGAACTCCAGTCCCTTATGCCCTGAATATTTTGTATCCAGGTAGCCAAAAAGTCACATCAATGGCCTGGGCCTTAGTCCTCTGAGCCAATTAAATCTCAATGACAGTTTCAATATATTTTAAGGAAAAAAATTACCTTAATTTGCATGAGGAGTGGGAAGGGTGATTCTGGGATTTTGTCCATCCTGTATGACTGTCTATATATTCCCTTAAATTTATCACAAAGGATTCATATAAAATTGGGGAGCCTTTCTATTTAATTCTGTTGAAATTGTGAGTATGCCATTGGTGCACTCAGGCTATCCATCAGTTATCCCTTGCTCTTGCCAGCACATCAGCCCGTTTTCTTTGTCAGTTATACTTTTCTTTGATAACATCCTTTACACTGATCCTTCATGATTTCTTTTGTCTAATGTGTAGCAATCTGCTTATGTCCAGCATATAACCTCCCTATCACCCATCATCAACTTCAGTTCTTAGGATACTATAGTGTTTCATGACTAACAACCATATAACATCATGAGAAGAATATTAGTATAAAAAGATGGTTCTTTATTTCAGGGAGAAGCATGAAGTTTTTCAAATGACTTTCTATTTTCCCAAAGGCAATCTAGCTCACTTTCCTCCTGTTTAATTCTGGGGCCAACTCATTGTCCATTTGTAGAAACTGTCTAAGATATACATAGTGATGATGAACCCTATTGATTGCCCATCCACTTTTGTGTCATTGTCCGGACAAGAGGCATTCTTTATTCACTTGATTTTTCCCATATGGATAGCTAGGCCAAATTATTTTCATTAGGTACAGATCTCATTTAGAAGGCTCTGCAACACTTTGGGGCTTTATGGAATCAGCAAAATCTCATGTGCAAACCTAGATACCTCATCATCTATAGTCATCCAAGTGGAATAAATAAGTCATAGGAAAAATCAGTTCAATCTTTTAGAATCACAAATATTCATAGAAAGATAGAACACATAAAATCCTTGGACTATCTAATTTAATTCCCCAATTTTAAAGATGAGAAACTGGATCCTGCAAAGATTAAGTAAATTCTTCAAGGTCACATAGTCAGTTGGTGGCAGAGTATAGAATTGAAAGCAGGTTTTCTGATTTTTAATCTGGTTCTCTTTAAATTCTATCATGGTATGAGATTCTGTCATACTTTACAAAGTTATATATTAATCTTATTTTCCTTCTGGAGTTCCTGCATCTACACTTGAATTGGTAGTATGAACAAGAATTTTGAACTTCCATTAGGGTATCTTCAGAAAATGTATATTCAGTAATTTCCATATCCTAGTGAGTTCTGCTGCTGCAGATTCCTACCCTGGCTCTCAAGCAAAAAGCAATTCCTTTCCCAATTTACCAAAGGTGTGTCTTTGTTCTAGCACAGAGAAGAATGACTTCAGCTGTCACAGTTTGGCATTTCCCTCTTGGGAGTTTGAGCAATAGCTTAAATGACAACAGATGTTGATGTGGGAGGTCCTACTTCAAAAAAATAAACCCTTCAAAATACTGTCATCCTTTTTGTGTAGAAGTAGAATAATGACGATATAGTCCTGGTCCATTGTGATCTGTTTCAAGCTGGGCAAGCCTTGTCTTAGTCATCATTAGCCCCTAAAGCAAGGAAGCCCCACAGCCATCATCAACAGACACAAGAGAACATATGGGGATAATACTTCTTGGAGGGGGATTCCAAATACCAGCATTCTGAATTCTGTTGAAAACTATGGGATAGATGAACTCAAATTCCTTCTGTCAAAAATCCAGTTCAGTCTCCTCATTATTTTTAGTCATCCACTCTCACTGCCTTAGATCCAAATGGCAAGTCCATACTACTTCATGCTGAATATTGCTGAATATTCATTTCTACACCATTTAGACCTACTCCTCCCCAGGCTCATTCCAGCTGGTTCAGGCAATTCCAAGTACACTTCCCTGAATTCTCTAGAACCTTCCTTCTGTCTGCAACAAACTCTTATATTCCTGAACTTTCCGACCATTATTTCTTCTATCTCGTCATTTTAACTTAAACTTGACAATCTCCTACGAGTCTTTGGTTCTCTCTAGTGTAGGCCACACCATCATCATCATCCTCACCAGAGGAACTAGAAAACAAATTGCCAACACTTGCTGTATTATGAAGAAAGCAAGGGAGTTCCAGAAAAAATCATTTACTTCTGCTTCATTGATTACACTAAAGCCTTGGCTGTATGAATCACAACAAAATGTGGCAAGTCCTCAAAGAGATGGGACTACCAAATCATGTTATTTGTCTCCTGAGGAGTCTGTATGAGGGTCAAGAAGCAACGTTCAGAACTGAATATGGAACAACTAACAGATTGGTTTAAGATTGGAAAAAGACAAAGCTGTATATTATTGCTTTATTTATTTAACTTATATGTAGAGTACATCATGTGAAATGCCAAGCAGGATGAATGAAAAGCTGGAATTAAGGTTACTATGAGAAATATCAACAATCTCAGATATGCAGATGATACCACTCTGATAGCAGAAAGTGAAGAAATAAGAAACCTCTTGATGAGGGTGAAAGAGCAGAGTATAAAAAATGGCTTGAAGTGAAAAACCTCAAAATAACTAATCTCTTGGCAACTGGTCCCATCACTCCCTGGCAAATAGAGGGAGAAGAAATCCAAGCAGTGTCTGATTTTATATTCCTGGGCTCAAAGATCACTGCAGATGGCAACAGTAGCCCTAAAATTAAAAGACCTTTGATCCTTGGAAGGAAAGCTATGGCTCATCTGGATAGACACTAAAAAGCAAAGACATCACCTTGCTAACAAAAGATCTGTATAGTCAGATATAGCAGTAGCAACGTGTGGCTGTCAGAGTTGACCTATAAGGAAAGCTGAACACTGCAGAGTCAATGATTTCAAATTGTGGTGCTGGAGAAGACTTCTGAGAATCCCTTGGACAGCAAGGAGATCAAATCAATCCATACTTAAATTAATTCAGACTATTCAATGGAATATGAGGTGCTGAAGCTGAAATTCTTTGGCCATATAATGAGAAAGCAAAACTCACTGGAAAAAATCTTGATGTTGGGAAAAACTGAAGGCAAGAGGAGAAGGGGATGGCAGAGGATGAGATGGATAGATGATGTACAAGATGAGCTTGGGCAGACTTTGGGAGATAGTGGAGGATAGAAGGCCTAGTGTGCTATGGTACATGACATCACATAACAAAAGTATTTTGGTTCACAATATGCTGTACATGTTATCTTACTCTCCTCTTCTCCAATTTACAGGACCAGGAAGAAGGTTGACATTTCTGTTGCTTATGTATGTATGTGTGTATGTGTGTGTGTGTGTATATATATATATATATATATATATATATATATATATATGTATATATATATATATATATATATGTATATATATATATATATGTATATGTATATGTATAGGGAGAGAGAGAGAGAGAGAGAGAGAGAGAGAGAGAGAGAGAGAGAGAGAGAGAGAGAGAAAACTTAGGGCCAGAGTTAAATCCTCTTATGTAAAAGAGGGAGTATAGCATATTTGTTGTTGAGACTGTTATGATTTGATCACTTGTTATTAAACATCTAATATAGGCCTATTATATAGGAAACACTTTCTACATGTTTTTTTATCTCTTATTAATTGTGGTTTTATACAGTATCTGCAGTTTCATGGACCACTTCAGATTGCAGGTCAGGGTCTGTTTTACCATGTATAGTCTTAGGGAGTTGTTTAAGGCACTCAGAACTTAGGCGCCTTGACTAGGGACCATTCAGACAACATGGATCAGATGTAGTTTGCCAGCTCAGGTCTTCCTAACTCCAAGACCATTTCTGAATTCACTCCATCACACTGTTTCTCTAGAGGCATTCAATAAATGTTTTTTAAGTTGAATTAAAAGAAGGGAGCTTGGAAAGAGTGAGAAAGTATATTGATTGCTTGGAATATTGGAAAGTAGTACAGAAAAAAGTGATTGAAGGAATACGGAGTAAATTAGACTATGCTGAAAGGTTGGTGCAGTGATTGTATGGGAGACAGTCCTAAGTGAGTAACTGAAATCATTAGCAAGTACAGAGCTGGATCCTCAGTTGTACATTGGGATCTTTGAGGGAAAGGCAGATATTATGAATAAGTTAGTGACTTGGACCACAGCACTCTCCCCTAATCATTGTAAATACCGATAGAGAAGTGTGTAATGAAAAGCAGCAAACCATATTTTGTTTCCTACAATCTGAATAATATATCTTTTGAACTTCTTCTAGTTCTTCTTTGGAAAGAGAGCATCTGGGGAAATAGGGCAACCCAAGGCATGGGGCATATCTGTCAGCAAACATTTAAGTATATTCTATGTGCCTGGCTCTGAGGATACAAAAACAGATAAAGGACATTTCCAGCTCTTAAGAAATTCACAGTTTTAGGGAGGAAAATGGAATAAGAATTTATTAAGCACTTGCTATGTGCTTTGCAAGTATCTTTTCATTTGGTCCTCACAACAATCCTGGGAGTTAGTTGCTATTTTTATAAAATCCCATTTTACAGATGAGGAAACTGAGACAAATGAGATTAAGTGACTTGCCTGGGCTCACACAGCCAGTAAGTATCTGAGGCCATATTTGAACTCAGGGATTCCTGATTCCAGCCCAGCATTCCATTAAGCCACCTAGCAGTCTGACGGGAGAGACAACATGCAAAAAAATATGTACAGACCTGACATATCAAGGACAAATTGGATTTAGGCTCAGAGGAATGGTATTAAGATTAAAGAGAACTGTCAGGTCTCTTGTAGAAGGTGGGACTTAAACTGAAATATAAAAGAAGACAGGAAGTCCAGGAGCCAAAGAAGAAGGAAGAGCATTTCAGGCATGGGAGGAAGCCTTTCACTGAAAATACTGGAAGTCGGGAGATGGAGTGTTGTATGCAAGGAACAGCCAGGAGATTGGTATCATTGGATCACACAGTACCTTGAGGGAAACAAGATGCAAGAAAACTGGAAAGGTAGGATAGAGTCGGACTATGAAGGATTTTAAAAGTTAAAAGATTTCATATTTAATTCTGGAGAAAAGAGAGAGGCACTGGCATTTATTGAGTGGGAATGGGGATGACATTGTCAGATTGGCACTTAGGAAGGTCACTTTGACAACTGAATGGAGGATGGACTGGAGTATGGAGAGACTAGACATCTGGCTATTACAATATTATAGTCCAGATCACTCCAGCTCTGTCATAGGTGCCTGGATGTCTGATTGGTGATTATTCATCATAACCAATCTGATGAAGATCCATCTTACTGCAACTTTACAGCCATCCTTTTGTCATGGACTTGTTCCCATGCTCCCACCTTCTACCTGTACCTCTGAGAACTGTAATCAAACCACATTACCATTCCTAGAAAGGACATGACTCCACTCACCAACTCATTGGGATTCCACTGACCAAAACCCAAAGCGGAACAAAACAAAAAACTTTCCTGACCCACCATTCCTCCCCAATGTGTATTATCTTCACTTATTAGTTTCCAGAAGACAAAGCTGATCTTGCTCTTTTTATTTATATCCTAGAGCTTTTCCTTTCACAGATTCTCTCTCATGTAAGTGGAAAAAAAAGTTTCGTATGCTATAAAAGTTTAATATACTATATTGTATTATCAGTTTTACATAGAGAAAAAACAGTCATAACATAAAACAGTCATGACTTCTGAGATCTGATCTTTGATCCTGCACTCTTTTTGTATGATAGCTGTTCATCTTCTATATGTATGTTTTAGAGCCATAATTCAATGGTTTTATACCTGTTTGCATTTACAATCTCAAAATCACATTAA
This sequence comes from Notamacropus eugenii, assembly GCF_028372415.1. NCBI lineage: Eukaryota > Metazoa > Chordata > Mammalia > Diprotodontia > Macropodidae > Notamacropus > Notamacropus eugenii. Next base: position 101,778,840 of record NC_092876.1, read on the forward strand.
AGCAAGCTTATTAAGATTTATATTTGATATTTTATGTGTTTGATAGCTTCAAAGCCCCTTTTTCTATGTAGATGCTTGTCTAGTTATTTACAATTCCTAAATGTAATCATTTTAATCTGGTTCTCTCAGACTGGGGACTCTCATGCATATTGTAGGTTATCAGCTCCTAGGAATTTTGTGTGGGTTATTCACTTAAAGTTTGCAAATGACTCTAGAAATGTAAAGCGCTATCTAATTTCTACCTATTATTATTTCATGAATGAAATTAGTGCACAGAGAATTTTAAACCAATAAGCTTATTCATAAAAAGAAGAAAAAAATATTAAAACTAAATGACCTTTGAATCAAAAGCAGACCTCAACAGCATAGCAACAGAATGCAAAATATCCCTAGCATTCCTACTTATAAATGACTGATCTAAGGCTCAACGCATATTTACCTATTGTGAAAGTAATATATAATTGTTTGATAATAAATTGCTGTCATATTTATGTTTCTTTTAACTTTCTTTTTCTTTTCTATGAAGATTAAAGGCTATCTTGGCTTTTTGATGATGTCATTATATTTTTTCTTCCAAATTGTATAATAAACTACTGAATTTAGAAAGCATGGGCAAGCATAATGACATTTACATTTACCCTGTGAAGTGTAAATACACTTTATAGTTTACAAAGTGCTTTTCTTACAACAGTACCATGAGTGAGGTACATAATTCTGCCTGTGAAGTGATGGGCAGATCACTACTTCTTCCTGGTCCTCAGTTTACTCATCTATAAATATGAGGGGTTGGATTAGATGGCCACAGGGGTTCCTTTGAATTTTAGATATCATGAACCCATCCTCCCATTTGACAGATGAAGAAACTGAGCCACTACTAATAATCTAGTAAGTCTTGCTCACAGGAGAGTTACTGAAGGAATTCATGAGGTACTGTTTCTAAAATACTTTTAAATCCATGGGAGTGAAAAGGAGGTCGGGAGCTTTTAACAAAATTAAACATATTAGCAATAGAAAAGTGATTTGTTAAGAAAAAAATCTTAAGGTAACTATACTATAGGTCCAAGTTGGATGATAAGATACTATGACATATACAATGATTATTATGTTTCATAAGTTTTAACCATAATTTTTATTATATTATTCATTTAGTGCAGTATTTATTAGCTACATGCTTAGCACCATATCTGACACATGGTAGTGGGTACTTTTATTACTGCATTTATTAGAACATTTATTAATGCTTGTTGACTTAACTTGTAACTTCCATAACTTCAAAATTAAATGTTTTTGAAATCTATATATAGTAAAAGAAAAAATCTCCATCAGAGATTGCTAACCACACTGCATGCTCCAGCATGGAGGGACTCTAGCCTCACAAGTAAAGAAAAAGAAAGCATGTCTGGCAGAAGATAAACTTTAAACATCAAGCTAAAATCAGCTGAAAATGATACCTGATATATTGTGATTGATTGATTTAATAGCCAGAAGGAAAAGAATGCTTTTATTGGTGACTAATGAAATGATAGGAAACAGAGAAGAAAGACAGAGGAAATACAAATGTTACCTAGAGATCCATAACTGAAGCTCTGAGATTACACAAACCATGTTCAATTTTAAAGGCTACTCAGTAATAATTCTTTGTTTTGGATTGCGCCCTCCACCCCCTTGGATTTGGCCTGAGAATATCAGAATTTGACTTGGGTGTAGTATCCTACCACAGAGATATCAAACATGATGCTGCACACAAGCCACATATCTGAGTACTGCCCAAACCAGGTTAAAATGCAATTCAGAAATATTTAGCACAAGAAAAAAAATACTATAAAACATAGATAATATTAGTATTTAGGATATTTTTAGTCAATATGTATCCTTAGGGATCCTTATGTATGGTTTCTATTTGTCTGATACCACAAAAGGAAAAGGGCATTCATTTCCCATATAAGCCCAGCTAGAAGAAATTTGGAATCAGAGGGTCTGGCTCTAAATCTCAGGGTTAACCTTTTATTTGGGCAAGTTATTTAACTTTTCTTGGCCTTGGTTTCCTTGTTATTAAAATGAAAGATTTGGGCTACATTAATTTTAAGACTCTTTCCAACTCCAGAGTAGTGATCATAAGTCTTGATGGTCACTCATTCTAATAAGGTATCAAATTTAGAATGGACTTTATTTGATCAACCCAAAAATGCAAAAGCATATAAACAGACAATATAACTCTTCTTACTTCTTTGGTGAATCCCACTTGCTCTGAGACTTATAGACTTACATAGTCCTCTAGGCTAAGTGTATTACCCTGGGAAGATCCTACCTCTGCTCCAGGATGAAAGTGCTCAGGATCGCTAGAGTCAAGTAACCCACACCTCTGATTAGCTCCACTTCCCAAGAACCTGCATAGTTCTCCAAACTTAAGACCATATATTTAGAAACAGAAGGGGTTGTAGTAGTCATGTAGTCTAATCCTATCATTTTACTGCAATAAAATTAAGATCCAGGTAGCCCATATAAGCTCAGAAGATCTTTATTCTAAATCCCACTCATATCCATGATTCTCAAGTCCTGAAGCAAGTCTAGGAGGTGAGAACTTTCCTTCACAATTCATGTAACAGTAACAGTAAAAGGCAAGGTTTGGGTTTGCTCCTCCACATTATCCATTCATTTATTCATTTAACAAATATTTATTAAAGTGCTGTTGTGCCAAAGCGATATTCACAGCACCTATGGCGACCATGAATATGCTGGCGCAATTCTGAATCATGAAATACAACAGACTGTTCACCTGGAAGACAGAACCAAAACATCTATTCAAACATCAGAAAGCCAAATCTATCATAGCAGCAAAATTGTGTACGCAATAACAATGCAGCCCCAAGCTTTCCCTCTGTTAGGCTTTCCACAAGCCAACTCCCTTAAATCACAAACAGGCTCTCTTAAACAAAATACCCTTCTCACATTCACAACCAGCTACCTGCTTGCCTGCATCCTTCAGTTCTGACTGCTCTCTGACTTCCTCTTGGTTCTGCCCTAGCTCCACCCCTTCCTATTCTATGTGACTTGACTCATGTGACTCAGGCTTCCAGGTGACTTAAGTAGGTCACATGGTCTATTAATGGATGGGAATGATCTTTCCATTAAGAAGGAAAAATGTATTAACAATTAGCAAAAAGTGCTTATCACATGCTTAAAGACATAAACACAACTGTCTCTGACTTCAAGAAACTTATCTTTTAATGTAGAAAATAACATACTAGTGGGAAATAAAGTACAAAATATAGAGAGTAATATTAGAGAAGAGCATAATGGAAACTGGGAGGGCCAGGATTAGCTTCTCAAAACATCTGATGCTTGAGCTGAGCTTTGAAGAAAGCCACAGACTTTGTGAGGTAGAAATGAGGACAAAGTACATTCCAGTCAAGTGAGACAATCTATGCAAAGTTACGGAGATGGTGGTTGGAATATCTTATAAGAGGAGTAACAAGCAAGTCAGCTTAATTGCAATGTTTAGTGGGCAAAGAAAAGTTAAGTACAATAAGCCTAGAAAGGTAGGTTGGATCCATAATGTAAAGGGATTTAAATGTCAAGGAGATGACTGTGTTTTATCCTAGAGGCAAAAGGGAGCTACTGGAGTTCCTTGAGAGAAAGAGTAAATCCTATTTGTGCTTTAGGGATGCAGATGTGTGGAGGGTAGATTGGTGAGGGAGGGGATGAGAAGCAAGGAGAACAACTTGTATTTTTGCAATAGTTCATGATAGAAGGGGTGGAAACCTGAACTAGGGTGGTGGCTTTGTGAGTAGGGGGAAAGGTGGATGAGAGAAATATTACAACTGTAGAGTCAACAAGATTTGACTACTGATTGTATGGGAGGGGTTATAAAGAGGAAAAAGTCTAGGATGACTCTGAGGTTATAAACTCAGGCAACTAGAAAGAAGGTGGTGTTCTCAAAAGAAATAGGAAAGGTAGGAGGAGGGGATGGTTTGGGGGGAAAAGCAATGAGTTATATTTTGGATATGGTGAAGTTGAGATGCTTACATATATAGTGCACAGTTAATACACAAAATTGATTTGCTGTTACTTCTGCTAAGCTAGTTTAATAGAAACACTAATTAGATCTTTACTTCTCAGTGCTAATGGTCAAACTTTATTAATCAAATGCATGCAAATATTAGTTTATATTTCCACAAGACAATACAAACATTAATCCCACTAGAAACACATCACTAACCAGATTTCCTAAGGTTTCCCATTAAACACATGACTCATCAATGACAAGATTCTCTCTCTGTCCAGCTGGAGACCATATGGCTTCCTCTGAGGTATTTGCCTGGCAAGTCTGCAAATCTCTGTCAGTCAATCAACGTTACCCTCAAGTGAACATGGGGATGCTTGAGTCTGAAGTGCAGGGAATGCAGGAACTAGCCTCAATTGTGAACCAAGATTAGGCTGAAGACTTGGGGTCTCCACTTGGTCTCTAATAGTCCTAGTCATGTGTACTACCCAAGTTCTTATGGGTGATAGATTTTTCTAAGTTTATGACAAAAAGAAACCATCAATTTTATATTAAAATTTAAGGTATGTGAATTATTAACAAATGGCTCATCAAGGGAACAGCACTGTTCCAACATAATGTCTGGGCATAAGCACTACACAAAAAAGAATTTTAAAAAATACCCAAGAAATGGCAATGAAAACCAGAGACCCTAGGAATCAGAAATGGCTGTGGAAAGAATGAATCAGAATATTAGGCTAAAGGCATGACTTCGTTAATACATTTCTACAGTCTGGAGGGACATCTCCTGTATCCAGTTGTCCAACATATCTACGTTTCTATCTATATCTAGCACACAATTATTAATGCTCATTATGATGACATGAGTTCCTGCCCAAACTAATTTATGTCATGAAGGGTAATTTACTTACATTCTATGAATTCCTGTTTATTCATGCATAAAATAAACAGTGTCAGATAACATGTAAGGGCCTTCCTAAATCTGAAGTTCTATGATTCAGTGGGAATATAAATGTTAAATATAAAGTCCCAAATTAAAAAGTAATTTTCATGTGAATAAAATTTCTGATGCAAAGAATAGATAGGAGAGTTGATTTAGAAGTAGGATTAGTGGATGGGAGTTAAAGGAAGATAGATTCCAACTTGATATAAAGAAATTTCTAAAAATTAGTGTGGTCTAACAATGGAAGAGAGGTTTCTTTGAAAAGTAATGAGCTCCCTATCACTTGAAATATTCCAACTAAAACTACATCTAGCCATTTAGGGATATCATTGAAGGAATTCCTGCAATGGGTGGGAAGGTAGAATTGATAACCCTAGGGTTAGATACCTTTCCAACTCTCAGCTTCTACAGAAACAAATGTCAATAGTGTCCAGCAGATGCTCTGAGATGTTCCGTATAAGGAGATGTATTTTAATTCTTGCATATTTGTGTTCCTTCAAGCAATCCTGAAATACATAAAATAAATTATTATGTGTTTTGTATGGTTCCATTTAGATAAGCCATATTGTAGTACATGTGAGAAATTATGTGTGTGTGGTGTGTGTGTGTGTATGTGTATGTGTGTGTGTAAAGGTTTTGCTTTACTTCTTATGGGCCATGAGAAGATCTGAAACCTACTTTTTTCCCTACCTTTACTATCTAATTGTAGAAAATTATACAGAAAATTATCTGAATTTGAACCACTACACAAAATAAAATATTTTGAATTCCTCACTAGACTGAATTACGAAAGAGGTTTTTAAAATAGCACACATGTGAATTAGTTCTTTCAATTAGTTATCTTCCCAGAAAGGAGAACTCTCCCTACTGACCTCTAGAAATGACCCAGGGAATCTTTTCTAGTCCCTTGATCTGGAAATACCACAAAAGTTCCTTGTTCCAGACGTAAAATATAAAAGACATGGTTGCCTGTATGAAAGAAAGCGAGCTTTTACATAATGCTTTAAGGTTTGCAAAGCACTTATCATATATTACCTCATGTTATCTTAACAACAGTCTTGGGAAGTAGCTGCTGTTATCTCCGTTTGACAGATCAGGAAATGGAGGCAGATAGAATTTAAGTGATTTGTCCAGTCACACCTCTAGTAAATGTCCAAGGCTGTGATTAAATTCAGGGCTTCTTGACTCCAGGTCCAGCACTCCATCCACTGGACTACCAAAGCTGTCTTAGAAGGTTTGCCAGATGATTTACAAATATTATCTCACATAAACCTCACAAAAATCTTGTGAGGAAAGTAGCACAGGTATTACTATTATTTTCACTTTTATAGGTGTGAAAAAAATCTCAGAGAGATTGCAATACACCCATGGGCATATAGCTAATAAATGTTAAAGGTAAGATTCAGTTTTTCTGCTTCTAAGTTTAGCATTCTTTCCATTATACCATGTTGCTTCTGGAGTTAGAAAAAAGTTTTTATTCAGTTGTTTCAGTCAGTCTGACTCTGTGTAACCTCATTTGGGGTTTTCTTGACAAAGATACTGGAGCGATTTGCTATTACCCTCTCCAGCTTATTTTATAGATGGGGAAACTGAGGCAAACAGGGCTAAATGACTTGCCCAGGGTCACACAGCCAGTAAGTGTGTGGGGCCAGATTTGAACTCAGATCTTCCTAACTCCAAGCCTAGTGCTCTAAACATTGTACCAACTAGCTGACTTAAGAAAAGACTTTAGAGATCATTTAATTGAATCCTCACATTTCACAGAAATTCTGTTCTAGCTCTGATTCTCACTAACAGAAAGGAACTGCTGCTCAGTCTCCCTACCTCCATTCTCTCCCCACTTTAGTCTATCTTCCTAAAGAGCAGGTCTGATCATGTTACTCCCCATATTCTACAAGCTTCAGTGACCCCCTATCACCTCCAAGATCAAATATAAAATCCTCTGTTTGAACTTCAAAGCCCCTCATGACTGCCTCACTCCCACCCACTTTCCAGTCTTCTTACACTTTATACCCCAAACTCATTCTGTGACCCAGGTACACTGACTTCTTGGCTGTTTCTCACACAAGGCCCTTCATCTCCTGATTCTGGGCATTTTCACTGGCTGCCTCTCATGCCTAGAATTCTCTCTCTCCTCATCTCTGCTTCCTGGCTTCCATGACTTGCTTCAAGTTGCAGCTAAAATTCCATCTCCTATAAAAAGCATTGCCCAAATTTCCCCTGCCTCATAATTCTAGTGCTTCCCCTCCAATTTTTCTTGTATATTTATTTTTATACATAGTTGTCTGGATGCGGTCTCTCCTACTAGGAGCTGTCTTCTGCCTTTCTTTGCCTCCCCAGTTCAGTAAACTCAATGCTCATTGACTAACTTTACTGAGCAACTGATTGCTGAGGAGAAAAGGATAGGAACCTTGGGGGGGGGGGGGGGGGGGCATGATCACTCCATCCTAGCCTTATTGATAGAGAAGGAGAGGAAAACAGGGTGTAGCACAACCTACACCCAACATTGTGGGAAAGCAGATTTCAGTGTATTCATAGGAAAGATGGGAAGGAACCATTAGATTAAAATACTCAAGGGAATCAGCCTAGGAGAGAGAGGAGATGCTAAAGATTGAAATTCTGAAAACACAAAAGCAAACAATTTCAGTAAGGTGGAAAAATGGAATTTCTCTGAAGCAAGTGATGTGGATAGGCAAGGAACACACTAACCAATTTATATTTAAAAAGAAAGAAAAACTGGGAGCAAGGCCAAGTAACAAATGAGTTTAAGAGGGTGGTATTGTCTCGTATAAATATATAGTATGTAAATATATATTATACATATATGTCAAATGTAGTATAAGGGATATTAAAGTTCAGAATGAGCTAAAGCTGGAAGCTAAGGACAAAAAAAGTTGCTATTGTTATTGTGTGGTGTTATGCTCTTGTTTTTATTTTGTTTTAGTTCTATTGGGAGAAAACAGAGGAGCAAAGAACTTATAGAACCTTAATTTGGGGTAGATAGAACAATGAAAACCTGACACAAGAGAGAAGGCAGAGTTCTCAGTTTTTATTTTGTTTCTGTTTTCTCTGCAAAGAAGAAAGACCGTTAAACTGGAAATGATAGATTAGAAAATGACTAACAGGAAGTCCTTAATCAAGATAAATAAGGAGATACTTAGGAGGGCCACTTGGCTGGTCTTCTTAAATTCGAATCACCTGACCAGAGGAATTGCATCCTCAGGTCTTACAAGAAATGGGAGGTAAGACTGCAAAGCCAATGACCGTGATATCTGAAAGATAATGGAAATGAGAAAGATACCATAAGATTGGAGAAGGGCAAATAGTAGGGTGTCCCAAAAGTCTTAGTGTAGCTTTAAGTTTCAATAGTTTAAAGACTTTTTGGATATTCTGTATTTTCCTAGTTTTCATAACAAGCAAGAAAATAGACTCTGGAAACAGTCATCTTGATTTCTGGGCATCTAAGTGACACAATGGATAGAGCACTGGGTTTATAATCAGGATGATTAATCTTCATGAGTTCACACCTGGCCTCAGACACATAGTACAGTGTAACCCTGGTCATTGCATTTAACCCTGTTTGCCTCATTTTCTTATCTGTAAAATGATCTGGAGAAGGAAATGGCAAACCACTCCAATACCTTTGCCAAACAAACAAACAAACCCTAGAGTCATGAAGAGCTGGACATGAATGATAGCACTGAACATGAAAAATCTTGATTTTATTTCTTGGGAGAATTCTAGAAAGGATCATTAAAGAGATGGCTGACAAATACTTAGGAAGGGAAATGGCGTTTACCAAGTACTCACATAGCTTCATCAAGAAGAAGTCATGCCACATTAACCTTATTTAATTTTTGGACAAGAGCAGTAAATTTGACAAAATCGGCGAATTTTGACAAGATCAGCAGACGAGGGGAATGCTGTGATCATAATTCACCTAAATTTTGACAACATTTTTTGAGAAAATATTTCATACTATTCTTGTGGAAAAGATGGAGGGATATAGATCAGATGATCCTTGCACTCAACTGGCTTCAGAACTGGTTGGATGACTATTTGTTAATGTCTCAGTGACAATAGGGCAGAGGTCCCTAGTGATATCCCTCTGGGGATCTGGACTTGGCCCAGTTTTGTTTAACATTTTTATCAGTTACTTGGATAAAGGCACAGCTTGTATGTTTATCAAATTTACAAATGACATAAAGTTATAAGTAATAACTACCAATAATAACTACCTCATCGGACGATAGAGCCAAGATCCAAAAAGATCTTCATGGACTAGAGGACTGGACTGAATATAAGAAGATTAAATTAGAGATAAATCTAACATCCCGTAATAAGGTAAACAAATCAGCTCCACCATTGAAATATGGACAGTAGTTCTTTGGGAAAAAAGGGGGGGTGTTTTAGTGGTCCACAAGCTCAACATGAAACAAACAAGAGTTTCATGTGGCAGCCAAAAAACCTAATGCAATTTTGGGTTTCATTAGAAAGGGCAGAGTTTCCAAGAACAGGGAAGTGATCATCCCTCTTGATTCTGCCCTTGTCAGACTTCCTGTGGAGTATTTGGGACCCTTAATTCTATGGTTTAGGAAGGGGGCAGTGATAACTTGCAGAGTATCCAGAGGAAGGCAACCTGAATGGTGAAGGGTCTTGAGTTCATGGCATATGAGGATCAACATAAGGGACATTTTTAGCCTGGAGAAAAGAAGAAGGACACAATAGCTATGCTTAAGTTTTGAAGAAGTGTTATATTTAGGAGAGATTAGATTTAGCTCAGTCCCTGTCACCTAGTGTTGTTCAGTTGTTTCAATCATGCCAACTCTTTATGACCCCATTTGGGATTTTCTTGGCAAAAATACTGGAATGGTTTGCCATTTCCTTTTCCAGCTCATTTTACAGATAAGGAAACTGAGGCAAACAGGGTTAAGTGTCTTGCCCAGAGTGGCTGTGTTTGAAGCCATATTTGAACTCATAAAGATGAGTCTTCCTGACTCTAGACCCAGCACTCTATCCAATGTGCCTAGTACAATGGATATAGTATATTCTGGCAGCATATACTAGTTACTTAATAAATTCTTCTTAACTTGGCATGTCTTACTCTGATTGGACCAAGAAGAAAGAACCATGAACAAAACGTGGAATTTGCAAAGAAGTCAATTTGGATTTGATATCAAGAAAAAGTTTCTAACAATTAGAGCTTGCAGGGTAGTGACTTTCCTCTTCATTGGAGTTCTTTAAGCAGAAGCTAACAACCACTTGTTGTTTATGTTATAGTGGAGATACTTTCATGTATGAGCTCAACTGCATAGCCACTGAGGTATCTTCCAATTCTCAAATTCTGTGATTCTGTGAAACTGAGGTACATATGACTATAGTCTAACACCTAATTAGTGGTAGAGACAAATTTCTTGACTAATAAGTAGTTCAGTTTTCTTTACACTTCACCAGAGTCCTACCTGGAGCTTGAGAAGAATGGGCTATTCTATAATCTAGAGGTCCTCTCTAAATGGCAGATGAATTGCTGTCTTCTTTTTAGTAATCTGAGCCCATATTGAATCTTGGACTAATTCTGTCTTATTTTCTTGTTTCTGGTTGCTTAGAATTTGGAAATTAGAGGTTTCCAGTGTTATAAAAGTTAGAGCTAGCTTTATGAGAACTGTGTGGTATCTTGAAAATGGTGTTCCTCAAAAAAGACCAAAATGGAACGCTTTATAATTATAATGACCAAACTTGTTGACAGAGAAAGGATAAGATGAACCTCCCTTCTTTGCCAAGGTCAAGTGCAGTGGGTATTATATGTACTGCCATTCTCAATTGATGTGTTAGTTTTGTTAAATGGTTTTCTCCCCTTTCCTTTTTAAAAATTTTTTTAATAACAAAGTATATCTTAATAGATGGAAAGGAGTCAGAGAGGATATATTTGAAAATGAAGTTAAAACTGAGAAAAAAATTGTTTGTTTGGCAAAAACTTCATTTCTCAAATTGTAGAGAAATGAACCAAATTTATAAAAAAAAAAATAAGAGCCATTCCCCAGTTAATAAATGGTGGAAGGATATCAATAGGCAGTTTTCAGAAGAAATCAAAGCTATCAACAGTCATATGAAAATGCTCTAAGTCAGTATTGATTAGAGAATTGAATACTAAAACAATTCTGAGATACCATCTCACACCTATCATATTGGCTAACTCAATAGAAAAGGAAAATGAAAAGTGCTAGAGGGAATGTGGAAAAATTGGGACACTATTGCACTTCTAGTCAAGTTATGAACTAGTTTAACCATTCTGGGGGACAATTTGGACCTATACCCAAAGGGCTATAAAACTGTGCATATCTTTTGACCCAACAATGCCAATTTCTATATCCCAAAGAGATCAAGTAAAAGGGAAAAGGACCTATTTGTACAAAAATATTTATAGCAACTCTTTTTGTAGTGGGAAAGAATTGGAAATTGAAGGGATTCCTACCAATTAGGGAATGGTTGAATAAGTTGGAGAACATGGTTGCGATGGAATACTATTGTTCTATAAGAAATAATGAACAGTATGGCTTCAGAAATAACTGGGAAGATGTGTATGAACTGATGCACAGTGAAGTGAGCAGAATCAGGGAAACATTGCAGACAGTAAAAGCAGTATTATAATAACAAGCGCCTGTGAAAGACTTGGCTACTCTGATAGAAGACAATGATCCAAGACAATTCCAAAGGATTCATGATGAAGACTATTTACCTCCACAGAGATAATGCATAAACTCTGAGTGCAGATTGAAATATGCCTTTTCCTATCCTCAAGGAACATATAGTCTAATGTGTGTAGAGGCCACATATAAAGGAGAGCTAGAAAGGGGTGAGAGGTAAAAATACCAGCAAAACAAAACAGTCCCTGTTCTCAAAGAATTTACATTATAATGTGAAGAGAGAACACAGTAAAGCAAGTTAGAAAAGGGAGGAGACACATGCACGGTGGCATTATCTAGCAATGGCTAGGAAGCAATGTGAGCCCTGGTTCCATGAAGGATAAAGTGAAAGTTTACCTGTCAGAGCCCAGAGTCCCAGGAACAGATGGGGGATGAAGATGACCTAAGCGCAAGCACCATAGTTTGGAAATGGCTGGTAAACAAAAGGGAGTTGACAGAGGGAGGAACAAATCCCACACCCTCACTGTTTTTAGTCCAGCTTGTCTAGTACATATTAACTCCGCAAGACACTATGGGGACAACATTACCTACTCAGTAAAGAACTCTATTAAAGCAAGGCACACAAGCAATTTTGAGAGAGTTTAAGTACGAATTGAGACTCAGGAACACCATTCTAGGTTTGACCCATTTGCTAGATTGAAATATAACTTTGTACAAACGATTTAATGCCACACCCTCCTCAACACTAGGCAACGTTAACTTCTGCCTGCATCAGTTTCCTCATCTGTAAAGTGGTGATAATAATAAATACTGATCTCCAAGGAATGTTGTAGGAATACGGTGAGATTTTATCTATAAGCACCATGCAAATCTTTACAGCACTATATAAATGCTATTGTTAGGGTTTAAAATGGGGAAATGCATTAACATTTCCCAGAGAATATTATGAGGTTTAATTAACAACTCCATCTTGGAGCTGTGTGTATTATTATCCAATAGCAAGTGATAGTGTCTGGGTATTATAAATTTTTTTGCTGGAATCTGAATAGGATGAAATTCTCAAAGGACTAATGCTGTGCTGGATGGAAAATTGATACGAAATACTGTATTTTTGTTTATTCCAATGTCTTATTCCTATGATTCTCAGATATAAGTAGCATTTCTACTATTTTACCAAAGCCTATTGTATTCATCCATGCAGTGGAACCAAACTCTCAATAAAATTTTTCCAGTCTAGTAAATTAATCTGAACCCTTCCATTTTGGTGCTTTAAAAATTAGCATGACCACATAAAATATACTGAAATGATTTCATTGTGTTCAGTTTAATAATTTTTAAAATATCCGTGATGTATTTAAACCTTATTGTTTTCCTCATTTCCCATCACAAAGGAACAGTCTTTATTGTCTGAACACTACCCTTATTGTTTCTTCAATCTAGTGGTGTTTAATAATGTTAAGGACAAGGAAGACTAAGCAGATTTTGAACCAGAGGTATTGAAATGAACTTTTATCATTAAGATTAGCTTGCAACTAAATCTCCCATTCTTCAAAAAGGGGTTTAGATTGACCGGTAGGACAAGTGTTGCTTCTTTAGTGATATACCTGTTTAACCATTGTAGGATCCATTGTTCAGAAGCCAGGAATTTCCTCCCTGGTTAATCCCACATAGCAGGTCATAGAACACAATCTCTGACAAAATTCCTATCAATAAACTTTTATAATTGACCTAGGTGAGGGAGGAGTCTGTCTCAACTGAACTCTTTGGCATTTCATACTTATTACACAATACAAGATGTGGAATTCCAGAGCGGTTATTCAGAATGCCTGGATTTGATTCTCAGATTGACACCAGCTAGCTATGTGAGCCAAAGCAAATAACTTTTCTGAGCTTCAATTTCTTTATCTGTACCATGAGGAGGATTGGGCAAGACAATCTCTGAGGTTTCTCTAACTGCTAAAATCTATGGAATTTTCAAAAGAATTAATTGATTGTGATGACTAGAGTTTGTTACCAAAGGTATCAAAAAGCACATTTAGTTTTATTTGCATTTTGGTTTGTTGAAAGTGATAGAAAAGAAATTGTTTTCAAATGGACATATCATCTCTAAAAGAGAAGAGATCCACAGACAAAATAATAGAAATAATTATATGTGCTTATGAAATGCGATATGTATGTATTAACATGTATCTTTATTATTTATGTAATTTATACACACATGCACATAGAATCACTGATGGGCAGCAAGATGATTAACCTTCAATCTTATTAATAATTTAGTCTGCTGAAACAAAATGGTAGCCAATACCATTTTTTAAATGGATGTATCTTCTACAAGTTTTAGTGGATTTCAATGGAAATTGTTGAATGGAGAGAGGCATCAAAAGAGACAAGAGACAAGAGGTGAGAAAAGAGACAAAAGCAACAGAAAAAATATGAAAATATATTACTTTAATTTATATATTTATATATATGCACAGTATAAATATATAAAAATATATTATATTAAAATATGATATTTATGTTTCTATATATGTATGTATAATGATCTGCTTGACCCAATCCAGTATAAATTACATACAATATCTCATGTAATATATATGATATAAATAAATATAAAAATGAATTACACAATATAAAGTATTATATACAGCACAAATAAGTAATATAAATAGATATATTTTCTAAATTATTGATACATTTTTATTTTTAGACAAACATACATGATCTATATACTCAACTTCCAGGTCTGCTGAGATCTAGGTTTGCTGGTTTGAGTTAAACAGATCACTCTTTAGTGCTGTCTCCTCATCAGGCTTGGCTGCTCCAACTACCAAGAGACCCTATTACTGGCTGCAGTTGCTAGCCTTTTTTTTTTGACCTTTTGAAGGTCACAAAGTCACAATCTTATCCGTTCCATCTTAATACACATTCAAGCAGGAGCACATATTCATAACCAATGAAAGCCTGGGTGGGGAGATAATGGGGTCATAATGTTACCTGCCACTGATATTACCTCACCCCCCCAGAAGCCCAAAGCATTTCTTCTTCCTCCTCAGTTGACATCCATCAGAGAAGAGGGCTAAAACATTAAGCACTACTGCTAGGCCCAGGGAGCTAGGGCATTCTGGTCTCTTTCTCTCCTTAAGGAATCCCTCTGTTCTGGACCCACATACAAATTCCTAACTAGTATGAGTCCATTAGGAGCCTGGTCTCAAGAAAAAGGATAGGTTCCCTTTTCTCATACTTTTTGACTCATTAAACCCTGCCCTCCACCCTCACTCCTCAGTGCCTTGGGTATTTACTTATAGTGTCTGAGGTCCCTCCAAAGGGATTAGAAAGGTATTCAATATAGCATAGGAATCAAATGTAAAACAAATATTTGTTTCCACTGAAAAAGAAAGAGGTTCATTAAAAGGTACAAAAAGACAGAGTGTGCATTGAGAAGACTTAAGCAATCAGTAGCTTACACCTTAAAAACTCCCATTTTAATCTTCTGGGAGGTTGATTTATAAACATCAGGACACAAATCAGTTTGTAAGATGGCTAGATAGGGGTTGTTATATTTCACCTTAGTTCTGAGGCCTCTAAAGAACTGCTAGTCCATATCCTCTGTCAATCTAATCTAGAATCTTGGATGTTACAGTTGCCAGGGGTCATTTTCTTCAAGAGCATTGGTAGCTGCCAGGGACTACTTCTAAAGTGCAGCCATCACTGACTGAGGAGCCAGGACTACTAAACTTCTTAAACTCACAAAGCTTAGACCCTTTGATGCTCAGTTTCTTACTCAGGAAAAGAAACACAAGAGAAAAGGCATCCAACACTCTCAAGCTTATCTAGGCAGGTCATGTACTTTTACTGTCATGCGCTCATGGCTGCATGGTGGCCACAGTGGGAAAGTATCAGCTTTCTCTTCCATGTTCCTTCATAGAAAGTCATTCCCCAACTGATATATGGTCAAAGCATATGAACATGTTGGTTGATGGTTGTTGTCCTTCGTCTTCAAAGAGAACCAAAATGATATCACCATTGCAAAGTGAAATTTCAGCGTGTGCAACTGTGGCTGATCAGACCAATATGAGCTCGGAATGCTCTACCACAGGTTGGGCACAAATAGTCCCTGTGAATATTTGAGGTGGATATCCCAAATTTGTGCATCCTACGTTTACTTTGTACTGTCTCAATTCTGCTTTGCTCAAACAGCACAGCACCTTTTCTTATGTGGGCACACCATGCTGAGCAGTCCTGTGCCAGTGTCTCCCATGTTGCACAGTCAAATCCAAAGTTCTTGAGAGAGACCTTGAGAGTGTCCTTGTATCGTTTCTTCTGGCCACGATGTGATCGCCTGCCCCATGCAAGTTCTCCATAAAATAGTCTTTTTGGCAAGCGTACATTTTGCATTCAAACAATACTGGTCAGCCCATCAGAGTTGCGCTCTCTGAAGCATAGTTTGAATACTTGGCAGTTTAGCTTGAGCAAGGACTTTATCCTGCCAGGTGATCCTCAGAATCTTTCTAAGACAGTTCAAATGAAAGCGATTCAGTTTTCTGGCATGGCTCTGGTAGACTGTCCATGTTTCACAAGCATATAACAATGAGGTCAGCACAACAGCTCTGTAGACCTTCAGTTTGGCAGTCAGTCTAATACCTCTTCTCTCCTAAACCTTTCTTTGGAGCCTTCCAAACACTGAGCTAGCTCTGGCAATGAGTGCATCAACCTCATTGTCAATGTGTACATCCCTGGAAACTACACTACCAAGGTAAGTGAACTGATCCACAGAATTCAAAACTTCTCCATTTGTTGTAACCGATGGTTCCACATATGAATGGTGTGGTAGTGGCTGATGAAGCACCTGTGTTTTTTTGGTGTTAATTATTAGGTCGAAATTAGCACAGGCAGCAGAGAATTGATCCATACCTTGTTGCATCTCAGCTTCAGAGGCTGCATTGAATGCACAATCATCTGCAAACAGAAAATCATATGAACATGTAGTTTTCTGATGAAGAAATTAAAACAATTCATAGTCACATGAAAAAATGTAAATGAAAACAACCTTGAGATATCATTTTATACTTACCAGATTGACTAAAATGATTGAAGGGAAAAGGGAAAAATATTGGCAGGGATGTGGAAAGATTGGGACACTAATACATTGGGACACAATACATTGTTGGTGGAATTGTGAAGTGATGCAACCATTTTGGAGACCAATCTGGAATCATGCCCAAAGATTTATTAAAGTACCTATACCCTTTGACCTATCAAAGCACTCCTAGGTCTATTTCCAAAGATGATTAGGGAAAGAGGAAAAGAACCTATATGTTCTAAAATATTCATAGAAGTTCTATTTGTGGTGACAAAGAACTGGAAATTGCAGGGATGCCCATCAATTGGGGGATGACTGAGCAAGTTGTGGTTTATAATTCTGATGGAATACTAGTGTGCTATAAGAAATGATAAGCTCTGTGATCTTAGAAAAATAGGCACAGACTTGCACAAAATAATGAAGAGTGAAATGAGCTGAACCAAAAGAATATTGTATATAGTAATAGCACTATTGTTTTAAGAACAACTTTGAATGAACGAGTCATTTTTGACTATTATAAATACTCAGATCAACTACAAAGGATATAGGAAGGAATATATTGTCTGAATCCAGAGAAAGAACTGATAAATAGAAGTATGTAAAGAATTATTTTAAGTGTGTATATATGCATGTATACATACCTATATATATTTGTGTCTAATTGTAACCATCTCTAGGGTGGGGAGGGATGAAAGAAAGAAAAGGGGAAAAATGAGAAGAGGGGAAGAAATTTAGATAACTTAAAGAAATAGCAAGTTGTACGTAATGGATTTGAGTTCCAGGCGTATTTTTTTTATTATACTATATTATAGAAATGCTTGTTTTATCCCATAAATTAAAAATAAAATTAATTTTAAAAAGTCCATTGAGTCACTAGTGCTCAGTGCTTGAGTGTTCAATTCCTAATACTATTTGACTCATCATTGATGCAACCTTATCTTAAATCAACAGTTCCTTCAGAACAGAGCAGTGTCTCATTGGAAGAGGCCAGACAATTCAGGGCACTCTCTATGGATTGGTTGTTATATAGATCAATTCCATGAATTTTCCCTGGGGATATACTTCAACTTAATCCTTGTTATATATAGTATAAATTGATGACTACCATGAGATAAAGGAAACTAGTTTGCAAAAATTTTAATAGCCTTCTAAATTTTCATTACCAATTTCTATATTTTTCGTTGCAAATGTCTATATTATAATAACAGAAATGCAGCTGGTAATAAATAAACAGTTTGAAAAAGTTGCAAACCAGAACTGTATGAAAAATGTCAATTTTTATTAAGGCTTTTGACAGCTAATTTTTTGAAGTCCTAGGATAATCTTCATTTTTATATACATACAACCCAATACAATAAATCCAATACAATAAACATTTATTTGCTTACTATGTGCTAGGTATTATGCGAAGTGCTGGGGATACAGTTAATACAAGGGAAGACAGTCCCTGACTTTAAGGATCTAACAACCTGAAGGGGCAGATAACACACAGATAGGGGTAGGGAAGTGGAAGGGACGATACCAGGAGGTTCTTCTTATTCCAAGGAGTTGAAACCAGGCTACTTTTGCTTGAAGTTTACTCATTTCAGTTGTATCCAACTCTTTGTGACCCCATTTTGGGATTTTCTCAGCAAAGATACTGGAGTGGTTTGCTATTTTCTTCTCTAGTTCATTTTATAGATGAGCAACTGAGGCAGACGGTTAAGTGATTTACCCAGGGTCACACAGCTAGTAAATGTCTGAGGCTGGTTTTGAATTCATAAAGATGAGTCTTCCTGATTTCAAGACTAGTGCTTTATCCACTGTGCCACCTAGCTGACCCCAAGCAGATGCTAAACAAACACAGATAACATACTTACACACATCATTTCTGAATAGTAATTTAATGAATCATACTTTCTAGTGATTTTATTGGCTGCCTATTAAATAATAAGCAGATGTTTTAACTATCAGTACACTTCCCCATCTCCAATAAAAACCATGAAGGTTTGAAACCCATATTTAGGCACACTTTGGGAGGATAAGATTCTATGAAAGAAAAGGAAAGCCATGCTTCCTCTTGCTCAATAGTGACATCTACTGATGATTGGAAGTGAGGTTGCTTAAGTTATGAAACAGTATTTGGGTTGTGACCATTGACAGTAATAAATCCAAGTTACTAACAGGATTCATTCTCCACATTGTGGGGTTTTGTGTCCTTTGTTTCCCCTTTTCTTGCCTACTGCCTGCCTTTTGGTCATGTAAATGTTCACCAGAACCCTGACCTGGTGATAAGCAAAGATGAATAAACTCGGATCATTCAATTTTGCTTTAATTTGTTCATTCATTCAAGTATGCATGCACTCATTCATTCAGTATATGAGGCAAATACCTAATACTAAAGTATTAGATACTTTGGAGGACACAAATGAGGTCATGTCAAAATTCTAATAAACAACTTGCTGCTGAAAGTGAGTGAAACCATTGTAAAAAATGAGATTAAAATCTATGTGTATGTGTGCATTTGTTAAGTTGTTTATTAAGATGATAATGTTATTTATTAAGAGAAGTAATGTTAAGTTGTTTATTAAGAGAAGTAAGAAAGCAAAGAAGAAGAGGAAAAAGAAGAGGAGGAGGAGGAGGAAGGAGAGGAAAAGGGAGAAGAAAGGAAGAAATGAAAGAAGATAATAAATATAATATAATATTATTAATAAAAGGATTTGTTCTGTAAAACTTGGACTTAGTCAAAAGGCCAAACCCAAGGATCTAGAAGTTCATGCCCACCCCTGCTCTAGAATTTCAAGGAAAATGATGAAAAATTGAATGAAGGAATGGGAATAGCACTTTCAGAGCTCCAAACATATTTTAAAACAGTAATCATGGAAATAACTTGGTGCTGGTTAAAACACATAAAAGCAGACTTTGGTGTCAACATGACAGAGTGAGGAAGCAACCCTTTGAAATCTTCCCAAATTCCATCGCCAAACAACTAGAAAACTACCTCTGAATTGGTTTAGAAGCAGGAACACAGCTTGCTAGTCCAGCAGAAAAGGTCTGTCTCCCTGTGGTGGGAGCAGGGAGAGGGTCCAAGAGTAACAGGCATCCTCACAGAAGGGGGCCTTTAGCAAGCCTCCAAGTCTGGACAATCCACCAGTGAGACTCTGCCCTCCTGCAAACCAGCAGACCTCTAGGCAAGTGAGCAGTCTGTGCAGCACAGCAAGGTCTCACCCCAGTGACCCCACCCCCAGGACAAGCCACCAGGGAGGCCTTGACCCCCATTGCTGACCAGCAGTAGAAGCCTGCCCTAGGGCGGTCAACAGCTACACTACACAGCTATGCTGGGGCCTACCATCAGGGACTCTGTTTCCATAGCAACCCAGCAGCAAGGTCCCACTCCTGAAGTCGGGCAGCCGCTAATCTCCACACCAGAGATACCACCAGCCAGGACAACCCAGAAGCGAAATCTAGCCTCCAGAGGAAGCAAGCAGATAAGCCCTGAAGCTCAGTGAAAGCCAGGAGTAAAACTCAGAGCCTCAGCAGAAAAACTTTGGACACTACAGGACCAAAGCTAACCAAAGTGACAAAAAAGGCAGAAAAAAATGAGCAAACAAATTGTAGAAACAATTTATAATGTGATTAAAGAAAAAGGACAACCTACCAAAAATTATGGGATGCATCTAAAGTGGTACCTAGAGAAAAATTTGTATCTCTAGTTGCTTACATAAATAAAACAGAGAAAAAGCAGATCAATAAATTGGACATGCAACAATAACTAGAAAAAGAACAAATTGAAAATCCCTAATTAAACAATAAATAGGAAATCCTGAAAATCAAAGAAGAGATGACTAAAATTCAAAGTAAGAAAAGCATTGAACTAATAAATAAAACCAGAAGCTGGTTTTATGGGGGGGGGAAATCAATAAAATAGATAAACTATTGGCTAATTTGATTTAAAAAAGGAAAAAAGAAAATCAAATTACTAGTATCAAAAAATGAAAGGAGTGAACTCACCACCAATGAAGAGGAAATTAAGATAATTGTTAGGAACTATTTTGCCCAATTATATGCCAATAAATTTGACAATCTAAATGAAATGGATTAATACTACAAAAATATAAATTAGCAGAAGAAGAAATAAAATACTTAACCCAATCTTAGAAAAAAAAAATCCAACAACCCATTAATAAACTTCCTAAGAAAAACCCCCAGGACCAGATGGATTTACAATCAAATTCTATCAGACATTTAAAGAACAAGTAACCCTAATATTATCTGAACTATTTGATAAAATGAAGTGTGAAGCAAGGGTGCCCATTATCATCTCTATTATTTAACATTGTACTAGAAAGGTTGGCTAAAGCAGAGAAGAAAAAGAAATTATAGAAATTAGAATAAGCAGCAAGAAAGCAAAACTTTCACTCTTTGCAGATGATATGTTATACTTAGAAAATCCTAGAGAATCAATTTAAAAGCTACTTGAAATTATAAATTTTAGCAAAGTTGCAGGATACAAAATAAGCCACATAAATCATGAGCATTTCTCTATATTACTAATAAAGTCTAGCAGCAAGAGATAGAAAGAGAAATTCCATTTAAAAGAATTTTCAACAATATAAAATACTTGCGAGTCTACTTGCCAAGACAAACCCAGGAACTATATGAACACAGCTATAAAAGTCACACAAAGTCAGTTCTGAACAACTGGAAAAATATTAATTGCTCATGAGTAGGCTGAGCCAACATAATAAAAATGACAATTCTATTTAAATTAATCTATTTATTCAGTGTCATACCAACTAAATTATGAAAAAGTGATTTTATAGAGCTAGAAAAAATAATTACAAAATTCATCTGGAAGAACAAAAAGCTCAAGGATATGAAGGGAATCAATGAAAAAAAATGCCAAAGAAGGTGGTCTAGCAGTACCAGATCTCAAACTTTATTATAAAACGTTGATTATCAAAACAATCTGGTACTAAGAAACAGAATAGTAGATAAGTAGAATAGATTAGGTATAAATTACATTATAAATGACCATAGTAATCTAGTATATGATAAACCCAAAGATCTAAGCTTTTGAAACAAAAAATCATTATTTGACCAAAACTACTGGGAAAACTAGAGAAGAGTATGACAGAAACTGCTTGGTTGTTGTCCTTTGTTCTCAAAGAGGACCAAAATGACATCACCATGATAAAGTGTAGTTTCAGTGTGTCTGACTGTGGCTGATCAGACCAATATGAGCTTGGAATACTCTACCACAGATTGGGAACAGATAGTTGGTATGAATATTTGGGGTGGGTACTCCAGAAACTAGATATAGATCAGCATCTCACATTGTATACCAAGATAAGATCAAAATGGGTATATGACTTACACATGAAGGGTGGTACCATAAGCAAAGTAAAAGAGCATGGAATAGTTTATCTGTCAGATTTAGAGATAAGGGAAGAATTTAGGACCAAAGATATAGAGAACATTACAAAATTTAAAATAGATAATTTTGATTATACAAAATATAAAAGTTTTTGCACAAACAAAACCAATGCAACCAAAATTATAAGAAAACTAGAAAGCTGGGGGGGGGGGAATTTGCAACAAGAATCTCTCATAAAGGCCTCATTTCTCAAATATTTAGAGAACTGATTCAAATTTATAAAAATACAAGTCATTCCCCAATTGATAAATGGTCAAAGGATATGAACAGGCAATTTTCAGACAAAGAAATCAAAGTTAACTATAGTGATATAAAAAAATGCTCTGAATAATTTTTTGATAGGAGAAATGCAAATTAAAACAACTCTGAGATACCATCCCACACCTCTCAGAGTGGTTAATATGACAAAATGCTGGATTTGAAAGATATGTAGGAAAACAGAAATACTTATGCACTGTTGGTGGAGTTTTCAACTGATCCAACCATTCTGGAGAGCAATTTATAACTGTGCCCAAAGGTCTATAAAACTGTGCATACTCTTTGATCCAGCAATACCACTGCTAGTTCTATGTCTTAAAAACATCAATAATAAGGGAAAGGACCTATTTGTACAAAAGTATTTGTAGCATCCCTTTCTGTGTTGGCTAAGAATTGAAAATCAAACGGATGCCCATCAACTGGGGAATGGTTTTAACAGAATATTGTTGTGCTGTAAGAAATGATAAGCAGTATGATTTCTGAAAAACCTGGAGGAACTGATGCAGAGTGAAGTGAACAGAACCAAGAGAACGTTGTACACAGTAACAGCAATACTCTGCAGGGATCAGCTGTGAATGACAGCTATTCTGAGCAATACAATGATGAAAGACAATCCCAAAGGACTAATGATGAAATATACTATCCACCTCCATGGAAAGAATTGATACTGATTGAAAACAGACTGAAGCATGCTATTTTTCATTTCCTTTCTTTTGTTTATTTCTTTTATTTGAGCCTTCTTGTACAAAATGACTAATATGGAAATGTTTTACATAATCTTACATAATTTACATAATTTCTCATTGGTTACCACTTCAGGAGGAGGTGAGGACAGAATTTGGAAGTCAATGTTTTAAATAAAAATGTTTTTAAAATTATGTGTATATATATATATATATATATATACACATATATATATACATATGTATATATACACATACACACATATGTGTGTATATTCATATCCATATCAACAGAATAAACTGGATAAGCAGGTATAATAAACAATAAAAACAAGTTTAATCTAATATTTCTTAGGGATAAATGTGAAATTCCATACTTGCATTCAGAAAATCAACTTCACAATTACATAGTGGAAGGGAAAGAGTAGCCTATGTATGTGTATTTATTTATATGTTTGTTTTCCTACACAGGAGGCACTCCACTAAATGCTTTTTGCAAATATTATCTCATTTGGTCCTCACAACAACCCTTGTAGGTAGGTGCTATTACTATCATATGCTAACATATTACTATTATTGTTCCCATTTTAGAGTTGAGTAAACAGAGGCAAACAGAGGTTTAATAACTTGCTCAGAGACCAAAGCTAGAGTTCAACTAAGGCCTTAACTCTAGTACCTCTGTTTTATCCTGTGCCACTACCAAGCAAGCAAGAAGGAGAAAATAGTTAATATGAAAAAGATTCTGATAATTTTAGTGGACTTGTCAAGCTCATTATGATCAGCCAATAGTATGACATGGTAGTAAAAGTAAACATAAAAGACCATCCTAATTCAATCTTAAGCTGAATTAGGAGAAGCAAAAATTTCAGAACAAGAGAAATGATAATTCTGTAGTACCCCACTCTAGTTAGACCATATCTTGAGTATAGAGTTTAATTCTGTGGGCTACATCATAGCAAGAACATAGACAAGGTGAAGGACATTTGGGGAGGGTAACAGGGATGAGAAAGGGACTTAGGGCCATAACATTGGAGTCCCAGTTGAAAGAAAACCTGAGAATGTTTAGCCAGGATCAAAGAAGAATGGGGAAGAGCAGTCCAGTGAATAATGTCTTTGAAGTACTGCCAAGTAGAACGGGGATTAGATTTGTTCTGCTTGGCCCAAGAGTCAGAATAAGAAACAACGGGTGAATGTACAAGAAGCAGATTTTGGCTACTTTCTGGGAGAACCTTCACTATAAAATTGTATAAAAATAGAATGGATGGCCCTAGGAGATAGTGATTTTCTCCTCTGTTCATCAAATATCGTCTGGGTGATAAATTTTAGGGATATTTCAGGACAAATTCCTTTTCAGTTATGAATTAGACTAAATGGCTTATGAAGAATGTAGACAAATGGTTTCAGAACCAAATAATTTCAGATTGAGATGAAACCTCAGTGGTCATCAACTCCAACCTGAAAGAAATCCTCACTCTAAAATATCCGATAAGTAATCCTTTTCATTCTATGATTCTACATCTACATTTCACATGACTTAAATTTCTGTGATAGGGTAGAATGCTTTCAGTGGAAACTTCCTTTAAATTACAACGTTAGATATGGTTGATGTTTTGATTGGTTTTACCAAAACCAATTTTTTTTGGTAAAAAAGAAAAAACCACAAATTGCCTTTTCCTACCTTCTCTTTGTTTTCTTTCCTTTTTAAAAAATAATTTAAAAATAAAAATAATTTTAAAATATCTTTTGTTCTTTACATTTCCAGATTTCATGCCTATATATCTTTTCCTCCCCATTCCTATGAGCCTTCCAATTTAACAAATGACACCTTTTAGTTCAAAAAAAATAGAAAAGGGGAAGAGAATGAATCTGAAAAACTGATTGATGTATTAAAAAATAGTCTGAAAATACATGCAGTATAACGCACTTGTGAACTGCCCACTTCTACAGAGGAGTACAGTAGGGCGTCTTCTCATAGTTCTTCATTGGAGCTATGTTTATTCTTTGTAATTTTGTAACATTTACATTTGATTTTGTGGTTGCTCTTTCCATTCATATTGTTGTAGTTGTGTACATGGTTTTATTGGCTCTGCTTACTTCACTATATATGAGATCATGAAAGCCTTTCCAAGCTTCTCTATGTTCATCATATTTGCTTCTTATGTAACATTCCATTCCATTCACAATTTTTTTTTTAGTTATTCCCCCAATTAGTAGTACTTTATTTCCAATTCTTTGTATCATAAAATTGTCATAAATATTTTGATGCACTGGGGGACATTTTTTCTATCAGTGGTTTCCTTGGGAGTGCAAGCATAGTACTGGAATTCCTGGGTCAAAGGGAATGGGACATTTTAGTCACTTTATTACATAATTCCAAATTGGTTTCCAAATTTTTTTGTGGGTTTACAGTTACTCCAACTATGCACTAGTGTGCCCATTTTCTTATAACTTTTCCAATATTTAGTATTCCCATATGTCATATTTTCAGATTTACTAGATGTGAAATGAAATGAAAAGATTGTTTTGATTTGCATTTCTCTTTTTAGTAACTTGGAGCATTCTTCCATACAGTTGCTGATAGTTTGCAATTCTTTTTTGAATCATTTGTTCTTTAACTACTTGTCTATTGAGGAATAACTTGCAATACGTATGTGTTGATCTTTTAGTGTATGTAGATGTATATCTGTACGTATGTATTTGTTATGTATAAATACACATTACATATATATATGTATTCATACATACACATTGTGTGTGGATAGGTAGTTAGATAAATGGATAGATAGATGGATCTTGGCTACCAAGCCTCTATCACAGAAATATACCAAAATTTCAATTAATTTTTCCTTCATGAATTTATTAATATGGCATTTGGAGAATATTAATTTAATATTAATATTGGTTTGTTGTCTCTTTAATGTAGTTTCTTGGTTATCTCTTTTAATGTTACAAATGTTTATTTCTTCTTTAATAGCATGATAGCAATTCTTACATTGTGGATTCATCTCATGCATGATAAATTTTGTTTCAACCCATCATTTGTATTCTGTATATGTATTTGATTTTTGAATATGTCTTGCAAATAGATTGTGAGGGTTTGTTGTTTTTTTTTTTCCTCTCTCTCATATTCTTTTTTTGAGGGCTGGACTTCAAAACTATCTTTACCTTTTCCCACATTGGGGAATTAATTCACATTTCATTCTCCTAAGTCTCTGCCAAAATGACATATGGGGGGGAGGAGAACAAAACTGGACCCAGCTGAATGTAAATCCACTTTCTTTCAGGCCTGCTAGAGCCCCCCCTCACACACTGGTCCCCCGCCCCAATTACATCTATTCCTTAGTTCTCTGGCTGAGTGCTGCTACAGTGCAATGCTGGACCAGGCACCACAAGCTTATGTTTATCTAATCTTCTACCTCTTCCTCTCCTGTGAGGGTGGGTTGGGTGTGCACAGTTGAGTTGTCTTGCTTGTTCCCATAGACTAGCAGGTGAGCACAGGGGCAGAAGGAAGGGTAGATGTTGGTAGAAACAATAGCAGCCTTGAGGTTAAGTGCTGAGTGGATCCTAGAGGACAAGTCTGTGTGTCCCAGACAGAGTATAGGAATAAGTGGAGAAGGTCCTAAGTGAAAGGATGAGATTAGCCTTCTGTGCTGTTAATTCATCAGATTTATTTTTCAGTTTCTGGGTTTCTTAGTTTGAGAAGATAGCTGTAATTAGTTTGCAATACATCATTCTTATTTTGGAGAGGTTTGAGAGGTTGTAAGAAGCAGAGGAAATGTCTAGTCTTTCATTTTGTTTGCTACATAGCTTAAAAATTCTTCTCTTTTTTAACTTTTGTTACAACAGGTGGTTTCCTAAGTAGACATGGTAGAGAGAATATATTCAGAAATGAGGATGATGAAAAAATAAATGTTATCCATAAAATAAGATTAAGAAATAAAAGAATAAGTTACATGGTCAGATACTAAACAGCAAATTATCAGTTATCATTAAGGCTGAAAGATAAAGAGGGCAGCAAGTAGTGAAATACACAGATGATTAAGAATTTTCATTTGAACCAGTAGGTTCAATATCCTTCCTCAGAGCTCTTAACATGTAGCAAAACTGACAGTGAATCAATAGGGATTTATTGAGTACTTACCTACTAAATGGCTAAATGTATACTGGGTTAAGTAGAAAATTTTCACTTCACTGAACTCTTTATTAGAACCAGAAGTCTTTTAGTAAATCTCTGTTCTCCATGCTATTCAAGATTTCAGAAGCAAGGTTGTGCTGGTAAATGCTTAATGACTAACTCCAAAAAAATTTGAGTCATTTCAGTCATGTCTAATTCCTCATGAACCTAAGTGGTTTGCCGTTTCCTTCTCCAGATCATTTTAGAGATGAGAAAATGGAGGCAAACAGGATTAAGTGACTTGCTCAGAGTTACACAGCTAGTAGGTGTTGTAGGCCAGATTTGAACTTAGAAAGATGAGCTTTCCTGGGAAGCCTGGCACACTATCTACTGAGCCAATGAGTTGCAGGTATAAACGATACACTTTAAAGTTTCATCTACAGTATTATAATTTTTTCCATCACATTCTTAAGTCTAGACAATCATCAAAATGATAAAATCTAGCCCTGGTTGATACCATTTGCCAATTTATGAGATTTAAATACTCATACTGAAAACTTAACAACTAGTTCTTATGAGCCAGTCTAAGTAGGTTCCAGCATCCAACTGCATATACACAGTTCCTACCTTCTTAGAAGCTTATACTGCAGTTGGAAGTACTAAACCAACAAATATGCAATGAATGGAGAATAAATACCAAATTATGTGATAATGACTATAAGTTTGGAAGGATACTGTTGGACTTGGCAGTTGATCTAAAGACTGAGTTTTTGTCTCATTTTGTTTGGCCAGTGGGAGAAAAAGCTAGAAAAGCTTAAAGAGATAAATTTGGGGTCCAGGTTATAGATCCAAACAAATGTGGAAAAAGAAGAAAACATGGGCAGGAGTGATAGGAGAAAGGTTCATGGAAAAAGTGAGATTGAAAGTTCATCCCAAAGGATAAATAGGACTTAGGTAATTGGAAAACAACCAGATTTGAGATGGGATGAAACTGCATGAACAGAAAGAAAAATTTTGAAAAGGAGGATGATCATGATCTGTGTTGCAGGAAATAAAGTGCCCAATGTTGTTCACAGATGAATAGGAAATAAAGTTGGATGGATAGGGAAAGGCAAAATTAGAAATTCCTGAAAACAAGTCCAACAAATTTGAACTTGTTGATAATGTGATACTGTAGGTGTCTGGAAGAGGAATGACACAAGGTAGGCAGGTTCTTAGGAAGATTAACATGGTGGTAGTGTGCAGGAAAAATGGGAGGGAGGAGTGCTAGAGGCAGGGTTCCAGATAAGAGAATAATATAGGTGTAGAAAAGTCTGAACTAGAGTTACACTGGCAAGACTGGAGAGTAATGGGCAAATTAGATACTTGGAAGAATTAAAGGTCTTATTTGTTGGCTAAAATTAGGGGATGACAGAGAGGAAAGAATCAAAGATAAAGCCAAGATTTCTAGCCTAGCTAACTAGGAAAAACAGAAAGCAATTACAGAATTAGTGAAATCCATTTAAAAAGAAGAAAATTTCATTTATAGACAAAGCCTTTGTTATCCTGTGCAAAACAACTTTTACTTTAGATCAATTGGAATGAAAGAGTAGGGGAGGGAAAATAAAGTAGAAGTATGGTCACAGAAATTTTTCTGATTTTATCACTATTATTATTCATAACAACAATATAGCTAGCATTTATATAGCACCTACTATGTGCCAGATATTGTGCTAAGTGCTTTGCAAAAACCATTTCATTTGATCCTCACAATAGCCCTGGGAGGTGGACGCTATTATTACCCCCATATTCCAATTGAGGAAACTGAGGCAAATAGAAGTTAAATGAGTTGTCTAAGGTCACACAGGTAACACATATCTAAGACTGGATTTGACACAAACCAGTAACTCTAGTGCTGAACAATTCTTGTTGGACTGGGCCAGAGCACTAAGGACCAGAAGAGGACATCAGCAAAGGACACTGTCTCTATATATGTCTGAGGGGATGGGGCTGCACAGCACTTCTCTAAGCCTGAAAGAAACAGCACAGCATCCAGTAGGGCCATTTCTGACCGCTTAAAAGTCAGTTAGGGTAGAGATTTAGTCTGTTGAACCATGAGTTGCCTAGCTAAGGAGGAGGCTGAGATGCTTTAAGATCTGGCCCTTGTGAAAACTACCATCCGAAGATACAAAGTCAGAAAATGAATAGGGGAAAGAGCAGGAAGGAAAAAAAAAGAATGAAATTACCAAAGACCTCAGGAGGAAAACTCAAAGATTTTAAACATAAGCAGATAGATCAACAGGGAAAACAATCCCAAAACACACTGTTTCTGTGTGGTGTAAAAGAGAAATGAGAACAGAATTTATGGACTGCACAGAAAAAAAAAAAAAGCAGGGGGGAGGGAAGCAGAATAGAAAAACTGGAATCAGCAGTTGCAAGCCTTACCAAAGAAGTAAAAGAGAGAACAATATATTGGGAACCAAATATACAGAAGCTAAAGAGAAGCTAGAAGAAGAGAAGACAAAATTAGTAACATTAAAAGAAAATTGCTCACTATACAAGCAAAACAGACTGATGTCAAAGACAGGATGTGAAGAAACAAACTAGGGATACTAGGTCTCTCAGAAAAACGTGACAGGACAAACAAACAAATTTTAAAAAAAAAACAGACGGAAAAACCGTCCAGGACTCCTGAACATAGAAAATGAAACACCAGTTGAAAAAAATTCACAGATCACCTTCAGGAAAAAGCATAAGATAAGTCAAAGGCGTGAACTCCAAGGCACTTGGGACATTTAATTATTTACTTTTACAATTTAACATAGGTAACATTTCAATTCAGATACAAGATCTGCAAGCAATCAAGAGAAAGGCCTTCAAATACAAAGGAAAGGAAATTCAAATAATGCAAGACTATTCTTCCCTCACCAGAAAACATAAGAGGAAATAGAATAATGTTTTCCCAAGAGCAGTGGAGTTAAGGATATAGTCTAGGGTGACAACCTACAAATTTGAGTTTAATCTTGAATAAAAAAGATGGATGTTCAATAACAAGTAGGTATTTAAAACAATTTTTTTTTTGAGAAATAAAACTAGACCTGATGAGATTATTTATTTCTCAAACACCCCAAACAACAGAAAAGCAGGATAAATGCATCAGTCAGTTGGAACTCCTGGGAACAACTAGCACGTAAAGAGTGAGAAAACATGAACCCAAGAAGAAGATTTTGAGGCAAGTGGGGGGAAAATGTAACCAAGGAATCATGTAGTTCCGTGATGTGTTTGGGGAGGGAGAGACAAAGAAAGAGAGAGACACACACAGACAGACAGACAGACAGACAGGGTTTACTTGCAAAATGCTAGGGAATTAGCAAAGCTACTTATTGAGACAATAGTTTCAGTAAAGTTGCAGCCTACAAAATAAATCCTCAAAAATCAATAGTATTTTCATGTAACAGTAACAAAATAGAATAAGCAGTAATAAGGAAGTCCCATTCTAAATGACTACAAAATGCATAAAAATATTTGGTGATTGACCTACCAAAGCACATAAACACTTGTATAGATTCAATGATAAAATTTTCCTTAAAGAAATAATGAAAAAAAAAACCCAATCCAATCTAAAAAGGGGAAAGACTATTCAGTGTTCACAGTTAAGACATATCAATTTAATAAAAATGGCAATACTTCCAAAATTATTTTACTCTTTTAATAGTATACCAATCAAACTGCCAAGGAGATACTTCACAGAACATCATAAAGTAATAACAAAATTCATTTGGAAAAGTAAAAAATCTGGAACATCAAGGGAAATGATGAAAAAAAAGTAGGGAAAAAAGGGAGAATAGCACTTTAAGACCTCAAACTGTGTTATAAAGTGACAGTAATCAAAACCATTTGATATTAATTAAAAAATAGAGATAGATCAATGGAACAGACTAGATGAGGGAAAATCAGAAGCAATAGAATTCAATAACCAAGTATTTTATAAAGTACAAAACATAAATTTCTGAGGAAAAAACTCCACATGTGATTAAAAACTGCTAGGAAAACTGGAAAGCAGTTTAGTAGAAATTAGATGAACACCTTATACCTCATTCCACAATACACTGTAAATCCATATGTGACCTTAATATTAAAGATTATACTTTTTAGAATTAGAAGAGAAACTGTTCATAAACCTCTTACAACTATGGGTATTTGCATTATTTATGAAACAAGCAATAGAGGCAATTACCAAAGAAAAATAAATACTCTCTATTACTTGATAGAAAGACTTCTATACAGTAGTATCAGCAAGGACCCACACATGCACGATGTTCTGCTAGCACAAGTTCTTAGATCTACTTTTCTAAAAGGAAAGCAACTTTTAAGGGGTCAACAATCTTCTTTAATCACATCCACCAACAGAGAAAATACAAGCAGAAAAATAAAGACCAATAGACAGGGCTTCTAACTGTCAGACCATAAGGAATACATACATCACAGATCAAGAGACAGTCTCATCTGGCACATAAACCTTCTGCCAAGGAATAAGCCCCCAGAGTAAAAAACCTCACCTCAGGCCCCTGTGACCAGTCCCTCATTAGAAATTAAGAAAAGGTGTGGGCCTTCCCATAAAACAAGCTTCCCCTAATCAAGTTTTCCTTAATGGACTCGGCCTGAGGTCTATTTATAGGTGGGGAAGATCTTTAACTCTTATTGCCTGTGGTTGTTTACATTACATCAGGCAAAATTAACGCACTTAGGATAAGAAGAGAAGTGGTCAAATGACAAAAAAACTTCATCAGATTTCTCTGATAAGAGTTTGATATCAAAGATATATCAACAATATATACATGTTTGTGTGTGTGTATACATATATTATGATTAATAACCATTCCCTAATAGATGTGATCAAAGGATAGGAAAAAATTCTTCTCAAAAGAATTGCAAATATTCATAACCACATTAAAGAATCCTCTTCACTTTGCAATTTGGCAAAAATTACTAAAACAGTATCAATAGTCAATATTGGAGGGATTGTAAAATGATAAGTATACTAATACATTGTTGGTGGAGCTGTGAAATGGTATAACTATTTTGGAAAGCAATAAAGAGTATATAACTTTAAACTAGAGACTCCGTTACTGGGCTTATACCCCAAGGAAGTCATAGTAAGAATACTCTAAAATATTCATAGCAACATTTTATGTGACAGCTAGGAATTTGAAAACAAAGTAGATTCCTCCATCAATGAAGGAATGACTAAACAAATTGTGATATAAGAATGTAATGGAATATTGTTATGTTGTAAGAAATGATCCACATGATGAATACAGAGAAGCATGGAAGAATCTATGTAAGTTAATGTTCAGTGAAGTAAGCACAGCCAAGAAAACAATATACACAATAACTGCAACAATGTAAATGGAAAGAACAATTATTTACCTAGAAATACAAAATAAATATAACTAAATTATAAAGATCAAGCAGGATTCAAATGAAGAGATATGAGAGCACTCTTCTAACTTCACTAATTCGTGGAGATGAGAGTCCATAAATGTTATACATGGCACATATTTCTGGATTTTTTCAATGTATTGATTAGCTAAGCTGATTATTTTATTCTCTAAAAATACTATTTGTTTTATGGAATGATTCTTTTAGAGGGGAAGGGGGAAGGATTCTTGGGATAATTATAGTGATGTAAGAAACAGATAATAGCAATAAAAACTTGTTTAGAAACAACAACAGAAGAAGAAAATGAATAGTTTGGTGATAGCATGTCTTGTTCAAGAAGTAGCCAGGAGACCAACGTCATTGGAGCTTGGGATACATGGAGGAGAATAATGTGCACGGTAACTGGAAAGGTAAGAAAAGGCCAGGTTATGAAAAGGGCTTTGAAAACCAAACAGGATTTTAAATATGATACTAAAACTAATAGGGAGTTGGTGAAGTTTATTGAGTTGGGGGATAAAATGGTAAGATCTGTATCTTTGAAGATCACTTGACAGATGAATGGATGGGAGCTGGACAAAGATGTGAGGCAAGAAGACCAACCATCAAAACTATTATAATGGCAGAGGCATCATGTGATGAGTGCTTACACTAGAGTAGTGGCAACGTTAATGGGGAGAAGGTGGCATATGTGAGAGATGTTATGAATTGCCAGTAGATCATACATGGGGGTGAGAGTGAGTGAGGAGTGAAGGATGACATCTAGGTTGTGAGTCTGGGTGATTGTGAGGATGATTATGTCTTCTCAGTAGTAATAGGAATAAGATTAGGAAGAGGGGAGAGCTGGGAAGAATTTAAGATACCTGTTTTATTTCCAGGTTGAGATGTCTAATAGTCAAGTGGAGATACAACACTAGAGCTTATGAGAGAGTTTGGGGCCAGATAGGTAAATCTGGAAATCATAATCAGAAAGATGATACTGGAAGCTGATGAGAGAATGAACTGAATAGCATAGAGGGAGAAGACAAAAGCATCCAGGACAGACTCTTCTATGGGGCACATGGTTAACAGAAACATTATAAAGATCCAACAAAGGAGGCTGAGGAAGGGTTAAGTAGCAAGAGAAGCAAAAGAGAATGTTTTCATGAAAACCTAGAGAGAAGAGATTTTTAAAAAGAAGAGGGTGATCTTCAGTGTCAAAAGCTAGAGGAAAGTCAAGAAAATGAGGATTGAGAAATGATTATTGAATTTAGCAAGTAAGAGATCAATGGGAACTTTGGAGAGATGTGTTTCAGTTGAATGATGAGGTTAGAAAAAAGATTGTAGAAAATTAAGAGAGTGAGAGGATAAAAATTGGAAGCATAAATTATAGGTGATCTTCTCAAGGAACTCTGCTGCCAAAGAGAGGAGAGATAAAGGACAACAGCTAATGGAGATGGATGGATGGACAGATGGATGGATGGATGGATGGATGGATGGATGGATGGAGCAAGCATTTCTTGAGAATGGAGGAGAGATGGGCATGTTTGTAAGCAGCACTGAAGCAGCCAATAGACAAGGAGAGATTGAAGATTACTGAGATGGGGATAATGGATGGAGCAAACTGGTGGAGAGGATGAGGTGGAATGTGATCACCCATGTATGTAGAAGGGTTTGCCTTGACAAAGAAAAAAATAAAAGACTTCCTCTTCATGTGAGACAGGGGTGAAGGAGATAATGGCAGAAGGCATCTGAGTGATATAGAATAAAGAAATGGGAAGAAGAGGGAGTTTAGTGAATAGACTCAATCTTTTCATTGAAATTAGAAGCAGTGCTCTCAGCTAAGAGAGTAAGGGGAAGGCAAGCCTCCTAAGGTTTGCAGAGAAATGAAAAGATTTGGAAAAGTCACTTGTGGTGAGTGGGATAGCTCTGGGTTTCAAAATAACTTTGCATACACTTGGGTGATGTAAAAAGATTGCCTTGCTGTGCTGAGGACCCAGCTGATATTATATAACATCATTTTTTTAGAGGACTCAGCAAGGTGTGGTGGTTTTTTCCAGATTACTTCAGCAGCATTTGAATAGGAACAAATGCATTGATGGTTAAAGTAATCCAAGCCTGGAGTTTAGCAGGGCAAGGGCAGAACAACAGGAGCCAATTTGATTGAGACTGACATCTAAGGTTTCCTATAAAGATGGTTACCAAAAAAGGCCACTGATAGGAGTCTCCGCAGCATGGGCATAGAGGTGGGAGGTAGTTCAGAATCTCTATGATGGGGAGACTGTTATGGAAAGGGAGTATGCTAATGGTTGAGGAATGAGTTCAGGTGGGTTATCATCATCCCTACGGAGGAGCTTAGGTAGCCAGTGCTGGGCTGGTACGTGGGCTGGATAGAGATTATCAGGCGATCAGTGGCCTGAAACTTTTCTTTCACAGGCTGCTAGGTATTGCAGTGGATAGAGCATTGTGCCTGGACTCAAGTCAGACCTGAGTTCAAATCCAGCCTTAGACACTTGCTAGCTGAGTAACCTCTTACTTCTGCTTCAGTTTCCTCCTCTGTAAAATGAAAATAATAGTAGCACCTACCTCCCAGGGCTGTTGTGAGGATGAAACAAGATAATAATTGTAAAGCACTTACAGTGCCTAACACAATCTATTTCTTCCTTCCTTCCTTTCTTCCTTTCTTCCTTCCTTCCTTCCTTGCTTCCTTCCTTCCTTCCTCGTTCCTTTTTCTCTTTCCCCTTTAATTTTTTTCTTTCTTCTTTTGCTTGGCAAGGCAGTTGAGAAAGCTAGCAAGGCTGAAGAGGCAATTTGAGGTCCAAGTTACCAAACAGAAGATGCTGTGGAGCAAAAGGTTAAATTCTCCCTGTAGTCATTTATATAAGAAATTGGAACTGACAGCAGGAGTCCAGCGCTTTCTCTTTGATAAGATAAAGAGATATTTAAGAGACTTTGACACTGCCTGAAGCTTCACAAGGCCCCCAGGCAGGTGCAACCAACTAATCGGAGGGAGTCTGCAAAAGGAGAAAGATTTGATGTGAAGCCAAGATATTCTGAAGCCCAGGGCAAAGATAGCAGTGCATTTACTCTGGTAGGCTTCTGATTCTAATGAAAAATTTAGAAGAGTAAAAATTTTGTATTTTACCCTGGTAGAGAAAACTATAGTTGAAGTATGGTCAAAGAAGTGCTAGTCTGTACTTAAATATTTGTAGGTTTAAGTTGTTCTACATTTTTATCTTTTAAACAATATGCAATGTGAAAATTTATTGCTAATGATTTCTGTTCTTATTTTAAGTTCTATTTTATTTTCAAAGCATAAATGAAATGGAAGCTGATTTTGATGTCATCTTGTTCCTATGATTATACACCTGAGGTGAACATATCCTTTGGGCCTACACCCCCATCCCTTAAAAGCCCCCAAACTGATTTGGTATTTTAGCTCCCAGACTTGTAGGTGTGCTGCTTAGAAAGACAGTTACGTGTTTTTAAAGTTTGTTATTGCTTTTCCAAACCTACTACATAAAGGAAAACATAAATCACAGAGGGGTAATATATAAGACCACTATTACTTTAGTATAAATTAATTTATCAAGTTGACTTTAATCACTAAGCAGGGACTTGCAAAAATGAGACACATAAGAAGTCATGTTTTACTGGAGGCTTTGGGAAAGGGCAAAGTATGTTGTATAATATGGCACCAAATGAGGAGGGAAGAACCAGATGGAATCTAGATTACGAGACCCTGGACAGACCCTTGAGTGCTGGATTCCTGAACTGTAGGCTGCAAAAGAGAATGTGGAATGAAGCTAAAGGTAGAAAGAAGAAGGCTAGAGTTGAAGACAAAAATACCAGTTTGGATTAATTTACCTATGTTGGTTGCACTTACAGATGGACAACATCACAATCTACCCTAAATCTAACCCAGTATTTCCACCCCTAATTTAGTGCTAACTATAGCTTATTGTAACCGTTTATGAGTTTCACTGATTTTGTAAGAATGAATATTATTAAAGGATATTCACATATAGAGGATGCATGACATAATGGACATAAAGCTAACCTAGGCAGGAGTCAGGAACAGTTGAGTTCAAACCCTACTTCTGATACATACTGGTGGTGTGACTATGATGAGCAAGTCACTTAGCCTCTCAGTGCCTCAGTCAATTAGCTAACTACAAGTTGCAAAAACAATTGTCTATCTGCATTGGTAGACAAAATTTCTTCCCTCGGAGTTCCCTGTGCTATTGAATTCACAAGTGTGGACAAAATAAAGTATATAACATATAATGTGAAGGTTTCATTATCCACTATGCTGAAAAAATGAAGTATCATTAACTATGTTTTTCCCGATATTTTCATTTCCTGTTCCTCCTAATGGGAAAAAATCTAATTACTGAATCATTAATATTATTGCCTGTAAGGGGGACATAGTAACTCAATTAATGTTCTTATAGGTACTTATTTTAAATTACCTCTTAACCTTTTGGAAGGATATGGTAATTTCAACAATTAATTGCTTTTTTGCCTTCTAATTTTAGGGAAATTGCTTACTAAATTGACAGATATTTCTTTAGAAATATCCACTTGTATACAGAATCCTTTAAAATAAATTAGGCATATGATATTTTCACATCCTATTTGCTTTAAAAAGATGAGTAAAGTGCTGGCATCAGTACAGGGTTCATAAATAAATTTTATATACTACAAAAGGTTGAAGTTTGTTTTATACATTAAATGAGATACATTAATTCATGTACTTTGAGAAACCTATCTCCATATTAAAATTCATCATTGCAGATTTTTGCCTAGCATGGTGCCATGTTAGGTACTTCATACATGGGTTTTAATATTGACAATGATTTCCTATCAGAGCTACATGTTTTCTGGAATTATTATTACTAATAATAGGCCTGTCTGACCTCCCACAAAATGGGATGCTGGTCTAGGTTACTTGGTACAGAAAAGTCACCATAGGAAAGGGAAAATTTTTCCTCACACATAATCACTCTATGCAGGTGCTTGCACATCGTTAGCAACTCAACAATCAACTCATTATTCTTATGGTCATGGTGTCCTCTCCCTTAGCTGACACTTCTGTTTTCCCATGCTACTTTGTGGTGTTGAAGAGCCATAGCTCATCTTCTCTGTGTGTGTGTGTGTGTGTGTGTGTGTGTGTATATGTGTGTGTCTGTCTCTCTGACACTGTCTCTCTTTGTCTGTCTGTCTCTCTCTCATACATACACCACACACACACACACACACACACACACACAAAACTCCTCCTCTTATCTTTCTGTTCTCTCAAGCTCTAGACCCTCATCTCAAACTTCATATAAGATATTTCACTGAGTGAAATCGGAACTTAAAATATAAGCTAAATGTAACATCATGTGCTTTACAACACTACTTATCCTTCTGTCAGTGGCATTGCCATTTCCCTGTATGATAATTACATTCAGAACTGTCAGGAACAGAGATTGCTTTATACTCCTTTAATCTAACCATAGGGTTTATCGATAGGATTTTAGGTGTCTAGATTGAGAGCTTGAAGGTATCTCAGAGGCCATTTAATCCAAACCCTTCATTTACAAATGAGAAAAACGGAGGTCAAAGGATTTTAAGAGATTTACCCAATGTCACTTGAGTCATAACTGTCAGAGGTAAAATTTGAATTCAGATTCTTTGAATCCACTGCACCATTCTGCCTCACTATTACACTTACCAATTTAGTGGGCTCACCAACTCATATAAGAAGTACATAAGATTTGTACACCCACTTTCAGGGTCATCCTGGATTTTGCATGGTTCAATGAAATGAAGTCACCTGGGTAACTGTGATCCAGGAAACCAGCTATATCCAAGTAATGTAACAATTTTAAATGGCCCTCTGATTTTAGAGCTTTTGAATGCATTGATCACTATCAAGTCTGTTAATTCTCAATGAAGAAATCAGAAGAAAGATCAGAACTAATTAGACACAGATGTGGGATGCTTCCCACTCTGTCCCTTCTCAACCCATCTTTTGTATCACAGCAAGATTAATCTTCTGTCCTAATCTGAGAATTTCATGCCTTGGTTCAAAAGTCTTCAAAATGTCCCTAATGCTTAGAAAACAAAGGTAAAACTTTTTAGACTGGCATTCAGGGCCCTCTAAAATTGCCATGTTTCACTAACATCTCATATTTTCCAGTATTTGTGGCATTATTCATTTCTTTCTTCATTCTTGGAATGCTCTTCTTCTGCTGAAATACATCCTTTCTGAACAAACTGAAATACCATTACTTACACAAAGTCTTCTTTGATTTCTCCTTATCAGAAAAGATCCTTTCTCCTTTAACCTTTATATAACAACTTGTTTTTAACCTTGTGTGTGTGTGTGTGTGCCCTTGTTGGTAATGTATTATTTAATATTAAAATTAATTACTTAGATGGCATATGTCTGTATTAGATTATATGCTTCATGAGGTCAGAGATAGTTTTGTCTTTGTATTTCTCATAGGGCCTAACACAATGTTGTGAAAATGGGTGTTAATAAGTGCACAATGTATCTTCAGTGTATCTACTCAGTCTCATCTCATACTACCTTTCCTCACAATCAAATTGTTTTATTTTCCAAAACCTGGTCTCATCTTACTCTTCTCCATCTTCATGCATTTATTCACACTTAGCAGTGTCTAGCATATAACAGATGCCTAATAAATGTTTACTGACTGATTCCACCTCCATGTCTAACGTGAATTTCCCTGAACCCTTTAATTCTCCATTTGTCCAAGATTCAGCTTAGACTTCATCAACAGATGGTATAAAGCCCCATGAAGCTTCCTCTGATCTCCCAATCAAAAGCAATCCCAGCTATCATAGCTCTTTATCTGGATCTCTACTTCTCACTTAGCTGACTCTCCTTTGTATCATAATTATTCATTAACTTGTTCTTTCTCCTGGTAGAAGATAAACAACTTGAGAGTAGGGAATCTATCTTACCTATTTTTGTATCATCAGTATCTACCAGAGTGCCTTACTAGCTGCATATTTCACATTTTTTAAGAAAGAATATGTCTTATTAGATTTTTGGCCTCCTTGTCTTCTGTTTGTGGTTCCATGAGATATGATCTCTGAGGCAGTCTATCTGTTATTTTTCATCATTCTTCTTATGAGGACTGCCCATGGTCTCTGTGCAGGTTATGCTGCCTAGAATCAGAAATATACCTAGTAATATTTGCATCTAGGGAAACATAAACTACACATAGGACAAGTATCATAAAACATGCCTTTTTCTGGGGGAAACAGGAAGGTACCTAAGCAATGTCATCTTTCCCAGGAAACTGCTATTGTGAACAAATATTTTAATTGTTTATACCATTCTAGATAGAATTAGGAAGTCAAATATGTTCATCTTCATCTCAACCAACGTTCTGTGAATGTGGTTGAAACTAAGTGGGACAATCTTTTGTATTCTAGTCCATTCTTTGCTCACACTATTATTTTGCTGGAATGGATGAAAGAGGATCAAAAACATCTTTTGTTTTCGGGTTATCTAAGTGAAGTTCTTTGTATCTAGTGGACAATTTTCATATTGTATATTTTGTTTTGTCTAGTTGCATTCCTTCTGCAACTTTTTGTGCATCTATAGGGCAGAATCTGTGGGAAAACCACAGACTTGAAGGAAGTCAGAGAAGCCAGGTGGTTGAGAGGAATAACATAATTCCATACATGAGGGACAGATAGTGAAAATGCTGAGTGTCAGGAGATGGAGTGTTGTGTGTAAGGAATGAAGTGCAATGTGGGAGGGATAAACAGGAATGCCAGTGATACTAGATAGCAAAATCCATGGAGAGGAGTAAGGTATAAGGAGACTGGAGCAGCAGGAAGGGGCCAGGTAATGAAGGGTTTTAAAAGCCAAACAGAACTTATTTTTGATCCTGGAGGTGATAGAGAGCCACTGGAGTTCAGTAAAAGTCATAGAATATTACTATATCATCAGAAATGATAACAATGAAGAATTTAGAGAAATATAGGAACATTTATATTAACTTAAACAGAATGAAGTGAACAGAGCAAAAAAAAAAAAAATACTCCATGTAAACAGTAGGAACAACCCAAAACGTGAAAGTGAACACCACAATTATAATGACAAAATTTGGCTTGGAAAAAAGTGAAAAATTCACATGCTTCACTTCTTTGCAGATATGGGTGACTATGAGTATGGAATAATACATATACTGTAAGACAATCTGTGCTTTGCTTGGTTTTGTGAGATTGCTTTTTTATAGTTCCTTTAAAATTTTTATTACAAAGGATGCCTAATTGGTTAGGAGAGAGAGGAATTTATTTGGAAATGAATGTGATATAAAAATAAAAGGCATCAATAAAAGTAACATAAAAAGGTAAAAATAAAAACTCCTACATTAAAAAAACAGCTTAAGAATTTGTAAAAGGAGAGTTACAGAGTGATTTGCCAAGGTTGTTATCATCATCTTTTTCTTCCCCATAAATTGGACAGTTCTCAATTTTTTTTTTATATCTACAAGGTCTGGCTGCTTATGAAGTAAAATATTAATTCTATGAGTACCTTATGAACTCTACAAGTACATTATGGAATGCTGGATAGATCATAGAAAAGAATAAATTAATTAAATAGCTTCAGTGTATAAAGCCAACTTTTTTTAATCAGTAATACAAACGTCTTTTATTTTATTTTTTATTTTTTTAATGTTTATTTATTTATTTTTAGTTTTTGACATTCATTTCCACAAAATTTTGAGTTCCAAATTTTCTCCCCATCTCTCCCCTCCCCTCACCCTATAATGCCCTGCATTCTGATTACCCCTTCCCTCAATATGCCCTCCCTTCTATTACACCTCACCCTTCCTTTATCTCCCATCTTCTCTCTTTTCTTGTAGGGCAAGATAGATTTCTATACCCCATTACCTGTATTTCTTATTTCCCAGTTGTATGCAAAAACAATTCTCAACATTTGTTTCTAATACTTTGAATTCCAACTTCTCTCCCTTTCTCTCTCCCCATACATGCCCACTGAAAAGGCAAGCAATTCAATATAGGCTATATATGTGTAGTTTTGCAAAAGACTTCCATAATAGTCATATTGTATAAGACTAACTATATTTCCTTCCATCCTATCTGGCCCCCCATTTATTCTATTCTCTCATTTGACCTTGTACCTCCCCAAAAGTGTTTACTTCTAATTACTCCCTTCTCCCATTTGCCCTCCCTTCTATTATCCCCTTAACGCTCTTATCCCCTTCTCCCCTCCTTTCTTGAAGTGTAAGATAGATTTTCATACCAAACTGAGTGAGCGTGATATTTCCTCCTTAAGCCAAATGTGAAGAGTAAGCTTCACTTTTATCCCTCTCACCTCCTCCCTTTTCTCCTTCATTGAAAAAGCTTTTTCTTGCCTCTTTTATGAGTGGTAATTTGCCCCATTTCATTTCTCCCTTTCTCCTCCCAATATATTCTTTTATTTTTTTTAAGATATCATCCCTTCTTATTCAACTCAACCTGTGCTCTCTGTCTATATATGTGTGTGTGTGTGTGTGTGTGTGTGTGTGTGTGTGTGTGTGTGTATAATCCCTCCAACTATTCAAATACTGAGAAAAGTCTCGAGTTATAAATATTATCTTTCCATGTAGGAATGTAAATAGTTTAACTTTAGAAAGACCTTTATGATTTCTCTTTCTTGTTTACCTTTTCATGCTTCTCTTGATTCTTATGTCTGAAAGTCAAATTTTCTATTCAGTTCTTGTCTTTTCATTAAGAATGCTTGAAAGTCCTCACTGAATGACCATTTTTTCCCCCTGAAGTATTACACTCAGTTTTGCTGGGTAAGTAATTCTTGGTTTTAATCCCAGTTCCTTTGACTTCTGGAATATCCTATTCTACACCCTTTGACCCCTTAACGTAGAAGCTGTCAGATCCTGTGTTATTGTTATTGTATTTCCACAATACTCGAATTGTTTCTTTCTAGCTGCTTGCAATATTTTCTCCTTCACCTGGGAACTCTGAAATTTGGCTACAATATTCCTAGGAGTTTCTCTTTTCTGGTCTCTTTCAAGAGGTGATCCATGGATTTTTTCAATATTTATTTTGCCCTCTAGTTCTGGAATATCAGGGGAGTTTTCCTTGATAATTTCATGAAACATGATGTCTAGGCTCTTTTTTTGATCATGGCTTTCAGGTAGTCCCATAATTTTTATATTGTCTCTCCTGGATCTATTTTCCAGGTCAGTAGTTTTTCCAATGAGATATTTCACATTATCTTCCATTTTTTCATTCATTTGGTTTTGTTTTGTAATTTCTTGGTTTCTCATAAAGTCATTAGCTTCCATCTGCTCCACTCTCATTTTGAAAGAACTATTTTCATCAGTGAACTTTTGAACCTCCTTTTCCATTTGACTAATTCTGCTTTTGAAAGCATTCTTCTCCTCACTGGCTTTTTGGACCTCTTTTGGCAATTGAGTTAGCCTATTTTTAAAGGTGTTATTTTCTTCAGCAATTTTTTGGGTCTCCTTTAGTAAGCTGTTGACTCGCTTTTCATGATTTTCTTGCATTGCTCTCATTTCTCTTCCCAATTTTTTCCTCCACCTCTCTTACTTTATTTTCAAAATCCTTTTTGAGCTCTTCCATGGCCTGAGACCATTGCATACGTATTTGGCCTCTGATGGTAAGCATCATTCTTCCTCATCTGAAAGGATGGAAGAAAATACCTGTTCACCAAGAAAATAACCTTCCATAGTCTTATTTTCCCCCCTTTTTTATGCATTTTCCCAGTCAGTTATTTGACTTTTGAGTCCTTTCTCAAGAGGAGGGTATACTCTGGGGACCTATAAGTTCTCAGTTCCTTCAAGGTGGCACAATCAAGGGAGAGGAGTTCACTCCTCTCCTGGCCTGTGCAATGGTTTGGGAGCAACCAAAAACTTTTCTGCCCAGAATCTGTGAGTAGTAGAATTCCCACTTCACAACCACCTCGAGCACTGCCATGCCCCAGGACCATGCTGAGGGCTGAGACCCAGATCAGTGGCTTAATTCCCTCAGGGGCTTTAGGCTGAGTGCGCCACAAATGGAAGCTGCTGTTACTGCCTCTGTTGTTGCCACTGCCACCACTACCTGGGACTAGGGCTAGGGGAGGACCCTGCTCCCTTTTCACCTAGTTGAAAAAGCCCTTTCACTGACCTTTGAAGTTGTCTTTGGTGATTGTGGGTTGAGGGATCTGAGAACCAC
Source organism: Notamacropus eugenii (assembly GCF_028372415.1). Lineage (NCBI taxonomy): Eukaryota > Metazoa > Chordata > Mammalia > Diprotodontia > Macropodidae > Notamacropus > Notamacropus eugenii. Next base: position 101,822,619 of record NC_092876.1, read on the forward strand.
TGCTGCTGCTGGGGATTCTACCCCTAAGGCCTGTTTGGGTCCTGTTCCTCCAGGTGCAGAACAGGTAAGTCTGGGCTGGGCTCCATGGGCTGGGCTCTGTTCCATGCCCCATGCAATAGACCTTTCCTGTCAGCCTTCCAAGTTACCTTGGGTTGGAAATCGCTTTCACTCTGTCGTTCTGTGGCTTCTTCTGCTCTAGAATTTGTTGAGAGTCGTTTTTTACGGGTACTTTATGGGAGAATAGCTAGTATATGTGTGTCTTTCTACTCCACCATCTTGGCTCCACCCCCATAAAGCAAACATGAAAGCATCTACACAGTATGTTTTGTCAAGTAACTCTGGAGTCCAACATTGGTTTCTAGCAAGTTTGTTTGTTTGTTTTTGCTAAATGTCACTAGCATATAATAGCTGAAATTTTTATAGAGCTTTACAGTTATAAAGCACTTCGTACTTTCAATTGTTTTTTAAGCTTTCTGATTAATAACTTTATTATAACAAAAATAAAAACAACAGAAGCGGTATGCCAGGAACAACCAAGATTCACCACTGAATTGAGTGTTGAGACTGTAGCAGTCTCATATTTGGAAATCAAGGAGAATGTAATTTTGGTTCAAAATAGGTAAATATGCAAGTGCAAAATGAGAATTTTTTTTTTTATTATTAAACTTTTAACATTTATTTTCACACAATTTTGGGTTACAAATTTTCTCCCCTTTTTTCCCCTCCCCCCCCAGACCCAAGCTTTCTAATTGCCCCTGTGACCTATCTGCTCTCTCCTCTATCCTCCCTCCCTGCCCTTGTCTCCGTCTTCTCTTTTGTCCTGTAGGGCCAGATAGCTTTCTTGACCCCTTAACCTGTATTTCTTGTTACCCAGTGGTAAGAACATTACATTTGGTCCTAACACTTTGAGTTCCCACTTCTTTAGCTCCCTCCCTCTCTACCCCTTCCCCTTGGAAGACAGGTAGTTCAATATAGGCCATATCTGTTTAGTTTTGCAAATGATTTCCATACTAGTTGTGTTGTATAGGACTAACTATATTTCCCTCCGTCCTGTCCTGTCCCCCATTACTTCTATTTTCTTATGGTCCTTTCCCTCCCCATAAGTGTCGACCTCGTATTGCATTCTCCTCCCCATGCCCTCCCCTCTATCCTCCCCCCCATCCTGCTTGTGCCCCTGTCCCCCACTCTCCTGTGTTATGAGTTAGGTTTTCCTATCAAAATGAGTGTGCATTATATTCTTTCCTTTAGTGGAATGTGATGAGAGTAGACCTCGTGTTTTTCTCTTGCCTCCCCTCTTTATCCCACCACTAATAAGTCTTTTGCTTGCCTCTTTTATGAGAGATAATTTGCCCCATATAACTTCTCCCTTTCTCCTCCCAATATTTCTCTCTCACTGCTTGATTTCATTTTTTTTTTTTTTTAGTATATGATCCCATCCTCTTCAATTCACTCTGTGCACTCTGTCTCTATGTATGTGTACGTGTGTGCATGTGTGTGTGTGTGTACTCCCACCCAGTGCCCAGATACTGAAATGTTTCAAGAGTTATAAATATTATCTTTCCATGTAGGAATGTAAACAGTTCAACTTTAGTAAGTCCCTTATGATTTCTCTTTGCTGTTCGCCTTTTCATGGTTCTCTTCATTCTTGTGTTAGAAAGTCAAATTTTCTTTCCAGCTCTGGTCTTTTCATCAGGAAAATTTGAAAGTCTTCTATTTCATTGAAAGACCATTTTTTCTCCTGAAGTATTATAGTCAGTTTTGCTGGGTAGGTGATTCTTGGCTTCAGTCCTAGTTCCTTCGACTTCTGGAATATCCTATTCCATTCCCTTCTATCCCTCAATGTAGAAGGTGCCCGGTCTTGTACTATCCTGATTGTATTTCCACAATACTTGAATTGTTTCTTTCTAGCTGCTTGCAATATTTTCTCTTTCACCTGGGAATTCTGGAATTTGGCCACAATGCTCCTAGGAGTTTCTCTTTTTGGATCTCTTTCATGTGGTGTTCTGTGGATTCCTTGAATATTTATTTTGCCTTCTGGTTCTAGAATCTCAGGGCAGTTTTCCTTGATAATTTCATGGAAGATGATGTCTAGGCTCTTCTTTTGATCATGGTTTTCAGGTAGTCCCAGAATTTTTACATTGTCTCTCCTGATTCTATTTTCCAGGTCAGTTGTTTTTCCAATAAGATATTTCACATTATCTTCCATTTTTTGAATCTGTGCGGTATGTTCTGAGATATCTGTCTTTCTCGAAAAGTCCAAAGCTTCCATCCGTACCATTCCAGATTTGAAAGATCTATTTTCTTCAGTGAGCTTTTGAATCTCCTTTTCCATTTGGTTAATTCTGCTTTTGAAAGCATTCTTCTCCTCATTGGCCCCTTGCACCTCCCTTGCCAGCTGAGTTAGGCTAGTTCTCAAGGTGCCAATTTCTTCAAGATTTTTTTGGTTCTCCTTTAGCAGGGAGCTGATCTGTTTTTCATGCTTCTCCCTTATCCCTCTCATTTCCCTTCCCAGTCTTTCCTCCACCTCTCTAACTTGATTTTCAAAATTCCTCTTGAGCTCTTCCATGGCCCGAGTCCATTGGGTGGGCTGGGACACAGAGTCCTCGATTTCTGTGTCTTTGCCTGATGGCAAGCCTTGTTCCTCCCCATCAGAAAGGAAGGGAGGAAGTGTTTTTTCTCCGATAAAGTACCCTTCAATAGTTTTATTTCTTTTTCCTTTTCTTGGCATTTTCTCCACCTAGTGGCCTGACCTCTGAATGTTCTCCTCACACCCACCTCGCCTCCTGGTCCTCCCAGCCAGCGTTTGGGGACTGAGATTCAAATGCTGCTTCCCGCCTTAGGATTTTTGGCGGGGGCAGGGCTGTTATTCAGTGTTAAATTAGGCTCAGGTGCTGAGGTCAGGGGCAGGGCCGCCTCTCTGGCTCAATTCCCTCAGGGGGTTTATGCACAGACCTTCCACAATGGATCCAGGCTCCCGCTCGCTTGGGGAGCCCCCGTCCGCAGCCGCCTCTCAGCCCCCACCTCCCGGGGGGGGGGCCCGAGCCTTGGGGGCACCTCACTCCCCTCTCAACCAGCCAAAGAGACTCTCTCACCTACCCCCGTCAGTCACCTGTTGGTGGGGGGGCCCATGCTGCCGCTGAAGATCCCGCCTCCGAAGCCCTTTCAGATCTGTGCCTCTCGGAGCCGTGACCGCCGCCGCCGCAGGTCCGGGCTGGGCACCGTATCTGCAGCGCGACGGACCTTTTGCGAGAGGTTTGCTGGTCCCTCTGTGGGTGGGAGGACCTGCGTGGCCGCTGGAGATCCCGTCCCGTAGCCCTCTCGGATCTTTTTCTCACGGTGTCGCTGCCGCGGTATGGTTGCTCTCTGCTACCCGCCCTGGCGCCCAGTCCACGGCGCGAAGGACCCCCCCGTGAGAGGTTTGCAGGTCTCTCCGGAACAGAAATCTCCCTCGCTCCAATATTCCGTGGTCTCTGGGTGCAGAATTCGCCCTGGGTTAGTCCCCTCTGCCGTTCTGTGGTTTGTGGGTTCGGAGCTATGTGTATGTGCGTCTTTCTACTTGACCATCTTGGCTCCACCCCGCAAAATTAGAATTTTATGTATTTTTAAACTGTCATATTCTGTCCAAAGCCCATTCAGTTTTTTCATCTTCAACAGATTAAGCATATGTTCTATGTAAAAATATGCAATGCTACTAACATCACAGAACAGTTAGCTATCTATGTATATAGGTCTCATATACCGGACTTCAGCTTCAGGGAGCATGATTGTCTGCATGAGCTATATCTTCTGCTCATATTGTGTGGCCAGTGCTTGGTCCTTGAAGAGCAAGATCAAGTATGAAAACAACTTCTAAATTAAGATCCTCAATGAATTTTCTAGCAATCCAGAGGAAAGGTTTCTCAATGTTGTAGTTACTTTTGGCTGAAATGTTCTGGAAATTCTTCTTCTTATGGAAGACAATGGATTTCATCTTGATCTTCTGTCTTTATTATCTACGTTGCTGTCTCATAGTACAGTAGAGATGTTTACATACATTCATACTATATCTCTATGTCAAGTGTATTTTTGTAACTTTCAATATTACATCAAACGTAATGTCACTTTGAACTTGTATGTAATAATCATATCTCAGAGCACCCAATTTCCCTTGGTTAGCTCCATCCTACATGTTAAATTAAATATGATCTCTTAGAATGGAACCCAAGGGGATAGACCCAAAGTGGCTACATACTTCTCAAATTCACCAAATGATGTTTTACAAATGCAATTTTTCTAGTATTCCTATCACTAATTGACATATGTTTGATCTCTACTTAGGGTTATGCATTGGTGGTCAACATGATGGTTGTTCCAGAATGAATAGATGAGTAAAATAGCATTTATTGACATTTTATATGCACAAAGTACTGTGTTAAGTGCTGGGGATACACATAGAAAACCAAAACAGTCTCTTTCCTCAAGGAGCTTATATTCTAATGGGGGTAATAACATACATAATAGTTTCCAATGACAAGTCAAATGGGACCTATAGGCCTTGGGTGCAATAGTAAAGCAGACGGCCATGCATCTCTTTAAAAAAGTCACTTCTACCAAAAATCATATTTGTTTTTCATGTAGAAGCACTTGATAGTGGCAAGGACTTTGGTTGTGCTAACTTTATTTTCTAGGTTTCAGGAGATGTAGTTATGGAGGACATAGGGGCTGGAGCACTCACAAAAGCAGTTTCTAGGATGCTGACTGTGGGAGCTGAGCTGGAAGCAGGACCAGTGACTTGGGAGGTGCTGCCACAGAAGTGTCTCTCTCTCTCCACCTGACTGAATGCTTTATGTTATCTTATTTACATATCTTATTTAGCATAATAATTTTGCGAGGAAAATTATCCTTGATAATGTGTAATATCCTTGTAACTTTATAATATATCTGTAACCTAATATACCTGATAACTTTGATATGCCTGTAATTTAATTATGATAGGGAATTTTCCTTGAAGAAATCCTGTTTACCAAAGTAAGAGCATCAATAGTTTGTAATTTATAGTCTTAAAGACTTGTTTACGGCACTGAGTGTTTACATGATTTATTCAGGGTCATGTAGCCAATATGAGTAAAAGATATGTGGATCTAGTTTTGATACCAAGGCTGACTCTTTAGTTGTTAGAGAACAGTGTCTTATAACAAGTATTTAATATAACAAGTAGTCTTCATTTTTTATTCCCATTTTACAATGAGGAAACTGAGTTTCAAAAAAATTAAGTGACTTGTCCACAGTTGTACAGATAATATATGTTTTAGCAAGAATTTGAAACCAGGTTCTCTAACTTAAGGCAAAGTACTTTTCACTATGACACTTTATCAGGTTCCAATTTGCTTTAGTATAATTGCTTCTTGGCAGAAAATAGATTAGTCATAAACTAAAAAAAAAAATAACATAAAAAATTATAACTCCAAGGGCCAACTATCCATAAAGAATGAAGTTATTTATCACTTATGAATATCTTCAAACTGCCGGTCAGAAGCACATACTTTCTGATAGCCCATCCTTACAAGAAATACCTCCAATGTCTGGGTCCCAATCAACTCAGATCCTACTATTCCTTTGCCTTATTCTTTATACAGATATACATAGAGAGATATATATAGATATAGATATATAGATATATAAAGATTCCGTGTTTTGATATTTCAGAATGAAATCAGTGAATATTCAATCACTAATATCTTGTTCATAACAGCATTGCTGTAAATATCTTGGAATATCTCATTAATATTAATTTGGAGCTCTGTACCAACAGGAATTACTAACAACTAAGCTATATAATGGCAAGTCAAATATTAATTAACTGAACCATCAATCTTCACTCATGAAAGAACTGGCTTTACCCATCAGTATTCTATGTTACGGTCTTTTCAGGATGCTTAAAACCAATGTTAGAATCCAGCCAAATTTAGAAATGACTACTGATGGATTCTTTTCTTTTCCATGACATGGTTACTGAGTAGTTTTTCAGTTTATTAACCAGCAAACATTTTCCATCATAATGATTTTCTTTTATGTTATAAGGATGACAGTGAGTTTCATCATAAAATCCTTACCTAAAGGCATTATCTGGTCAAAATCAATATTATAATAAAGAGTGATTTACTGAATAATTTGGGAGTTCAGCATGGCCTTTACAAATCTTTGGAGAGATACTGTCCATTGTATAGGGAAATGAGTCAAATGAGGCAGGCAGCTTAATTTTTTTTTCCAGTAGTGGTAATTGGTTTGCAAGAGTTAGTCAAGTATCAAATTCCTTACCAGTTCAATTCAGTTTAATTCCAGAAACATCTATGAAATTTCTTCTTCGTTTATTGCACTGTGGTAGGTGCAGGGTAGATAAAACATGGTAAGCCATCCCCTTAAAAGTTTACAACATAATAGGAGGAGAACATACACACATATATGTATACACACAAATGAGTATAATGCAAAGTAATTCATGGTCACTGCATAAGACAGGTGGAAACTTGGGTCTCTTATGTGGGATCTATGCTAAAAACAAAGTCATTTCCTTTTAGGAGATTCAGGGAAGTCTTCTAGCAAGAGGTAGCATTTGAGTTGGGCTTTAAAAGAGAATCACAAATTCAGCAGGTGAAGAAAACAGAAAGCAGGCATTGCAGTCATGGGAAACAGCTTGAGCAATGGCTGAGTAGTGCATTGGAAAAAACAAAGACTTTGAGTTCAAGACTTTTCTGGCAGTCTTTCAAACAGTGGTTTGAAGGGAGGGAGAGTGTTGTTACTCAAAATCTGTTGGTTCACACTGAGGTTGGACAAGACTCTCACATTTAAAATAGCAAAGATGACATTAATTATAGAGAAACCAAGTTATGATTTTTGCCTGGAGAAAGTGTGACAAAAATCACCTTCTTTTCCACCTCTTTTAAGCAGCCTCACCCTTGTAATTCGTAAAGGACAGAGGGAATGTCAACTGGATCCTCACTGTTACAAGACAGTTCTTTTACTCTTCCATCTTTCAATTGCATCTCTTCTCAAATTTCTTTTCCTTTCATGCCATTTACACACACACACACACACACACACACACACACACACACACACACACACACATCTTAGATGAAGACCCTGCTAAGTACTTCACTATAAAAAATGGAGGCCATCTTTCATGACCTTCTTCTCCTCCCCAATTTCATACTTCATATCTCAACACCATCCCTCATTCTCTTCTCCTATCTCTGATAAAAAAGAAATAGCAGTTCTTCTTGCTAAGGTGAATTCATTTACTTATCCCCTCATCTCCCCTGCAAACTTATTCCTTCAATCTTTCTCTATCCCTAATTTTCAACCTCTGTTCACTTCCTTCTTTCCTCCTGCCTATACAGATCTCACCTGAAATTAAGAAAACTTTCACTTGACTATCTCATACTCTCAAAGCATCACCCTATAGTTCTCCCTTGCAGAGTCAAAAATCCTAGGAAAAGTTATCTACCTTCTCTTCTTTCACTCTTATCTCCCAGTTATTTCTCGAACCCTAGTAATACTATTTCCAAGGCTATGCATTTTCTTTTTATGGCAGATCCAGATGCTTTTTTCTCAAACCTCATTCTTAATGACCTCTCTGTAGTATTTGACATCGCTGATACCTCCTCTTTTTGGATACTCCCTTCTTTCTGCGTGAAGCTCTCTGCATGCCTCCCAGGGTTGATGTTCTCATAGAGTTCTGAATTTGTCTTTCCTCATGGTATCTAGTTTGTCCTCAGAGTGTCTCTCAGCTCTTGATGCAACAGCCACTGTTGCTCCAGGATGTTTCTACCTATGTTGACAGGAATCCAGATCTTCAAATCCTTTCATAGCTCAAGAGCTTGTAACTGGCCAATGGTGGGGGACAGAAGAGGATGTGAGGGGGAGAACTGTAAAATGGGGATAATAACAGCCCCTACCTCCCATGATTTTGTGAAGATCAAATAAAATTATAACCATTTGAAAATCACATAGCACAATGCCTGGCACATAATATGCATTATATATTTGCTAGATATTAATAATAATGAATCAGAAAAATGTTTTCATGGCCAAAGATCCAATCTATCAGATTTTCTGATTCTGTTTCAAAAGAAATTTTAAGCTTTGTGTGAACTGGAAGCCTATTTTTTCTGATAATAAATTATATGTTAAGACACAATAGAAACAATTTACAACAAGCTAGAAGGTAAAGATTAGTTGGCACACTCAGAATGTCAGAAACTAAGGGCCTTCACATAACATGGCATTGAGCCAAACAGTTTACTGTGGTGGAAGAAGGGAACAGGCATAGCCTACATGATGTGGTGGAAGGTCTTAAGAAAGGTTAGGTGGGGTAAGGAAAGACAAGAGTGGTAACCTTAGCAATAGTGAGGAGGGTAGAAGGTAAGAGAAAGTCAAGAAAAGGGATTAAGCCATATCTCTTTGTTGGAACATAATGAAGATACTACTTTTTGTATATGTGAGGACAAGTGAGTAAGCTAGCCCAGAGAAAAAGTCAGTGTCCATATATCCTGTATAAAATGTGTGAAGTGCTACAGTGGATGGTTGGTCATTCCACCCATCTGTGACAAAAGGAAAGAAGAAATAGAAGTGTGTCTGTTTTACTCCAGGAAATATACAAATGTTAAAATTTAATAGCAATAATATAAATATATTTACATACTATTATACTACATACTAATATATATTATGTTACATGTAACATATATTATAACATATACTATATTAAATTTATATTAATAGCACAAAACCTGGAAGGAGATAGGAGATAACACATAGATTATAGATAGATGATAAATAGGGAGAAGAGAATAAGCATTTATATAGTGTGTATTGTATGCCAGGTAATGTGCTAAGTGCTTTACAAATATTATCTCATTTGATCCTCACAACCACCCTGGAATGTTAGTACTATTACTATTTCCATTTTACATTTGAACACGTGATTTCATGTACAGGAAATTCTGAGATGAGGAGGCCCTCTCTACCAATGTAAGGCTGTAACTTCTCTGCAATTTATAGTCCTAAAGAATTGCTTAGAGCATTGCGAGGGTGACTTCCTTAGGGTCACATAACCAGTCTGTCAGGGATGGGACTTGAACCCAGCCCTTTTTGGCCAACTCTCTATTCATTCTGCTCCTCTTCTGTCAAGATTGGAACTAAGTGAAGTAACAAATAAAGAACTGTTCATTGGTTGCACAGTCCAGATACATGCTATAAGCTGCTAATTTGTCTGACAGATAATGGATGTGGAGAGGGAATCCCTACTGACTTATGAGAAGAACAATCTGCTCTCACAGACAGGTGGCAGCAACACTGGTGGATCACAGATTGAGTCCGAATCAAAGATAGGATACATGAAAATGCCTGGATATCAAGTTTTTTCTTACTGAGAAATACATAATGCTTGAAAACAATAAAGGAGTATTTATAGACCACCATGGTGATCAATGGAAAATATATCTCATTCATTAATCCCAAATAGACTGTACAGAAACCAAGAATAGGTACACTGAAATTTAAAGTAAGATACGATGCAGAAGGAGATATATACTGATAGCTGGATGGTACAGTGGATAGAGCACTGGACCTGGAGATAGGAAGACCTGAATTTAAAACTGGCATCAGACACCTGCTTGTGTGACTTTTGGCAAGCCATTTAACCTCTGTCTGCCTCAGTTTACTCAACTGTAAAATGAAGGTAATAAAAACTCCTACCTCTTAGGATTGTTATGAGTATCAAATGAGATATTTGTAAAGAGCTCAGCATATTGTAGGCACTTCGTAAATTGTTGTTCTCTCCCATTTTCCTCCACCTTCAGAGCTAGGTTTATAGCCAAAAGATAAACCTAGAAATATGATGAAGATTATTCATATGTAACTCAATCCATCTACCTCATCTCCAATATTTTCTACTTTTTGAATAGCTAAAAATATAACTTCTTCCATAATTAAAATAAATGTATTATTGTATTTCTTAGCTTTTAATAGTTTATTTTCTTATATCAAATTCTATCATGTGGCATTTATTGTATAATGAGGTCAATCAGTCAAACATTTATTAAGTGCCTACTATGTGCCAGGCACTATACTAAATGCTAGGGATACAAAAAGAGGTAAAAGACAGTGTCTTCCCTAATGGAGCTTACAATCTAATGAATGAGGTGAAGATGTAAATTTTTTTTTGCCATATTGCTTGCCAGTTCTTAAACTTTTTGGATACATCTACTAAATAAGTTTTTATTTCCATGGATTTATCCCATCAAACTTTTGCTGTTTAATGTCAATCTTAACTTTTTTAAAAACCATTTTTATGTCTTGTGTACTATCCTGCAACTTTATATCACACTGAAGACTTCAAAAGAAATGTGTCTCTCTAATTAGATAACCATGATATTAAAAGAACAAAACTCATTGGCTTCCTAATTTCTACCCCATAGCCCTCTCTCATAAAATGACCTTATCTCTTACTTTGTTGAGGTTAAAGGCATCAGCAATGGGGTATAACTCGCTATTCTATACCTCAGATCCTTTATTTTATGTAACTGCCTTCATCTCCAAAGATAACATCATCCTCTGTTAGCTAGATCTAATCATTCCACCTAAACCAGAGGTTCTCAAACTTATTTGGCTTACTGTCCCTTTAGAAAAAAATTACTCAGCACCCCCTAGAAATCTACTTTCTTTTTAAAAATTTTAATTAATTAATTTATTTTCAGTTTTCAACAATCACTTCCATAAGTTTTAAATTTTATCCCCCTCTTTAAAGCCTCTTTCATTATTCTTAGTCTTCTAAACTCCCTTATTTTTCTTGAACTTTCGGATACTTACCATGACATCATCCTAACTGCACCTCTTCCTCTAGTTATAGGGTTGCCTCTAAGACCCAGGGGAAAGAACCTTCTCCTAAACATCCGGAACATGCGCAGAGCCGCACTCCAGCGTCGCGCATGCGTGGCAGCTCCAGTTCCTGAAGCTGTTCCCTGCTCCCTAACCGCTGAGGTGGCTGTTGCGGGTGACAGAGTCGCCGAGATGGCCGAGAGCGGCAACATCGGGGAGGTGTCCACTTTGCCGGTCTCTGGGCCGCCCAGCAGCCTCGGCAACGGGACCGGCGGGGCTTCGGCTCAGAGCAATAACCCGCTGTCTCGGAAGCTGCACAAGATCCTGGAGACGAGGCTGGATAATGACAAGGTAAGAGGAACCCACTTGGGGGAGGGAGGCCCGCGGAGGCGGGGCCGGGAGGGGGCGGGGCCTGGACGGGGGCGGGGCGCGGAGGGGAAGGAGGGGAAGGAGACGGGGAATTCGAGGGCTGGCCTGGGGCCGGAGGAGGGGGTTGGTCCTGACGGAAGCCTAACCAGAAAGGGGTCTCTGGGATTCCCGCACCTGCCCTGACCGTGACCGCGACCGTGACCGTGACTCTGACCTCGACCTAGAGCCAGGCCCCTGCGCTCTTGCCTCTGCTGGGGTGCCCCACTACCCCTGCCATTCATTCACTGTCCCGGCTGTTATGGGGCGGGGCGGGGGGTGGGGCCAGATCTAGACCACGTTTGCAAAGTGGCAATCTCTCTCCCTCTCCCTCTCCCTCTCCCTCTCCCTCTCCCTCTCCCTCCCTCGTCCCCCTCCCCCCTCTCTCTTTCTCCGCTCCCCTTCTCTGAACACAAAACTAGAAGGAATTGATGATATGCTTAATAACAATCAGCGTCCAGAAATATTTCAGCAGACTAGAATTATGGGCCCAGTCTTCTAAGGTGCAATTTAATCTGACTTTAAGGAAAAGATAATAATCTTACCTATTTCCACAATATTTTAATCAGCTCATGCCTTTATACATTGTTAACCTTCACCACACCTATCCATATAATGTCAACGTTAACTGGATTATAATAATGAGAATTAACATTTATGTAGGACCTCGAGGTTTACAAAGCAATTTGCATACATTTTCTCCTTTGATATATAGGTATAACTCTAACCCTTTCCCCTATTTCCTTATGCCTAGCCAAAGAGTATTTCTCAATTTCTTCTCCTAAACACTACTAGAATCAATTTGTGAATCATCAATCCAGTCACTGGCTGCACCCTCAGCTCACTGATTGAGGCAGGGAAGATGGAATATTCCTTGCTGTATACTGACAATTCAAGATTTTACCCTGGAGATAGAGGTAGCTCCACTATTCAGTAACGCCTCATCTCCAGCTTCTTTTCAAACATCTTGAACTAGATGTCCATAGACATCTTAAACTCATCATATCTAAAACTGAATCATCTTTTCCCTTTATCCACCCTCCTTTCTCCCCCCTCCAACTTCCATATTCCTTTTGAGGGAAGTACCATCTTTCCAGTCTTTTAAGGTTCACAACCTAGGAGTAATCCTGGATTCCTCACTGCCTCTCACGTCTGCATCCAATCTGTTGCCAAGATCTGTTGATTTTATGTTTGCAATATTATTAGAATACATATCTCTCTCCTCTGACACTGCCACCACTTTAGTGCAGGCCCTAATCATCTTTTGCCTGGATTATCGCAGTAGGCAGCTGGTGGGTCTGCTTGTCTCAAGTCTTTTCCCACTTCTGTCCATCCTCCATTCAGCAACCACCAAAGTGATTTTCCTAAAGCATAGGTCTGACCATGCTACCCCCTATTCAGTCAACTTCAGTGGCTTTCTGTCACTTCCAAGATTGAATACAAAATCCTCTGCTCTGATCCAGTAACAATGGCTCCCTTATTCCTCTAGGAGCAAAATACTGTATCTCTTGGCTCCAGCCATTTTCTCTTGTTATCCCCCATGCCTGGAATGCTCTTTTTTCTCATCCCTTTCCCCAGCTTCCTTTAATTTCCAATTAAGATCTCATTTTCTACAGGAAGTCTTTCCTAACCCTTCTCAATTCTAGTGCCTTCCGTCTGTTAATTATTTCCTATTTTTCCTGTATATAGGTTGTTTGTATATTTGTTGCTTGTTCATTATCTGCCCATTAGACTTGAGCTTCTTGAGGCCAGGGACTGTCTTTTTTCCCCAGGATGCTTAATAAATGTTTATTGATTGATTGAGCCTTAACTCTTCTTGTACTGTCTATTTAATATGGTGGCTGTGATTTGGAAACTTCAGGGTACTGTGGAAATTGCAGTGACAGCACATAATATAGGTTTAAAAATATGGAGAGGAAATTTTGAAATTTCTAGTTCAGTTCTTTGGTAATCGAAAATAAACTCAACTTGCCTACCTGTAAGCCTGATTTAGAAAAATAAAATATTTAATTACTATTTTGTGAGTTATTTCTCTTGTCAAGCATTTATTGAGTAATAACCATCCGTGCTACTGGGTACTGTAGTGAATGTGTGTGTCCTTCCTTGCCAAAGAAGACCATGTCATCAGAGAAATGATATTACTTGCACTTTATTTTGAGTGAGGGAGGGCTGTGCAGGTCACCAGCCTCACTTCTCCGCCAGAGGCATCTGAATCCAGTGACCAGATATTCATCAGGATGACTGGATATGACCCAGGATGAGGCCATTGGGGTTAAGTGACTTGCCTAAGGTCACACAACCAGTGAGTGTCAAGTGTCTGAGGTCAGATTTGAACTCAGGTCCTTCTGACTCCTGCACTGGTACTCTATCCACTGCACCACTTAGCTATAGTACTCTTTTGGGGAAGGAGAGTTGCAGGAGATTAGAGTTATGATTTCATTGGTGTAACTCCCAGTGAAGAAACTCTATTTGTGAAAGTTGTTACCTGCTCTGCAACTTACAGTCTTACAGAATTTCTAAAATGCTTATAGTAGTGATTCTCTATTTGAAATTACCTATGCTATTTCCTTTGTTGTGTTTAAACACATAAAAATGAGTTATTCTAGTGAGGAATGCCCATGCCATGTTAATGAAAATGCAGCAAATATTATTGTAGCTCTCTTAACAAACAGTTTATTCTCTATGTTAGTGTTTAGTTAGACTTGAATTTTATGGAATTTATGATTACTTTAGAATAGTATTATTTCTCAGGTTTAAAAAAATTATATAGGTGGTTATTTGTGTTAAAAAAAATTATAGGTCTGAATAAAGATTTATTAAAATTGGTTGTTTTATTCATGATTGTTATCAAACCCAGAATTATTAGAAAATATTTTCTCATACCATCCTCTTTTGTAATTCTGAAACTTCAAATGGAAGAATCTCTAGAGTTTCTTGGAAGCTCTACATAAATTTTCAGAGCCTTTGTAGACTTTTAGTATTAAAAGTAGTACTGTAGTGCTGAGATCATCCAGTCCAACTCTCTGATTTTACAGATGAGTAAACCAGGGTCCAGAGATGGTAAGTGACATGCTCCATTGAGGTCATATACTAGTTAATACAGAGCAGTCATCAAAATCATATGAATATAGTGCAAATTAGAATACAGTTAAGTGCGAAGTACCTTGAATGTTCAGAGGATCATAAAATTTAGAATTTAGTCAAAAAGACAGGTGGCCTAGGACCCCAAATCATCTTTGATTTCTTTCTGTCCTACTTATTAATTAAAAATCTGTTCAAGTTCAGAATTGGAGGAAAGGCATGGTCAGTAACATTTTTAGTGAAAAAGATCTGAGGGTGAACATGACGAACATGGCAATGAAAAAAAGATTATTTTTATTTTAGGATACATTAATAGCAAAATAAAGGAAGTGTTTACATATCAAGTATTGTATTGAGTTCTTATCATCCAAGGAAGAGCTTTGATAAATGAGTGCATCTAGGTCAGATCAACCAGGATGTTGAGGGTACTAAAGACCATGCCATGTTGAAGATTGGTTGAAGGAACCAGGGATATTCAGCCTAGAAAAGAGAAAGATTTATTAATTGTCTTCAAATATTTGAAAGGTTGTGATGTGATATTATGTCATTATCTTCCTGAAATAGGTTAACTTTTTATATTATTTAATTCATGCACTGATTGGTGAAGACTTAAAGGTAGTGTAATAAAGATAACAGGCATCATTTCATTATATTTTGATTTGGAATTAGAAAATATTTTTAAATAAATAGAACTGATTTGTTAGGATAAGATTTTGATGCTTATTATCTATTGTTTAGGAGATGCTAGAAGCTCTCAAGGCACTTTCGACTTTTTTTGTGGAAAATAGCTTACGCACCAGAAGAAATTTACGTGGAGATATTGAACGCAGAAGTTTAGCCATCAATGAAGAATTTGTGAGCATATTCAAGGAAGTAAAGGAGGTATAATGCTATGGATTTGCTTTAAATATTTGCTATTTACCATCTGTTAAAATCTTAAAACTTTTATTTTCTTCTTTCTACCTGTGACAGAATATAAATTTAGATGGTTCTGGTTTCTTGTATAATTACAGATCTCTACTTTTCACTGTCTCATAGACAGATTTCATTTAGATTCTAAGAGACTTTAGTGTGAATGTTCGGTCTAGCTGTGAATATGCTTTTCTTGAATGTTTTTCCAGAAAAAAAGTGTCCTATGGTTTAAAATACTTCTCCATGAATAGCTATTCTAAATTTGAGTGGAGTTGTAACTATCTTGACTCTGCATCCTAAATAATATCAGAGTACCTGGGAAATACTATTTTATCACAGATAAATAGACTGTTTGTTCAACATGAGATGAGACCAATTTTTAATGTTTTGTATGCCCGTATTTTGTGACTTATTTTATAAAACATGGCAATATACAAGATTTTTGCTCACTAAGTTTACAACCCAGGTTAATTACGGTAGCACCTTTATGTGGTTTCACGAAAGGTAAGGAAATGCCTAGTAAATACTTCAGAAAATGCATTGATAGTTGTCATAAAAATGATATCCATCACAGTAATTTCACTTATAAATGAAGACAGAAGCAATAATTTGCTTATTTTATGAATTTGTTAACATTTGTGTGGGAACTGTACAGTATCTTGAGTTTGCCATTAGTGAAACTATAATTTGAACTTGCTTTTTAACCAAAAAAGTAAAATGTAATTTTAAAAAAGAATATTGCTGGCATTTATAGTTTGGATTATCTTTCACAATTTTGCTTTATTAAATAAACTGTGGCATCTAAAACAAATGTTAGAACTGTTTAGGTAGTTTGGAATCTTCTGTCACTGTTTTTGGATTTCATATTGACTAACTGCTACTATTTGATAAATATTTTGAAATAATAGTAACTGATTAGTTCACAGCAACTTCAGGACTTCATTTTATGAGTTAGAATAGCTCTTGTATATAATAGAATATAAGAAGTATTATCTCTAGAGTTTAGGTTTATGAAATTTTCAATGCAAGAATCATAGCACAGAGAGAATACATTTCAATTCTAGAATGGATTATGTAGCTTTCATTTGTTTATAAGTAGATTATTCTCAGAAGTTTCATAGTTCATTGTATAAAACTAACAGCCATTTTTTTACAGCTTTACCTAGGTGCTTCATTTTTTCCCCCTTTCTGGGGCCTGTTTCCCAACAGATTTGAGTTTCAGAGGTAGGAGAGTCTGTTATAAAGTACCATGAAGAACCTTTTTCCATTGTTGGAACTCTTTACTTTGTAACTTGGTTTTCTGTTTGGTTGGGAACTTAAATTCAGTAGGAAATACTGTGATATAGAATTGGTAGTCAGTATTAGAGTAGAGTTATTAGGGATAGCTAGATTTTATAGTAGAGTCCTGGGTCTGGAGTCAGGAAGATCTGAATTCAAATTCAGCCTCAGTCACTTACTTAGCTGTGTGACTCTGGCAAATCACCGAACCTGTTTGCCTCAGTTTCTTCAATTGTAAAATACAGCACCTACCTCTCAGGTTTGTTGTAAGGATCAAATGAGGTAATATTGCAAAAGTGCTTAGCACAGTGCCTGGCACATAGTAAGTGTTATATAAAGGTCAGCTATTATTATTATTAGTAGTAGGCCCAGATATCCCAAATCATTGGTGTTTGATTTTGACATTGGAACGAAGCTATAAGTAAGGATGACACTCTAAATTATTTAACATAAGTTAATGAGGGCAAAAAACCAAATCTGCTTCTGTTCTTTGTCAGAAGTTAGTGGAAAGGCTTCCACAATGGAAGGATTTGTATGAACTGACACTGAGTGAAGTAATCAAAAATAGGAGGAAAATACAGTGACTGAAATATTTTAAGAAAAAAACAATAAAGCACCAAAAAGTGGCTGAATGCTGATTAGTATCAATGACCAGTGTCAGCCCCACAGAACGAATGATGAAATATCTTCCTCCTCACTTTGGAGAGGTGAGGAAGTGAGAGTGTGAGATGTGAAATATGCTGTCAGATGCAATTGTGGTTGATTTTGCTTTGCTGTTTTTGGTCATTCCAAGGGAGAGATCAACGTTGGGGGTTTATTGGGAAATTAGTGATTTAAAACAGAAGGCATCAACAAAACTTTAAAAAATAAATATCATTAATAAATGAATGAAAAAGTATTAAATTAAGTGCTTATTTTAGAAAAACAAGATCCTGCTCACAAGGAGCATCACATTCTAATGGGAGAAAGAAACACACATAAGAAGCTTCAGCCACAAGTTAAATGGACAGGCCTAGGGTTTAGTGTTAAAACAAATGGTAATACATTTTATTCTAATGCCATTTTTATTGATAAAACCATATATGTTTCTCATATTGAACCATTTGATAATGTCAAGGACCGTGATGGCAAGAATTTTTGTTTCTTATTCTTTACTTCTTGTTGCTCCTGAAGAATTAGGAGCTAATTGTTAAATAAAGAATTACTCTTTGCCTTCCAACCTGAGAAGAAAAGATTATGGAATCATAGATGTAGAGTTGGAAGGGACTTCAAAAACCACCTAGTCCAGTCTCCTTATTTTATGCACGAGGAAACTGATATTGAGGGTGGTTCAGTGATTTGCCCAAGGTCATATATGCATACACACACACATGTACACACATATATGTAAATAGATATCTGTATACACACATATATAAACATATATGGTATCATATACATATATGTGTGTGTATGTATACGTGTGTGTGTGTGTATACACACACAGTATCAGAGGTGACATTTTAACTCAGTTTCTCTGACTCCAGACCCTTTCCTCTGTACTAAGATAATCCATTTTGTTCTGTTACTCAGGGCAAAACATTTTTTAAATGATAAAAATAAAGCCAAACATAAGCATCAGAAGTTCTGAAAGACTGTTTTGAAGGATAGCAAAGACTTTTCAAGAGAAAAGACGTATACATTTCCTTGCAGTATGTAGGGTAGTTAAAAAAAAGTCTTCCTCTATTTTTTTAGGAGCTTGAAAGCATAAATGAAGATGTTCAAGCAATGAACAACTGTTGTCAAGACATGACAAGTCGCCTGAAGGTAGGGTAAGGTTTTGAGATTTCTCTCAAATTTCTGTCTAGCAAATGTATTATTTATTACGCTTACGTTGTGTTGCAAGTTTCAGCATAATGCCTTATGTGGACTCTTTGAAGTTTTCAGTTCTTCTTTTATGTAATTAACTTTTCTCATTTCCCTTATGTAATAATTCTCTATTTTTCAGTTTACTAGAAATGTCATAAATATTCCAGGAAAGCATGGAAGCAGTTGTTATTTTTTCTGGAAATCTAAGGCAGATTTAGTTTCAGAAAGGCATTAGGATTGTGAATCTGTACTAAGGCATGCTAGTCCAAACTTCAGTCCAGTTCTGGTTATTTGGAGATCTGGGGAAAATAAAATGTGTTATGTGTGTGTGTTATATATAACATAACATACACATATATAAATATGTATATGCACACACATATATGTACATACACATGTACACACTCAGACACATATATACACACATTTATGTATATAGATACATATATACACACACACATATATATACATATTTGTATCTAATGGCAGCCATCTCTAGGGTGAGGTGGCTAGGGAAAAAAATTTACATGTTTACATGATAACTTTATAAAGAATAGCAAGTTGCTCATAATAGATTTGTATTTTTATGGGCGATCATCTTTTTTAGTATACTGTGTTATGGAAATGCTTGTTTTATTCCATAAATTAAAAATAAAATTAATTTTAAAATTAAAATGGGAAACAAACCAAAAAACAAAGGAGTTGGATTAAAAAGTCCTTCCTGCTTTTTATCCTAGAAGGACAGGGATGGAAAAATGGTTGGATATACATAGAGAAAAAATAAAGTGCCATTGTTATTAAAAAAAATCTGGAATTGCTAGACCACCTTCTTTCACATTGTTTTTCGATTCCCTTGAGATTCTTGATATCCTTTTGTTCTTCCACATAAATTTTGTTCTTATTTTTTCTAGCTCTATAAAATACTTCTTTGGTAGTTTGGTTGGTATTGCACTGAATAAGTAAAGTAACTTGGATAGAATTGTCGTTTTTGTTACATTTGCCTGACCTACCCATGAGCAATTGATATTTCTCCAGTTGTTTAAATCTGTATTTGTATGAAAAGTGTTTTGTAATTATGTTTGTATAATCCCTGGGTTTGTCTTGGCAGGTAGACTCCCAAGTATTTTATATTGTCGGGAGTTATTTTAACTGGAATTTCTCTTTATCTGGGTTTTGTTGGTAGTATATAGATATGCTGTTGATTTATGTGGGTTTGTTTTATATCCTGCAACTTTGCTGAAGTTGATTGTTTCAACTAGTTTTTTACTTAATTATCTTGGGTTCTGTGAGTGTACCGTCATATCTGCAAAGAGTGATAGTTTTGTTCCCTCATTACCCATTTTTATTCCTTCCGTTTCTTTTTCGTCTCATTGCTATAGCTAGCATTTCTGGTGCAATACTGAATAACAGTGGTGATCACCCCTGATCTTATTGAGAAGGCTTCAGATTAACCCCCCACCCCATCACAGATAATACTTGCTTTTAGTTTTAAATAGATACTGCTTATCATTTTAAGAAAGGCTTCATTTATTCCTGTGCTTTTTATCCCTATATATACACTTAAATAACACCTGTATTTGAATACAAATAGTTTTTAAATTGAGAACCAAGAATTCATTAAACTTAAAAACAGTTGATAATAAAATGTGATTAGTTTGTGTTAAGAATCAGTGGCTGTCAAATCAAAGCAACTCTTGAGATACTACCTCACACTTGCCAGACTGACTAATATGACAGAAAAGGAAAATTATAAATAAGGGGAGGATGTAGGAAAATTGGGACACTAATGCACTGTTGGTGGAGTTGTGACCTGATCCAGCCATTCTGAAGAGTAGTTTGGAGCTATGCCCAAAAGACTATCAAACTTTTTATTCTCTTTCATTCAGAAATACCACTACTAGGTTTGTGTCCAAGATATTAAAAAAAAGGTAAGGGACCTATTTGTACAAAAATTGTATGACAGTTCTTTTTGGGGTGGGAAAGCATTGGAAATTGAGGGGTGCCCATCAGTTGAAGAGCAGCTGAACAAGTTGTGGTATGTGATTGTAATGGAGTTGTGTTGTGCTATAAGAAGTAATAAGCAGACTGGAAAGGCTTATGTGAACTGATGCAGAGTGAAGTGAGCAGAATCAGGAGAACATTGTACACGATGATAGCAATATTATATGATGAAGAACTGTGAATGACCTAGCTGTTCTCAGCAATGTAATAGTCTAAACCAAAACAGTTCCAAAAGATGATAAAATTTAAAAAGTAAAAATGTTAGGATAAAAAAAAGAATCAGTGGTTACTATTTTCTTTTTTTAAATTTTATGATAATATTTAAAAATATAGCATAACCCCTCATTTATTTAACATCATTGTGTAAGCATTGGCATGTTTCACATAAGTAAAATTTCTAGATAATTAGAAATAGATCAAGAAGCTTTTAAATGAATGCTATGTTTCTGGCACTATGCTAGGCATAGAGGATACAGTTAAAATAAAAGAAACACTGCAAGCTTGATAGTGATTCACAGCTAAAATTATTGTGCCCAAACTTTAAAAAAAACAATTTAAAACATTTTTAAAGAAAATGTTTTTTTAAATGTGATATCTCAGCTCTATTCACTGCCTTCTTAAACAGAATAAATTAAACATAATTTAAATCTTTCTTGTTGATTTTAACATCACAATGATTATAAGTTATTGTCCTGTACTGAAATGTAGGATTGTTGAAATGTGTAGTCCTAAGTCCTAGTGCTGAATGCTCTTAGCATTTTCTACTTTTCTAATTCTTGTGTCCACTATTAAATGTTTGTATGTGTGTATAAGCATGTGTGTATGTGTGTTTGTGTGTGTGTGTGTCTTCCTTGTCACCTCTTGCTACTTTGTATATACCTGCTTCTAGCAATCTTCAGTCCTTGCTCATTTGCAGCTTCTAACCTGCTCTGTAGGCTTGAAAGACAGATAAGCCATCTTATTTGTGGGTATATATAAAATGAGAGGCTGTATAAGTGAGAACCTAAGGGTCTCTCTTACAAATTAAAACGCATTGATTTTATTAGCCCATAGGCTTGTCCAATGTCACGCAGCTAGTAAGTGTTAGAAGGGGGAGGGGGAGACTGTATCCATTATGCCACGCTACCTCCCATTATTCTTCTTTAGAAAGACAAAGAGTCATATATCTTGATGCATTAACAAAGTGAGTTTTCTTTATAATTTCAGGCAGCAAAAGAGCAGACCCAAGATTTAATTGTAAAAACTACTAAACTTCAAGCAGAAAGGTAAGTAGTATTTTCTAGTATTTTCCACATAGGTCATTCAATTATTTTATGAATGAATATGAGTATTTTGTAGCAGCAGTAACATATATTACATTGGTTATTGCTGCATTATAACTTATTAACCCATAGAATCATAGATTTAGACCTAGAAGGGACTTTAAAAACCATTTAACCTAACTTCCTAATTTCACAGAGAAGGAAATTGTGGCAATAGAAGCTAAATTACTGGTCCAGGGTTACACAGCTGGCAAACATCTAAGGCAGTTTTCAAAACCACACTTTCCTGACTTCTGAGGGTGGCACTTCATCTACTATGACCCTGGCCTTTAAGAGGGAACTATAGAAAAACAAAGTAAGAGGAGTAGAGACACCTTAGTCTTTTTTCTTCCTCCATTTAATTAATTATATAGTCTGGAGGCCTCAGGGCCTCAGTTTCCTATTCTGTGAAGTGGGCACATTAACTCTCCAAAGTCAAGTGGATGAACTTGATGAGCTCTTGATATTGACTGTAATTTTAATGTCAGCAATATGATCCTTTGAGATTTGTTGTGCCTTTTCTCCCACATTATATTCTCTTTATTTAGGCTTCCTCTAGATTATAATTTTCATGCTTCAGCAACCTCCAGCAGATCCTGCCCCCACTTCATTATGGGAACATCTGGCTGAAATTTCTTGTTGTTTTCTAAAGAAAATGCCTTTGGCATGAAGAATGATTTAATTTGTTGTAATGTGACTTGAACAAATGGTGCTTATGCATAGTCTGTTTTGAGTTTTTGCACATTAATATATAGTATGATAAATTTGTTCATTTTATACATGTTCATTACCTCTAAAGTTTGTCTTAACTTGAATCATGGAATAATAAGGGACTTGGAAGTTTTCTTTTGTGACAAGTAATGGATTCTTCCATAGCTGAATTTACTTCTGTAACTCAGCTTTTTATACAGTTTGTGATTTTAGCACAATTTAGCTTTCTCTTAATTGTCATGAAAAGAGTTTTGGTTGTCAGAAGGTTGGATTGGTAACAAAGGTAAAGGAAAGGACTACAAAATAGATTTTATATACAATTTTTTTTTTCAAAAAGCGCCATGGAACTTATAACTAGCCTTAGCATTTTAGTCTTATATAAGATAATTTTTAAAAAAATTCCACTACTGCAGGAATCATTTCAGTTATTCTTCAAAAATTTTTTTATTCTATACATTTATAATTTTTGGCAGGAGAGTTCCTGCAGGAACAAAGTAGATATATTGATAATAATGAAAACAATTTTTTCCCATTGAGTTGTAGGTTTATAAATATAACTTGAAAGACATAATAACATCAGCATTGTTACTGTACAAGCAGACCTTTTGTACAAAGAAATATCTGAGAATACCTGCATATGGAACCTGATACATTTTTTGTGACATTCTTGTAAAAGCTTTGATAGTTTAAGATAAAACATGAAAGTATAAAAACTTTAATTTAGTAAGAATAGCTATAAGATAAGATATGAAGCATTTAACATGAATTCATGAATAATCCTCTTTAATTCCTGGTAGATGGTAATCAATTAAGGCAGGTGGAATTGAGTTCTTTTCACTCCTGAAAATAGAAATGAGCTTGACAAACAAAAGATGAAAGCTCTGATTTTCTTCCTTATTTCCACACAAAGCATAGTGTAGAAGAGCCATTGGAATATGTTATCTCAAGCCAACAACTTGAGCAGAATAATCATGTGAATTATATATGTACAACAAGATACAATTCAGTTTGAAGTACTTTCACTTATAGACAGGTAAAGCCAACAGTTAGATATTAAAGAGGAAAGCAGAAATGCTTAGTGCCTAGTGGTGCTTATGAGAATCCATGTATTGGGATGTAGACTTCAGTAAAGAGAAGAGAACAGAAGCTTGTGGTCACTCAATGTGCAATGGGTTTATGAAATTTTTCTTTTTGGTCCCATGAAAGATGAAGTTCTGTAGAACAGAGACATCAAACTTGGGAGTGAAGGTCTAACAAGATTAAAATGTAATTAGGAAATATTTAACAAAATAAGTAAAAATGCAATACAATATAGATTATACTAATTTGTGGTTCTCTAAGTCAGTATGTGGCCAGCAGTGATCTGTTTCCATTTGTGTTTGACGTGCATGTTGGAGGAGGTTAGTGATGGCAGATGGACCCAATACCATTTATCCTGAAGGAGATGCCTGGTTAACAGTGGACGATGATGGGTTACCTGACTTAGAGGTTGGATCTCATATGATAGTGTCAGATTCAGAGGGAGGGAAAAACTCAGTGGACCAGGCTATTTTGAAAAGAACAGAAAGAAGTGAATACAAAATGAAGAATTTGATGTTCTTTGGGTCTGAACTTTTATTTTGTTGAGCTGTGACACATCCAAAAGAATTAAAAAGAATAGATTGTAATGAACTAGAACAGACTTTAGAGATGTTCTTTTTTAGTTTAATTTCTTTGTTAGACTTAAGGGAGTAAAAATACTCTGTATTTCCCCCTTTTTCATTATTTTAAAAATCTTTGGAATATGACATGGAGAATTTTAAATCAGTCTCCAGAATTAAATAGTTATACTACATTATAATTTCACCATTCATTTTTGTAAGATTTTGAGTTCCAAATTTTTCTCCTCTCTCCCTTCCCTCCTCCTCCCCAAGGCAGCAAGCATATATAGTTATACATGTACAATCATATTCATAGTTCTTTCTCAGTTACTACATTATGATGGAGTTGCTCAATGATATAAAATTTTGACAATTTTTGTAGACAAAAGGTCTATGGATAACTAACAACAACACTATTAATAGCTTGCATTTATATTAGTACTGTAATAGCAAAATATATTTTACCTCATTTAATCTTCACAACAACATTGTAAGGTAGGTACTATTATTATCCCTGTCTTGCAGATGATGAAATCTATTTTACAGACTGAGAGACATTAAGTGATTTGCATAGGGTCACATAACTAGTAATTGTCAGAGTCAATGTTTGATTTTCCTGACTTCAAGTCCAGTGCTTTCTGCAGTGTACCCTCTAGCTATCCATCCTAAGTGTATTCAAGGATGAAAATGGAAGGAGGACTAGAAGAAAGATGGAAAAGATTAGCAAAAACTATTTCAATATACTTTTTTTCTCCACCAAGAATTTTGGATCTCCCATATATGGATCCAAACCATCATCTTCTAGTTGATTTTTCTGGGACATAGCTTAGAAGGAGTAAAATGTGGCATACATGTTTTAATTCTCTGATACTAACTAGTTATATGTTCTTTGAGAAGTTATTTAATTCATGGAGGCTTCAGCTTCCCGGTAATCATGACTCACATGCATAAGTGATTTATAGAATGTTTTCCTCATAACAGCCATGTGAGATAGTACGGAAAGTACTATAAACTGGGAATTCTCAAAATATCAGATATCCATATTCCAAATTAAAAAAAAAAATCAGAGACACCTTTGTTTAAGGATTAATATGAAATGAGGCTATGTGTACAATCATACCATTGAATTGTCAGAACAGTGACCACAATTTATAAATAATAAGTAAAGAAAGAAAAAGAAATGAATAATAATTTGAAAAAGATATAGAGTGCAATATTTGACACTGAATTATATAAGCAAATTATTAAAAATGAAAAATGGACCACAGAAATAGCATGTATCTGGACCATTGCATCCAGATGTTAAACCAGCGTAAATGAATTACCATAATGAGGAAGAGTCAGCAAACATGTGACTTACTTGCCAAATGGAGAGACATGGCTGGTAAAGATAGCACCAGGTTAGTGTATGAATTCATCTAGAAAATCTTAGGAAGAAGGATGATGGATGATTATAAGTATTATTGTTTCATGAAGCAGAGAAAACAACAAAGGGTAAAGCCAGCTTTTGAACCAAGCAGAGTCTTTCCAATAATATTTGATTTTGAAAATGGAAGGAAGACTACAAATAGAAGAAAAATGGAAAAGATTTACAACAAAATGTTTTTCCATCAAGGACTGCAGAACCAAATTTGGATCATAATATGATAGTCCATTTGATGTGCTTATAGAGGAAGCAGATATGACAATAAAAAGAACAAAGATGGAAAAAGCAGATGGATTGGATCAAGTACATTAAGATCTTTCAGAATAACTTGGAAGATATAACCACAGAAAGACTGTGTTCAGTGATCCTCCGATAACTAACATCTCATGAGGCATAAAACGGAGATGTATAGTCAGTAAACATTTATTAAGCTCCTTTTAATTACCAGGCATTGTACTGAGAGCTGGGAATACAAAGAAAGGCAAAAGATTGTCCTTGCTTTCAAGGAGCAAACAATCTAATCAGGGAAGACAACACAGTAAAAGGGAGCTGAAAAATGGTAGGGGGTGGGAAACATAGCATGGGGGCTTGGTGAAGTTCATAGTGTAGCTGGGTGAGAAATTATGAGATATCTGCCCTGAACTCTCTTCATAAATGGAAGATCTGGAAGGAGTTCTCTAATGTCCACTTTCCAGTCAGAGGGCTAGAGGAGTTCTGGGGGCAAAGGGATACAGAGGAGGTATGAGTTTCAGTTGATGTTGCAGGATGATGAGTTTCTGGAGACCATGATGAAGCCCTGGAGTGCAGTTGGGTGGGAAATATATGTTTGCCAAAGGTTGGAGGAAATCCAACTCGGTCCAGATCAAGAAGGGTTTCCCTGTATATAGTGAAATGCTCCAGATTATATTGTTTGTAGACAGCATTGCTGCTTTCATCAAGGTTTAAGAATATACAAAGCCTCCTGAAAGAAATCTGTGTTCATTCGAAAGAGTTTATCCATCAGAGAAAAGACCAAATGGATGAAGTGTCTGTAGCCCAGATTTTAGCATGCATTTTGATAAGGTAAGTACTTTACAGAGCTTGTTATTCAGTGTGTATATCTATATGAGATAGTAAAGATGGAAAGTTAGCAGGAGCTGGGATTAAAAAGAAAGGTAGTGGACTGGATTGTTTTCAGAAAATTTCAAAGCTTTTTTACCGATCCTAATCTGATGAAAGCAAAAGCCCATTATTTTCTGATATTTTACTAATGTCACTATATGACAGCAAGATATAGAAACACCCCTGCCTCTGAAGAGTTAAAGATGGGAGGGGAGGAGGCAGTATGGCAGAGTAAAAGCAGAGACTTCTAGACCTCTCCTGCCAAACCCACCCAAATACCTGTAAAAATGACTCTAAATAAATTCTAGAGCTGCAGAACCCACAGAATGAGAGTGAAGCAAATCTCCAGCCTAAGACAGCCTAGAAATTCGAGGGGAAGTGGTTATCGTGCCATGCTGGGAGCAGAGCACAGATCTGCATGGGGCTATGCCAGCACAGGTAGCACCTGATCAGGCTTCAGGGGACACTGAATCTCTGGCACCTGTGGAGATTTCCAGATTTCACAAAGCCAAAATGCTGAGGACAAATTGGAAGGTCAGTGGAAAAAACCTTTTGGACCTGTGTGAGAGAGTAATCTGGTCCCAGCCCTAAGGCTATGGAGGAGCCCACATCAGCCACAGCAACAGCAGGGGCAGCAGCAGTGGCTGTTTCTGGCTCTCTAGGCCCACTAGGCCCACAGATCGTGAGGGGATTGAGCTGCTGACACCACACCCTACCACCATCGCTGGAAACAGAACTATCTTGACAAAGAGATCAAAACTCAAGTAAAAGGCTGGGGAAATGAGCAAAAACTGGAAAAAAGAATCAAACTACAGAATCTTACTTTGGTGACAAGGAAGATCTAAATATACAAGCAAAAGAAGACAGTAAAGTCTTCCTCCTAGAAAAATATAAATTGGTCTCAGGCCATGGAAGAGCTCAAAAAGGATTTTGAAAATCAAGTAAGAGAAGTAGAGGAAACATTGGGAAGAGAAATGAGACTGATGCAAGAAAATCATGAAAAAATGAGTCAACTACTTGCTAAAGGAGACCCAAAAAATGCTGAAGAAAATAACACCTTAAAAAATAGACTACCCAAATGGCAAAAGAGATCCAAAAAGCCAATGAGGAAAACAATGTCTTAAAAAGCAGAATTGGTCAGATGGAAAAGGAGGTCCAAAAGCTCACTGAAGAAAATAAACCCTTAAAGATTAGAATGGAGCAGATGGAAGCTAATGACTTTATGAAAAATTGAAAGTTATAAAACAAAGCAAAAGGAATGAAAAAATAGCAGACGATGTGAAATATCTCATTGGAAAAATAACTGACCTGGAAAGTAGATCCAGGAGAGAGAATTTAAAAATTTATTGGACTACCAGAAAGCTATGATCAAAAAAAGAGCCTAGATATCATCTTTCAAGAAATTATCAAGGAAAACTGCCCTGATATTCTAGAACCAGAAGGTAAAATAAATATTGACAGAATCCACCAATTGTCTCCTGAAAGAGATCCCAAAAGGAACTCCCAGGAATATTGTAGCCAAATTCCAGAGCTTTTAGTTCAAGGAAAAAAAGCAAGCATTCAGGAAGAAACAATTTGAATATTATGGAAATACAATTAGGATAATACAAGATCTAGCAGCTTCTATGTTAACAGATCAAAGAGCTTAGAATATGATATCTTAGAGGTCAAAGGAGTTAGTGTTAAAACCAAGAATCTCTCTCCCAACAAAACTAAGTATAATACTAAAGGGGAAAATGAAATTTAAAAAAAAAATGAAATAGAGGTCTTTGAAGCATTCTTGATGAAAAGGCTAGAGCTGAATAGAAAATCTGACTTTCAGACACAGGAATCAAGAGAAACATGGAAAGGTAAACAGAAAAGAGAAATCATAAGGAGCTTACTAAAGTTGAACTCTTTACATACCTACATGGAAAGATAATATTTGTAACTCCTGAGAATTTTCTCAGTACTGGGGTAGTTGGAGGGATTTTATATATGGACAGAGAGCACAGGGTGAGTTGAATATGAAGGGATGACATCTAAAAACAATAAAATTAAAGAGTGAGGAATATATTGGGAGAAGGAGAAAGGGAGAAATTGAATGGGGTAAATGATCTCTCACATAAAAGAGGCAAGAAAAAACTTTTTCAATGGAGGAGAAGGGGAAGGAGAGAGGCAAGGAATGAACCTTACTCATCAGATTTGGCTTAAGGAGAGAATAATGTGCACATTCAATTTGGTATGAAAATCTCTTACACTGCAGGAAAGTAAGGGAAGGGTTAAGGGGCAGGTGGGAGGATGATAGAAGGGAGGGCAAATGGGAGGAGGGGTTAATTAGAAGTAAACATTTTTGGGGAGGGACAGGGTCAAAAGAGAGTGGGGACGGAGGGAAATATAATTCATCTTTCACAACCTGACTGTTACAGAAGTATTTTGCATGACTGTGTAACCTCTATGAAATTGCTTGCCTTCTCTTTGGTAGTGGGTGGGGAGGGAGGAAGGGAGAGAAGTTGGAACTCAGAGTTTTAAAAACATGTTAAAAATTGTTTTTATATGCAACTGGGAAGTAAGACATATAGGCAATGGGGTATAGAACTCTTTCTTGCCCTACAATAAAATAGAGGGGAAGCGGGTAAGAGAAGGGAGGGGTGTGATAAAATGGAGGACAGGTTAGGGAAAGGGATAATTAGAATGCATGCTATCTTGGAGTGAGGGAGGGGAGAGATGGGGAGAAAATTTGGAACTCAAAATCTTGTGGAAGTATGGCAAGCCTAGAGGCCTGTATTGGGCTACCCGAGTCTTTCTTACCTGTCCAGGTCTTCGGCTGGCCACGCCGGATGCACATATGAGAGAAAGGACGTTCCAGAGTCAAACAGGGGTTGAGCTTTATTACAGGGTTTCGGTTACAAGTGCAGGGGGTCTTCTTTCTTAGGACGAAGAGGGGGAGATTTCCTAAGAAGGCTAAGCTTAAGGGAATGGAAGTAGAAGTACAAGCGGGGAGAGAGGGGGAGGGGAGAGAGGAAAGAAAAGAAGCGGAGCCCTACTTTTCTCTTTGGCTCCACACGTGCTAAGAGCTTTTAGGCTTCCTCAGTCCTACTTAATCTTCAGCCACACAGTTTGCATCTCAATACCGTGCTGTTAGGTAACTAGGTGTGCTCCAATCCGGGACGACCTCGAGGGCAGGGAGACTCCACCCATCAGGTATCTCCGGGGGAGAGGCGGAAATACCCGAGCTAGCCGAGCTAGCTCGGTCTGACCTTCTCGAACCCCCGCTGTTCATGGAGGGCCTCGTAAGACTCTAAAATTTAGAAGTCCCACTTTTACCTGCCCGAGACTGTCCACACGGAATTGAGCTTCCAGTCCCAACAGAAGTAAATGTCAAAAGCTAAAAATAAATTAATAAATTAAAAAAGGTAGATGGAAATCAGATTATGGAGGGTGTGTGTGTGTGTGTGTGTGTGTGTGTGTGTGTGTGTGTGTGTGTGCGCGCGCACATGTGTGTGTAACTTATCCTAGAGGTAATAGGGTATCCCTGATGATTTGAGTAAGGGAATGACTTAGCCAGAACAGTATTTTAGGAATGTCACTTTGGTACCTATGTGGAGGATGGTTTGGAAAGTGGAAAAACTTGAGACAGAAAAAAACAATTAGTTGGCTATTCTGAGCAACAAGTGATGAAGGTCTGAACAGGGATGACAGCTATATAACCTGAAAGAAAGAGATGAATAGAAGAGATACTGTGGAAGAAGAATAGAAAAAAATTGGCAGTTGACTTAACATGTGGAGCAAGGGAGAATGAAAGCTTGTAAGGAATTTGGAATTTTTTTTTAAGGTCATACCACATAACTTTTTTTTCAAAAGTCACTTTTAAACAGAATATAATTAAATTTTGCATAGTAGTATGATGTGATTTTTTTCCATTCTTAATAAAGCAACAGAAAATTCTCCAAAAAAAAAGAAAAGCTAAAGGTGGTTATCACAATAGGGCAATGGAGAAGCACATAGTAGGTGTTATTGTAAAACATCTGACCAATGAGAAATTTTGAAGAGGATGTCAATCAAGGAATACTATGAAAGGAAAAGAACTATATAATGGCAAAAGTGGAGGATGACAGGTGGATATCCATAGTACTCCTCTGTTTCTCATGAGAATTTGAAATAGGGAAATGGAAGAAGGGCTCCAGCAAAGAAAACACTTCCCTCTCCCTCCCCTACCCTTCCGAAGTTTTTGGAGAATCTGGACCAGACTTTCACAGATAAATTGCTTTGCAATTGGCATAATTCAAGGGAATTCCTAAATTGATGAGATCAAAGATCCATTTGAGTATTAAGTATTAAAACAAGCATAAAATAGAGGAATATCGGACACCAAAATCATGAAAGCATGCTGACTGGATCCACTTCAAATTTATTACATAATCTCAACTGGGCCCTCTGTTTGGCAGTGTCCTGAGCAAAATCCAAATACAAGAATGTCCTTTAGATAATATGGTTCTCCAGATGTTCCTGTTTTACTGATGAAGAACCTTAAGTGGTTAGAGTAATGAAATTACTTATCTTTAGTCGCAGAGCTATTAAGTATTCAGCTGAGATTCTAGGTCCAGTGCTCTAACGTCCCTTTCAGCTCTGAGATTCTATGATTTTATATGTGGAACTCATAAGACTGTCTTAACTATTATAGCATTACATAGGGAATAAAGACGTGTTTGATATTTTTGAACATATATATTTTTTTAATTGAAATTTTATTGAAATATTTTTTAATGAAATGAATGGCTATCAGGAAAAGATCACTAACATTAAAAATCATTCAAAAATATTTCATTATGTGTTCATTAGAGCCACTTTTCTTTCTAGTGTTCCTGTTTCTATGGAGGACTTCACTTATCTTATAGAAATACAGGTTCACACCCTGACAGTCATCCTCAACTTGTCCCTCTCCCATATCCCTCATATACAGTTAGTTGCCAAGTCTTACCGATTTCATCTCTTCAATATCTTTTACTCTAAACCTTTTTTTCCCCACTCATAGAGAAACACTTCATCCCCTAACCCCTTGTTTAGGGGTTTACCACCTCTCACCTGGACTGTTGCTATATATAACTTCTTATTTGGTTTCTCTGCTTACAGTTGTTCTCTTTTCCTCTCAGCTCTTCACATAAATGCCAATTTGATCTTCCTAAAGCATAGGCTGACTTTGTCACTTCTTTGTTTATGAAGCTTCATTGCTCCCTGTTAAGAAAGTGAGGTTGGTGATCTTGCACAGCCCTCCCTCACTCAAATCAAAGTCAGCTGCAAGTCATGTCGTCATCTTGATGTCATGGTCCTCTTTGAGAATGAAGGACAAACACACAAGCCAAATTGATTTTCCTAAAGAATAGACTATATCACTTGCTCATGAAGCTTCATTGCTCCCTGTTGCCTTCTAAGTAAAATAGAAACTCTTATTTGACAGTCCCTCAACCTTTTGTTTCTTTTCCAGGTCTTCACCTTTGCACTGGCTACACTCTCCTTTTCCCATCTTGATCTTTTAGCGAAGCAGTTCAAATCTATATCATCTCCTTCTCTTGACTTCCTGTTGCCACATCATGTCAGTTTTACTTTTGCAAAATCTTTGCTTCAATTGAACAACAAAAACTCAAAGGGTTAAACTCTCATCACTGACATAAGTAGTCCAGTAAAACAAATTCCCATTTTGTTGATATCTGAAAATATATATCTTTATATCTCAAGTTCATCACTTCTGTTGGGGTTCCTAAGTTTATCATTGCATCAATCAATCTTTCAGAGTTGTTTTTCTGTGTCTCTACACATGGGGTTATTGTATAAATTGTCCTCATAGAACTCCTCCTAAATTTCCCTCTACAATTGCCCATTTCATCATTTCTTATGGCACAGTAGTAATCTATTATGTTGGTATGTCATAGTTTGTTTGGCCATTCTCTAGCAAATGTACACTCACTTGGTTTCCACTTTTTGGCTGCTATGAAATAATCTGATATATATCTTTTTCTTCTGTCTTTGATATCTTTGTGGTATTTGGCAGTGGTTAAAGTAGATGTCTATGGGTAAATGGCTCAGTCTCATAAATTTAAATCAGTTCTAAGAATTTTGAATATGAGACCTTTATCAGAGAAATTAGCTACAAATATTTTTTCCATTTACATTTTCCTTCTAATTTTAACTATATTAGATTGGTTTGCAGAGAACTTTTAAAAATTATATAATAAAAATTGTATATTTGACCTTGTGTGGTCTTCCCTATTACTTCTTTAGTCCTAAACCCTTCCTCTATTCATAAAGTATTTTTTTCCTTGATTCCTTAATCTACTTATGACATGACTTTCCCTCAAAGTCAGCAGCAAACTGAGAAGCTCAGAGAAGAGCTCTAATTTGTTGACCTTAATTCTTCTGGTAGTCATTTTGCCTTGGGGGTGGCACTTTTGATTAATGCGAATATTTAGCTTGGAAATGGTAAGTCTATGATCAGTCCAGCACTCTGCACCACACATTGCCTTTGTCATTCTCACATCTTGTCTGTCTCTTCTCCTTACAATCACATAATCTCTTAGATGCCATTGTTTGCTGCAAGAGTACATCCATGAAGTTTTATTGCATTTAGGTAAATGGAAGACAGTGTTGGTGATGAGAAGGTCATGCAGTGCACAAGTCTTCAGCAGTAAATGACCATTGCTGTTAATCTACTTATGACATGACTTTATGCAGTTAGGGTACGTATATCTCCATTTGGAGATTATCTTGGTATCTGCTGTGAGAGGTTGGTCTAAACCTATTTTTGTCAACCTGCTGTCCAATTTTCCAGTGATCTTTGTCAGATAAGTTATTCCCCTCACAACTAAGATCTTTAGGTTTAATTCAAATATTATGTTTACTGTATTTGTTTCTGTATGTTATATACCTATTTTTTTTCACTGATCAACCTCTATTTTTAACTGTACCAAATCATTTTAATGATTTTGACTATGTAGTACAGATTGAGATCTAGTATGGATAGCCTCCCTTTCCACTTTTTTCATTATTATTCTTGAAATTCTTGACTTTTATTCTTCCATGTGAATTTTTTAAATTATTTTTTTCTAGCTCTACAAAATACTATTTTGGTTTTTGGTTGGTATAGTAAATTAATTTCAGTAAATGTGATTTTTATTTTGTTGACTGTACTTACCAAGCAATTATTACTTTTCCAATCATTTAGGTCTAACTTAATTTTGTAAAGAGTATTTTATAATAAAGTTGGATTCATATAGTTCTTGCATGTACTTTGGTGTATACACTACCAAGTACTTTATACCTTCCCTACTTATTTTGAATGGAATTTCTCATTCTAGCTCCTCCTCCTGGGTTCTGTTGGTAATATCTGGGCATGTCAATGATTTAATGTGAATTTTTTTTAATGTCCTATAACTTTACTGAATTTGTTTCGATTAACTTTTTGTTTGTTTCTTTAGAGTTTCCTAAGAAAATCATCATATTTTTGGTAAATGCTAATGTGCTAATTTTGTTTCTTCATTTCTGTGGTTATTCCCTTAATCTAGAATTTTGTTAAATAGTAGTAGTGATAATTGGTGTCATGTCAGAAAAGCTTTTAAATTTTCTCCATTGTGTGAAATATTTGCTCTTAGGTTTAGGTAGATGTTTTTTGTCATGTTAAGGAAAGGTCCATTTAGGCCTTTTCCTAGAGTTTTTCACAGAAATGAGTGCTTTTCAAAAGTCTTTTCAACATTTGTTGATTTTTGGTTTTTATTATTTATATTATTTGTCCAGAAATCTAAATGCTAATCTTGGATACTACCTTCTTTTTTTTTTTTTAAGTCTTTATTGCTATATTTTGTTTCTTAACATCATCATAGATTTCCCCAAAGTCCCTCTCCTTTTCCTTCTCAGAAAACCAACCTATACAACAAATAGCAATTTTTAAAGACAAAAAAAGCAAAAGAAATAACATATGTGAACCTCTCACCTCTTTTCATGGGGATAGGGCAAAAGTGTCTTCCCATAATTCTTTAAACACATGTTTCTTTGTAATTTCATAGCATTTTCTTTTAGTTTTTTATGACTATTATTTCTATTTACATTGTTGCAGTCATTTTGTATGTTGTTTTCTTGGCTCTGCTCACTTCTCTCTGCATCAATTAATATAAGTCTTTCTATGCTTTTCTGTATTCATTATATTAATTTTTTTTACGTCACAGTAATATTTCATTATATTCATACACTACAGTTTGTTTAATTCTTCCCTAACTAATAGGCATCTACTTTGTTTCAAATTCTTTGCTGTCACAAAAAATACTGTTTTAACTTTTTTGGTGTATATACACATATGTATATATATATATATATATATATATATATATATATATATATATATATATATATATATATGTATATATACATATATGTATACACACACATGCACACACGCACAAACTTTCTTTTGAATCTGTGAATGATCTTGAGGTATAAACCTCAAAATGAAATCTCTGTGTCAAAGTGTATGGACATTTTAGGCATTTATATTTGCATAATTTCAAAATGGTTGGGCAAACTTATAGCCGGATGAACCATGTATTACTTACATTATTACCTTTCCATAGTCCATACACTAGTGATTATTGCCATCTTTTGTCATGTTTGTCATTTTGCCTGGTGTGAGTCAAAACCTCATGATCATTTTAATTGGCATTTCTCTTACTGTCAGTGATTTGGAGCATTCTTTCATGTGATAGTTAATAATTTAAAATTCTTCTTTGCATAACTGTTTTTTAGATCCTTTGAGCTCTTGTCTGTTGAAGAATGGCTGTTGATTTTATACACATACATACACACACACACACACACTCACGTACTCTCTCTCACAGATACTAAACCCTTATTAAATAAATTTGATATAAAGAATTTTGTCCCCATTCAACCGTTTTCCTTCTTATCCTAGATGAATTTTGTTTGTGCAAAAGATTTTTGGTTTCATGTAATCAGAGTTAGGTTTTACTTTTTGTAATTGCCTCTTTCCCTTGTTTGGTTAAGAGTATATCTTCTACCCATAGCTGTCAGAGGTAGCCAATCTCCCTCTCTTCTAATTTTAAATAGTATTATTTTTAATATTAAGATTCTCTCCTAAGGGGAAAAAGCATTTCATTACAAACATATACTAAAAAAGGAAGATTAATAAAAGAATATGCATTTAAAAAATTATAAAGTCAACAGATAAACCCAAAGTAAACTTAAGAGGAGATATCAAGAATGAGAGGAGAAATAGATAAACTGAAAAGAAATGATAAAACTAAAAACTGTTTTTTGAAAATGAATGAAATTGATAAAGCTTTAGCCAAGTAGTATGGAGCCAGACTGTGGAGCAGTGGGAAGCAGTATGGTGAGCTCATTTCTACCAGGTCTCCTAAACAGATCTAGAAAATATGCCAGACTGAATACTATTAGGATTCTGGAAAAATCCAGAAAAAGGCCCAATTAGTCCTTTGTGCAGCCCAACTTGGCATAGGGAAGTCTGAGAACACTAGGTTTGGAGTACGTCCATAAGCATGTTATATGCTGAGCATTCTAGCAGTCAGGGAAAAACTGTATACAAGATAAAGCCCAAGACCCACCCTGGGACATTATGACCCGAAGAGGTGTGAACCTTTGTCCCTTACCACTTGCTTCTGGGTCACAAATCCAGGGCAGAATGAGAAGGGAATGTATAAGGTGTGGTAGCATTCCTAGTAAGGAAGTCCGTAGGTCAAATACAGAAAAAGGATTAAGTTCAAAATCTACTAGTAGTAGTTGTTTGGCTCAGAACCTAGACGCAGAGCAGGGTCTCACTTCCAGCATCTAGTCCAGCCTGCAGAGGAATAACCAAGGCAGGAAGGGGGAATCTATAATTCTACCACTCTAAACTTACCAGCTGGCTAGTAGGAGTGGAGTCCAGCATCAGTCTACTCTTGCATAGACCCAAACCAGGTCAGCTGGAACTCAGATCAAGGGACCAGCAAACAGACCTTGCCCTGAATCAGACTACTTTGATCCCTAGACTGTCTCTGAGATCCTGGAATAACACAATAATCAGTACTTTATGAAGACGGCCACAGGGCTAGCCCAGAACTTCTCTCCAGAGGTATGGTATAGCCCAGCCCTAACATTAAGTCAGAAGTCAGTAAGTAGGCTAGGATAATGGGCAAACAAATAAACAAAAAAGCTCTACCAGTGATGTTCAAGACACAAACTCAGAAGAGAATGGTCCCAAAACATTTATAAGTAAAACCTCAAAAACAGAAAAGAACACCTTTGGCATAAACTCAGCTAGAATCCCTGGAAGAGATGAAGTAAGAGTTAAAATAACAATTTAAAAATGTTTCTTTATAAATGAAACTAGAATACTTGAGGAAAAAATGGAAAAGGAATGATAAAACTATAGAAGAGAGAATTGGAAAGGAAATTAACAGCTTGGCATAAGAGATACAGAACCTTGCCTAAGCAACAAGCTCCTTGAAAATTCAGATGGACCAAATAGTTTATGCCAAAGGTGGGACTTTGGCCAAGGTTTTCCCAGGATAGAAGCCAATAATTCAGTGTTCCCTCTTTAAAAAATAGTTTATGTAGACTAAGAATTATTTGTTCTTGAAATAGGAATAGGGACTGGACTGTTGTTTTCATTGCAATATGGAACTCCCAGCTGAAGAAACTCTTTCTACCAATGCAACCTAGTTCCTCCTTTGCAATTTATAGTCTTAGAGAGTTGCCTTGAGTACTGAGAAGTAATATTCCTTGCCCAGAGTTAAACAACTAGTCTTCCAGAGGAGGGACTTAGAGGTCCACTCTCTATATCTAATACCATGCTACCTTTCTTGTTCTTTTAATGTTTAGTAGAGTTAACTTAACCACTTGAAACAGGATCTGTTCCCCCATTTTCACTTTGGGAATTTATTTATGTTTCCTTTTTTTTTTCTTTTTTTTGCCCCAAGATCAAGTTTTTAGATTCTTTTCTTTCTTCTCTTTTTGCTAAACATTTGCAGATTGGCTCTGTACTTCAGGGCAGAGATAAATGAAAAAAAAAACCCTTCATCCTCCTTTCTGTTTTGGGCGAGAGAATAAGTAGTGTAGCATGAGAAGCCTTTTATGGATTGTAATCTGCTGTGTAGACCTCATTACGTCATATTTTTTCCAAACCTACTCCCTTCCAAACTTTCCAGTATATTTAGTACCGTATTTCATTACTGTTGTCAATAAGATAGTCTTTCAATTGAGAATTATTTTCATTGGCATTTCACTTTATGCTTTTAGCAAAAAATTCCAGTGGGCTGCTGTTGCTGTGGGATAAAATACAAACTCCTTAGCCTGGTATTTAAAGTATTCCACAGTCTGGCTCCACCCTACCTTCTTTCATATAATTTCCTCTCTCTCTGTCTCTTCTGATCAAAGAGAACTACTTCTTTTTCTCGAAATTTGGCATACCATCTTCTGCCTCCATGCTTTCACGCAGGGCATCCCCTTTGCCTGAACTGTCTGCTTTCCTCTTATCTGCCCTGTAGATTTCTTTTCCTTCAAGGTTCAGAAGCTATTATCTCCTTTCTGTCCTCCCATCTTTTCCTAATGTACTTTGTTCTTTACCCCTATCCTATTCTACCTTTTATTATATTTGTGTACATTATCCTTTGTGTTAGTTAATAATATTAAGAATAGATAACATTTGTATAGCATTTACTATGTGCCAGGCACTGTGCTAATCACTGTACAATTAGTATCTCATTTGATTCTCCCAGCAACCCTGGGAAATAGGTCCTGTGCCATTTTGCAGGTGAGAAAACTGAAGTAAATGGATTAAGTGACTTGTCCAGGGTTACACAACTAGTAAGTGTCTGAAGTCAGATTTGAACTCAGGTCTTCCCGACTGCAAGCTTAGTGTTGTCCCCACTGTGGCACTTAGCTGTTCCTGGTAAAATACGAACTCCTTCTTCAGGAGTAGGAATAGCATCATTAAAAAAAAATTATCCCCAGCATAGCATAGTACTTTGCAAATATAGGAGATTAATAAATATTTACTGAATTGAATTAATTTGAAGTGAATGTCTCACTCAGAGCTGGGTCAAAAAGGGAGGGATGAAGTAGAATAATTGAGATAAGGATGCTTAATAAAAAAGATACTTCAGCTTAAGTGAAAGCAGAACAGCTGTTAGCAAGGCAATAGCCCTGTTGAAATTGCCTTAGATGTTAAACATGGACCTCCAAAAAATCCTGCTCATATACTGCACTGGTGTAGGGATGAGGTTGAATTCCAAAAGGCTAATGAGTTCAGTGCTGGAAGGGTTTTGGTTATAGTCTTGGCAATAGACCAGGCAGCTTGGTTATGAATTCTTTGGTAATGCTAACTCATGAAATGAAGACAAATATACATTGGTCTACAGTGCTCTACAGCCTTCATCTTCTGCATTGACTGTTAGAGGGGCGAAGCAGGGAACAGAGGGTACTAAGATTTGTGCAGTTTTTAAACCATCTATAATACAAATTTGGATGTTGATGCTCTTTATATTAGATATTTGTCAAGGGAACAGCAATTGTCATATTACTAGAGGAACTGAATCATATTGATCATGACATTCTCACTATACATGAAAGTAGAAGACAAAAGAATGTAGCAATTATGGGACTAACAGAAATATTTGAAGTACTTCACCGTAGCCATTGAATTCTTTTGGTAAATGTAGCTGTCTTTATAACAGCTTACATGATACGGGTAGAAAGTGATTCACAGAATCACAGAATTGGAGAGTTCAAAGGGATGTCAGCAGTCATGTACCTTCTCCCCTACACAAAATAACACTTACTATAATATACCCAGCAAGTGTTCAGTCACCTTCTACATGAAGACCTTCAAGGTGGGAGAAAGTTGATTGCTGGAAAGTTCTCTGGACATGAAGCTTGTGCTGGCCTCTTTGCAGCTTCTGCCCATTCATTGCTCCTACTTCTCTGCTCTGAGGTTGTACAGAACAAGTTTGAATATTTCTTTTGAATGACAGCCCTTTGTAGACTTGCCTTCACTTGTGTGTTCTTACCATCCCATCCACTTTAAGCAAAAATCTTGTGCTTTCTTTGATGTTCATTTTCCTCCCAATTAACTAAAAATGCTCTTTTTGTTATCTTTAGATTTCCTTGCCAGCCTCAGCTCATTTGGTGCTTTAGATTCCAACTATATATGCAGCAAAAACAATGAAAAGCTAGGGGATTGGAAGAGAATACATATCTGTTCTCAGCCTTTGGGCAAGTCACTGCACCACAGGGCCTTGGATGAAGAAGACATGCATATCAGATTGGGAAGTGACACAAAATTGAGAAGAACAGCTGACATATTAGATGGTGAAGTCATGATCCCCCAAATTTTGATAGGCTAGAACGACTGGACATTTGGGGTCATAATAGCTGTGTTCAACGATTTGAAAGGCTATCATGTGGAAGATGGATTTGACTTGTTGGGCTTGGCATCAGAGGGCAGAATTGCAAAGAAGCCAGTTTAGATTTGACAAAAGGAAACAATTCATAACAAATACGTCTATGCTAAATTGAAATGGCCTATTTCAGGATGAAGAGGATTCTCTCTGCCTGGAGACTAGGCTGGATGGCTAATTGTTGATATGCGACAGGGAAGAATTCTTGTTTAGGTACAAGCTAATAATAATAATGACAAAAACAATAATAGTAGTATTAATAGCTAGCACTTATATAGCACTTTGAGGTTTGCAAAGTGCTTTCAAAATATCTTATTTTATCCTTAAAACAAACTGGGAGGTAGATGCCATTATTATTTTAAAATTTAGCTTTCAGAGCTCCCATGAGGAAGAGTCTCTGAGTCTCATTTGCCTATAAAATGAAGAGGATTGAGCTGCTAGTGGCCTCTAAGGTCCCTTCTGACTCTAATATACCATGTTCTATGTTTCTTTTTTTTAAATAAGTTTTTATTGATGTCTTTTTCTTATATCATCATGGTACAGAAAAAGCTGTTTGATATAACAATGAAGTCCATTAGAAATAGTTTGGAAGCAGGAGAATTAGGTGGCCATTTAAGGATACCATTCAAGCTAGTAGTTTTTCAGTTCATTTCATTATGTCTGTTTTTCAAAAGACAGATTGATTGATGTTGGTGTAGTCAGGATGGTGGAGTGAAAGATACCATTTTTGCTTTGGCTCCTATACAGTCTCTTCCACAGTGACTTAGTAGGTGTGCCATACCAAATTTTGATTATGAAAGCCTGAGAACATCACTGTGAGTCATTTTTCCAGCTTCTGGCAGCCTAAGAAGCTAGACAGAGAAGTATGCAGACACTGAGGTGGGGGCTGGCCAGAAGCCCAGTGCAGCAGTAGTGTGGCAGCAGGTGGACGCATTAATGGTCTGTGGTGAGCCCAGCAGTAGCAGCAGTGGAGAGCAGAACTGGAAGAATAATTTATGTATTGGCAATTTCACTGTAAAGAAATACTGAATAATGCCATTATAAATGACAACTCCAGAGGACTGGTGAGGAGAAAGATGATTAACAGAGGGTATTGGTTGTAAGGTGCAGAATTATACATATGTTTTTTGGCTGTGGTAAATGTGTATTTATTTTACTGAGTTGTGCTTATTTGTTACAAGAGTTGTGATTTCCTTTTATTTGGTGGGTAGAGAAGAGCTGATAAAAGGATTGCTAAAAAACAGAAAGAAAAGAGACTCATTGAAGCATTTGGAAAGTTCAGAAGGAAACACAGAAGCAGGGTAGGTTTGAAAGTAATATGTTTCATTTATTACATACTTGGAAAAAAAAGGCAGCTGCAAATCAGTGATGCCAAACTCAAATAGCAATGAATCCCTGCAGGCCACATCTGGACTTAGAGGACCACAAATTAATGTTATTGTATTGATTTTTATTTATTTTGTTAAACATCTCCAAATTACATTTTTATCTCCCAGTACTCATTGGGCAGCATGTTTGATACCTCTGCTGTAGATAATAAGAGATTTGTGTTTTCATATAATCCTCTTTTTCTGTTCTACTCTCTAATTTTGGGGGGGTGAGGGTGATTGATTTTGAATAGAGTAAAAAAGTTTTGTTTTGTTTTTAAATAGAAGGAATAGTAGCTACAAAGCATTATTCCCATAAAGTTAGGGCACACTTTCACACAGCATCTGTAAGATCCATGAGTGGGCTTAAACTTAGAGACCAGTTATAATGAGGCCCACTTGTAAAGCAATTCCCAGGACTCTATGTCCTTTTCTGTTTAGCCCTCACACAGCTCATCATGGGGGCAATGTCTCTGCTGGGCAGATTGCTCAGCCGAGTTTGTTCCTTGTCATACCTGGCTTTCTTCTCTGCAGCCAGGAGGTCCAGTTCTTGAAGTTGCTTCCTTTCTAGTGACCGCCTCCTGTATGTCTTTATCTGGAGTGTGTGTTTCTGCTTCCTGCTGGATGTAGTTCAACTATGACTCCCCAACTAAGAAATTCTTCATTTACTGGGTAGGGTTAGGGTGCTTCTCTCTCTTCAAAGCTCTGCTAGATGCTATGGCCAGTGTTGGGAAGGAGGAAGGGGGAGAAATCTCATCCTCTTCTGCCTTGCAAGTGTGACCTCCACAAAGAGCTCAGGAACCTATATATAGACCTTTGGTTTTTCTGTTTTCCATCATTAGCTATTTAGAGCCCCTCGGGCTTTGACTAATTTGTTTGCTCATCCAGTCTCATTCTTAGTTTCTTATTCATCCAGAGAGAAATGTTCACCACCTCAAAAAATCAGGGTATATGGAAATTTAGAGTTTGCCCATCAGTTGGGGAATGGCCAAACAAGCTGTGATATATGATTGTGATGGAGTATTATTGTGCGATAAGAAATGATGAGCAGGCAGATTTTAGAAAAACCTGGAAAGATGATAAGGGAAGTGAGCAGAACCAGGAGAACATTGTACACAGTAA
This sequence comes from Notamacropus eugenii, assembly GCF_028372415.1. Taxonomy (NCBI): domain Eukaryota; kingdom Metazoa; phylum Chordata; class Mammalia; order Diprotodontia; family Macropodidae; genus Notamacropus; species Notamacropus eugenii. The sequence goes on from NC_092876.1 coordinate 101,865,108, forward strand.
CAACAGCATTGTGCAGTGAAGAGCTGTGAGTGACTTATTCTCAGCAATGTAATGATCCAAGGTAATCCCAAAGTGCTCATGATGTCTCCAGAGAAGGAACTGATACTGTCTGAATATAGACTGAAGCATGCTTTTTTCTGCTTTCTTTCTTCCTTCCTTTTTTTGAGTCTTCATGGTCAGAGTTACTCATGAAATATTTTACATGATTACACATATATAAATTATACTGGATTGCTTACTGTCTCAGGGAGGGAGGAAGCAGAGAAGGAAGAAGGAATAGAATTTGGAGCTCAGAAATTAAAAAAAAGTTTAAAAATTGTTTTAACATGTAATTGGGGGAAAATAAAATATTACATAAAGAAATCAAGGCATAAAGAAATCTGTACAGTTAATTTCACAAATACCTTGTGATTATTGGGGGGGCAGGATGGTCAAAGATCAGCTCACCTAGGAAGTGAACATAAGATCATATTTCCATTGAAAAAAATTGTTATGGTATCATATTATACAAATTCTGATATCTGCTGCTAAGCCATGTTGCGTTAATAATAAATTACATCTATGAAAATGAGCCCAAGACCCTGTGCCTAGAAAGAGAAGCTAAAGCAAAGTAAAAATTGTAATTAGAAATGAAAACACAGTTGTCCAATACAAGTATTGTATTTCTCAAGGTCGTTGATGTCCATTTTTCTCACTTACATCATTTAAAATGCCAGTTGTCATGGCGTGGAAAAGGATAGGGACAGTTTTGTGAGGCTGGAGATTTTGTTTATAACCTTATTCTTAGGTGGCCTTATTGCCATCTGTACATTACACATAAATTTTCCCATTTCCTACATGTTTGAAGGCAATCACTCACATTTTAAGCAGTTTTCCTGCACATAACATTTTAATGTTTGCTTAGCATACTTTGTCTTTCTCTATTTTTAGTTTGTATTTTTCCATACATCATCATTCTTTGGCAAAAGTAGTATAAGAATCAGTGAAATGTTACTATTGAATTGTTTTGCTGCTTTATTCATATTTCTTTTAGTCTCATATGTAGTTCTATGAAAAATTAGTTTTGAAAATTGAGAATTCTTTAATATAGCAAACTGAAATTTGTTTAGCAAAAGTACATATTTTATCATAAGTATTTATGTATATGTGTGTATATGTGTATGTGTGTATATATCCAAAAAAACTATTGCAGGCTGATATGGAGAAATGAAAGGCAATATTAGTTGAACTCAGAAAGGTTAACCCAGTCTTTCCCTTCTCCTCTCCTTTAAGGTACCTAGGTGTTATTCTTCACAAATAGTCTACTTTTATGTTCAGTTCAAGGGAAAAGAGCATAATTTTCCTAGCAGTTGGCATTTTCTCCCAGGGCAACACTGTCTCCGTGGTAACAGTTAAAACTTGAAAATTGGTCCCCTTTAAGAAGCCTTTCTGTTAGAGCTTAAGGGTAACAGTTCTTGGCACTTTTTTCCTTTAGCTTTGGTAGCATGTTCCCATGATCTGTTAGCTTGGCTTATTTATGCTGACTTGACTCTTGAATAGAACCTTTGTCTTCCACTGTGTGGTTTCTCCATTCCCACCCTTCCGTCCCCTCTTTTTCTTTTGGGCTACAATGTCCTGAATGCACAGTTTCAGAATAATTCAAATGGCCTTATTTGTTGAGATCAGAAATGTTAGATGAGATTCTTTCCATAGGTTAACAATCAATAATTGATGTGAGATGCTTTACATTCCTAAATTTCTTTCATATTTTCAAAATGACCTTATGATGTTATTTTAATTGTGAGAGCTTTTTTCATAGCTTCTGACATCTTTTGCTTTGTTGCAGTGTCCTTAGAAACCAGAAAATATTGCAATTATTATTTCTAGGTTGCTTTAAGGTTTACACACCATTTTTGCCCTAACAGTTCTTCGAGGTAGTTAGTGGAAATAGTATTATCCTCATTATTACAGATGAGGAAATAGAGTCAGAGAGATCAAGCAATTCGGGGCTACTGGTGTTAAAGCTTGTGTTTTTTTCAGGTAAACAACAAGAGAAAAAGCATGTGTGTTTTTGTACGTACTAGTGTATGTACAGAAGCATCATGATACTATGGAAAGAGTGCTGGGTGTGGAAGAGGAGGGCCCACATTCAGATCCTCACTGTCACGTAGTAACCTTGGCCATATCACTAGCCTTTTAGAGCCTCAAGTTCCTCAACTGTAAATGGAGATCCACCTCATAGCATTAGGAGACTTGGATATGACGGTGTATATAGAAACCTTAATAAACCTTAAAGCTGACTCTGAAAAATGTGATTAATCTAGATACCAGTAATAATAATAGCATTTATAAAGCTGGGCTCTTTACATGTATTAACTCTTTGGATCCTTTCAGCAACCTTGTGATTTGGTGCTATTTTATCCTCTCTAAAGCAGTGACCCTCTGATAAACAGAGCATGTGTTCGTGTAATATTTTAGTTTTTCAAAAATGTTTCACATATATACACACATACATGTTTTCATTTGTTTCATATATTTGTGTGTACACATATACACATATTTATTTAAGCTGACTTAACTCTTCAGTAGAACCTTTGTCTTCAGCTATGTAGTTTCTCCATTCCTGCCCTACCTACCCTCACCTGTTTTTCTTTTGAGCTGCAGTGTGCTGAATGCAGTGTCAGAATAATTTAAATAGCCTTATTGTGTTAAAAAATGTTGTAAAATGTTTTATATCCTGATGTATGTGGGTATATACACAAACATATATATGTATGTATACATACACATGTGTATAATACAGAGGTACTATGCATATATATGAAACCAATGATAATGTATATGTATATATTTATGTGTCATATGTGGCTATTGTATAGCAAATGACAATGTATGTGAAAAGTATATATAATGTATATGTACATAAACATATTGTGATACACATATATATGCATATAATCATATTTGTTGTTGTTCAGTTGTGTCTGACATCTGATGATCCCTTTTTGGGGTTTTCTTAGCCGAATGGTTTGGAGTGGTTTGCCATGTCTTTTCCCAGCTCATTTTACAGATGAGGAACTGAGGCAAACCAGGTTAAGTGGTAACTCTCTCAGGGCCACATAGCTAAGAAGTGTCTGAGGATTTGACTCCAGGACTGGCACTGTATCCACTGTATCACCTAGCTGCCCCATGTAATCATATATATGAATTGTGTGTGTATATGTATATACATGATTAATTGCTATTCTAAAGGGACTTTGATTAGTTGCCCTACAAATTTGTTTACAGCATTAGTACAGTACTAATTGGTGCTTAAAGATAATAAAACAAACTGCCTGTGAACAGGTTTTGTTCTGTTTTTATATAAATCAATCCATAAAAGTTTAAAGGCATAAATATTATTTAAATACATGGATATATGATTTAGAAGTTGACTTTGAGATAGATAGAACTTTGCTGCCACCTGGAGTCCATTGGTAAATGTAGCATGAATATCATGAATATTTGATCATATAATTTTAAAAAAATCTTAGTATGAAGCAATTATTTAACTAGATATGAAGATATATTATTGAAAACAAAATGAAATCCAGCAATGCAGTTTATGAGTGTTTAGAATTATGATTATTCATCTTGAATATTAAGATTCTGTGAAAGTTGTTGGGGAAACATAATTTCAGAAGTGAAAATTATACATGTATGTGCGTGTGTGTATGTATACATACACCATACATTCCTAGGACCAAGTTATATATCAAAATCTGAAATGTCTGGAGTTTTACCTAGGTCCCTTTCACTGACTCTTCTGAATCTCCCCATTTCCTCTTTACCTAACCCACTTGTTCAATTGATTTCTGTTCCTTGAAGTCCAACTTATATGACATCTCCTTCTCTTGTTAGTCATGACCTTTCTTTGTCAAACCTGACATAACACTTAGCTCTTTGATACTTTGATTTAATCAGTCAGTAAGCGCTTCTCTGTGCCAGATTCTGTACTTAGCTCTGGGGATACAAAAAGAGGCAAAAGACAGTTCCCATCCTAAAGCAAACAAATATGTACAGACAAGTTATATAGAGGATAAAGGGGAAATAATTAACAGAATGCTCTAGAGTTAAGAGGGATTAGGAAAGGCTTCCTGAAGAAGATAAAATTTTATTTGGTAATTGAAAGAATCCAGGAACCAGAAGGGAAGAGGCAGAGCATTCCAAGCATTGGGAACAGCCAGAAACAATGCTTAGAGCAGAGAGATGGAGTGTGTTGTTAGTGGAATGCCAAGGAGGCCAGTGTTATGGATCAAAGAGAAGGAGACAGAGGAGTAACATGGTCAGACCTGTACTCTTACCATGTACCATTTTGTGTGGAAGGAATTTTACGTCATGTCTGTCCACTTGATTCGATGAGGGTGGGGAAAGTATCTTTTCTGATTTTGTCTCCCCCTGTCTCCCAGTATAGGACATTCCCTGCAGTAGGTGCTAATTAAATTTAATCTGTTCTGCTCTAGCTCCCATGCAGTCTAATGATATCGTTTTGGCACCTGCTTGATCCTCCCCTGACTTTACCAACTATAATTCCTCCAGTCTTTGGATCCTTCCAGTTGCAAAATATCCAAAAATGGGTGGTGGTCAGTTTTCTGAGGTTCAGTTATAACCTATTAAAAGAAAAAGAAAACAAGTATATGAAAACGATGGGAGTTGAAGTTGGGGAAATTGGCCAATAATTCATTGGCCTCTATTTCTAACCTAAAATTGTAATTATTTTCTTGAAGAAGAGGTGAATGAGTGGGTTTGCTTATTCATATCTAGTGTACTTCAGGTCCAGACTTTTGACTGATGTTTCAATGCTTATGAAAAAAAATGAGTTGAAAGCAACTATGTATTCCACTCTTTGGAAATAAAATTGGTGAGCTATGAGTACAAATAACAGTGGCAGAAGTTTTTTGAATGTTAATTCACAGTAACTACTTGATGTCCTTCTTTTTTACTTTTGGATATGTGGTCAGTTCCTTTTCCTACTTTATCCAGGTAGCTGTGAGATAACAGAACCATAGCTGGTTAGACCACTTTTGTGGTAGTGAGCTTCCAAGTTCTTTGAAGGTAGAAAGTGACTGTTAGGAGATTCACTAGGCTCTTAAAATTTTTTATTATGTTTTAAATGTTGATCTCATCACAAGCCCATTATAAACTTATGGAAATAATTAATCTGCTTGGCTTTTTTTTTTCTTATTCCAGTCAGAGGTTAGAAATAAGAGCCCAAGTTGCAGATGCCTTCTTATCTAAATTCCAGTTGACTTCAGATGAAATGAGTCTTCTCCGAGGCACAAGAGAAGGACCTATTACAGAGGTAATCCCATTTCAGTGAATTAAAGCATAATAGTGATACCTAATAGAGTAGAAAAATTTTCCCCAAGAAAATCCGGCAGGACAATTCATTGAACTGATGTTATATGCACTGTTCCATACCATATACCATGTACCTCTGCAAAGGAGCAGAAGTATATTTCTTCTTTCTTCTGGTAGCAGCAAGATGGCATAGTGGTTAGAGTTGGGTCTGGAGTCATAATGACCTTCCAGAGTCCAAATACAGCCTCAAATACTTATTAGTTATGTGACCCTAGGCATTTGCCTCCTTTCAGTTTCTACATTTAAATTAGATATTTTTTAAATTAAATTTTATTTCTTAAAAATTGTCAAGCTTTTATTTTTTCTCCCTCCCACCTTGCCCCTCCCCAACACAAAGAAAAAAAGAAAAACAACAGTCTTATAACAAACAAGCATAGTCAAGCAAAGAATATTAGTCAATATTAGTCATACTCAAAGATACGTTTCATCCTGCATACTAGTCCATCACCTTTTTATAAGAAGGTGGTTAGTATTTTTTATCAGGGGTCTTCCAGAGTCATACAGATAGCTATTCTTAAGAAGAAGAACAACAAAAATGCCAAACATCAGTTGCTAGCCCTCTTATTTAAAGTTATATTTCACAGAATAGAATTCTAATATTAAAAAATATAGTTACTGTATGTAATGCAGTTATATATAATATCTAATAAAATGATATAAAAAGAAGTTACATAGAAATGGAATTTATTCTAAAATATTCAAAATCTATAGATTTTAAGTTAATTCTGTATCCGAATACATCACAACTGAAGAAACTTATGTTGCAGACATGAAGCATTAAACTTTTTTGGGAGGAAATGACATTCATGTGTAGCCTCTTCTTTGAGTCCCTCCTTCCATCTGGAAAAATTATACTTCCCATCAACCCCTTTGCTGATAAGAGGCTACAAGGATATTAACTTTATTTTTGGATAAATTTCCATTTTCTCTCCCTTGGAATTTTTTTTCATTATCTCTTCAGTGAATAGAAAACAAATTGCTCAAACCATATTTCTATCATTAAACTTTCTAGGCTCATTTTTCAATTAATTCAAGACAAGTTTAATACATCTTTCCCATGGTTTGTTACCTATGAAAGAAAGAGCAAGAAAAATTAGGGTTTTTAAGAAATTTAATCATAAACTCAATTATAGCTTTCTCTGCTAGGAATATTTTATATAATATGGTTTCACAGAGGTTTTTACATAAAAACATAGGCTCATTGAGAGAAGACACCTCAGAACCATCTAATCTAATCTCATTTACAGATAAGAAAATTGAGGCCAAAGTAGTTTAAGTGTCTTTGATCATACAAAGTAATAAGCATTAGAAATAGAATTTGAACCCAGGTCCTCTAACTCTAGAATCAGTGTTCTTTCCACTGTCCCATGCTTTCTCTAGGCTGGTGATTTTAAAATTCCATTTATTTTTCTTACTAATTTTAATTTATTTGTTGTTAAGCCATTTCTCTCCTAATTTTATTAATTGATGTCTTAATGTAACAGTTGCAACTCAAGTTATTTTCAAATTAATTTTTTTTTAAATTTAAGAGACTAAAAAACTGATCATTTTTAAGAACTCCTCTCTAAAACCTTTCTTGTTAAACCCCACCTCATTATATTTACACTCTCCTATGGTAACTTATGTATTCAATTTGTACTGGATGATTTTTTTTTTTTGATCTGATTGTAATTTTCTTATGCTATTTCCTCTGTGTTTTATTTGCTCAACTAGATTGCAAATTTCTTATGGGCAGAGAACTTATCTAAATCTCTTATAGCATCTACAATGGTGTTCCTCATCCAATATGGAGCAAAATCCTTGTTAATTAATAATATGCTGCTAATGTGAAAGAAAAAAAATTTTTTTTCTAGGAGAAAGAGAGCTGGTCTGGGAGTCAGGAGTACCTGAGTTTCAAATATGTTTCTGACTTCTGTGACCTGGTCAAGTCACTTAGCTTCTCAATATCCCAGGAAACTTTTAAGTTATAGGATAGTTGTCAGTCTACACTGGTTGTAGGAATTTACTTTCTGTAAACTCCCTGATTACATTATAAGTCTAAACAAAAAACAAAATCAAATTCCTGAATAACATCCCAAGATCTTGATATTATAAGCAAAGTTATTTGAGTAGATATCTTTATTCTGTTAGCTTTAACTTTGATTATTTTTGATGGTTTATATTAGGTGGAACTTATACAAAGGTTTCATTTCTGTTGTATATATAAGATATGAAACATATTCTTTGTTGTAATTGTCTAGTTAGAAGTTGGAGATGACATGCAGAAACTGGCAGCATAATAAGATTAAGAATGATAGAAAGGGTAAAGGAAAAAGTTTATAAAATGTATTATGCTCTGGCAAATTATGTCATACCTGCCCACTCCAAAAGGTAGTTATGATTTTACTTCAGTTTGGGCATCTTTTTCTTGTTGGGAGAGAGCCTTAGATAAGAGTGATAGGTAGCTCTTAGTGCAGATATGAATCATCACCAGGTTAGTGGAACCCCTAGGGACATTGAATTCATTCCAGACTACATTGCAGGAATAGCTCGTGGCTTTGGACCAAACTAAAGTAAATTCTTTCCTATGCCTTGAAAAAGACAAGCTCAGCTGGTGTCTCTGCATTCCTTTCAGCTTGGGGTGACATGTGACCACTGCAGAGTCCCTGAATTATCTCTGGTCTTGACTTGTACTCATAGAATTATAAGTTTCTAAAAGGGAAAGAATTTTAAAAATCACTAACACTTCAGTAGAATCCCTTTTATAATATCCTTGATAGTGGGGATCAAGCCTTTGTTTGCACACCTCCAGTAGTTAAAGAAGCTCACTACTTTGGGAGTCATCCTGTATCAACAGCTCTTATTGTTAGAAAATACTTACACATATTGAGTCAAAGTTTGCTTCCCTTCAACTTCCCACCTGGAGCAACGAAGAATAAGTCTACATATACTCTTTTACATTACAGTCCTTTAGCTGTTTGAAGACCTTTTGTGTGTTATTTCTCTTTCCCTCATCTTCCTTCTGCTCCGTGTTGGTTAGAACTGAACCTGTCTCTGTGAAAAGGAGAGCTAAGTATGCGAATTAAAGTTTTACACAGGCCTTACTTGTTGAGATTTGTAGTCATCTTGTACTTTAGTGCCATTTTACAATTGGGGGAATACTGTGACAGCTCAACTCTTTTGCTTCTTAGCAAGAAAAAGTTGAGTGTTAGAGAAGAGAGAGCTGCTAGCAGCACTCTTCAAAGACAAATGCTGTCTGTTCCATCAGCTGAAAGCCAATGAGGTGATGCAAAAGTTATAAAGGCACAAGACTTCCATAGAATGAGAAAATTTTGACTATCATAATTAAGTAATCAGTCACCATATCTGTGCTGAGCACCTTCTTTATGCCTGGCACAGTGAAGAAAATGAAAGAAATAGAAAGCATTTTCTTTCTCTTGAGAAACTTAGTTGGGAAAAATGACAATAACCAACAAAGCAGGTGCTAAATTGTATGGTAAAAACTGCATTTCTGAGGCTTTGTCGTGTTCCAGGGCTTGATGAGGTCAGAACCATGCCATTCATGAACAGGAACAAACCCAGCAACTTGCTATCTATATGTAGATAGGGACTTATAGATAGGGACCAGTAGTGCCTTTGGATTCTATACTGACCACCCCGCTCTGTACTGACCAGCCTCTATAATGGTATCAAACATATTTGTAAACACATCTCTTTTTTTATACCTTACTTGACTTTAATAGTCAGGTGATAGGACAAAGTTATCTCTGTCATGTTTCAAGGAATCATGATATTTATATATGTATGGGAGATCCCTCATTAAAAGAAAGTTTAAAGAAGATGGATCACTTCTAAATGAGGACCAATAATCACTGAAAATTTACAGCCTATCCTCACTGCAAAGCCACGTGCTCCACGTGCTGTACTGTGATGTACAGTTGGATAAATAACCCATAGAATTGATTCTTCTAAGTATGTATATTTTTGATAGATGCTACACATGGACAATATGCTGGCACTATCAGTAAAAAGGAGAGTGGATTGGATTCTACTGGGGAAATTTCACTGTTTTAAGGACCCCAAGATTTTCCCTGAAGCAAAGTCCCATCTTTTTTAAACAGTAGTATAACTCTGAACTCAGAGGACTGGATACATATTCTGCCTTTGATGTTACTTCTACGTCATTGGGCAGGTTACTAAACTTTCCTGAACTTGAGTTTCCTCCTCTCTAACATGACAGAATTTGATTCTGTAGCATCTCAGGTCCCTTCCAGCTCCTTATCTATGGTCCTAAATAAGTATTCTTCCAGTGATGCCTTATGGCTACTAGCATGGGGATATCAGTCTCTGAAGAATTAAATTGAAAGTTATCCCAGGCATTTGGAGAAGCATATGGTAGACAGGAAGAAGCTGCATATTACCAATCAAAAATTTGTACATGAGTGCATGGGATATTTGGGATGCTATCAGAGAGATTTATAACTAGGAATGAAGGTGAGCCTGTCATGTGGTGAGTGAAGATTAACCAATAAACAGCCTCGATAGTTCTCTCTTATGTCAAGACAGCTAGAGAAATACTCCCTTATACGTTAAAATCTAGAGGTTGCACAGGAAAATGTGTCACAGGAGATGAAAGAAAAGGTTGAGTTGGGTTTATATGGTTCAAAGAAGTATATACATTCAGGAGATCACAGATACATTGAACTGTCAAAGTGTAATGATTATGTCCTCTAAAAGTTCTTCAAGAAAAGGCTGGTTGACCTTTTTTTTTTTTTTTTGGTATCTTGTACAGGGGATTCTTTTTTTTGGTTGAGTTGGGTTAAATAGCTGCTGAAGTCTTTTCTAACTTTGAAATTATCTGAGTTCAGTTGAAGGAGATATTAATTTTGTTTTGAGGTTTCAGAGTGATTTCATGAAGATAAAAGAAAGTTTAAGAGTGACCTGAAGTCCCATTCACATTGAGTATTGAAGTTTTAGCAAAAATGAGCATGCTTTAATCATATTCTTTATTTTAAGGATTTTTTCAAGGCATTAGGAAGAGTAAAACAAATTCATAATGATGTCAAAGTCCTCTTGCGAACAAACCAACAAACTGCAGGGTAAGTAAATTTAGTAATAAAATAAATGCATTTATATTGCTTTTGATAGTCTTGATTTTTTTTTTTATTCATTCTTAATTCTTTAAAAAATAGTATTCAGTACAACTTTGTGAATCAGTGATAGATGGTATTGTTCTTGTTTGTGGAAAGAGGAAGTAAATATATTGCCTCTTGAAATGTTTAAGACTGAATTTTATTTAAGTAACAAATTGACATATATAATTGACAGTATTTAAGTATTTTACACATAAAAAAGTACTGGCAGTCATATAAAGTGGCAAAAACATGATTTTACTGAATTGCAATTAATCATCTTTTTAGATCTTTAAAGGTAGCTATTGCTTCACACTTATATAATCATAATGAATGTTTTAAATTTTTTAGTCTAGAAATTATGGAACAGATGGCCTTGCTTCAAGAAACTTCCTATGAACGACTTTACAGATGGGCTCAAAGTAAGTTGCTTGTTTTTCTGATAGCCGAGGTTCATGAAAACTATTAAATTATTTCTAACTCCGTTTGTACCGAACTGAAAATTATGTCTGTGATAGACTCTTAAGAGTTTATCATACTTAGATTTTTTTCTACAAATAATAATTTTAAAATACTGAATCTCCCTGGTTATCATCAGGTTAGCCCAGTTTTGAAATTTATAGTCATGTATATACTTTCATAAAGATTTTATCTCATACCATCTTACTTTTTTCTTTAATACTTAAGTATAATAAATGCTTTGATTGCATTATTGATCACATATTGTTGGTTCCTAAGTAATTGCCACCTATGTACAAATGGTCTTATTTAGACCAGTAAACCAAGGCTACTCCCTGTGGTGTGTTGCTATGGCATATGTTGGTAAATGTAACCAACCTTATTCATAAAGTGTATTTTTGCCTTGCATGAGGACTGTAAATCAAGCAAGTTCCTAGCCCTTGAAATGTATATCAGTATCTGTATGCTAAAAATGAGCTCCTAATGTTGGAGGAGAATATAATCTTTTTTCATTGTAATAAACATTTATTAAATGCCTTACATTAAATGTCAGATGCTGATATTCAGTAAAACAAATGAGTTTCATAATTCATTAAGCACTTATTTAATGTCAGCATCTACCAGATACTGTACAATTCAGCAAAATATGAGTTTCATAAGACAAAAATTTAAAAGATTGAATTTTTACTGTATTCAAAAAATACCACCTATAAGGGAAAAATGAATCACCCCAGCATTCACAAAAATCATACCTCATGTGTGGAATGAAATAAATTGATCATCACTTGAAGAACATCTCACAGATAAGATTGCTACAGGCAAATCTGAATAACTATTTAAGGGAAAACTGCCATCTCACAATTTTTTTTCAAATTCCTTTTCACCCTTGCATTATCCACATGTACAAACTAGCCTCCTTGACAGAGAGGAATGACAAAAGTGATGAGGTCAGGAACTGGAGTCAAGAAATCCTGAGTTCAAATACTGTCTATGACCCTGACCTTGTCGCTGCCCTTTAATGTCCCCATAATTTTCTTATTAAGCCTGTGATTCAGGTGAAACATCTATTGATTTCAACAGTTGAAAACTCTCCTCCTACCCCCTATAATACATTACCTTTCAGTGTTCACATTATGGGGGATAGAAATAACCTATAAAGTTGCTTCTGACAAATCAGGGCTTAAGTTAATCTGCATTGTTGCACTCAAGGATAGAAGCATCCTAGGAGCTTCCCACAGTTAATGTTTGGATCAGAAGAACACTGCCATACAGGTTAAGCCTTGATAATAGGAGGGCAGGGTTCTTCCAGCATGCCCTTGAAAATTGCCCATGACTGTAATATTTATGGTCTCTCCAGAAGGAACAAGATGTTCCAAAGATCTCAGAACAGTTGTAAATTGCTGAGGTAAATAACATGAATTATCTTGTTTTCCTGGGCTCCTTAACTGAGGTCAATATTCTGTTTGGTACTCAAAGGGCCAAATTTGTAATCCCAGGACTCTTAAGTGTCCTGGTATTCTATTCAATCAGATGGGGACAACTAGAAGGTGGTGCTACCACAGACCAACATGATGGGATACAAGAGTTGGAAATATGCCTACTGCTACACATAGAGGGGATAAGTGGCAAGTGATGGAGTTTAGTTTCAGAATTCTTTCATAAGCTCCCTTATTATTAGTGCCTTCTTTCTCAGATTATCTCCAATTTTGTTTATACATGGTTGTCACCATATTGGCTGCCCTATTAGATTGTAAGCTCCATGAGGACAGAAACTGATTTTTGTCTTTCTTTGTATCCCTTTTGCTTAATATAATCACTGACACATAGTAATAAGTGCTTGTTAGGTCATGGTAGGTGTCTGATATTGAAAAGTACATACAGATAGCTCTATAAATGTTATTGAATAATTAATATTATCTGGCATATATGTATGGAGTTCCAAGTCATTTTTTTAATAATATTTAAGTTTTACAGAATTTTTTTTTTCTCTTCCATAGCCTATGACATAGAAAATGAAAGTACTTACCTACCTTGTGTGGATGTTGTGAAACTCCAATGAAATAATGAAAGCTTTAAAGCTCTATAAAATCTTATTGCCATTAGGGAGATGTGATGATACAGGGAAGCTAGCCATGGATTTGGAATCACGGGACCATCTGTGAGACCTTGGGCAAATCTCTTAGTCTCTGTGAATCATAGACTCTGCATCTGTAAAAGAGGGAGTTGGATTAGATAGCTTGAAGTCTGTATTACCTCTTGGTCCTACTCCCATCATACATTGGGAAAACTGAGGCATAGAGTGGTAAAGTGATTTGCCTATGGTAACAGCTAATAATTGTTCAAGCCTTTTATTGTTACTGAATTTTTCATATGCCTGTTTTTAGATTTTGGACATTTCATGGGAAGGTCTTATGTTTCTTTGTGTATTCTATCAAGTAAGCAAAAAATTGTTATGTGCTTACTCTGTCCCAGACTCTGCTGAGAACAAAAATTAAACTCTGCCATACATTGCTTTAAAGAAGCTACTCAGTAAATATTGGCTGGAGTGAATTGAATTAGAAAGAAATAATATCAGGTCTCTTCAAGTTAAGAAGTCAAACAGTTCAGTCCATTTTATAACCATATTTTTATTGCCAATTGGCAGTTATTAATTATCCACATATCTATTAAACCACATTGTTTAAAAGTCCAATCTTCTATTAGAAGTCAGAAACTTCATTCAATGTATTATTCCAGGCATTGTAATGCTTTGTGATTTCCACGATGCCTTTTCATCTGGCAAACTTCCATTTGAAATTTTCTCATAACTAGCTTTCAAATGGAAGTTTGAAATATACTTTATAGCATTTGTATATGTAATTATGTAATACAAAATATACAATTATGTCATAATTCAATGATCTTGACTGCAAAGTTTGAAAGTTTAGTTTTATTTAATTGTTTAATTTAATTGAAATTTACTTTAGTTTAATTGAAAGTTAAGCTAGTTTTTGAACCATTCAGGCATTATCAACTTAATGTAAAGTTGTATAAAATAAAATAATAAAATGTGTAATGTAACGTTTGATGTGAAATTAGACATCTAGAGTTATAGTGTGGCTTTTTCATGAACAAAGAACACATTATTGAGCTCAGTCTTCAAAATAGTTATATATTATGCATATATACATATCTGTTATATAGAGAGTTGATTGTTTTTAGGTGAATGCAGGAGTTTGACACAAGAATCATGTGATATAGTTCCAGTACTTACCCAAGCAATGGAAGCCCTTCAGGACAGACCTGTGTTATATAAGTGAGTGACATTTTCCTGACTTTCTTAAATAGTGATTTTTTCCCTTTTGAATAGCTGATTTTTCATTCTTATCACTCATATTACTACTAAACATTTCTCAGTAGTTTAAGGCTTTGTAATTTTTTTGCTGTGGATCCTTTCTACCAATGCAGATAACGTCTCCTTCATAACTTAGGAAGTGATCTTTGTGAGTTAACTGTTGCTGAGAAATTCATTACCTCTGGTCCAGCTAGTGATGAGCCTGTCTGATCATGAAACAGCTGAGATAGAGCTATAGCTAGTTCATCCTTGAACTCTGGTAAATAGGACATGCCAAAGCTTTCATGATCACTTGGATAGCATCAGGAGACATAGGAAGTATTTCCATACCAAACAGCGTTCCATACCAGAGCCTTAGAACCAGAGCCTTCCTGTTGTAGATAAGAATTTTTTGCAAGAAAAGAATGCCTGGGATCTGATGTGATACATCAGAAGCACCTCATTTTAATGTCGTTTCACCTGTAGTGTGATTACGTAGCATCAACTCTAAGGATAACTTGATGGTGAAGTATTTGTGTATGTCAAGCTGACATCCGTTAATAATTAACACGTTATTTGGTTGTCTGATAATTACTTTGTATGACAATATTGAGCTCATTAGGGCCTTTTAGTGTATAAAACATGTTATTTGAACTTAGTAATGTATATAGTTAGGTGTCCTAAAAAATTGTAGTGCAGTTTAAAGCTATGAAAGCTTAAAATCAAGCTGCTACAGTTTTAAATGTCACTAACATTTTTGGGACACCTTGTATTTACTCCCTTGTTTCTAGGCTAATTTATAAAGAAATTATATTCTAAAATATGGGATAGGGACCTAATGAAGATAGTCATCATTAAATAAATTACTACTAATTTATTGGTTGTTTTAATAGACATTAAGGCAGAAAGAGTTATTAAGTTCTAAATTTAAGGAGGAGAACATGTCATACCTATAGTAAGTATAGTTTGAATTCTTGAAGTAGGGGTGAAAAAATTGTAAAAAAGCAGGTGAGGCAACTTTGCTTCAAAAAGTAAATGGAGAAGAAAGGAGAGATGAGGTAATTTGAAGGATAGTGTAATTTGAACTAAGGGTGAGCAGCAGGTTTTCAGAATAACAATCAGGGTAAAGGTGTATAGAAAAAGTCTCTTTTAGTGTATGCCTTATCTTTCCAAACTTACATATATAGATTGGTTTGTAATACAGGTAGGCAGATTTGTAATACATAGCCAGCCCCAGTCTCTCTCCTGAACATTGGTCATATACCAATTAATTTCCTTTTGGATATTTCAGATTGAATGTTTTAGAGACAACTCAAAATTAAACATGTCTAAGAATTCTTTACATCTAAATCCTGACCTTTTTTTATGCTTTCCTATTTCTTTTGAAGGCACCCTAGTGTCTGTAATCTAGGGTTTGTAATCTTGGCATTAACATGGGCTCCTCAGTCTTCCTCAGCCCACATATCTATTCAGTTGCCACATCTTTCTGTTTCTGCTTTTATAACACCTCTTGTATCCCAGCCATTCCCTCCACTCATATAACTACCACTTTAGATCATGCTCTCATCAACTCTTCCCTAGATTATTGTAAAACAATTTCCTAGCTCATTTCCCCACCTCAAGCCTCTCACCACTACAGTCCATCATACACACTGTTGCCAACCTAATTTTCCTTATAACTCCCCTACTCAGCCACCTCCAAAGTCTGTTGCCTCTAGGATAAAATACAAACTCCTTTTTTAGCTTTTAAAGCCCTATACAGCCTGACTGCCAATTTATTTTTCTAACATCATTCAATATTACTCTCTTAATACTCTGCAATGTAGCCAAACTTACCTTACCTTTGTTCCTCACATACAGTATTCCATCTGTTCTTTCTGTGTCCTCATACTGTTCCTCTAACATGCCTGGAATACACTTCTTCTTTACCTCCACTTCGTTGAATCCCTCTCTTTCTTCAAGATGTAGCTCAAGCATATCTTCTGCCTAGAGCCTTCCCTTATTCCCTACCAATTGGTAGTATCCTTCCTCCCTAATTGCCTTGAGTATATTTGTATTTATTAATTTTATAGTTTTGCTGTGTGTATATTTACATAAATACTTGTCTCCCTCATTAGGTTAGAAACACTTAGAGATGGTTTCTAGAGTGCCTAATTGTAGTGGAGTGAACTAGGGCTCTACTGTGGTCCTATGCCATTCAGTGGTTGTAGTAATGATACGGAGAAGGCTTAGATGTGTCTGTTTTACCGAGCTCTCTTGAAAGTGAATTTATTTTCTACTGTTTGTTTTTTATGAGATTCTACTACTCTTAATCTTCCATCTTCCTTCCCTTTAAGATTTTGCAAATGAGTTTCCATTTTAAACTCCTGTCTCCTTGGCTGCCATCTTTCCTTTCTTGGAAAGTAAGTCAAAGGTTTGGTGAATAAAGTGATTTTTAGGCTCTTTTGTCACACAGATATCATATCTTTGTTATGATAATTAATTTTTATTGATTAAATTTCTTATGAGAGCATATGTTAGTATCCTTTCATCCATTTTTCATTATAAAATCTTATATGAATAGGTCAGGATTTTCCTGCAGGAGATGTTTCCACTCAAATAGTTTGGCCTTATAATCCACGTGGAAAAAAATAAATGGATATCTATTGGCCAGCTCATGCATGCAGTTCGTTAGATGGACAACCTATAAAACTTGTCCATCAGGCAGTATAATTAGATAGTGAGTTAGGTTCAGAATTAAATTGAAGAATGAGGTGGATATCCTTTAGGAAATTGCAGAGCTCCTTTATTGACCATAGATTTCTCCCAGACAAAACTCCCATCTTTTTAATACCAACATTAAAGAGGCATTGTTGTATACGCATGTGAAACCATGGAATATGTTTGCACCTCCTATGGCAAATAGGAGAATATGGGCAAGAGTTATACTGTCTGAGCAGACATGGGTTTGTGGTTTTCGCTTTTTAAAAATAAATAAATTTTTAGTTTTATCTTTGTTTTCATATATATAATGTATATGTATATACATTATATATATGTAATTCATTTTTAAATTTTGAATATCATGCTTTCTCCCTCCCTTCGGTCATACCTCCACCCATTGAGAAGGCAAGCAATCCAACCATTATACATGAGGTCATCTAAAGTATAGTTGCACGTTAACCATGTTACAAAGAAAAAAAGGCAAGAAAAATAAAGTAAAAACACTGTACATGCTTCAGTCTGTATTCACAGGTCATTAGTTCTGTCTCTGGAGGTAGATAACATTTTCATGAAGTCCTTTGGAATTGTCTTGGATCATTGTATTTATCAAAATAGCTAAATTTTTCATAGTTGATCATTGTTATAATGTTACTGTTACTGTGTACAGTGTTTTCCTGGGTCTGCTCACTTCACTCTGTATCAGTTCATTTGAGGTTTTTCTGAAACCATCTTTCTCATCATCTTTTCTTTTTAAAAAAATTTTTATTTAATTTTTAATTTATGTGATAAAACAAGCATTTCCATAACATAGTAATAAAAAAAGATGATTGCCCATGAAACTACAAATCTGTTATGTTCAACTTGCTATTCCTTTTAAATATGTAATAAACTAATCATGTACATTTTTTTCTTTTTTTCTTTTATTTTCATCCCTTCCTCCCCACCCTGCCCTAGAGATGGCTACCATTCTTATAGCACAGTAGTATTCCATCAAATTCATATATTACAACTTGTTTAGCCATTCATTCAGCCATTGAGCCATTCCCTCAATTTCCAATTCTTTGCCACCACAAAAAGAGTTGCTATAATTTTGTATATATGAGTTGTTTTCCTTTTTCTTTGCTCTCTTTGGGATACAGACCTAGTAGTGGTATGGCTGGATCAAGGAGTATGCACAATTTTATGGCCTTTTGGCCATAGTTCCAAATTGCTCACCATAATGATTCCAGTTCACAGTTCCACCTACAGTGTATTGTATCCCAATATTTCCACATCCCCACTAGCATTTGTCATTTTCCTTTCTATAATGTTAGTCAGGCTGATAGGTGTGAGGCTCAGAGTTGTTTTAATGTTCATTTTTCTAATTTTTAGTGATTTAGAGTGTTTTTTCATATCATTATTTATACTGTTGATTTCTTCTGAAAACTGCCTGTTCATATCCTTTGATCATTTATCAATTGAGGAATGGCTCTACTTTTTATAAATTAGCTCAGTTCCAAATGAGACCTTATCAGAAATTTGCTGTAAATTTTTTCTGTTTCCTGCTTTCCTTCCACTTTCAAATTTCCTGTAATCAAAATTAGTAATTTTGCTTCCTGTAGTCCTCTCTGTCTCTTGTTTGGTCATAAATCCTTCCCATATCCATACATTTGACAGGTAATTTTTTCCATGCTCTTCTACTCTACTTTGATTGTATTCCTCTTTATTACTAAATTCTGTACCCATTTTGAGCTTATCTTGGTATATGATGTGAAATGTTGATCTTTGCCTACTTATTGCCTGACTGCTTTCTAGTTTTTCCAGCGGTTTTGTTGAATAGTGAGTGTTTGTTCCCAAAATTTGGATCTAACAAAGAATATTAAGAAAAAAAGAGGAAGAAGAGGAAAAAAATCAGCAAAACCAGTTAACACATTGAAAAAAAAAAATCTGAAAATATGTGAAATGTTCCATACCTGTAAGACTTCCTAATCTGCAAAAGAGTTAAGAGGAAGTGTCTACTAATATTTCTTCTCTAGAGACATGTTTGTTCCTCATAATTTTGCATTAACTTGAAAGTATTAAAGCTTAAAACTTCTTTAAGACTTTTGGAATGTCCTGTATTGTTTTCCTGACTCTTTTTATTTCAATTTACTCAGTTTACACAAATCATTCTATGCTCTTCTATATGCATCAGGTTTTTTTAACGATACAGTAATATTTTGTTACATTCTTGTGCCACAATTTGCTTAGCTATTCCCAAATTGTTGGGTATCTTACTTTTTTTCCCAATTCTTTGCTACTACACATGTTTGTGTATACACACAAAAATTATTATAAATATTTTTGCATTTGTAGGGAATTTTTTTTTAACCAGTGAATGACATTGAAGTATAAGCCTGATAGTAGAATCTCTGTGTCCATGACTATGGACACTTTGGTCACTTTAACTGCTTAATTCCAAAATGCTTCCAAGAATGATTGTCCTAATTCTACCAGCAATGCACCAACATGCCTGTCTTCCCACAATCTCTCCAGCCATCTTTTTCTTGCCATCTTTTGTTATCTTTGCCAATTTGCAGGGTGTGAGGTAAAACCTTAGGATTGTTTTGATTTGTACTTCCCTAATTATTAGTGATTTGGAATATTCTTTCATATGATTATTAATACTGTGCAGTTCTTCTTTTGAAGTTGTTTTTTTTCTTTATATCATTAGACCACTTATCTGTTGGGGGAATAACTTTTTGAGGTTTTCATTGTGTAAGGGAACAACCAAATTGATAAGATCACAGATTTACTTGAGTATGGATGAAAACTTAGCAAATTTAGAACAACACAAAAGTGTAGCAGCTAGTTGGTTGGCAGAAATGAGATTCAAAAATATTTTGGCTAATAGCAGAGGTTCATCTAATAAGAAAAAATTTAAAATAGATAAATTCTAAATGTTTAAATATTTATCTAAAATAGATAAAATTCTAAAAATTTGTTTTGTAAGTCAATTGTATAAATCCAAGATGGGGGAGTGATGTGAAAGAAATTTATGTGACAGTGATCTGGGTATGTTAGTCTACTATTAATTTGCAGTGTGATATGGCAGTCAAAAAAGCTAATTTGATGTTAAGCTCCATTAATAGAATCAGCTTGTGATAATTTTCAGAGGAAAACAAAAAGAAGAATTTCTCCTGCTGATTTTAATTTATTCATTTGTAGGCACATACTTCTCCAAATGAGGGTTCTTGTGGCAAAATAGTTTCCACTTTGGTAAAGGAAAAAAGAATTTGCATGTATACAAATGAGATTTATTCTAGGATATTCTTTTTTTTTTTTTTTTTTGGAAGAGGACACATTTGTTTATTTTATGAGCTAAGAAGCAAGAGGAAAGGAATGCACACTTGGATCAAGGAGGAGGCACCCCCTCCCCAGACTTAGTGTTCTGACAAGCAGGTATTAGAGGCCAATAAATAAGCAGTGCAGCTGGAGGGTGTGTGTGTGTAGGGGGGAGCTTGGCTGGCAGGGCATCAAGGACTAGACATCCATGGCCCGTCCATTGATGACTTTGATGTGACGGATGATGTCCTGGATCGCTTCTGAGGTGGTGCCTTGGCCCCCAATGTCTGGAGTGTGCATATTTTCATTGTTCATCGAGGCCAGGACAGCCTTCCGGATCGAGGTGGCATATGAGTGGAGCTTCAGATGGTCTAGCATCACGCAGCTGGCCAACAGGGTGGCTGTAGGGTTAGTGATGTTCTTATTAGCGATGCTTTTAACTGTGTTCCGAGTCGCCGTCTCAAACACTGCATACACATGTCCATAATTTGCTCCAGCCACAAGCCCGGGGCCCCCAACTAGGCCAGCGCAGACATTATTGACAATATTGCCATAAAGATTGGGCATTACCATGACATCAAACTGCTGGGGCTGAGATACTAGATGCATTGTGGTGTTATCCACAATCATGCTCTCAAAAGTGATGTTGGGATAGCCTGCAGCCACATCCCTACAGCACTGGAGAAAGAGGCCATCTCCCAGTTTCATGATGTTGGCCTTGTGCACGGCGGTCACTTTCTTGCGCCCAGTTTCCTGGGCCAGGTGGAAAGCGTATTCAGCGATGCGCAGGGACTTGGCCTTGGTGATGATCTTCAAGCTCTCCACTACGCCCGAAACACTCTCATGTTCTAGGCTGCTGTACTCGCCCTCTGTGTTCTCCCTAACAATGAGGATGTCTATGTCTTTGTGGTGAGTCACCATGCCTGGCAGACTCTTACAGTAGATGACATTGGCATAGAGGTCTAAGCTGGTGCGGAGAATGTTGTTACGGGACTTATAAGATGGTGGCAGATTGTGGTTGGTTTCGATGTTTCCCTTCAGTGCTACACGATTACGTCGGATAGCCATGATGGCATTGTGGATGTCTTCTTCATCAGCATTAGAGCTCACTTGTACCTCTTCAAAATCCACAGGCACACAGGCATGTCTGAACACAGACTTGACATGCAGCATGAGCTCAGGCCCAATGCCATCCCCAGGAATCATGGTCACGGTATGCCGGCCTCCATACTTGGTAGACGGAGGCTCCCAAGGGCGACTCATAGCCCCTAGTTTTAAGATGGCCCTCGCGGTGCTGCTAGCAGCCGTCACCACCTTGGTCGCCATGGTGGAAAGTCTATTCTAGGATATTCTTTAGAATTGATGAAGATTTTCTGAAAGGTAGAGATGGGTAGTACTGAAAATTCTTAGGCTTGTATCTTGAGGTGGGTCTTCATTAGCTGTCTGAGTGACCTAGGCATTGGTTTGTGAAGGTTGTGGGAAGCAGCAATAGGAATATAAATTTTATGTAGAAAAGATTCTATCTATGGCACCTGTTAGTTTTTCTTGATTCAGTTGGTTCTATAGCAGTGATCATGTTTAGTTTGTCACCTCTGCTCCCAGATATGTATTTTGTGATCTTTGTGGATTATAATTCATTGAGTCCTAATAATAGGAACTATATGGTGAGAGACATGAATCAAGTTCTTTTAAAGTGCCAAGTTTTTGATAGTAATAAGGTAGTAACTCAGTTATATTCTGTGATTATTATTTTATTCCCATGTATATCTTACATATTTATTCACATATACATTTACATGTATTTCTTAAGCATTTGATAATAGATAATTAATGTTCTTGTATATTATATAATCACATTTATAACATTTTATATCATTGATTTATGTTCTATGGTTTTAATTCATTTTAGTGATTAATAACTTTTAAGTTGTTGACTTGCTTCTGCGGTTGATGTGATCTATCATTTTACTGAATATTTGTGAAGTATTGTCGATTTAGGTTTTTTCATCAGATCATAGTTCTAGAGCTAGGAGGAGCACCAGAGACCATGTAATCCAGCCCCCACTCATTGTTAGAGAAATGGCAACAGAAGCCCAAAGGTTGTGACTACCTAAGTATCCAAGGTAGGATTTAAACCCAGGTCCTTTAACAGTAGCAACAATTCTCTTTATGTGTTGTGCCACCCAACTTAAATATTGAGTTTGATATGTTGTAATTGCTAGTAAAATGATCATTTGTGTTCCTTCTGCTTCCACATTTCTGCTTTGGGATCTTCAAGTACTGTATTTGGTTGAGGGGGCAAAGAAGGGAGACAAAGAATGGGAGAATCTGACTCACCCCATGGCAGTTCTCAAAGAGATAAAGACCTTGGTTCTCCTGCCCTTGTCTTGGAATCTGGGAATCGTTCCCAGAGCCTAGGGATTCCTGCCTCTCTACAAGTGGTCATTAGCTCCTAATGGGCTTCATAGCAAAACAAAGAATAAAAGTGTCATTAAGTTTGTGGCCTGCATTTCTGATTTATTTTTTAACGCTTCTGAGCCAATCTCCAGACTCTAAAGAGACTTAGAAAATATGTTAATATTCTCTCAGTGCTTGTTATGCTTATTGTTTAGTCGTGTCTGTTTCTTTGGGACCCCATTTGGGGTTTTCTTGGCAAAGATACTGGAGTGGTTTGCCATTTCTCTCTCTAGCTCATTTTACAGATGAGGAAATTGGTACAAACAGGGTTAAGGGACTTGCCCAGGGTCACACAGCTAGGAAGTGTCTAAGGCCAGATTTGAACTCAGGTCTTCCTGACTCTAGGCCTGGTGCTTTGTCCATTGTGCCACCTCACTGCTTGTTATGCAGCACTTCATATAACAGGGTGTCTTACATTCATGGACAGGCAATTACTTATGTATATATTAGTTATGTGTATATATTTTCTAGTAACCATTAATGGTCTGCTTTCATTCACAAAGGAAATAGGAAAGTTACAGTTTAAGAAGTCATAAATATTAGCAAACATATCCTTACAGGAGAGGTCATAGCCATAAAACTCATTACGAGATGAATTATAGCAGTTATAATTCTGCTGGTCTACAAGCATTTATTAAGTGCTTACTGTGTACTGAATGCAAGATAGGAACATAAGTGTCTAGATTGAGGGAGGTCTCACTATGATCAAATCATATCTTGAGGGTTGTGTTCAGTTCTGGGACTCAAATGTTAGGAAGGACATTGGGAAACTGGAGTGCCCTCAGGGGAAGGAGACCAGGAGGGGAGGCTGACTGGGATGGAAGGGGATTGGAGACCTTGCTTTACTTAACAATTGAAGGACCAGGTAATGTTTACCTTGGGAGAGTTGAAGCTACACCTTTCTAACTATTGAAAAACACACATGGAGAGAGGGTTCAGCTTGTCTGACTTGATTTTGTAGGAGAAACCTAAGAAAGAGGTTGAATTTGCCAAGAGACAGCTTTGGGCTAAATGTAAAAAAAAGATTACTTCTAATTAGAGCTGTTCAAAAGTAGAATGGGGTGTCCCTGGATAGAGAGCATTTCCATCCCCAGAGATCTTCCAGTTGAGATTGGCACACACAGATCAACTTAGCTGGTGCAGTCAAAAGAACTCTGACTTTGGAGTCAAAAATTCTGGTTGTGTTACTTCCTATACTACTACTTATTGTGACCTTGGACAAGTAGTTTCCCCTTATTAGGCAAAACTTAGTTTCCTTATCTGTAAACTGGGGGTGGGAATGAGGGGAATCTGACTAGAGATGATCCATTTGGGCCTTTTCAGCTCTAATTCCTGTGCTCTCTATGATTCCTATGGCCCTTTCAAGTTGGAGTTTTCCCTAATAAGCATATTACTTATTGTTAAATAAAAGGTAAGTGATGAGTGTTAAGGTAGCCACAAGATGGCACTGTTTGAACTTCATTTCTATAATCATTCCTATAATGGGATAAATGAAATATCAGTTTGTATAATATATTGCTGTTTAATATTGTATTTCTGTCAAATTTCTAGCTATAACAGGGTATTCAAAGAAAATAATAATACTGAGTGTCAAAGTCCCAATAAAAAAGTTCCCTATTTTTTTGGTTTTTAAATGAAACTAATTTCAAGTAGAAGCATGTTATTTCTCTTTTCTTTAGTGATGTTATAATGCATAGAGTTTTTTTTTTTTTTAGTAAATGGATTTTTTGTTTTTTCTCTATTGCTTTGTAAGAAGGGACTGTATAAGCTATTTGAAAAAATGTTTGAGAACTATATCATTGTCATTTATTATTTTGTTTTACATTTTGCCATCATCACCATAAAATCATAGATATAAAATGAGAAGGAAGCTTAGGACTCAATTATTATAAGAAAGTCATAGTATTTAAAAAAAAATTACCAGTAAATATTTTGGAATCTAATATAATTTTACTATTCAACAGGCAAAATGAAATTTTGTATTTTTGACCTCTACATAAAGTTTCTTTATTGGTCAAACAAATTTTTTTGTGTCTGTAGGAAAATATATTTCAGTTATCTTTAAAGGCTCATTGAAGTCTTGACTATTTTTGCTACAAAAAATGGGAGTGTCTGTTTTTGCTGGAAAATTGGGAATGACAGAGGAAATTGTTAGTTTCCAGGAAATTAAAAGCTAAATGTTAACATAAGCTTTCTATTGCTATTTCATAATATTTTACACATTCAGTCCTAGTTTTTGTTAACTTCATTGTTTTTAGAGTAAACTTCTAGAGAAATTCCTAGTTTCACACAGACTAGTTGTACTTGTTTGTGTAGAACTTATGGTCACAGTGATCAGTATGTTTAGAAATAAAAATGTAGAGAGATTTGTTTTCATTGCAAGCAGCAGGCACTTGGGAGATGATTAATTTTATCAACAATAAAAGAGCTCTAAGAATGAGATTATTTGCCATTATCTATAATTAATCTTCTGTCCCAAAGATAAATTTAAATTAGTTTGTAAATTTGTTCATCATTTAGAAAATTCATTTTGTGTTTAGCTCTTATAATAATGGAACATACCTATATGTGCAGGGAGCAAAATAGAAATTAAACATTTGGTCCTCATGGTGCATTTTCATGTTAAAAATGAAATTTTTTAAATTTAAAAATAACATCAGTTATATAACGTAGCAAGCCTAATATGATTTGAATTTTTCCATTTCTGTATTAGTATACAAGGAAATAATTTCACTTTATCTTTAAAAATAAAAACTAAAGAGCATGCTTAAATGGTAAAGATTGACTTTCAATATTTTCAGTTATAAAAATGTATTTTTCTGAGATAATTTACTTTCACTTCACTTCTAATTGAAAATGTACTGTCCTCCCTTGCCATCTTTCTACAAAGTATGCCAAATGTCTGCACTGAGGTTTTTGGGACACCTTTATACAGAAATATACATCTTCCATTAGACAAAATAGGTTATTTGGAAACCTAGTTTTCTGTTTTTAAACTAACCAGAAAATTTTTGAAGCAATGTTACATGACAGTGCCTCAGAAACATAGAGCTCATTGTATTCTGAGCTCTAATCTGAAGTGTGAAAATTTGTGTTCAGGTGCTGCATGACCACTAGAAGTAATTTTGTCTGAGTTTATCCATAGAATGAACAGATCTTGAAATATCATATACAAATGTGAAATTAAGTTTTTAAAAAAACTGCATTTGAAGATTAGTGTTCTCAGCAACTTGTAGTTATGTTTCTCCTTCCTTTAGGGACCTTTCCTCCTGTACTTCCCGTGAGAAATTAGACTTTTCTGAGAAGTCTGGACATCTGCTTTTGCGTTGGCCCTGGCATCACTAATAATTTTTCCATTATCTACTCAGTACCTCCCCACTGTGTTGCAAACCCTAGACATATGTATTTAGAAGAAAAAGATGAGATTTGGAACATTATTTACTTTTGCCAGGCTGATTGGTCAGCCCAGTCAGTTTAATAGAGTTCTTTACTCTTAATTGTTTCTCATTGTGCTCAGATTATTTTCTCAGCATTCTTGAAGGAGAGAAATATGTTCACCACCTACAGTTGTTCATTTACACTAATATTACCTTTGGATTTTTGTCTTTGTAAATGAATTCTAAAAATTACCATAAAAAGATCACATTTGTTTAGCACCTTATCATTTATTAAACCAGATGTCCCCTAAGTTTTGCAGCTGACTTTCTGAAACTAAGTGGAATACTTTTGTCCCTTCCAAATTTCAGCTAGTTGGTTTCAGCCCAGCTTTGAAACAGGAAAAATTTTAAACTTGATCTGTAATATTAATAAAATCTCCCAACTTTGGGTCTATTTGAAATAAATTGGGAATTGGGTATCCAGCAATTCTTGAGGCACATGGTAGGTGTTTAATAAATACTTGATGAATGATTAATGTACGAGACCTGTTTTCCCTTAGACAATAAAACATACCAGAAACTTCAGCCTTAGTAGCTAATAAATATCGTTTGTCCCACAAATAAGGTGTTAATCATTATTTCAGCACTGTATTTCAACAAGCTTGTACCTAGTTTTGAATGAGTAGTTCTTCAGTTATATGAATTGACCTTTATAGTTCATAATATCATTTTAGCAAGATTTTATTTTAGTATTTATTTTCATATAATTTCATCTAAATCTTCCAACATTTCTCTGAATTCTTCATGTTTGCTATTTTTGTAATTCAGTAATATTCTATTACATTTATGTGCTATGGAAGATATAGGATGATAGCATGAGGGAATGGTAGGGTTTGGAGAAGTTTGTTTTTAAAGGGTGGAGGAGATTTGGGCATGTTTTTAAGCAGCAGGAAAGGAAATAGGAGTTAGGGAACCAATGAAGATAAGTGGGAGAGGGGTAATGATAGTGGGGACAGTTTGCTGGAGAAAATGGAATGAAACTAAGAGTGATTGTGGAAGAGGTTTGCCTTGGCATGGAAAAGTGCCATTGTTCGTTCTTTGTTTTTGAAGTGATATCACATGGTGATGTCTTGATTTGTGTATGAATTTTATTTAAGCAAAACAGAATTGCACAGTTGCAAAGTCATCAAAGTCCAGTAGCAAGACAAAAGTCAGGACAAATGGCAATGTCCCAGGATGCAGTAGATGACGTTGGCGTCTTTGACCAAGCTCTAAGCTTCAGTCACCTTCATGGCTGTTGGAACAAATTATTCTCATCCATCCATTCCACCACATGCTGGGTTAGACATCCCCCTAACTCATCAATGGGTTTGAGGCCTGCCAGTTACCCTCAGCCTGGTTTAGCCCATCTGCCAAGATGGTTTTATTGAGGTGTGGCTGCTCTGCATGCTATAGTTTGTTGGAGCCATAGGTGAAAGTTGGGTGACCAGTTGGACACCAGAGGTGTATATGCAGCCTTGAAAAGGGCTCAGCAGGCTCCCACACCAGAGTTGCTAGTCCTCTCTTAATACCCCATCAACCTTATCAGAGGCCGGAGGAAAGGAGAAGAGAATGGGGAGTGACTTCAAGGATATATAGTGAAAGAGAAAAGAGGAAACTCATAGTGAAGATCCTCTGTTTTCTCAGTTAAGAATGAGGTGAAGGCCTCAGTGGTAAACATGAGGGCAAATGATATTGTGGGAGTTTTGATAAGAGGACAAAGTATGGATCAGGTAGGATGGGAAGTGAGGTAATCCATTGGAGGAGGAAGATAAAAGAATTACTTTTGCTGTAGTGAGGACTAATTTGAGA
The DNA here is from genome assembly GCF_028372415.1 of Notamacropus eugenii. NCBI lineage: Eukaryota > Metazoa > Chordata > Mammalia > Diprotodontia > Macropodidae > Notamacropus > Notamacropus eugenii. Next base: position 101,893,061 of record NC_092876.1, read on the forward strand.
TTAAACTTTACAAACTGGTAGTAGAAAACAGTCAGTGCTGTTCTGTGACTTCCTCTAGCATTATTCAGTAAAATGTAAATAGCAGTAAAGGAGAAGGATGAGGAGAGTCATACAGGTTAAGGACTTGGCTCACTGTGTTGCTCACAGTGGGATGGGAACAAAAGATTCAAGAATAGAGGAAAATGTAGACTTGAACTAAAGGATTGAGGTTGCAAAAGGAAGAAAATGAAACTAAAGCAGAATGATGGCCTATGAGAATTCTGAGGGGTGCAGGAATGGTTTGAAAGTCATTCTGTCCACCCCGGTGGAGGACAATGATTAGGATTAGGAAGAGTAAATCATGAAGAGAGATGGGAGAATAGGAGGTTATGACCTGAGAAAGGAATTTCAGATTTCTTGATCATGGGTATGGAACAGTAATAGTTAGTGACAAGATTTAAGAATTTGACCATGTCCTTGACTGTGACCCATAGCTATGAATGGGGAAGTAGGTTATGGCAGTTGAGTAGGCTGAAGTATTAGGAGGTGAATGTGTGAGGAAACATTCACATATACTGAAGTTCCATAATATAAAGATCTGAAATAGACAGGAATGCATTAAAACAAGTTATTGTAGTGGTGGTGGTGGTGGTGGTGGTGGTGAAGTTATTTAATTATGTGTGACTCTTCATGACTCTATTTATGGGATTTTCTTAGCAAAGATACTAGAGTGGTTCAGACAGAGATTAAGTGACTTGCCCAGGATCACAGAGCTGGTAAGTGTCTGAGGCTAGATTTGAACTCAGGTCTTTCTGACTCTAGGCCAGACCTCACAATCTGGCAGTAGATAGGAGCCAAAATTAAAATAGGCTAAACTTCTTCAGGCCACAGATAGGTTTTTAGCAGCTCATTTTCCGAGTAAAGGTATAATTAATGATTAAACAATTTTTCAAAAATACTTTTTTTTTTAATGGGGACATAATCCAGAAACTGCAATCAGCAAACACTTCTTTATGAAATCATTTTCAGTAAAAGAATACCCAGCTGCAGCAATTTCTTTAGAAATCTGAAAACTAACCCTAGTAGTTGCCTCATTTTTTGAGTTTACTTTCTTGAAAAACCATTGTTCCCCACTGAGATTATTCAACCATTTGGACACTTTAATTTGTTTTTCATTGGTGTCCTATTTGCTTAAGTCAGGATGTTTTGATTCAATATGGCAATGAAGATTGTGTTCCTTCAGAACGACTATTCCTTCTCTGCAAACAAGGCACAGTGTTTTAATCTCTCATGTCAGTAAATGAGTATCTATTTGTACCCTCCTGATTAAACACCATGTTCTGATTTGTTCTTCTGTTTCTTTTTGTCACCCTAAAAACTTTAAAGTTAAAACCAAAAAAATTTCCACAGCAACTTCTCACATACAAAGAAATACTGAACTGAGCATCTGACCTTGGAGAGAATGCCAGACACTCATCTGACTTAGAGGGCAAGTGTGCGGCAAGGGAGGGGAAGAAGCTCTTGCGTTGTTACTGCTCATCACATAGTGGGTGTCAGCTGTGTTGTCCCAGTTCAACACCAGTAATGACCAAAATACAGAGAAAAGATACAACTCTCACTCTTCTCAGATTGGAGACAGACTGACAGTGGTCAGTTGCCATGGGTCATGTGACAAACAGGAGAGAGTGTGCAGTGGCAACCCATCAGCCAAGTTATACAGTGGGCACAGTAGTGACTAGTGGAAAGTAGGTTAAGCAGGGCATGGACAAAGCACTCATTACATCTTTCCTTTTTTTTTATTTCCTCTACATTTTTTGTGGGCTGCCCAAAATTTTTTGGTAGGTCACAAGCAACTCATGGGTCATATGTTTTGCAGGCATGCTCTAGGCCCTACATTCTATCCAATGTGCCACCTAGCTGACCTTGGTAAAGTGGCACTGAACTCCTTAGAAAACAGTGACCTCTAATCCCTCCACCCTTACTTCCTTCCTAGGCCATCACTTCTGTCCTTGCTGTGCCATCCTCCCTTCCTTTTCTCAGCTCCTTGGTGAATCAGTTCCCTTAGCACTATCTCCTACATTCATATCCCTTGCTCCCTTGCCCTGTCATCACTCATATCTAGCCAGACCCCAACCTTGTTTAGTTCCACCATCCACTGCCTTTGTTCTTACTTGAGCTACTAAAGGAAGCTGAAGAAAATCACAAAACCAGGATGACTGGGTCCATTACACATGTGATATATAATATTAAATGGACTTTCACTACAGCAGTCAGTTAGCACTTCTGGTCATTGCTATAGCTGTTCCAAACCTTTTCTTCCTTTCTTAACCTCAATGCAAGATTCCCTTCTACCATCATCTCAGGTAAAGACTTCACCTCATACTTCCCTGAAAAAATTGAGGATCTTTAATGAGAGATTCTTCTTTTTTATTCTTCTTTAACTCACTTCACTTCAATATCATCCCCTACTGTTGTCTTCATTTTAGTGTCTCCTGAAGAAGTAATGTTTCTATGCAAGGCAAATTTCTCTACCTGCATTGTTGATCTCACCTCTCTGCCTCTAGTTTCTCCCCACTCCACCCCTTCTTCTACTCAGCTGAAAAAGGGATTTCCTTAAAGCACAGCTTTGACAAATCACCCCTACTCAGTCAGTTCCAGTGGCTTCCTATTACTGCCAAGATCAAATATGAAATTATTTTTCCTTTTGAAGCCCTGATTACATAACCTGATACATAGAATTTTTTTCTCCAAACAAGTTTCCCTTGCTATTTTAGCTGCGTTGATTTTATTTGTGCAAAGTTTTCTGTCCTTTCAATTCAGTAAACATTAAATGCCTACTGCTGAGTGCTTGGGATACAAATAAGAAAAGGAAAGATAACCTCTGCCCTCAAAGAACTTAAAATCTAATGGGTGAAGACAGCGAAGAAAAGAAAACTAAAAAGAAGAGGGAGGATGCCAGGGATACCTGGTGTGGGGGAATGATGTTCTGTGGAGTCAAAGCCAAGCAGAGCTTGGATGGAAAGTGTAGAGTTACTTGGCAAGTTCTGATCCCTCTTTATTTTTTTTTTATTTTTATATTTTTATTTATTTTTAACACAGTTTATAACAGATAACGCAATTCAAACTTTTGGTCAGGTGATACTTCTTTTTAAAGCATTTACATTATGGACCACAAAAGAATTTTTTTTTTTAAACATTAACCAACTGAGACACAAATAATATTTATGTTGCTAACTTCACAAGCTCTTGACCCAATTGTCTCCACAGTATTACTAAGAATTAAAGGACCCTAATTTATTGTTGTTGGTCTAAAGTCCTGTGCCTAATAGCTTAATTTTAGACAACCTCAGATGCTCCCCTCCCAATAATCTATAATTGAATAGATCTGGTATTAAGCTTACAAATCTTTTGACTATAGGAAATTGCCACCAAGAGTAAGAACATTGCAGGGATACAATATCTCCCCAACTTCATGTCAATTCCAGGCAGGATTAGATTACCCACTTGCATTCAGTCCGGCTTAAAGTCTGCTAGGTGTCAGTGGGGAAATTGAGTCAGGAGAATCCCACCTCAGCCCATGCTGAACAGTCACTCTCCCACCCTTCCCTTGAGATCACCTTATGCGGTTCATATCAGCATCTCATCAGCTTACTGGCATCATGGATTAGAGGCTCAGATCGCCTTTCTTGCTACCCATACCTGGAGTTAGACTCAGAAGAACAGTCACTTAATAGTCCCATAGCATCTAAAAATGGCAAGTTCCAATAACCAGGTTTCAAATATGATTATAGTTTCACTTTGGCTAAGTAACATTTTTTGAGGCAAGTCTTAAGTGGCTTACATTTAAAATTAAATGGCAATCATAAAATCAAATTTACCATTAAAACCTTGACTTTTCCATCAATGCCAAATTTTGTCAGAGGTTACCTTCCTCTTGAAAAGTTAGACTGAAATTTTTTTCTCCAAACTAAAGATGTCATTGATTTATTCTCAGTAATTAATTCAGTGTATTGTTTTAATACTAATTGCTTTTACCTCACTTTGTAACATGTTCAATTTTTCTCCCCATCACTCCCCTCCCCCTGCTTCCTAATACCTTGCATTCTGATTACTCCTTCCCTTAATGTACCCTCCCCTCCATCACACCCCACCCCTGTCCTATCCCCATCTTCTCTCTTTTCTTGCAGGGCAAGATAAATTTCCATACCCCTATCCCTGTAGTTCTTATTTCCCAATTATATGCAATAAAAATTCTCAACATTCGTTTCTAATACTTTGAATTCCAACTTCTCTCCCACCCCCGCTCCTTCCCCAGCCCCACTGAGAAGGGAAGCAATTCAATGCAGTCTAAATATGTGTTCTTTTGCAAAAGACTTCCATAATAATTATGTTGTGTCATACTAATTATATTGCCCTCTGTCATACTCTATCCCCCCTTATTTTTTCCCCCTACAATTGACCTTGTCCCTTCTCAAAAGTGTTCATTTCTAGTGACTCCCTTCTCCCATTTGCCCTCCCTTCTCACATTCCCCTCGCTCTGCTTGTCACCTCCTCTCCTACTTTCCTGTGGTGTGAAAAAAATTTTCATATCAAATTTAGTGAGCATGTTATTCCCTCCTTCAGCCACATGTGGGGAGAGTAGCTTTATTTTTCCCCCTCTCCCCTTCTCCCTTATCTCCTCCATTGAATAAGATTTTTTCTTATCTCTTTTTATGAGTTATAGCCTGCCCTGTTCCATTACTCCCTTTCTCTTCCCGGAATTTTCCTCCTTCACCCCTTAATTTTTATTTTATTTTATTTTATTTTAATTATTTTATTTTGTGTGTGTGTGTATGGATATCATCTCTTCTGATATAACACACCCTGTACTCTCTATCTATCTGTGTGTGTGTGTGTGTGTGTGTGTGCACATACAATCTCTCCAACTACCCAAATACTGAGAAAAGATTCAAGAGTTAAAAATATTTTCTTTCCATGTAGTAATGTAGACAGTTTAGCTTTAGAGAGTCTTTTATGATTTTTCTTTTCTGTTTACCTTTTCATGTTTCTCTTGATTTTTGTCTTGGAAGTCAAATTTTAAATACAGATCTGGTCTTTTCCTCAACATGAATTCTTGAAAGTCATCTACATCACTGAATGACCATTTTTTCCTTTGAAGTATTATATTCAGATTTGCTGGGCAGGTGATTCTTGGTTTCAATCCCAGTTCCTTTGACTTCTGAAATATCCCATTCCAAGCCCTTCGATCCCTTAATGTTGAAGCTGCCAGATCCTGTGTTATCCTGATTGTATTTCCACAGTACTCAAATTGTTTCTTTCTAGCTGCTTGCAGTATTTTCTCCTTGATCTGGGAACTCTGAAATTTGGCCACAATATTCCTAGGAGTTTCTCTGTTCGTGTTTCTTTCAGGAGGTGATCGGTTAATTCTTTGAATATCCATTTTGCCCTCTGATTCTATAATATCAGGACAGTTTTCCTTGATAATTTCATGGAAGATAATGTCTAGGCTCTTTTTTTTGATCATGGCTTTCAGGTAGTCCAATAATTTTTAAATTATTTCTCATGGATCTATTTTCTAGGTCAGTTATTTTTCCAATGAGTTGTTTCACATTATATTCTATTTTTTCAAATTTTTGGTTTTGTTTACTAACTGCTTGGTTTAACTCATAGTCGTTCATTTCCCTGAACTCAATTCTCTCTTTCAATGAATTATTTTGTTCAGTGAGATTTTGAACCTTCTCCTCCATTTGGGTAATTCTGCTTTTTAAAACCTCCTTCTCCCTGTTGGCTTTTTGGACCTCTTTTTCCAATTGAGTTAGCCTCTTTTTAAAGCTGTTATTTTCCTCAGCATTTTTTTGGTTCTCCTTTAGTAAGCTGCTAACTTGTTTTTTAAGGTCTTCTATTGCCTGAGCCCAGTTTACATTCTCTTTGGAGGCAGAGGCTTTGACTTCCTGTGATAGTATGCCTTGTTCTTCCTCATCCAAAAGGATGAGGGGAGACACCTGTTCCCCAAGAAAGTAACCTTCTATGATCTTTTTTTTTTTTCCCTTTTTGGGGCATTTTCCCAACCAGTAACTTTACTTCTGAGTTTCCTCTCCACAACCTCCTGGCCTCCAGCTCTGCCAAGCCAGCACTGGGGGCTGAGATTCAAATGAGCTGCTCTCAAGCCTCAGGGGCTTTCGTCGGGGGCAGGGCTGCTATTCAGTATGAGATTAAGATCAGCTCCTCAGGTGAGGGCAGGGCTGTCACACTGGGTTCATTTCCCTCAGGGGCTTTCTGATGAGACCTTCAACAATGGATGCTGGCTACTGCCTGCTTTGGGAGCCCTGTCTGCTATTGCCTCTACTACTGCCTCCTGAGGAGACCTGAGTTATGGGGACACCCCACTCCCCTCTCGGCCAGCAGAAAAGACCCTCTCATTGACCTTTGGTGCCTGTGGGTTGAGGGATCTGCACTGCCACTGGAGGTTCTGTCCCTGAAGCCTGCTTGGATCTGCTCCCTTCAGTGCTGCGTGGCCAAGGCAGGGCTGGGCTCTGCTCCGTGTCCTATGCACGACAGACCTTTCCTGTTGGTCTTTCAGGTCTCTCTGGGATAGAAATCTCCTCCACTCCATTGTTCTATGGCTTCTGCTGCTCCAGAATTTGTTGAGAGTCCTTCTTTACAGGTATTTTATGGGCTGTGCGGTAGGAGCTAGCATATGTGTATCTTTCTACTTTGCCATCTTGGCTCCTCCCCCTCCTGATCCCTCTTTAAAGGAACTTTTTTGGGAAGAGTTTACCAAACCCTCTAGCCCTTCAATCAGAGGGCCTCCGTACTTTATATTTATTTTGAAAACTTGTGATGTTTCCTCATTCAAAAAACACCTCTAATGTAGTCAATAGGCTCATTGTCTCAGAGCTTCTGAGACATAGTGGATATGAGATCCTGGTCAAATCACTTAATCTCAAATCAAATCACTTAGAGGAAACTCTAAGGCTTTTTAGTTTAAGAGTAGATTTTGACTTGCATTTGCAGAGGGAGTTTCCTCATCTAGGAGTTCCCTCCATCAATGAAATCAAAAGTACCCTTTTTAAAAGGCCAGTTTTTAAATTTTATCATTCATATAGACTCTTTGTTTTTTATCTTTTTCTTTAACTTTCAATATTTCATTTTTTTTGCTTATTTGTTTATTGATTCTTTAGGAGTTTTTAATTGTATAATTTACTAATCTCTTTTTTTTATCTTAAGGTATATTTTCAGAGATAAAATTTTTTCTGTGACAACTGCTTTAAGCAGCATACAATTTTGATATTTTGTCTCATTATCATTCCTTTTCATATAGTTATTTCAAGTTTCTGTAAGTTATTCTTTGACCTACTCATCACTTAAGATGCCATTATTCTTTTTTGTATATATCTTTATTGTATCTCTGTATTAATAATTATTTTAATTGAACTACAGCCCATAAAAGATGAATTTAATATTTCTGCTTTTTAACATTTATTTATCATTTTTCCTGTGACTTAATACATGATCTCATCATAAAAGTACCACAAGGTGCTGAGGAATATATGTTGTTGTAATGTTCTCATTCAAACATACTCTAAGTCTTTCACCCCTAACTTTTCCAACAGTTAAATTCCATATTCCCTTTTTTTGTTTTTGGCTAATTTATCCAAGTCTATGAGAAGAGCATTAGAGTCTCCTAAAGATATTGTGTTATTTATCTACATCTTTTTGCAGTTCAGTAAACTTATTGTATATGAATTTAGAAAACTCAAATTCCATGTGTCAACAATTGAACTCATTATTTTCCTCCCAAAACCCTCTTCTACTACCATCTTTTCAGTTTCCCATGTTCATAATCTCAACATTATCCTCGCTCTTCCTCACCCCACACACCTAATCAGTTGTTAAATTTTGCCGCAACACCTCTCTTGTATTATAATGCATTTCCTCTTAGTCTCCATTGCATAGAGTCCCTCTCTTCCTTTAATATTCATCTCAGGCACCATTTTCTATGTGAAGCCTTTACTGATCTCCCCCTCTCCTGATTGCTAGTGCCTTCCTTCCCAAAGTACCTTGCATTTTCCACTTTTTATTTACTTACTTTATGCCATATATTTATATATGTGCTTATATCTCTCATTAGAATGTAAACTTAAAATATCTTTGCAGCAGTGTTCTCTTATAAAAGTCTCATTTCTCAGATATATATAGAACTGATTCAGACTTATAATAATAAGCCATTTTCCAAATGATCTAGGGATGTGAAAAGTAATTTTTCAGAGAAAGAAGCCCAAGCTATCAATGGCCATATTTTTAAAAATTAAAAAATAAATAAATAAATAAAAATAAAAAAATCTCCAATAATCAAAGAAATGTAAATTAAAACTACTCCAAGATTCTACCTCATACTTATCAAGTTGACAGAAAAGGCAAATTACAAATGCTGGAGGGGCTATGGGAAAATAGGTCCATTAATGTACTGTTGGTAGAACTGTGAATTTGTCCAGCTTTCTGTTCTGGAAAGCAGTTTGGAACTGTGCCTAAAAAGTCATTAAACTTTGCACACCCTCTGACCCAGCAATCCCATTACTAGTTTTATACCCCAAAGAGATCAGAGAAAGAGAAGAGGGACTCATATGTGCAAAAATATTTATTCTGCCTCTATTTGTGATATCAGAGAATTGAAAAGTGGGAGAGTGAGCCATTCCCCAGTGGTTGAACAAATGTTCTCTGAACGTTATGGAATATTTTTGTGCTGTAAAAAATTATGAAAGGAACAGTTTCAGAGAAACCTGGTAAGAGTTATATGAACCTATAGAGAGTGAAGTGAGAAAAATCAAGAGAGCAATTTATATAATAACTATGGTAAAGATAAACAACTTCAAAAGACATAAGAACTCTGGACTCACAAGACTGCTACTAATCCTGAGAAAGAGGTGAAGGACTCAGTGCAGATTAAAACCTCTTTTTTTTTTTTAATGTTTTGCTTAACTCTATGTGTCTTTGTAACACAGGTGTTGTTTTCTTTCTCATTAGGTGTTGCGAGAGGTGTGAGGAAGAGAAGGTAGATTTGGGTGGATTAAATTTATTTTAAAAAGGACATCATAAAGGTGATGATGATAATGACTAACATATGGTGCCTACTATGTGCCAGGCACTCTACTAAGCACTTTACAATTATTATCTCATTTGCTTCTTACAACCATCTTGTGAGGTAGGTTCTACTACTGTCCTTTTGAGGAAACTGAGGCAAACAGAGGATAAGTGATTTTCCCAGGATCACATAAATAGTAAATGTCTGAGATGGAATTTGAACTTGAGTCTTCTGGACTTCAGGCCCAGCACTCTATCCACTCTACTACCAGCTGCCTCAGTTTTTAAAAATGTAACCGTCTTTTAGGTAGAGATGATTAAATTTTTCTTCTGTCTTAGGACCTTGCAGAGTGCTTGGTACACAGTAGATATTTCATACATGCTTGCTGATTGACTTATCTTTTTTTATCCTCTCTACACCTCACTCTTATGAGTACCAAATTTGGACTTCCTCCTCTATCCCATTTCTCTGTGATTTCAGTTCTAGGTTATGCCCTCTCATCCCTTCTTAGAAACTGTCAGATGGTGGCAGTGTCCAGAGCATGGGCCACTTTGTGTGCTGAGCCTTTAAACCTATTCTTTCCCTGCTCTTAGCATAATCATTCCCCACTCCTAGGGCTTGGTTTTCCTATTTCTTATCCTCTTCCTGATCCTCCAACATCTGGAGTTTAGGCTGTCCTTGAGGACTCATAAATCCTGTCATGGTAGAATACTGTCCTGGAGGTACAACCCATTTTCAGAGAAGGCTGTCTCCTAATGTGTAAAATACCTTCACACATCTCCTACCCAACCCCCACCACACAAAGCCCCCTTTCTCTTTTCATTGTCACCTCTTCTTTTCCTTTCAGGGGTGAGACCTACCTTATGTTTCCTTCATCCCAGTCCCTCTTCTTCATTGCTTTTATCCTCCTTCCTTACATCCTAAAGAAATTGATGTGTTTTTTCTGCCATTCTTTCCATCAGGCAGAAACTTTTCTGTTTCTTGCCTCTCTTTTCCCCAGCCACACAACTTCTCTCATGTTATGCTTCCCACAACACATACAGATTCACTCATAAGGATGGGATTTATTCCACAGGGTATTAATTCCTTGAGACTGAATACACAAATGAACAAAACATTTTATTAAACATTATATGCCAGACACTCTTAGTTCTTGGAATGCAAATATGAAAAAGAGACAGTACTTGCCCTCAAGAAGTTTACATTCTAGTGGGAGAAAAACACATACAGGGGAGTGGTAGCTAGGAAAGAGGGTGTTAGTCTAGGAAGTCACAGAGATGGGAGAGGGAGGCAGTGGAGCTGGTGATTAACATACCTTTTTGAGAAATGGCAGTGGTATTAATTTACTTACTGTTCCCAGAACAGCAGGTGGAAAGCAGGGGAGTTTGGTAAATATACGTTGGTGTGGCAGGAAGATGGCAAAATGGGAACACGACCAGGGCTCTGGAGCTGGCTGGCTGATTGAGATCTTACTAGTCTGGGCCTGTGGTCCCAGGGCAGGTGTTCTGAAGCCTGGGGGCTTAGGAATGAGTTGTGGACTTCAGGGTCAGAGAGTGTGGCAGCAACATCAGTGACAAGTGACATGGAAGAAACAGAGCTGAGTACAGTAAGACTGGAGGTCTAAACAGCACATCCCCAGTCTGTGTGCCAAACCGAGTGGCTTCACCTCTCCAGGACTTGGTATCTTGTGCTCAGGTTCAGTGGGCAGGATTCCTTTTTAAGTTTTAGCTTCTTAGATCTCTTTTGTACCTTTAGGATTCTTCTCAATTCTTTTGTCCCTTGATGCTCTTTCTTTCTTCTTTTTTGTTTGATCTTTCAGTTCAATTTATTTAAAAATTTATCTATTTAATCTATCTATATAATCTATTTTTAAAAAACTATACAGACGAGAACTTACTTTGTGGCCTTTTTTAAAATATAATTTTACTTTTCTTGTGTTTCTGTAGTTTGGAATGTTTGGAAGTAATAATAATCTGCTCCTCCTTTTTTTAAATTATTTTTTAATTAGGAGAAAAGGTCCTTTGAAGGTCCAACTTGGTTCCATTACTACTTGGCTTATATTTGTAGGATTTATTTTCGGTTGCAGCTTGAGAACTTCTACTTTTTCTGTAATATAGGATTAAATTCTTTGATTTCTTGTGGGTAAAGCATAATCCTGGTTTATTAATTGGGGTTTTTTTTATCACAGTTGAAGGTCTTCTGACTGCTTGCAAAATTTATTCTTCGTTATTAAAACTGTGAATTTTAACTACTATACATAATGGATATAGGTTTCTTTCTGAAATAACTATAGATTTGCTTGGTTTTTGTACTACTGCTATTTGCAGATTTGATTTTGTACTCAAAGTCTAGATAGTTTTATTATTTCAAGCAACGTGGTATTCATATTTTTATTTTTGTTCATTTTAAATTCATCATGTTCTTAGGGGAGGTCTAGGGTCTTTAAGTTGTTCTCTGAAACTTACTTTCAAGGACAGTTACTTTGATTTGCATAGAACTATGTATTTTATTAAAGTTGCTGCCTATTATTTCTCTTCTGCCCGTTATCTTACAGTTTTGTATTTTTATTTTCTAGATCAGTCATTTTTCTCTTTTAGAGCCTTAACTTCTTTGGGTACATTCTATAAAATATCTATTTTTTGCCTCCTTTAATTATGCATTGGTAATCCTGATTTCCAATTTAATTTCATTCCCAATATATTCATGTATCACTTTCATTTGTATTTTCAACAGTTTTGGAGTTTTTTGCTGTTCTTTGCTTTTGGGGGAATCTACATAATTTTACTTTTTATCTGGGAAGTTTTGACTCATTTTTCTTTATAGCATGATTATTCATTGTTTTTCTGACCTCCCTTTCCATTTTTATTCACTTTCTTCTTTCTGTATGTGTTTCTCTATTGATTTATCTAGTTTTGATAAAGGTTTCTGCCTGAGCTTTCTCCTTTGAACTTTTAATCTTTCCACCTTCTCTTGTCTTCCCAGTCACTTGGCTCTGGTTTCTTACCTCACTTTTTGATGCTTCTTCGTTCCACTCCTTCCTCAGCCTCTAAGTGTGAGAGAGGCACATCAGGGGTCTAGCCAAAGTCCCTGCACAGAGCAAATAGCATGTGGAAAGACTTAACTCACCAGCATGTCTGTGTCCTTTTCTTCTGGATGTGTAAGTTTTAGCTGGTTCTGTGCTTTCCTGGCTTCCACCCCTCTTCTTCCAGTTGCTCCCTCTTTCTTCTTTGTAATTCTGTAAAATACTCTAGAATCAACGCCTGCAACCTCTTTTGGAGGCAGAATATGTGGGTTCAGGCAGGAGTTCCTGGTGCACTGATCAGGTAGATCCCCCTGCCAGTCTGCCTATTCTGTTGTGTGCAACTTGTGGTGGAAGATGAGGATGCTACATGAGAGCTATTGTAATGACCACAGTTGTTGGATGTCACTTCATGAAGTTTTTACTTTCTATGATGTTTCTGTTTTCTTATCTTCCGGATGACCTTTTGTGAGGCTACATCTAGCCTATAATTCCTTTTTGCTGAGATCTTTCTGTTGGAGAAGTTAGTGGGGAAACACCTTTTTTGCCATCTGCTAACCATGCTATCCATAAGTGTGTGATGAAAAGTGAAAATAAAATCAAAGAATAGTAAAGTTGGAAGGGACTTAGGGGGGTCATCTATCCAACACATTCCTAACCACTAGATTCTTTTCTAAACCTCCTTGAAAAATGGTCACCCAGCTTCAGTTTGAAGACTTCCATTGACTGGGAAGTGCACTTCACTTTTGGGTGGCTGTTTCATGGAGCCTGTATGTGCCCATCATAGCTTTTACCCAATTGCTCCTAGTTCTCCATTCTGAGAGTCAGCAGAATCACTCAGATTCTTCTTCTAAGTAACATACCTTCAAATTCTTGAAGACAACTTCACCTGTATCTCTTTGCTACCCTCAATATCCTAAATATCCCTAATCATTTCAACTGATATTTATTTGGCATGATTTCTCGTCCTTTGCTTTCCTGGTCATCCCCCCCCCCCCCCCCCCCCTTCTCCTGGGAGCACTATCCACTAGATCTGGTCCAGCTAAGATAGAATACAGTAGACCCATAACTTCCCTTCTTCAGGATATTTTAGCTTGCATTGGTTGTTTCATTTATGGCAACCAAAGTTTATGTGAGTTTTTTAGTTTCTTTGTCATACTGTTGACTCATTGAACCTGCAGTTCAGGAAAACTCTCAGAATTTCTTTCTTAAAAAAACAAAACAAAACAGTTAAAAGTCAGCAAAGGCAAGTAACCAAATAACCATTTTACATAAAACTCTTAGCATTTAATGGAGTAGAGCCAAACAAATTAATAAAGAAGAAATATTTGCTTAGTGACTCTTTTCATATCTATGGTTCTTATCCTTTGACTTTATTTTCTTTTTTTCTATATGGTTGTGGGTCAATGTGTATATGCTTCTGGTATTGCCCATATCACTTTTTACTAGATTCATATATATCTTTCTATTTTTAATATTCATATTTATGCTATTTTATAATGCCATAGAATTTTGTTGGACACATGGGTTGTTTGCAGTACTTTTGCTATTGCAAATAAATATGGCAAAGAGATATTTTTATATAGCTATTAATGTCTTTATATAGATAATTCCTTTTTTACTTAAATTTTAAGGTTAAAATCCTAAAAATTGAATTGCTGAGTTAAAAAAGTATTAGTGCTATTTTGAGCTTTAATAACGTAAAACAATACTATGGTACTAAGACTTTTACATCACCCTGTATTATCAAATTATGCTCCAGACTATTTATACCAGCTTATAATCCTACCAGCAATGTACTTACCTTGTGCTTCTTTACCTGTGACTCTGTCAGATTTAAATTTTATCATTTTTTGTCCTTCCTAATTGTTTTTGTGTGTTGTTTTCCAGTTGCTTTGATTTTTATTTCTTTCATCATTAGGAAGTTTGAGCAAATTCAGTATATCCAAAATGGTGTTTCTTTCTTCTCCTTTCAACTCACTCCTTTTTCAAACCTCTTTAGTTCTATCAAAGGTATCACCATTCTGCCAGTAAAGTGCACTGGATCTGTGGTTAGAGATGGAAAAAAAGGTTTAAAAATGCCTAGAATCTCCATTTTAAGGAAAAGGTCTCAGTGAGCTATATCCATCTTTTCATTTCTCTCTGGGCTCCACTCTTGACTCTCTGGAGTTATTTCTCCACCATGCCAAAGACTGTACACTGTGACTGGGTGAGATTTATACCATGAATGTAGAGCTGGTTCAGTATTAGGAAACAGAAGCATACTTGGCCATATAGATAACAAAAATCATATGATTATGTCAAGGCACAGAAAACACTTTTGACAAAATGTAATGCATATTCTTGTTTTAAAAAAAAACACTCTAAAACATGGGAATAAATGGATTTTTACTTAATAGGAGAACTAAAACTGAGAGCCAGCATTTTTGTAGTGGAAATAGATTAGATGCTTTTCTGTTAAGATAAGGGGTAAATCAAGGGTATTCATTATCATCACTACAATTTGATATAAATAATCTTAGCTATAGTAAGAAGACAAGAAAAAGAAATTAAAAGAAAAGAATAATCATAGACAAAGAAAGGAACTAAAATGAGCACTTTTTACAAGTGATATGATGGTGTACTTAGAAAATCCTAGGGTCAATTGAATATTAATCTAAACAACTTCAGCAAGGCTGGAAAATATAAAATAAATTCTTGTAAATTAATAGCATATTTTACCAACCATACCTAGAAAGTAGCAATAGAAAGAGAAATTCCATCTAAAATAATTAGAGAATCAATAAAATACTTGGGAGTTTGCCCATCAAAATACACCTAGGAAATATGTGAATATAGCAACAAAAGATTCTTTATGCTAATAAAGACAGACTTAAATAATTTGAGAAATACTAATTGCTTATAAGTAGGCTGAACCAATCTACTAAAAATTATATTACCTAGATAAATTTATACATTCCATGCCATACCAATCAAATTACTGTATAGCACTGGAAAAAATAAATGTGAAGGAAAAGGCTTGTTGAACGAGACCTCAAACTATACTACAAAGCAATAATTATCAAAATGATGTGGTATTGATTTTAAGAAATGTTGCTCAATGGACCATAATGGGTACAAAATTTACAGAACAAACAGTAGCATAGTGTTTAGTTAAACCCAAAAACCCTAGACACTGGGGTAAGGGACTCATGATTTGACAAAAACTGTTGGAAAAACTTATTTATCTGAATATTAGCTGAATATTAGCAGCCTGGTAGAAATTTTAGGCTTAGATCAACATCTCATACCATGTAAGATCAGCTCCAAATGAATACATGACCTATATGTAAAAAGTCAAATCATGAGCAAATTAGAGGAGCAAGGAAGAAATCATCTTTTACATCTACAGACAGGAAAAGCTGAGAAAAGAAGAGGATTACAAGAAGATAAAATGGACAGTTTTGATTATGTAAAAATTTAAAAGTTTATCACAAACAAAATGAAAGCATCCATTATTAAAAGGGAAACAACTAGATGGGGAGAAAACTTTGTAGCATGTTGCATAAAAAAGTCTCAGTTCTAAATAGGAATTGATTCAAATTTATAAGAGCCATTCCTCAAATGACAAATGGTTTAAGGATATGAACAGGCAGTTTTGAAAAGGAAAGAAACTCAAACTGTCTATAACCATATTAACATTGCTTCAAATCATTAATAAATGGAGAAATGCAAATTAATTCAATCCTGAAGTTCTATTGCCATCTGAATAGCAAAGCTGACAAAAAATGAAAATGATGAATATTAAAGGAGCTTTGGGAAAAACAGGTATATTGGTGCATTATAGTTCTGTGAATTGGTCCAGCTGCTCTGAAAAGTACTTTGGAACTATGCCCAAAAAGTTTCCAAACCATATAAACTTTTTTATTCAGCAATACAACTACTAGACCTGTACCTTTAAAATGATCAAAGAAAGAAAAACATCCTATATGTATGAAAATATTCATAGGAGTTTTATTTGTGGGGATAAAGAATTGAAAGCTGAGGAGATACCCATCAATTGAGAAATGTAATGGGATGCTTTTCTGCTGAAAGAAATAGCAAAGGAGAAAATTTCAGAGAAACCTGGGAAGACTTGTATGAACTCACACACAGTAAAGTGAGAAGAGTCAGGAAAACAATTTATAATGTAAGTACAACAGTATACAGACAGACCACTATGAAGGACTTAAAAACTCTGATCAATGCAGTGATCAGCCATTATTCTAGAGGAAGAGTGCTATCCCATCTCCTAATGGAGAGGCAGCATGCTAAAAATGCAGAAGAAGATGCATGGTTTGGGATGTGCTGGTGTGGGATGTGATCGTTTGTTGTACTTGATTTTACTTTTTGTTTAAAGTGTTTTATTTTTATTTTTTTTCCAGGACAGGGAGTAGGGATGGTTATACAGTGTGTATGGAGATGGAAGGTAGATAATATAAATACTTGCTAAATGGAAAAAAATTTTAAATAAATATTTTTAAAGGAGTATTGTGGAATGAAATGCTAAGTCTCAGTCTTCTACATCCTTAGTTTCCTAAGTTCTTATTCACTGAATCTTTAATAGATACTAGTAAATCTTTTGTCAGATGAGAGAATCAATAATACAGACTGAATTCAGACAGCAAGTTTATCGGTTACTTGGTTGAATACGTTGTGCTCTAAGAAAGCCTTTATTTAAGTTAAGACTTAAATTTCAATACTGAGGGAACAGAAATTGAAAGGTAATATTCATGGAAATTGGAACATATTTACAGTAGATTCCCCTTAAAACTGAGGTAGGAGAAGAGAACTGGAGAAAAAAAAGAAAAAAAGGAACTTTACATGAAAACTTTCTTGTGGATTTAAAAGGAATAGCAAGTTGTGCATGGTGAATTTGCAGTTTCATGTGCAATCATTTTTATTGTACTATGTTGTGGAAATGCTGGTTTTATTCTGTAATTAAAAAAAATAAATTTAAATTAAAAAAAAAACTGCTACAAAAGGATAAGACTACCTACCATCCATATACACCAACTTTGTTATATTAGACTTTATTATTCAGTAATTATATCTCCCTCCATACCACATCTCTCCTCCAAACTTCTTATTACTATTGGGGGCGCCCTTGGTGTCATCTTTGACTCCCCTTTCTCTCTTACTCCTTTATCCCTACATTACTCATATATGCCCCTTCTCTGTGTTCACATGGCCACCATCCTAGATCAGATTTTTATCATTTGTCAGTTGATCTATTGCAGTAGCCTCCTAATTGGTTTCCCATCCTCAGCTTTTTCCCCATTCTAATGCATCCTTCACATGGTGGCCAAAGTGATTTTCTAAAAGTATAGATCTGATCATGTCACCTCACCTACTATAAACTTCACTGGCTCCCTATTACCTCTGGGATCAGATATTAAACACTTCACAACTTGGACCTTTACTACCTCTTTAGTCTTTTCACATCTTACTTTCCTCTATGTATTCTGAGGTCAAATCATATTGGCATTCTTGTGGTTCTATAAAACAGTGTCCCATCTCCAGATCTTTCAATTGACTCTCCTTCACGCCTGAAATAATTCACACTCCTCATCTCTGTATCTTGATGGACATCCTTGGATTCCTTCAAAACCAAGGCAAAGTACTACCTTCCTATGGAACCCTTTCCTGGTCTCTTCCACTGCTGGTTGCCATCCTATCCAAGATTACATTATAAATGCTTTGTTTGTGCCTTGTATATACTTAAGCATACATGGTATTCCTTTTCCCCTTGACCCCTCTAGAATATAAACTCCTTGAGGGCAGGAGCTGTTTCATTTCCCCAGGATACAATGCCTGGTTACCTGGAGGTGTTTAGCAAAGACTTGTTGTTTGATTTGGAGCATGGTTTTATCAGTAATTCATCTGAGTTATAGTAAGATTTTGATTTTTATTATAATAAGGTTGCACTGTATTTTTTTTACTTTCATCACATATCTTAAATTTTCAACCAGAATGTTGTCTATAATGCAAATGATTAATATTATATAGTTTCTTAAGTTATATGTCTATTTATATGTTCATTTATTTGTTAGATGACCATACATTTTATTTGTAACACAAAGAGTAGAGCAACAATAGCCACAGTAACAAAAAGAAGTGATGAAGTATGGCCATATTTCCAGAAGGCAAATATGTCTGAATGGTTCAGATTGATGAAACCAAAAAATCACTTTAATATGTTCAAAGTATAGGTGATAAGCCAGCTAATTCAAATACCCCATAAATGGAAAAAACACAGTAATTTACATTTAATTCTTCTTTAAGAAGAAAGGATTCCCTCAGTGAGTCTTTAACGTTTAAAAGAGAATAAAAATCATTTAAGCAGCCCTGTAGCCATAGCCATCAGATCTTGTTTATTTACAATTCTGATTTATGAAATTGAGATGAGTATAGTCATATGGATCTTTTCAAGAGGATTACCAATTCTGCACAACTGTGATACTTATGTTTCATTATTTTTCCTGAGCCCTTTTCACCCCTTTCAGAAGACCCTCTGGAATGAATTACCTGTGCCTTGTTCTTTTGTGTACTGCATTCTCTGTTGCCTGCCCCCAGCTCTTTTCTTGGCAACTTTGTTTATATTTCTTTTCTTTAATTTCTTACTAAACTCCAAAATGGAATGCTCATTTTTCGTAACAAAAATATACATTTTATGTATGTGTGAAATGTTTCTAAGAGAATGTAAGCCTTTTGAGAGCAAGACCTTATTCATTTTTTGGATTTTTTTTTTGGTGTTTGTGTCCCCAGCATCTAGCCTGGCATAAGCATTTAATAAATGCTTATAGATTGATTGGGAAAAAATATGCCTGGTTTTAACTTGATGATGTTGCTTGTAAGTCTGTTTTTCTTTTCTTAGCTATGTTGGGCAGTGGATAAGAGATAGTGGGTAATACTTGGCATTAGGAAGAGCCAAGTTTGAATGCTGCCTCAGACACTAGTTTGTGACTCTGAGCAAGTCAGTTGACTTCTGCCTCAGTTTCCTCATTTATAAAATGAGGATAATAATAGCACCTACATCTCAGGGTTGTTGTGAGGATCAAATTAGATAATGTTCATAAAATGTGTTGCAAACCTTAAAGTGCTATATTAATGCTAGCTATTTTTATAATTTCTTTGGGAATAGGTTATCTACTTTGTGGACTTAATAATGCCTTGTGTGTTCCTCATCTTAAGATTGTAGGTTTTGTTTCTCTAAATTAATTTTGTTATTATTTTGTCTAGCTCTATAAAGGTTTTCTTTTGTAGCCTGATATAGCTCTACATCTTTAAAATAATTTAGGGGTATTATCTTAATTTGTATTTATGTTATTATGGCCTACAAAAAGTGCAGTGAATATCCTTCTTTGTATTGAGGCAGGAGAAGAAAGAATAGTGTTAATAAATATTAGTATTGATTGTTTTCTCTATAGACTAGATACCTTATAGTTAGAAAACAATGAATTCTAATTTAATGTTCCCTAACACAAATTGCCTACTGTGGACTAGTAAATATTTACGTTCCTTTTCATAAGCAATTTGAACAAATTCATTGGCTTCAGTACAGTGGCTCAGGCAACAGGAGCTGGAAGCTGGGCGGGCGGGCAAGTAGAGAAAGAAGCCAGGGTTGTGGCTTGTCTTCTCTCCCCTTCTACTTTCAGTCCACTAGGACTTTATATTGGACCTCTGACTGTGCATTGTACTAGTGTACTTTCCAAGGATGTACACATTGACGATGAGGTTGACACAGGCATTTCCATAGCTAGTTCAGTATCTGGGAGGCTCCAAAGGAAAGTGTGGTAGAGGAGAGGTATTACATTGCCTACCAAACTAAAGGTTTATGGAGCTCTTGTACTGACCTCGTTGTATACCAGTGCCATGCCAGGAAACAGAATTGCTTCTATTTGAACTGTCTTAGGAAGATTCTGAAGATCACCTGCCAGGATAAGGTACCAGACACTGAGGTCCTTACTCGAACTAAACTGCCAAGCATTCAAACTATGCTTCAGAGAGCACAACTCCACTGGGCTGGTCACACTGTTCGAATGCATAATGTACACTTGCCAAAAAAGACTATTTTATGGAGAACTTGCATGGGGCACACAATCACATGGTGGTCAGAAGAAGTGATACAAGGACACTCTCAAGGTCTCTCTTAAGAACTTGGGATTCTACTGTGCAACATGGGAGACACTGGCACAGGACCCCTCAGCATGGTGTGCCCACATCAGAAAGGGTGATGTGCTCTATGAGCAAAGCAGAATTGAGACAGCACAAAGTAAACATAAGATGCGCAAATTTAGAGTAACCACCCCAAATGTTGACATGGACTACCTGTGCCCAATCTGTGGTAGAGCATTCTGAGCTCTTATTGGCCTGATCAGCCATAATTGGACACATTGAAACTTGACTTTATCATAGCGATGTCATTTTGGTCCTCTTCAAAAACGAAGGACAACAACCAACCAAGCTGTCATTCTATTTGCTTTATCCTCCTACTGGAGTGTAAACTGTGTGAGGGGAGGAATTGTATCTTCTCTAGACTTTTCCCCCTTCAATCCTAATCTAGTACAATGATCTTGTAAAATGATCTTGAAAAAATGAGCCCTCAAAATATGTATGTTAAATTGAATTTGAATCTCTTTAGTATATATAATATGCTGGTAGTAGAAATAAAATGCTTATGGAATGATCCCTTCATCAAGAAACTTAAAATTTATGTTCATTTTATTTGTTTAAATTGGAAAATTTATAATATATTTGAAATGATTTACACTAAAATTTATAAAAAAAAGAGATTAAGTTTTGGTTGTTGATGGGAACAAGGTATTACATGAAAAAACATCTAAATATTTTATGCCCTAAGCCACTGTTTTCTTACATGATGACTGTTTTTCATATGGACTCTAATGCCTACTAATTATATTATATTGATGGTATTTAATTTCTGATACTGAGAAAATTGTGCCATGGTATTTTGTTCACTTCAAGGTGTTGATACTATTGATCTTCTAAAAACAAAAATATCATATGTCTGGATTGTTCCTGTTTAGAAAGTATTAATGTATAGAAAACTATATTCTTAACTCCTGACTATGTTTATCACTTTCACTTCTTTTCTAATGTTATCACTCTTCCATTTTCAAATCTAATTCCTTTTACTCATAACAAAGAAAATTATGTCTATATACTTTGAAATTCCAGGGTGATAATGACCTCATAAATAAATGTTATTGTTTTAAAATGCTATTGATTTTTACAGAGTACCATATTGAATCTTTTGGAGGTTTTACATGCATAAGTCAACAATGGCATAGTGATATGCAATGAATAAAACAAAACTTTTTTTCATGTTAGTCTTTATGTTTCTCTATTTCTAGGTATACCTTAGATGAATTTGGGACAGCTCGAAGAAGTACAGTTGTCCGTGGGTTTATTGATGCACTTACAAGAGGTGGCCCAGGAGGGACTCCTCGACCTATTGAAATGCACTCTCATGATCCTTTGAGGTACAGTGATAGTAAGATAGAACAAATGCTTTTTTTCCTACATTTTTGTAGGAAGAATCTTTAATTATACATGTTTTTATTAGGTATGTGGGAGACATGTTGGCTTGGCTCCATCAAGCTACCGCTTCTGAAAAGGAACATCTTGAGGCATTATTAAAAATGGTAACCATACAAGGTAATGTCAGAAGTAGTCATACGTTGATTAACTATAAACATGGGTACTATTATGTTCTTCTCCATTATCACTGCAAACATCCTCGTAAACTACCTTAGACTTTCATTACTTATGAAAATAACTTCTTAACTAATTTCTCTGCCTCCATTTATTTATCCTTGACCTCATTCTGCATATGCCACCTGGAGGCTAACCTAAAATTTTGGCTTTGTGTCAGTTCCCTGGTCAAAAACCTACAATGTTTCCCCATCTCCTACTTCCTTTCACGTCAGTTTCAATTTGCTCCTTATGCCTTTTGACCCCTTTCATAATATGGCCTTACTTTACAAGAACAACATTGTCTCTCTCAAGTCCTTA
Organism: Notamacropus eugenii; assembly: GCF_028372415.1. NCBI lineage: Eukaryota > Metazoa > Chordata > Mammalia > Diprotodontia > Macropodidae > Notamacropus > Notamacropus eugenii. The sequence goes on from NC_092876.1 coordinate 101,915,197, forward strand.
ATATGTATTATCCATTCCAATTTTTCTGTTTCTTCATTGTCTCATTCATATACTCTTTCCCACATCTCAATTTTGCCAGCATTGATACTCCAAATTGCTAATCTTTCTTTACCCTTTTCCTTCGCTTTTAGATCCTTTCCTTTTCATGTTTTTTGCGCAGATCCCCGCAATCTCTTTGAACTCTTCTTTTCATAGTTCCAGTAATGGATGAATGTGGTGCTTAATATAGGATTATTATTAAATATCATTTTTATGTATATCACTATGTTTATAAATAGAAAATAGTAGTATGTAAGGAAATTGAAGTCAAGTAACCTTTAAGGCCTTCAGTGAATTATTGTTGGTTCTAGCACTAGAAATATAAGCCCCTTGGTTTTAATAGCAGATATGTAGTTGATTTAAGGGAAGTCTGAAGCAGGTTTTATTTCACAAGAGAAATACTTATAAATTTGTGTTCTATGAACATATCAAGTCTTCCTTGATTTCCTTATTATAATTCTTAGACTTATCAAATGAAAGCTTAAAATAGTCATGCAATGCTTGTATTAACTTAATATTTTATTTCAAACTAATATTTTTATAACCTGAATAATACTTCTATACTGGGGCAGAAATATGCATTTATCCTCTTGATTGTACACTTAGTGATACTTAAGTTCTCTACCTAATATATCTTCTGTTATTTAGAATGTTTATTATATCTTAATTAACCAATCATTAATTATTAATTAATACGTTAAAATATCTTTTATTATTTAGAATATGTTCCTTACTGCAAAAATTTTCAATTAATTGTAATTTATTTTCTTGTATTGATGACTTTTAAAGTTCCCTACAGATTTACGATTTGAATTTAAAAATTTTTTGTTTTGGATTCAGGATTAGAAACCAATCTTTGGAAAAAAATCATTTTTTTATGAGTTGCTTTTTGAATTTCAGATATTTTTAGTTACAACTACCTTAGGATAACTGTTGTAGAATTTTGAGATTTGTTGGGTGATTCAGAGATAACATGTTTTTGGGAATAGCAAATATTTTGACCTCTCACTTGATTATTTTGCCTGAACCAACTGCTGTAAATAGAGTACATCATAAGGTTCTCAAGAGAAATGCAGATTTGAAAAGAACAGTTAACTTCATAGAGTTGAACATTTTAAATAGTGATTTAACTAAGTAATATATTTGGCTTAGCATCCTTTTTTCCTTTTATAGCAGAATTTCTGTGAATATGCTGATTATTCAGCAGGAAGAAGTTTTGGTCTTTAACTATTAAATTACTTTTATCATATTTTACTTTAATGGTTCTGTGATCTTATCAATGTGCAAAGTCACGAGACTTCATCTTGTCTTTGTCCTTTCAAATATCCACTACCTACTGGAGATTTCCCTCTAGATTTCTTGACATAGCGTACGTACGAGTAGAGTACATAAGCTGTCCATAGGTTATCCCTTACACTTATATTATCAGTCTAGTTCCTCTTTCCAGTTGTAAATACTTTTCTGGTAATTGTTTCCTATTCAAATAAAGTTGGAATTTTTACAGAAGTTTTTCTTTATACCATGCTTTTTAACTAATAAACTTCACAAATCATTTCCCAGAATTACCCTTATACTTACTCTTTTTTCCCCGCAACGTAATAATGTTCATATGTGTGAACCCATCAGTAACATAATACAGACATACAAATTAGGAACAGTACCAGATGCAAGATTTGAAACAAATTCAGATATCCAAATTAATGAGAATTTAATAAAAAGAAATATGGTAATTTTAGATGCTTTGGCATCAGTCAGATGGTCTGTGTTCTTGGTGAGTATAGAAACACATTTAAAAAATTTTAGAGGAATTTTGAGTTCACATATAAAGTACCTTCATATAAAGAAGAAAATGTGAATGATTATTTCTCTTATATATATTCAACTATAGGTGTAGAAGAAAGCATTCAAGAAATAGTTGGACATATTACCGAAGGGGTCTGCAGGCCCCTAAAGGTAAAAATTGTTTTTCATGTATTTGTGTACCAGAACAGTGGATTAGTATTCTGTTAATTGATAAATTTATTATTTTCCATTTAAAAAACTGTTCAATTTGTTTTGATTTTAATTCTGTAATTGAAATTTTATAAAAATGTCTTTATACCAAATAAGAATACATATATATATATATATATATATACACATATATGTACATATAGCAAGCAATATTAATAAATGTTTGTAATCACTGTATATTTTCTTAGAAGGGAAAGGAGAAATTTTCCTAACTTGAATATTTACAGTGTTAAGCTTAATAAATTACTACATTTTCTGTATTCAGAATGATATGGAGGGTTGAGGAAATACAACTATTTTTGAGACCACTAATATTGTCTGTAAATACTTAAGAGATTTTTCCCAGAACCTTGGCTCCATTCCTTCATACTTGTATGACCTTAGACAAGTTATGTCACTTCACTGGGTCGCTGTTTTTCTTATGTGCAAAGGGATTGGGCTGGACTACAAGTCCTCTAAGGTCAAATCCATCTCTAAATCTATGATCCTCTGAACCCATGCCATTTACCTTTTTTACTGTATTCTCATTAACAGTGATGTATTATGTGCATGTTTATATATAATTATCTAGTTTAAAATAATTAGTTTGAATGTAAAATAATTTCTTTTGGCTCTTAATATTTTAAAAATGCTTTGCATTCTTTAATTTTCTTTTGCTTGTTTTTTTATTCTCATTTTATACATTAAAAGCTAGAAATCTAGAGGCTGTTTGTGATGATGTTGGCAAGAATTATTTAAAAACTTAGATTCCATTATTCTCTGCCTATTCCCACAATGTTGAGATAGTAGTAGTAATATTTTCTATTTTCATAATGTAGTTTTATATTTCTCAATAGCTAAATATATATATATATACTACCTTCAGTATACCTATAATTTATTCACCTTGATATTCAGTTTTTATGCAGCAGAGATAAAAGAATGTTCAAATGTATGATCATTTGGCTACCATGCAATTATTACATTGTAGTTTAACGTTCATGTATCTGGTATCCCTAATAAATATTGTTTGCTGATATTCCCTCCAACAGTCATCTGAGCAATGAAAAGATTATAGGAAAAATGTAATTTTACAAAATTCCTTCTGTTGTTCGTAACTGAAATATTTTCTTCTTTTACACCTACTAAGTGCTAGTTTCTTCATTTATGTTGGCTTTAGTGATTTTGATTAAATAAATATTACTTTCTATTTATTGTCAAATAAAACTTACAGTTATTGGAGTTGTAAGTAGTATCTTTCCTGATTCATTTGGATTTCCATTTTAAAGGCTTACTATGAATCCTTCTAACCATTTTGAATAAAGAAATGCTGTGGACACAATGAAAAGTCTTATTAATGATAAGCACCTATAAAGTAACAAATACTACTTAAATAAAAGATTGTACCCCAGAGTCTTCAGTTTAAGAATATATTTAAGTACTTGCATTCCACTTTATCCCTTTTGAGCTTCTAAATCTGGATACCTACTTATTCAGATGTCAAACATCACCATGTCTCCTCAGGAAATTTTAATATATGGTACTAAAAGGTTAAAAAGACAGTATAAAGTGTATTCTATTATAAAATGAAAAAAAGAGCTTCCCCTCCTGTTCCCCTTTTTGAGTAGGTTTTCCAGAGGAGAAATAAATCTTTCTATGTGACATTATGGCATTTCTTACATACTCTAGAGAGTACCCAGCAGATGTTTGCAGAAGTTCACTTCAAATTAAATTGTTTATTATATATTTAGTGACCTGAAAAATTATTATATTCTTCATTGCTAGATGATACTCATGGACTGTGTTGCCTTCATTATTTTAAGAATCTCTTTATACTGAATTACCATATATGAATAGTTAATACTGTCAGTTTAATGTGTCAAGCAGTTGAAATGAAAATCATACCTTCATTTTGCCTTTTAATGTACTAAGTATTTAATCATTTATCCCAGTTTATATTGATAGTAGTTTTCTGCTTTATCATAATATTATTTGTACTTTAAAATCCCATGTATTTATTAAACTTGTACCTCAGTGGTGCATGCCTGATTGGCTTTTAGATAATTTTGATGGATCTCTCATTTTATTAATGTGAGAATGGTCTCCATCAGTGCAGATTGTAACCTGCCCATACTTCCTCATCCTAGACAAATTCTTGAGCATAGCCTTCCATAAATTTTTTATAAGGCATCTTCTTAAAATGCGAGGACCTTCCCCTGAATATCTTAATCTGTAGCAATACAAATGGATTAATTTGCCATCTTTCTATATTCTCTTATACCTAGATTTAATAAGAGTGGGGTATATACCATGGGAAAACAATAAGGAATTTGATCTGTAGTCACAGGGTTTGAACAGTTTTCAGAAGAATTACATGTTATAAATGATCATATAGAAATATAATCCACCCTACTAATAGCTGAAGAATGCAGATTAAAACACATCTGAGATTTCACCTGATACTTTCAAAATTCCCAGAAGTTAGCAGAATGTGAGAAAGTCACTATTGGAGGGACTGTGGGAAGACAGGCACAAGTATGTGGTATTATTGGTGGAATTATGAATTACCCTAACCTTATTCTGGAATTATTTACTAAATTGGAATTTGCAGTTATTCACTAAACAGCAAAATTTCCATGGCAGCACTTTTTTGAGGAGGGCAAAGAATTAGAAATAATATATATATGTAATTTTGGGGGAATATTTGAAAAACCTTTGATATATTAATGTAATGGAATATTGCTCTGTAGAAAGAAGTGGCAAGAAGGACAGGCATGGATAGGTTATACTCTATACCACTGGAGGAAACTTTCAAATCAATTATCTCCTAAATCTATTTGAGAAGAAATGATGAAAGTAAAGAATATAGAGAAACAGGAAGATTTATATGAACTGAAGCAGTATGGAATAAGCAGAAGCAAAAGACAATATAACACAAAGACTATAATTATGTAAAAATGAAAAAGTCACTTAAAAGAAGTTAAATTCTGAACAATTAAGAAACAGCAGTGATCTTTGTCTAAGGCTGCACATATTGAAAATATTTTATCAGATGTAATGATTATATTGGATGTTTTTGCTTAGCCTCTTTTTCTTTGTTAAAAAGGAGGGTACAGAGCAGGGGGAAGAGTGAGAAATCCTGAAATAACTTTGATGTAAAAACAAAATACCTCAATTAAACTTTTTTTTAAATAAATTAAAAATTAAAATCTAGAGTACATATCAGAACATATCTGATGAAAAACAAGACAAAAACATGAGTGTTGGAAGTGAAAGGAATTATCTTGAGAAACTGTATTGAAATAGAATCAAGAAAAACCAACTCCTTTTTATGTTTCTTAGCAGAGGAAGGCTTTTTTTTCCCCAGTGGGTATAGGAGAAGCAAATGCAAAACAAATAGCAAAACATTTCTTAGTGCCCTTCCAACTTTATAAACAATTCTGTCACTAAAAATCTCCAGTATTAGCATGATGTGACTTGTCCTTTTTTGGCATTGTTTCTTTGTTGAGGGATTGTAGCTCACACTGTCACTTTTCTGGTGTCTGCTTATCACTGTTTCTTGTCTCCACTGAAAGCTTGTGTCTTATCTCCATTGCTTCTTGTCTCTAGTGATCCTCATCATTCTAATCACTGTTCTTTCTGCAGTTTTTCTCACTCTTTCTTTTTGTTCTCTCTTTTGCCTGGAAGGCAGGGTTTTTGCAGCTATCACCAACCAGATACTCCTTCCATGTGGCAGACTAATTAGCCTTAGTTAGTGGTGAGCTCTCACTTTGGCAGTTGATCTGAATCCAGACCTCCTGTTTTGAATCCCAGCTATATCAGTTATTGTTTTTGTGACCTTGAGCAAGTCACTTTGCCATTTTGAGCTTCAGATTCCTCATCTCTTAGAGGGGCAGAAAAGAGCAGGGGTAATCATCAAGCTCACTTCCTGCTCTAAATCCTTTAAATTCCTTTGAGGCAGCCATAGCATCATAGCACATAGGATTTGATCTTTAATTATCATAGCTGTATTTGTTATTATTGGGTGCTTTTCTTTGCCATCAAAAACTTGGCAGGAAGAGTGGTGTTTGGAGGGAGTTGTGGGGCACTACTTCTCAGTTTAGAACTGTTTAAAAATCATGAGAATTCTGGATATCACATAGCCAAATTCTTACTATAAACTTGTTAGACCAAATTGTATTTGTGAACATTAACATAATTCTGATTGTGAACTTGAACAGTTATACCAGACTTTAAAATGTCACTGCTTTAAAATGTATCAGACGCTATAAATCAACCATGAACGTTATTACAGTCACAGCCTCAGCATCTAAGAGAAATTAGTCTGGGTTTAAAAGGTATCCAACTGTGGAAAGTATGATTTTTAAATTAAAATGTCCTATTACCCCCAGCCTTTCTATGATGCTTATTTATGCTACTGTTACATACTGCTAGTAGCAAATGTATCAACCCTATGACCTCCTTAATGTGAGCTGGTAGCAATTGCATAACAAAGATTTTTGAGCTGCCTCTGTTTATAAGATCATAAATATATATGTAAAATTTAACTTGGATCAATCTCTTTTTGTTTAAATTATGACATATACTGTGATAGTTGACTAAAATTATAGGTGTTCCAATATACATTAGCATTTTTATGCTTAGAATTCTAATGTGTTATATATGGATATATACACAAATAGATACACACACACATATATACACACATATCTATGTGTGTGTTTGTATGTATTTAAACAATTTATAAGTTGTAATTTATAATCATTAGGAAGACATGGTACAACATAGGAAATAACTACACTAATGACAAAAAACAGCACATAAAACAAGTATAAATTTATTTAGTATAGATTTTACTCATAAAGTTTGAAGAAATGGAAAATAAGGGAAAGAACATTGTAGAATAGAATTCTAGGGAATGTCAGAGACAGCTTCTTGATGAAGAGGTGAATTTTGAGCTGTTTTAATTTATATAAATAATCCTGCAATTACTGGGGAAATATGTTGATGCTAATTTCAGAGATATCCATTTCCTTAATCTCTGGTTAGTCATTATTAAGAGGAAAAAGGAAAAAATCAGGTGTAATAATTGCAGGGCAAAAATATTTTTATAATTTCCAGATATTTGGAGTCACTATAATGTATTGCCAGTGATCATCTGTTGTAGTTTAGGGATTTAGCAGCTGCTTTTGCTATTCACTGTTGAATTGAAAGCCAGTATGTTCTGGTGCTAATCCATAAAATGATCTCATTGTATTGCCATTTCCAGCAACAACAGTCTCATACCAAACTCTGTGGAGAATAGCATTGTTATTGTGACGTACACCTGCTTTTTTTTCCTACTCTACCTTGGTATTCTCCAAACTATTTCAAGTTTCCATTCTATTTCTAGAATTTTAAAATATTATATTCATTTTTCTCACTGTCATTTTGTAATATGGATTGGTAAGGACATAAACTTGTACCTTTAGAAAATGTGCAGCTTTCTGTCCTTCTAATGTTTCAACAGGTCCGAATTGAACAAGTAATTGTTGCTGAGCCTGGGGCAGTTTTATTATATAAAATTTCTAACCTTCTCAAATTCTATCATCATACAATTAGGTAAGTGAAATCACTGTACTTCTTAACTGTTGAAATAGACCCGAGATTATCATCAACATAGATGCTTCTTCCATCAGAACAGATCCCATGTATCCATGGCTTTGTCAACCTGTGTAATGCTTGACCACTAGGTTCTCTTGTAGATCCTTCATAAGGAATGCGCTCAACAGTGTGGGGGCCTGTCCATCATTTCTTTTACACGTTGAGGGTATCAGTGGAACTTGATGGCTATGCATTTATAATTTTTCACTTGTACCACCTGACCATGACCAAACACTTCCTTTCCCAATCACACATTTCCTTAACAATATTCTTATACCACTTCTTGAATATAATTGGATCACTCACAACTTGGATTAAATCCTACAAATTTAAATTCTAATGCAGTCTAAATTTACATTTTCAAAGTTGATTAAATCAGCCATGTAATAATAATAAATCAGATTTATGTAATGTTTTGCAAAACTTTATATGTGTTTTATAATGGACCATCTTCATAATGTAATTCATACGAATTTACCTTGGATAGCACATTTTCCAAAATATTTAGCTAAATCCATTTTCAGTATCATATTACACTATTAATAAATAGGGTAATCCTGGCCCTTTACATGAGCAGTTTAAAAAACTTCTATATCACTTGCTAAAGTAACATGTGATGTAAAGGGAAATGGTTTATTTAGAATTATATTTTTCATTAAGGAATAATATAATAACATGCATGTTTACTCAACATTTTGCTTTTTCCATTTGGAAATATAAAATTCCTTATTTCCATGTAGAATAGAATCATGATTTTTTAAAAGAAAAAATTTAAAGTTAAATGCTTTAAAATGAATCTAAATAATTCTGCTATAATGTTATCTCCCAAACTTAAATTTATTATTGCATCACAGATAGCTCGAAGTAGTTTATACCAGAATTTCCTTATATACCTTATCATTCAATCATTCGTTCATTCAATATTTATTGATTATCTTCTCTTTGTAGAATTTATGCTCGTGGATTCCAAGAGGGAAATAAAATGTAAATGAACATCATATTTAGCCACATAGAAATTACAATCTAATTAGAATATGATACACATATATAGATAATTATAATATATAACATTATACTGTACATATGCTGGTCATTACAAAAGAGAGTGCTACTGATGGCAGAATCAGGATAGCCTTCATGGTAGAGGAGACATTTGAGTTATGCTTTATGAAAGAGGTCTGCTGGAATCAGATTAAAATGTAATTAGAAAATGTTTAACAAAACAAATAACAAAAACAATACAACACAAATAATGTTAATTTGTAGTTTTCTAAGTCAGTTTTGTTGTTGTAGTTAAGTCATTTTTCAGTCATGTCCAATTCTTCCTGACTCCGTTTGGGGTTTTCTTGACAAAGATGCTGGAGTTGTTTGCCATTTCTCTCTCTAGTTCATTTTGCATATGAGAAAACTGAGGCAAACAGGGTTAAGTGACTTGTCCAGGGTCATAAAGCTAGTAAGTGTCTGAGGCCAGATTTGAGCTCACAAAGGTGAGTCTTCCTGACTCTAGGCTCAGCACTCTAACCCCTACACCACCTACCTTTCCCTTTCCAAGTCCATATATAGCAACAAAGAGATCCTTTTCTATATTGATAAATAGTACTCCAACAGGCTAAGAGGAGAAGAGGACATTTCAGACATAATAAACAACATGAGTTGCACAGAGTGCAAAAAGCACAAGCAAGTTTAGGGGACGGGAGTTAGAAAGTAATCCAATGGCTAGAGAATGAAGTATTTGGAGAAAGTGGGTGATGACAGATTATTGATTTCCTTGAATTCAAGGCAAAGAATTTTTATTTTTATTCCAAACACAATAGTGAGTCATTGAATTTTGAGTAAATTTAAAATAGGTAGCTGAGTGTAGGTTATAACAAATAATTTTAAATAATAATATTAGTAGCCTCCCCTGAATGCTGAAACATACTTTTATAATAGCAAATTTATGGTTCTAGTGTGCGTTGATGTCCTGGTTTATATAGGTTTTTAAAAATTCAGGATATGTTTTTTGCTTAATCTAAATTTCAACCCATATAGCTTATAAAGAATTGAGAAATATTATATATAGATATGATGCTACTACGGTAGAAGAAATAATTGTAATTTCTTAAATAATCAGATATTGTTAACCAAAAAAAGTGTTTTAGCCTTCAAATATTAACTACGAAGTATATATCCTTAAAGGTAAAAAGTTTATTTGTTTTAAAAGTAATTATATATAGAAGAAAAGTAATTGCCAAACATGCCTGTAGTAGTGTAGTGTGCAGAACATAGCCTTATCTATCATTAAATAGCTTTCTTTACCTTAAACCAAATAATCATGAATTGTCTCCAATTTTAAGATGTTGTAGTAAAGTGGCAAAGATTTGGGGTTTTGTTATTAGTGCATAGTTAGTCCACTCTGTAATATTCTAAAATATTGAAATCACAACATCTCATCAATATTTATTGAATGCATTTATTCATCTTATAACTAAAAAGAAAAAAATTCATCAGTTTTAACAACTTTGCTTTTTAAATAAACGTAGAGCAATTAATATTCTCTGGGCTTTGCAGGTTATACAGTATCCAAAAAATATGAAAAGTTTGAATCTTTACTAGTATTTTTCCCCATCTTTGACAAAACTCTAATTCCAGCATGTGTATTATTTTTATTTTTGATAAATTAAGGACTTGGAGCAGTTAAAAGACATATGCAATATTTTTTTTGCATAAAGGATAGTACAAAACATTTATGGCCTTTCTTGACAAGCTAACTAAGGAAAGTGATCACCAACCTTTTTTAGTCATCTTTAAATAATAAAAAAAATCTTACCTTGATTTTTCACTCTGAAGTCCCAGTTTCTACATCTTTGTTATGTTATATGAAATTTTTTTAAAGCATTGCATTTGATACTCTGATATCTGAATGTTGTCCATCTCTGATTTGTGAAAATATATACTCCTCTTTTCAGCGGTATTGTGGGAAATAGTGCAACCACATTGTTGACCACCATTGAAGAAATGCATTTGCTAAGCAAGAAAATATTCTTCAATAGCTTGAGTCTTCATGCAAGTAAACTAATGGACAAGGTATGTCTTTGAAATATTGATTTAAAAGTGTGAATATGTTGTTTATATAATACATAAATTGTCTTATTGGAATTATTTTTAGTAGTAGAGAATTTCTCGTGATATATTCATATCCTCTTGAATGAAATCTTATAAGACCTCCAATTTGAGATGTCCAGTAGGCAGTTTGAGATACAAGATTAGAGTTCAGAAGAGATGCTAGTACTGGATAAGTAGATCTCAGAATCTTTAGCATGGTTAGCAGTTTAATTCATGGGAGGTGATGAGATCATCAAGTGAAATAGTATAGAGGGGGAAGAAAAGAGGAGCCAAGACAGAACCCTGGGGGAATAGCCAGGGTTAGTAGGATGTGGATCTAGCAAAATAGATTAAGTAGAGATCAGAAAAATAAGAGGAGAATCAGGAGAGAATAGTGTGATGAAAACCTAGATACAAGAGAGTATCAAGGAGAAGGGGATCAAATTGTCAAGGCTACCAAAAGACTGAAAAAGTACGAGGATCTGGAAAAGGCTATTAGATTTGACAGTTTAAGGATCACTGGTAAGTTTGGAGAAAGCAACTTCAGTTGAATGATAATATCAGGAAGCCAAAGTATAGAGTTAAGTGCGTTAAGGATAAGGAAGTTAGGGCACCAATAATAGACTTCTCAAGAAATTTAGCAAAAAAAGGGAGGAGAGATACATGATATTAATTAGTAGGTATAGATAGACCAAGTGAGGGTTTTTAGTGAATGGTGGCAACATGAGCATGTTGGTAGACAGTAGATAAGCAGCCATTAGACAGAGAGATTGAAATCATAATGCAAGAGTGGGGATGATAGAGGATGAAATCTGCTAGAGAAGATGGGATGGAAAGGGGTCACTTTGTGTGAAAAGGGTTTAACTTTGACAAAGAGAAGAGCTGGCCACCTCTTCATGGAGGTGAGGTAATGGCAGAGATCGTGGTAGAAGGGATCTGAGAGATGTGAGAGGAGGAGGAGGGGAGAAGTAGAAACTCTTCTTGGGAGGAGTGGGGAAGAAATAAACATTTACATAGCACCTACTCTTCACCAGGCACTGTTCTAAGCACTTTACAAATATAATCTCGTTTGTTCATCATAACTACCCTGACAGGTAGGTGCAGTTATTACCCCATTTTATAGTTAAGGAAACTGAGGCCAAAAAAGGTTAAATGACTTTTCCAGGGTCACATGGCTAGTAAGTATCTGAGGCCAAAACTGAACTCAGGTCTTCTTGACTGCAGGCTCAGTGCTTTATCCACTGTGTCACCAAGTTGCCCTAGTGATTTCTTGGTGAATGGCCTCAATGTTTTTCCACGAAGCAAAGATCTCAGCTGAGAGAGTGAGGAAGTTGGGGCCCTGGGACATTTGAGGAGGAATAAAAAGGACTAGAAAGGCTGCTGTGGTGAATGGTTTAATGAACTAATAAGGAATAGACTAAAGGATTGTCTTGGACAATGGGGCCCATGCAAAATGATGTAATAATATAAATTTGTAGTGGGCCCATCAACATGGATTTGTGGATTTTCTCTAGATTTGTTCAGTAGCAAACAAATAGGAAGGTGGGAGTTATCCAAGGCTGAGGAGTGTCTCAGAGCAAGATTGGCATGGCAGTAGGATAGACGAGTGGGGACTAGAGAGAAGGACATTGTGGAATGGAACTGATGCCCCAAGGGTTCAGTGTGGGGAAGGGAGGAGAGTGTAGCCAAGGCCCAGGGAGGATGAAGAACAGGATTTAGGGTTGTGAGGCAGGATGGGGGAATGAAAAGAGATTGTGATAAGATAAGGGATCTTGAGAGTTCATTGACATGGAGGTAGAATACTTAGAATCATCACCTATGTGTTCAGTTCTATACTGTCACTTTGAGTTCCTTTCCCTTTCTGTGTGTAGCTGGAGTGGAATGGAGGAATATGTCATAGGAAATGAGTAAGTTAAGAAACTGTGAAGTGAAGGTGTTTGAAGGGGTGTCGGTGTGTGTTGATGTTCCTTATATGACTGTCGGAGTTGGGGAGAGGAGAAAAACCATAAACCAAGCACTGAATTCCTTGAGGGAAGAATGCCAGTGCCCTGGAGGTCTATAGATAATACTTACCAGAATCTTGATCAAGTGCTAAAAATAGACTAAGTCTCAAATTAGGAGAAGTTACTGAGAGATGGTGTGCCAAGCCTAGAGGCCTGTATTGGGCTACCCGAGTCTTTCTTACCTGTCCAGGTCTTCGGCTGGCCACGCCGGATGCACGTATGAGAGAAAGGACGTTCCAGAGTCAAACAGGGGTTGAGCTTTATTACAGGGTTTCGGTTACAAGTGCAGGGGGTCTTCTTTCTTAGGACGAAGAGGGGGAGATTTCCTAAGAAGGCTAAGCTTAAGGGAATGGAAGTAGAAGTACAAGCGGGGAGAGAGGGGGAGGGGAGAGAGGAAAGAAAAGAAGCGGAGCCCTACTTTTCTCTTTGGCTCCACACTTGCTAAGAGAGAGCTTTCTGGCTTCCTCAATCCTACTTAATCTTCAGCCACACAGTTTGCATCTCAATACCGTGCTGTTAGGTAACTAGTGTGCTCCAATCCGGGACGACCTCGAGGGCAGGGAGACTCCACCCATCAGGTATCTCCGGGGGAGAGGCGGAAATACCCGAGCTAGCCGAGCTAGCTCAGTCTGACCTTCTCGAACCCCCGCTGTTCATGGAGGGCCTCGTAAGACTCTAAGATTTAGAAGTCCCACTTTTACCTGCCCGAGACTGTCCACACGGAATTGAGCTTCCAGTCCCAACAATGGTGGTAGAGAAAGAGCCTGAAATGGGTTGGAATGGGGAGCAAGGAGTATTCCAATAACATCATTATTACCAGTAAGGCAAGGGTTATGAGTGAAAGTGTACCTAGAACTTGGAAAGGGTGTCAGAGAAGCTTTGTCATCAAGAGGGAGCCAGATTTCAGTGAGTCAAAGATTAAAATAGTGGAAAGGTGAAAAGGTTAGGATGAAAGCAAGTGTGTTACCTGTGGAGCAGGCATTCCAAAGTGCCTAGTAGAATGCATGCTTTAGAGTGGGATATTGCAGGGAGGAATCAGTGGGTTGAGGAGATGACAGTAAGAATATTCAGTGTAGGAGCCAGGACAGCATTTGAATAAGAATAGCTAGCAGGTTTGAAATCACTGTGACTGGGAAAGTATGACAGGGTGGGAGTTTATTAATCATTAAGAAATGAGTTCAGGTTTGTTATCAACATCCCTAATGGTTCATCTGCTCACATATGGCAGTCCATTTTCCATCTCTGTGTCATTGCACTGACTGTCTCCTATGCCTTAAATTCACATCCTCTCACCTCCAATCATCTTCAAGACTCCACTCTAGCACTGCCATCTACATGGAGCTCTTCTTGATTCCCCCCAACTGCTACCTCTCCCCAAGTCACCTTGTATCTATTATGTATATATTGTCACCCCAGTTAAAATGGAAACTCCTTGAAGACAAGAACTGTTTTCTCTTTGTCTTTTTGTCCTTATGATCTAGTACAGTAGCTGGTACATAAATTCTCATTGTTTGATTAGCAGACTGATTTAAGATCTGTTCCAGAAGTTATTTCCTATTGCAGATAATGTATATAAATGTAGTGTCTATTTTTAGTCAAAAATGAATGATAACATGATAACAATGTAAATGGTAACAATAATTCTTTTAAAAAAATTCATCCCTATATGTTTTCCCAAAGTCACTGAATACCTTAATATAGAAAAATATTTGATAAGTTTTAAGAATTCTCCTAAAAAGTTTACCAGAAGTACCCTTCACTCTTTTTTTGTCTTGGTCTACCTTTGCACATTCATACTTAGCATGTCCTTTTTATTTACAAGGATGACATCTTTTAGACAACAAAAGATAATATTGGGTCCATCAAATTGTAAAGGAAATAATTTAAAAGTAGAGACTAAAATTAGATGAAAAGTGATTGATGATCAGAGGATGCTAGAGTTTATGTGAATTTTTACTTGCCAACACATCAGGACAACTCAGACCCAGGGTAGATTACTGAAGATGAGCCAGGTAACACACCAACTGGTAATATATTATCTCTTGAGATGTAAGTCCTGTAGGGTTGTTGTTCTTGGTGGAGAAAAGAATGATGGGAGTAGGCAAATGATCAGATGCCCTTACTGAGTAGGCCCTGGTGTCCTAGTGTCTTAATCCAGCCATTTAAACATTTTGGATCTTATTTAGAAATCTTGGCAATGTTTTGGGGCACAGTGAAAACACCACAGTGTCATCTACAAACTGGAACATCTGGAGGATCTCACCGTCAATAAATAATCTAAGCCTAACTCAGCTTGGTTCACTGATTCATGTTCAGAATCAGAGCAAAATGAGACACATATCTTATATATTCTTATCTAAAACTTTAAAAAAAAATTTACCTAACAATTTCATGGAAAGGATACTCATTAAGGATATAATATTGGTTTAGGTAGATATGCCCTTCTCCACCCCCCATCTCTGTATGCAAATTTGTCTAGTCAGCAGGATATGTTGGGTCAGGTGGGTCAACTGGATTACCAACTCAGGTCACTTCTGAGTGGGACATCTGCCAAGTCTGCATAAAACTGACTTTGTCAACTAGAAAGTCAAATCAGTAACTAAAGCTTAGCCTCCTGGACCATTCAAGTGTTGAGCATAGCTTTCTAGCCTTTTAAGGAAAGTTAGCTCATACTTCTTGGCAAGACCTTAAGGAGAAACTAGCACAGCCTACACTTCAGGACTTCAATAGCTATTATTCCTACATATTATGGAATCCACTCTTGATTTGAACTATATATTGAATCTCCTCCATAACTGATACCTTTGGTGAGCATATACCTGTATCCATGTCTTATAACTTAATTTTAATATCAAACGTAATTATCTCTGTTGCATCTCAGTTAATTTTGATGTATTTATAAGAGACATCTTTTTGAAGGAGAATTTTTTTACAGTGATATTTTGCTCTACTGAATCACATGCCTTTGTGTCAACAACAGACACAGGTATCACATCTTTAAACCAATTTTGTGCTAAATAAGATGTGTTTCTTATGGAATATTGCTTGTAAAAATTTTACCTGTTCCCTTAATCAGATATATCCTTTGTGCATATAGCTTCTTTTCATAAAAATTATATATAGATGGGAAATTGGCATATGATTTAATAATTATATTCTTCTGGCTATCTTTTTTTTGAAATAATAGGTCTGAGATGTGTTTTCCATGCCTTTTAGTATTTTTAGATAGTTCAAAAATTGACCTTTCTATACTCTCACAATTATCGTACCTCCAACACAGATTTCTGTCTTTGTCCTCTTCAACACTAAATCATAACATTGGAGGCCAAATGTGAAGATTTTGCTATCCTTGATGGCTTTTTAAAGTTTGTTATGAAAATCTTTGCAGATCTTTTCTATCTTCCATTTGTTGTCATCCTTCCATTTTCATCCTTAAATACTCTTAAGAAAATTACTTAGGGGCGGAGCCAAGATGGCAGAGTAGAAAGATGCATGTACTCTAGCGCTTCCCCTACAACCCACAAAATACCCATAAAAATGACTCTCAACAAAGTATAGAGCAGCAGAAGCCACAGAACAACAGAGTGAAAGAGGTTTCCAGCCAAAGGTTACCTGGAAGACCAACAGGAAAGGTCTATCTCACTGGACGCTGAGCAGAGCGGAGCACAGCCCTGGCCACGTAGCACTGGGAAGAACAGGACCTGAACAGACCTCCAGGAAGAGCTCCTAGCAGGGAGGGTCCCAGATACTGCAACCCACAAGTGACAAAGAAAGCACCAAAAGTCAGTGGGGGAGGGCTTTTCCAGCTGAACGAGAGTGAAGGGGGTTTCTTCAGCAATAGCCCCAGGCAATGGCAGAGGCCTCTGCAGCAGACTGCAGGCAGCAACTGAGGCCAGGAAGCAACCTGAGTCCCTTGTTCAGGCAGCCCAGCTTAAACCTCTGGCAGTAGGGAGCAGCTGATCTAAACCCCAGCCCTGAATGACAGCCCCACCCTTGCTGAAAGCCCAGGGGAACCAAGCAGTTGAGTCTAATCTCTTAACAAAGGGTTTAGAAGTCAAGTAACTAACTGAGAAAATGCCCAAAAAGGGGAAAAAATTAAGACCATAGAAGGTTACTTTCTTGGTGAACAAATGTCTCCTCCCATCCTTTCAGATGAGAAAGAACAAGGCATACTGTCACAGGAAGTTAAGACCCCTGCCTCCAGGGCGTCCAAAGTGAACTTTAATTGTGCTCAGGCAATAAAAGAGCTTGAAAAGTGAGTTAGCGGCTTGCTAAAGGAGAACCAGAAAAATGCTGAGGAAAATAACATCTTTAAAAAGAGGCTAACTTAATTGGCAAAAGAGGTCTAAAAAGCCAATGAGGAGAAGGAGGCTTTAAAAAGCAGAATTAGCCAAATGGAGGAGAAGGTTCAAAAGCTCACTGAACAAAATAGTTCTCTGAAAAAGAGAATTGAGTTCAGAGAAATGAATGACTATGAGGTAAACTGAGCAGTTAGAAAACAAAACAAAAAGTATGAAAAAATAGAAGATAATATGAAACATCTCATTGGAAAAACAACTGATCTGGAAAATAGATCCAGGAGAGACAGTATAAAAATTATGGGAATACCTGAAAGCCATGATCAAAAAAAAGAGCCTAGACATTATCTTCCATGAAATTATCAAGGAAAACTGTCCTGATATTCTAGAACTGGAGGGCAAAATAAATATTGAAAGAATCCACGGATCACCTCCTGAAAGAGACCCGAAAAGAGAAACTCCTAGGAATATTGTGGCCAAATTTCAGAGTTCCAAGGTCAAGGAGAAAATACTGCAAGCAGCTAGAAAGAAACAATTTGAGTATTGTGGAAAGACAAGAAGGATAACACAGGATCTGGCAGCTTCAACATTAAGGGATTGAAGGGCTTGGAATAGGATATTCCAGAAGTCAAAGGAACTGGAATTAAAACCAAGAATCACCTACCCAGCAAAACTGACTATAATACTTCAAGGAAACAAATGGTCATTCAATGATATGGAGGACTTTCAAGCATTCATGTTGGGAAGACCAGATCTATATAGAAAATTTGACTTTTAAATACAAGAATCAAGAGAAGCTTGAAAAGCTAAACAGTAAAGAGAAATCATAAAAGACTTTCTAAAGCTGAACTGTTTACATTCCTGCATGGAAAGAAAATATTTATAACTCTTGAGACTTTTCTCAGTATTTGGGTAGGTGGAGGGATTGTACACACACACACACACACACACACACACACACACACACACACACATGTAGACAGAGAATACAGGCTGTGTTAAATCAGAAGAGATGATATCCACAAATATATATATATATATATATATATATATATATATATATATATATAAAATAAAAATTAACCAGTGAGGGAGGAAAATCCTGGGAGGAGAATGGGAGAAATGGAATGGGGCAGGCTGTAACTCATAAAAGAGATAAAGAAAAATTTTGTTCAATGGAGGAGAAAAAGGAGAAGAGAAGAGGGGAAAAGTGAAGCTATTCTCTCCACATATGGCTTAAGGAGGGAATAACATGCTCACTAAATTTGATATGAAAAGCTATCTTATACTAGAGAAAGTAGGGGAGGAGACATGGGGTGAGGTGAAGGGAATGATAGAAGGAAGAGCAAATGGGAGAAGGGAATAACTGGAAATAGGCACTTTTGGGAAAGGACAAGGTCAAACAAGGGAATAAAAAAATAAGGGGGGATAGAGTAGGATAGAGGGCAATACAGTTAGTATTACACAGCATGATTATTATGGAAGTCTTCTGCAAAACGATATATATTTGGTCTGTATTGAATTGCTTTCCTTCTCATTGGAGATGGGGAGGGAGGGAGGGAAAACAAGGTGGAATTCAAAGTATTAGAAACAAATGTTGAGAATTATTATTGCACATAACCGGGAAATAAGAAACACAGGTAATGGGCTATAGAAATTTATCTTGCCCTACAAGAAAAGAGAGAAGATTGGCGATAAGGGAAGGGTGGGGTGTGATAGAAGGAAGGGCTCATTGAGGGAAGAGATAATCAGAATGCAAGGAATTAGGGGATGGGGGGAGGGGACAGATGGGGAGAAAAATTGGAGATGTTACAAAGTGATGTAAAAGCAATTAGTATTAAAACAATTGGCCGAATTAATTACTGAGACTAAATCAGAGACATCTTTAGATTGGGGAAATGAATTTTAGTCTAAATCTCATAGAGGCAGGTAACTTCGAGTAAAATTTGGCATTGATGGAGAAGTTAAGGTTTTAATGATAAATTTGATTTTATGATTGTTTTTTAAGCAGGAACAAGTATAGAAAGGCAGGTAAGGCACTTAAGACTTGTCTCAAAAGATGTTCCTTAGCCAATGTGAAATTATATTCATATCTGACACCTGGTCGTTGGAACTTGCTATTTTAAGATGCTATGAGACTATTAAGTGACTGTTCTTTGGAGTCTAACTCCAGGTATGGATAGCAAGAAAAGCGGTCTGAGCTTCCAGTCCATGATGCTAGTAAGCCTGTGAGACGCTGGTAGGAACTGAAAAAGGTGATGTCATGGGAAGGGTAGGAGAGCGGCTATTCAGCCTGGGCTGAGGTAGGATTCTCCTGACTCAGTTTTCCCACTGACACCTGGCAGACCCTAAGCCTCACTGAATGCAAGCTGACAATCTACTCCTGCCTGAAATTGACATGAAGTTGGGGAGATATTTTTTCCCTGCAATGTCCCTATTCTTAGTGGCAATTTCCTATAGTCAAAAGGTTTGTAAGGTTAATACCAGATCAATTAAATTATAGATTGTTGGTAGGGGAACATCTGAGGTCAAGTCTGAAATTAAGCTATTAGACTTAGGACTTTAGATCAACAACAATAAGTTAGGATACTCTAATTCTTAGTATTAGTGTGGAGATAATTAGGTCAAGGGCTTATGAAGCTAGCATACATAGTTATTATTTGTGTCTCAGTTGGATACTGTTAAAAAAAAATTTGTTTGTGGTCTATATTGTAAATGCTTTAAAAGAAATATCACCTGACCAAAGGTTGGAATTGTTTTATGTGATATGAACTGTGAAAAATAATAAATAAATAAAATGACATAATATTAAAAAAAAGAGAGAAAATTACTTATTTGGGGCTCTTACTAAGTTTTTTTTGCATTAGTAAACTTTTACCTGTCACCGTTCTCCATTTTATGAGACGATATTGTTCATAACTTTTCCACCTTACTTTTCTGTAGGATTTTAGAAATAAGTATATCTCATAAACTGGTTTTGCCCAGAGATGGCTGTTGTAGCTCCACTTGGCAAGTAAGTCAGCTATTTGCTAACAAGCATTTTTGTTTGTCCATTAGGTCTTGGATTTATTGATTTACTTCAGTTAAATTCTCCATGAAATTGTAATAAATTAGTACATATCTCATTTTTGGCATTAATAGCTTATTTTATTAGATCAGGTCAAAGTTGTTTTAATATATATTTTTTTTCATTTTCATTCTTCTAGCTTTGTATTAATTTTGATCCTCCACCAAGTCAGCAGTCTGCACAGGCTGATTCAAGAATGACTCCTACCTCATCATTTCCTCTCTGTTGGAATATTATTTAATTTTTGTGATATTATTCAATGTTCACCATATTTAGTGCCACCTAATTCTTTTCTTAATGGAAATATTCATGATGTATAGATGGAAAGTGTTTGTGTAGACAATAAGTCACTGGCCTCTCATTTCTTATCTATATTTCCATCCTTTTCCCCCCATTCCTTTGGAACAGATGTTAATGCATAAACTACAGTTATTTTAATGATTCTTTTGCAAATCATGAGCATTCCAATACCAGCTGACCAAATGTCTCAGGAAATGATAAAACAATGTTTCTTATTGCTTTCTGAACAGATGATATAAGCTATTGAGCCAGCTCCTTCACCTACTGCAAGGAGAAATTGTGAGTGATCTTTCTGTTTACTCACACCTTCCTTCTTTCCTCTAGTTTCATTTATAATGCACATAGCAAGATTAATATGGTATATTTCTTCAGTGCTATGTTCATTTGTTGTGTGGACAGTGGATAAAAATCTCACATCTAAAGTAACAGTACCTGAATTAGTGTGTTAGGTGGTTGAAAACTGTGATTCTTACTACCTTTTGCTATTTGTTGAACCTAATTTTACCTTTGTCTGTTATTTAGACCTGCCCCATAAATAATGGGGACATCTGACTAATCTATGAGGTAAATCAAAAAAAAGGAATGAAGGGTATATTGGTTTTAATGTGGAAGAAAAAACAGGGATAAAGCATTTCCTACTTTTATTAAAGTTTTCTCATAATTTACCATACCCTTGTGCTAATTTTAACACTCTACTAAATTTGGAGGGAAGAAAAACAGGCATTTATGTCTTTTCCTTTCACATGTGGTAGTAATCTAGGTGAATCAAGAGTTTCATTTAACTTTAACTTTTCATATAATTTTGCAGTGAAGTTCAGTCTTTTTCATTTTATCAGAAAACTGCTACAAAAATGTGGTGCCATAAGTTCAGAATTATTTTACTCTTAAATCAAATGGAATATATTTCTTTACAAGCCCTTGCCCAAACTCAGACATTTGGATAATTTTCAAATATAGTAAAGGAAGGACTAACTATTCTTCAGCTATTTTTAATAGTTGACAGATAGTAGAAGCACAGTAAATAATAAATTTAAGTTTAATAGGAAACCTATATGGTATTTGAAGATTTTATCCTATTCAGAAATATCCAACTTAACATGTTTCTTTTATAAAAGCCCATTTGTTGATTTCTTTATGAGTATATAAACTTTTCTAAGAAGATAAGTAACATCTGATGTTGTTGGCATTTTAACAAATGTTACAGTCTCTGCTATTCATAAACAAAATGATCATGTGTTCATTAATCCATACATTAACTTTATGAAGTATGTGTTTAGAATTTATTGACCATTTTACTAGTGAGAAAACTATGCCACAAAATTTTTTTTAAATAATATTCATTCTTCTCTAAACTATACGTGCTATATACTGGAATCTCTCTTTTTAAAATAACTGTGTGGTGTTGTGTCCCTGAAAACATTATTCAAAAGTGTATTTCCATAGTCCTCTTATATTAAGATATGTCAGGAGAGGTGTTTGGGCTTTCTGGAGGGAAGGAATTGTAAAGATACCAGAAGCACACAAAGCCAAGGTTAGCCACTTCTGTATTCACTTCCTGCTGCTAATTTTAGTGCCTCTTTCTTAAATCTCTTTATATGAGTCCTCTAATTTTCTCCTTGTTTACCTTTATAAAGGCTTCCCTAACTTCATATCACTGTCTATAGCAATTTTCTATGCTTTGGTTGTAAGCTCCTTATATTGATCTGTTAATTAAGACTATTACCCATTTAGGTTATTATTTTAGTATATTGTAATTAAATGACTAAAGATAAAGTTGAGTGTGAAATTTCAGTTTTGTTTGTGAAATTAATGTCATTTAAACACTCATCTTTTTTATTTAGAACATTTTTATTATAAAAATCAGAAAATAAATTTTTTGGTGATAGAACATAATTTTAATTAATTGTTTCCCTGTTCAGAATCATCTATTAGAGATGATATGAAATACTTAAAAACTATTTGTTTGAAGAATTTAAACAGAAAATAGATCCTGGATTCTAAAGTGCAATTTATTTAAAGTGCTTCTCTATTTGTTTAGTGGCTACTCACAGCTGCCAGATTCCAGAGGATTAAGAAAATCATTCCTGGCTATTCACTGTTAATTTTAAATGGACCTCTTTTACTGCAAATAATAATGTTAAATTACAATTGTACTCTTAGTTTAGTGAGGAAAAAAATAGTGAAAGATTGCCTAACTTAAAATGAGGTGATATTGTATCTATTGTGGTTTGTCTATAAAATCTATACTTTGCTAAATTTGAAGTTACGATTGATTTAATAGTACATGAAAGAGGAAGTAAAGGGGTCTATATCTAGCCAGTACTTCCTCTTGAATATTCCAGCACCTTATATCCTGTTCTTAAGTAAAAGGAACATCTTCAATTAAATTGAATTCCTGAATCTTTTTCATAATGGATGTTTCCTAACTTTGTGCTCAAATACAAAATTTAAAGCATACATTCACTAGGCCCATACTATTTTTCTTAAAATGAAAAGATAGATCAGCTTCTCCTATCCGTTTTGTTTCACCCATTGAGAAGCAAATGCTTCTCTAAATGAGTGATAAGGTAAAACAATCCAAACTAAGAAAGGAAAAAAGGAGTCCCCATGCTGTAATGGCAAGCAAAGTAGGATCCTTTGTTGTTTTTGTTTTAGTGTAATCAAGTGCCTCTGATTGAATCTTGCCTTTATCTACCAAGAGTCTTTACTAGGTGTGAAGTACAGAAACAAGAGTTTCTTTAACTGGAAACAGCATTATATATTTTTATTGTTAATTATTTTAATGTGATTAAAGAAGATCTTCCCCACCCATTAATGGGCCTACCCATAAAGGGGAGTTTGATTAGGGAAAATTTGTAGGAAGGCCTACACCTTTTGTTAAGTTTCTAATGAGGTACTTGGTTCTATTGGGTTGTGATGCCCTGTGGCTCTAAAAAATGTATAAATACTCTGAGGGTGAGGTTTTACTTTGAGGCTTACTGACTAGAAGTGTTTTGTTTGGCCAAATGAGACTCTGGGAAGCTGCTAAGGAGCTGCCTTCCCACTCCCCTCTGTGGTAACTGGTTAGACAGTTGGACCTGTCTGTTGATCTGTGATATATTTATTGCTTGTGGTCAGACAATTGGAAGCCTGTCTGTTGGTCTTTATTCCTATTCTTGTATTTTTCTCTATTGGTGAATGATGTATGTGCTTGATTAAAGGAGATTCTTAACTCCTCAAAAGTTACCTTTCCTTTTAGAAAAGCAGATCAATGAACCTGTAAGATAGCAGGCCCCCTTGTGTATGTCAGGGTGCTTACTATGACACATGTAAAACTTGCATATATAAATGAGATTTTCTTGGAAGTATCAATATTTTAGACTAAATCATAGTACATAAAAAATAACTAGATTGAGATTAAACACAATGTTTATTAATTATCATTCCAACCAAAAAATTGTAATTCTGCAAACATAAGTCCTGTCAAGTACAAATCTCTTGGGACATATAGGTGAGTAGCTATTTGAAAATGATATGGAAAGTGAGTATTTTTGCCCAGTTGCTTCTTGATAAAACATCATTTTACCCTCCCCCCCTCAAAACAAAACAAAAGCTTGTTGGAAGCCATGAGGATAATAGAAAAATGTATTAGACAAATATGATGGGAACTTACCATATACCAACTAAAATCTTTTTCAGCTTTATCTTTAACTTGGTACTCGAAGTCCAGTTCAGTCTCACTGTATTCACTATTGTTCCATGAAGGCAATGAAACTATCTCAGAAAGGCCACACATTAGGTGTTCATTGTTTGTTGCCTTGCAATTGAGCCTGATATAAACTTAGGTTTCCACCTTCTCTCATATAACTCCATGTGCTTTCATGTATTCTATGCCCTTAGTCAGAGTGAACTAACCACACCTCTTTTGAGATATACTGTTTTCCTATGCTTATGTTTTCCCCTAATCAACTCAGATTTTTAAAATCCTGTCCATCTAACAAGATCATACCAAATGCTACTTTCCTTGATATCTGTCCCCCAGAATTATGTTCTCCTAAACTGTCACATCACTGTATCTTTTTTACTCCCTATCTCATTCTCCTTTACTCTGCTGCCTTGGAAAGTCTGGAGAAGGCAGGGTCAGTGTCCCTGTTACCTGTGTCTTCCCCATAACATTTGATATAGTGTTTTGAACATAATATGCACTTCATAAATATTTTTCACATAGAAATAAAATGACCAAAGCATAAAAAATATATGATAGATTAATTGAATGAAGCAGAAGAATACAGAGAAAAGGGATAGCAATTTGAATAAATACTTATTCAGAATTAATATCACATTTTGGGGCAGTATATAAAAATGAATGAGAAATGGATTATTAAGAGTATTATACTGTAAACAGGCTGCTCTTGGTCAAATTAAACCCATTTGCAGGATAGTTTGACTTTAATTTGGAAAAAAATAGATTACAATAATATTTTCATTTCTAGCATATACCTAGCTCATGTCCACACTAGTTTCAAATTCTTTATTGCCATTTTTTGGTTTCTTTAGATTTTGATATTCTTATTTTCCAAATTATCTGTATCTTTTTCTTTTTCCCTGTTTCTTATAAATGATTTTTCTTCCTCTTAAACTAGATTGGTTTTATTAAGTATCAAGAAAATGAACTTTATTACAGGCAAGGAATTCTAGGTCTTATTAGCAAAAAACAGAAGAAGTACTTTTGTTAATAGACTTTTTAATTGGGTTGGAAAAGTGCCAAAAAGAATAGCCTTTAAAAAATGAAAGTTGTGACTAAAATTAAAATATGATTCCTTCTTATAAGATATATCTTCTGCTTTTGTGTTTATTAAAATTTTCACACAGGTACAGAATTTCTCTTTTGATACCAGTGCTGATCACCCACCTCATAGATTCAAATACCCAGATAGAAAGTCCTAAGCAAAAAAAGCCCTAAGTAAATGTTAATCTTTTTATTTTATTGATTCCTAGAATTTGGAGACTGGCTCAGGAAGGTTAATTTGAATCGGAAATTCAGGTCATAGACAAGCATTGCTTTTATGAGCTAAAGGCTTCCTGTATAGAAGGATGAGTGCCTGGGCTCTAGGAAAGTATCTTAAAGTCTAGTCAGGATCCCAAGAGCAGACCCTT
The DNA here is from genome assembly GCF_028372415.1 of Notamacropus eugenii. Lineage (NCBI taxonomy): Eukaryota > Metazoa > Chordata > Mammalia > Diprotodontia > Macropodidae > Notamacropus > Notamacropus eugenii. The sequence continues at coordinate 101,940,759 of NC_092876.1, forward strand.
TCTCTATGACAACTGGTCCAATACACTGACAAAATGAGCCATGGGGTGAGCCAGACTCTTCTGGTCCTTTTCTCCTTTTTCTCTCCAACCAATAATAGTATTCAAAGATGCTAAAATATAACTCTGGGTACAGAGGAACAACATCTTTCTTCCCCACCTACCAGTGTCTCATAAACAATGAGAAGCAAGGACAAGTGGTGAAAACTCATCCATACTTGTTGGAAATAGGGTATTTTTTATACAGAAAGGAAAATCTGGGAAGCCATATTTGTTGCTTTTTCTACACACACACACACACACACACACACACACATACATACTCGTACATGCTTACACAAACACCTAGTACAGGTCCACTTTAAGGTGTAAGTTTGAAAACTCTGTTATTTACCATCTCTAACTCTCCTAAGATCTCATTCAGTTATTCATCGCATTGATTTTTGTGTCAACAGAGTATTAGAAACGAAATAGGGCACATTGATTAGAAAAAGGATGAACAAATTGTGCTATTTTAATGCTAAGGAATGTTCAAATGTGGAACAATTTATGTGAAGTGATTTGGAGAGAAGTAAGCAGAATGAGGGAAATAGTATGTTTGTTCTATGTATACAATTGTACAAACAGGAACAGTAGAATGAAACTGAACTTGGTATGATTATAATGGTCAGCTTTTGCCCTGGAGAAGGGATGGAGAAATGTAATCCCCTTCTTTGGTTGGCTATGGGTGTGGAATGTTGCATATGATATTAAGCTGGTTGATATATCAGTTTTGCTAACTATTTTTTCCCTTTGTTACGATGATAGAATCACTGAAAGGAAGCATGAGGGGAGAGGTATGTCTAGAAATGACTAAGGTAAACTCAAAAGGCATCAGTAGAACTTCTAAAAAATTCACTAGGTAACCTTACTCCCTATGATAATGCCTCTGAGTAGGACTCTATATGTACATGGAAGTAATATTGGGGGAGCAGGAATACTTGTTTATTAATTATAGTTATTATTGTTCTTAGTCATATATCCTTTCTTTTCTATATATCTTCCCTCCCCACCTCTGAAAACAAAGACCAATTTGGTTGATGACTTTCCTATATGTTCGCACTGATTTCTTTAGTCATCTCCATTCCTTTCCTTCTTGTTGGAATTGAATTTTAAGGTTTACAAAGCACTTTCTTCAAAATAACCTTGTGAGGTAGGTTTTCAAAGTATCAGTATCCCTGTTTTGCAGGTGTTGAAACCAAGTATCTGAGTGGGAAAGTGAATTGTATAGGGTCTCTACCCTAGTGTATTTGAGCCAGGATATGAACCTGGTGTAGACTGGATTTTGAGTGTAAGCCTCTTTCCACTATGTTGTTCACTTGTGTCTGATTCTTTGTGACCTAGCACATAGACCTAATATGTTGGATACTTTTTGACCTGAGGGACTTATCTTTCAGCATTTTAATACTGTCTGTGGGGTTTTCTTAGCAAAGATACTGTAGAGGTTTTCCATTTTCTTCCCTAGTGGATCATCTTTTGTCAGAACTCCTCCCTGTAACTTGTCTGTCTTTGGTAACCCTGCATTGCATTGAGCTATGTGAGCCCCTGTGCCATGACAAGGCAGTGATCCAGGAAGGGAATTCCACTATGCCAGGCATCAGAGAGCCAGTTCAAATACCACCTCTACTGTCCATGTATATTCTCTAATTCATTAATTCAGTTAATACTTACTAATGCCTTATGTTGTACAGAGCACTATAATATTATAGTTATAATAATAGCTAGCATTTATGTGGTGCTTTAAGGTTTTCAAAGTGTTTTACAAATATCTTATTTGGTCATCCCACAGCTGTTGGGAGACAGGTGCTATTGTTACCCCCATTTTACAAAGGAGGAAACAGGTAGACAGATGTTAAGTGAGTTGCCCAGGACCATAGAGTTAGTTAGATATCTGAGGTTGGGTTTGAATTTAGGTCTTCTTGACTGTGGATCCAGAGCTCCATCCACTGAACCACCTAGTGGCAAAGTAAGAATTTAGAAAAGACTGTGTGTCCTAATATTAAACTATATAACAGACTGAGAAGACACAGATACTGATACCTAACATAAAATGGTACATGATAAATGCATGTAACTGCAGAAGCCATCTTTAGGATGACAGTTTATTGGATGAGCTGCATTCAAGTAGCAGTTATCTTCCAGATAATTTACACAGTGCTTTTACTTTGGTAAGATTTTTGTGAACATATTTTCCTTTTAAGTCAAAGAATAAAATTAAATTCCATTATACTTTTCTTCTACCATTCTACACAATTTCTGTGATTATTCTCTTTTGGTTAATAACAGAAAATTTGGCCATAAATGGAGATATTCCCTGAGCTTTCTGTTTCTAAGTACCAGTATTTTACATTTTTTAACTTAAAAGATATGAAAATTACAGACTGAATTTTTGGTCTTAATTGCTGAAATTATGTAGTTACAACAAATTATAACTAACTGCCTACCCATCTAGCCTTCTCAGCACTACTCTAGATGCTAAGCTTTAGCTTTCATTTATTAAAAATATTGGAGAACCAGGACTAGCTCTGTGTTTGTGTGTGTATGTGTGTATTTTAGTATATACTTTGTTATATAAAACCTATATTGTAAATCTTCTTGCCATCTCATGTCAGAGACCAACATTAATTGTGAGTAAATTTCTTTGCAGGGTCATCTGTATATCACTTTTTTAATACCCAAATGATAGCATTAACTTGGATTCTTTTGGCAGTTCTTGATATGCCTAATTTTAAAAAATATGTATGTCCATGCTACCAGGAACAAGGTAGTTAGCTAGTCTGTGGACTCATCTAAGATCTCAATATTAACTAATTCTAAGGTCTAGATTCTATTACATTGATGACATTCCACAATTAACAGTCATGTTTTAATATATTCTTATTTCTTCCCCAAAGGGTATTAGGGCATCCTAACAAATGCCTTTTTAATTCAATGGATGTGGCTTGCATTTACATCTAATTGTGCATTCCTGACCCATATTTTGTGTTCTAGGATCAGCTTCATAGACCCTGTAATCTATGAATGTGTGTATTGGGATAAAGTTGAGATGGGAGTGGATCTCATCTTGATGGGCTTTTGCATTTGGCTCTCCCACTTGCTAGATGACCTGCTGTGTGTTTCCTTGTGCTTTGTGCTCAAAGCAAAAAGAGCACACCATTTCATTTCCCACTAAAACAAAAATGAAATGTTAACCTGCAGTTCATAAAATTGTTTTTCCTCATCATATCTTTATTTTCTGGAACTCAGTATGTTTTATTTTATTGTTTAACAAATAAAACAATTTATTCAACAAAAATTATCATTGCTTTTAATTTAATTCAAAATAATTTTATTGTGTCAATCTAATAGTATTCAAAGATGTAAATGAATCTGTGATGCCATCAGTCTGGGAGTTCCTTCCAGTGATTCAGATTGCAACTCATCCATTTTTGCCCATCCTGAATGACTTTCATTTCTGTCTTTCTTCCTCCCAAGAATTCACCAGAGGACTCCACCTAAAAATGGTGGAGGCCTTCCTGATTTCCCCTGACATCACACAGCTACCAGCAGAAGACTAATGTCTCCCATTGGTCATCCCTCACTCTTGCCATTTCATCAGTTCATCTTCTCTTTCTGGAATAGGATATTATTTAATGTTCTTTAATGACTTTCTTTACTCCATTCTCCTTCAGAGTTCCATGTTGATTATATAGCCCTGTGAATAGACTGAGCACAAGTCTCACCAGTCATGGAAAGACGTATCACTAGTAGGCTGGTTAATAGTGAAACTTTTTTTGGCCATGGTAACCTATAGAAGAAAGATATCTAAAAGCTGACATTTTAATTGTTGGAAATTTCAGAACAAAATATATAGCTTTGATAAAATTTGGGGTAAACAATAGAATTGATATGTAAGATATAAAACCTTTGTGCATTTTATCAAAAACATCTTTTTTGTTTATTGAAGTTTACTGAGTAAATATAAATAATGATGAGTGATTTATGTTTCAGGTTGAACTCCCACCACCTGATCTTGGACCAAGCTCTGCTCTAAGCCAGACACTTGCATTACTGCGAGAAGTTTTGGCATCTCATGACTCTTCAGTTGTGCCTTTAGATGCTCGGCAAGCAGATTTTGTGCAGGTGTGTTGCCAATTATTTTTTTAATTAATTTTGTACTTCTATCGCATAGTCTGTTTAAGATTTAATGACATGGTATATAGCAAAATCTTTTTAACTACCTCTTTCTTTCACTTGTTTTTTTTTAAAATAAGTCAACTTATTGTCATTAAAAAGGTCAGTTTGTTCAATGACCATACAGCTATTTAAATTCTAAAAATATTAAGTTTTATTAATCATATCTTTGGAAGTTTTCTTTTTACTTTTATATAATCTTCCTTCCTTCTCTGCTTATTGATACTGAAGTACTGTCTCTGTATTCTCAGAGCCTAGGAGAATAGAAACTTGCTTGTGAACTAAATAATGTACAAATTATATTTCCCTTTCAATTTTTAGGTTTTATCATGTGTTTTGGATCCTTTACTCCAGATGTGTACTGTGTCTGCAAGTAATTTAGGCACAGCTGACATGGCTACTTTCATGGTCAACTCATTGTATATGATGAAGACAACACTAGCACTCTTTGAATTTACTGACAAACGCCTAGAAATGCTACAATTTCAGGTAAAGTTAATGTTAACTTTACTTTTTACTGTAACAGTTTTTTTTCTCAATTAAGGGTTTTTAAATACTTTCAAGTTAATAAACCTTTTATCTGACACAAATATAGAGATGAGTGGATTAGAAAATATTTTCCACATTTGATCAGGATCTTACTTATGGAAGATGAAACAGAACTTCTCTGATTACATAGAGGTAATCAGTATGTAGATTTCAGTCTCAAACTGTAAATAATGTGAAATACTACTCAAAATCTGGAGCTAGTACAGGAGGTGTTAGAGAGAGCAGATATATTTTTATCTAAGTGTAAACTAGTGTTAGGCAAAACATTAGAAATCATTATACCATTCACACTAGTTCTACAAACCAAATGGTTATCACTTAAGCTTCTCTGTGATGCTTAAAGTAAATGAAATTATAAAATGTACTCATAAAAACACTAATTCTAAATATTGATTTTTGATGGTAGTTAATACATTTTTAAGGAGTTGAGAATGCCATAAGCTTGTCATACATATTTAAATGATTTAAGGGATAAGAATTAATTAGAATTTGTTTTGGTTTTTTTTCTCGATTACAGTGTTTATCCTTTTAGATTTGGTAGTCCTTTACATTTTTCACATGTCAATTTTTTAAAATTTCATTTAAAAAAATTTTTTTAACTATTCAGGTACTTCTATATATATATATATATGTACTAATATGAGTAGAAATCTTCAAGTAAGACAGGTATATCCAAACATGAATGCCAGATTTTAAAATATAGACTTAGTAAGGGATACCTTTACTTTCAATTTTCTTGAACATCTTACTTTGATGTACTCTGACGTTAGACTCATGTTGTTTATGGTTTGAGCATAAGCTTGTAGCAACTTAAAATTGAGAGGGACCTTAAAGATCAGCCAGTCCACTTTCCTGTCTAATGCCCAGAATCATGTGAGAAGAAGTAGCTTCTACCTAGGCATATTTTTGAGATACCTCTTTCCTTTGTTGAAATTTCCTATTAGGAAGTATATATTGAGCCAAAGTTTGTTCTTGTCATTTCGACCCACTGATCCTAATTCTGAAGAAGCTGAACTCTTCTTCCACATGACATCTCTTCACATGTTTAAGTATTATGCTCTGTCCTAAGGTTTCTGTTGTCAAGAGTTAAATAATTTTGTTCTTTCAACCAATCTTCATATTTTATTTTCCTTTATTTGCTTTATCATAACTAGTAAGAAGGAGCCTAACTCTAGTACCCACAGGCTGTTGTCTGCTTTTAAAGGAGAAGGGGAAATAGCCCATTCCTTAGGTCTAGACATAGCCATTACCCAATACAGTCTCTGGTCCTTTATCATTTTATTAGTTTATTTTTATTTTTATTTTCCTTTCTTCAACAGAAACTCAACCAAAAATTATTAAGTACTATTGTGTTCAAGGAAAGCTTTGTGAGAACAAAGATGGAATAAGACTTACAACTGTCCTCAAAACAACAGTTTAATGGGGGAATTAAACTCATATACAAATAACTTACATACAGTACAAAATGGGAAAGTTATCACAATGATATGAAATATTTCACAAAGGAACACTCTTTCAGCTTACAGCTTCAAGCACAATTTAACTAGGAAGGTAGACAAAAGCTTTTTTGTAAATGGTAGCATCTAAGTTGTACCTTGAGAGAAAGGAGGAATTTCAGTAATCAGAGACACCAGAAAGTCCATTCTGGTCTTGTAACATGGCATTGTGAGAGACATTAAAAGGAAAGAATGAGAATGAGGATAGTGAGTCATCTTGTTTGGCTGAAATATGTATAATATGTGACAGGAAGTAGTGTGAGATAAGTCTGGAAAGGTAGGTTAGAACTATATATTGAAAGAGTTTGAATGCTAAAATAAAGAATTTATTATCCAGGAGGCAGTCAAAAGCCACAAGTATTTGTAGGAAGGGCATGATGTTGTTAGAACCATGCCTTAAGAAGCTTTCTCAGAGTAAAGGATCAGTTGAAGATGGAAGAAATTGTAGACATGAAGATCAATTAGGAGATTGTTACAGTATTCTGGGTCACCAGTGATGAGAACTTAAACCAAGGTAGTTCTACAGGAAATAGGAGGGAGAAGACTTTTGGGAGAAATCTAGGGTTAGAAGCAATTGATAGTTGTTTGTCTATAAAATTTGGGGGGTGGGGGGTAGGGAAGGAGTCAGATAATGCTAAAGATAATACCTGGGTGATTAGGATAGCAATCCTATCAATAGGAGTAGAGAAGTTATGAGGAAGGACAGATTTTATGGAGAAATATTGCTTCATATGGGGAACATGGGAGCTGTCCACAAGTAGCATCAGCAATCTTTTGTTGAGTTTGAGAAGTTATAGAACATCCATTTGGAGAAATCTAACAAGCTGATCATCTCTGCAGAGTGCCCAACCAAGACCTTCCTCTGGCACATAAATTTCTACCACCCTTCAGTATAAGAATATTTCTACCTGTGCTGCAAGAAAACTGACTTTTCTATTGCCTATTTTCACCCTGTAACATCAGTGACAACTAACTGGGATTGAAAGACAGTTAAGAGAATTACCAGCAAATCCCTTCATCCCTTCCTCTTTTAAAATAGTGTCCTCTTTGTTCTATTTCAGATCGAAGCACATTTGGATACGCTTATAAATGAGCAAGCATCTTATGTACTAACCAGAGCAGGTCTGAGTTATATCTACAATACTGTACAGCAGTATAAACCAGAGCAGGTAAGAACATAGTTGTTTAACAACCATATATTTTGTTGCAAGTCACTGAGTCCCATAATTGTAGAGATTTTTGTTTTATTTTTCTTTCATTTTAGAGATGTAGAAAGTAAGACTTAGATACATTAAATTCAGTTTACTCTGGACCCTATAGTGTCCCTATGAAATGAGTCTGGTAATAGGATAATCAGCTGGAATTTCTCTTATCACTCTCCAGAAACTTCTTTTTTGAAAATCTGGAAGCAAAGAAGAATAATTAAAAATAGTGTGGTAGAGTAGATGAAGAACTGGATTAGAGTTAGAAGATCTGGGAGGGAAGCATTGTCAGACTTACCCTTTAGAAAGCTGATCATTTTGACAACTGAGTAGAGGACTGACCAGAAAATAGTCCAGCCATGATGTGATGAGGCCCTCCAGCAGGGTTTGATTATGTGAATGGAGAAAAGGGGCATATAAGAGAGATATTAAGAAGAAAGAAAATACAAAACTAGATTGGATAAGTGGAGTAGGTAAGAGAGTGGAAGAGTATGACACCAAGGGTTGTGAGATGGTTGACTGGAAGGATAGTTATTCCCTCAGCAGTAAAAGGGAAGTTGGGAAAAAAGGAATAATTTAGGAAAAGACTGTGAAGTCTGTTTTGGACATGCTGACTTTGAATTCACCTACAAAGCAACCAATTTGAGACAAACAGGAGTCAGTAAGATTAGAGCTCAGGAGAGAGCTGTATAAATATCTAAATCTTGAAATTATCTACATAGAGATGAAAACTGAATCCTTTGGAACTGATGAGATCAACAAAACACACAGTATAGAAAGGGAAAGAAAGAGGCACCTAGCACTATATCAGAATGAATGTTATTCTGTGCCTGAAGAGACCTGGATTTAAATTCTGCCTCTGCCAATTACCAGCTCTGTGATCATGGGCCATTTAATCTATATGAACTTCAGTTTCCTCATCTCTAAAGTGACCAAATTCACAGGGTTCTTATGAGGCGATTGTAAAATCATCTATATAAAGTGCTTTTCAAACCATGAGTCACTATCCAGATGTCCGTAGCAGTAGCAGTAGTAGTTGTTGCTGTTGCCAGTACATCCTGCATGTGGAGCACTCTCGGTTCCCAACTTCTGAGAACTTGGAAACAAAAACCACATATCACCTCTGCATCCCTGAGACTCTGAGTCTTTGATGGATTTGATTCTTTTTTAGTGTAGGATCTCATCTGATTAAATTAACCAGTGACATAAACTCTAAGAAAATAAACGAGTCAATCAATTCTTGAGAATTATATAGAATACCTACTATGTGTTTAGATTTGTGGCACAATAGTAAGTTGGACTCCTTTCCTAACATCTTCCTTACCAAAGGTTTGCATCCTTTTATTGGAATTGTTTCCTATAGAAACATTTCTATAATACAAATGAATTTTTAAAAATAGAAATTAATATGTGGAATTTTGTTTTTTGCAGAAAAGTTTTTAAGAATACATTAAGTTCATAAATCAAGCAAAATTTATTGAAATTTATTGTATTTAACCCTTTAAAATGCGTAATTATCACAAGGGTTGGGAGATTTGAAGGTGCATTATGAAACACTTTTTTTATCTTAGCTTTTTTTTTTCTTACAGCAGTTTTTTTGTGTGTGTACTCTCTTTCTGGTGATAAATATTTTCTTCAATTTTTCATAGAGAATGTAAAATTTTCTAATCTTTTCTAAAAAAATGGCATACAACAGTTGAGTACAAACAGATTAATTATGTGAAGATCTAGCTTTTCATTTCAGATATAGAAAGCTGTTCTTTGACATAAACTTTGTGTTAGTCTCATATAGGATGACTCGGTGAAAGATCACAATGTTTAGAGACAGGCCCTGGATTCAGATTCCCAGTTCTACTACCTGTTCCCTGTCTATTATTGGGCAGGTCACTTCACTTGTCATTCATAAAATTAGGGCTGGAATCAATGAACTCTAAAGTCCTTTTCAGCTTTAATTCTGTGACTCCCATTCACTGAACTGTTATATCACTTATAATCTATAGGATACAATTTAGCACTTAATTACATAATACAGTACACTGTTCACTTTATTTAGACTTGTTATTTTCTTCCCAACAAGAATTACAAGATCTTTGTTGATAGGGGCCGTGTCTTACTAATTTTCCTATCAACTCTTGTGCTGAAAACATAGTACTCAGTAATTATTTTTTGTGTGATGATTGATTGATTGACTAATTAAAAATGATTGTTATTTTACTAATGGTAGTAGTTCAGGGTTTCTTTAAATAGGAGCCCCCCTAATGTATTTTAGTGTTTATTTACAAATCATTAACTTCTTGATAGAAAGTTTGGAGACATAAAAATTTAATAAATCTAATTTAATAAAGTACAGTGATTGAAAATCAGAAATAAAAATAAAACTCCAAACTAATGTAAATAAATAAATGATCATGATTTACAAAGTGTATTTTAATTGCAACTTTTAAGAAACATATCTATTGAATTAAATGAGGTACATTTGTAACAGTTTTGAGTTACAGTTTAAGTAAACATACCTAAATGCTTTGTTTCTGAATAGTTTCTTCAAATTTTTTGTTTCCTTGAATTATTCATTTAAATTCATTTTTCATTATTTTAAATGAGTGGCATTTTATGACAGATAGCATTTATATAATTAAATATAACTCATGGGAGGTAGATTATTTGTCCCGTAACAGATAGTTTAGTTGATTAAATGTAGTTATTCTAAGATATTAATTAAAGAGATGAAGAAGTTCTGTATTATAAATTATGCTTACTAACATATGACTTGCCTTACTAATGACCAAAAATACAAAATGAATGCAGGAATTTGAAAGATCAAATTATGCATGTATAAATGAGATCATGTGTTTCTGGCACCTAAGAAGTCTGCTTAAAATATGCTATTTCTTCTTTTTCATTTTACATTTTTATTATATTTAATGTTGAATTCAGGTAAATTCACACTAATACTCTATTCCAGGGGTTCTAATTCATATTTTATTTCAGGGATTCTTAACCTTTTTCATGCGAATGAACCCCTTTGTCAGCCTAGTGATGCCTATGGATCTCTTTTGAAAAGAATTTTTAAATGCACGAAATAAAATTCAAAAGAATAAAAAAAACAATTATTTTGAAATACAGTCTGTAGAAAAAAATTCAAAAGAATAAAAAATACAATTATTTTGAAATACAGTCTGTAGAAAGTGAGACTACAGTCACATGTGATCCATTGACAAGTCTGATAACATAATAATTTTAAAGTAGTGATGAATATAAATGATACTTTGCAACATCTACAACTGTAAAGTGATATGAAAATGCCTGTGATTTCTATTGATGACAAAGTTACCAGTAATGTGGCTCATTCATAAGTGACAGAAATAACTAAATTTCAGTTAGAATTTAGTGAAATCAGGAGTGTAATTTTTTTTTCTCATCCAAGTTTATATACCTTCTGAAATCCCTCTGTATATCCCAGGTTAAGAATCCCTGCTCCATACAAAAGGTGCTTAAATTTCTTAAGTTCAAACTTTAAATATGTGGCATTGTAGATGACCTGCTTCTTGAATAAAGCCCAACATGCTGGCCCCAGACTCCAGCCCTGGTCTGAAAGTATGAGGTACATGTGTCAAGGAGCTGAGGAAGCAAATACATTTCAGATTTGGGGAGCTACTTGTACATATACATGGAAAGAAAGAGAAGGATTACTGAGTATATACTGGCCCAGTTTGATGAAATATAGTGCAGGAAGGGAAGTAATATGAAATCAGACTGGCAAGGTAGGTAGGAGTCAGGCTGTAGAGGACTTTTAAGGTTAGACTGAGTAAATTGTAGTTTATTTTAGGGGCAATTAGAGCCATTGAAGATCTTTGAGTAAGGGGAGGTGATATGGAAAAATCTATTATTTGTAATGCTTCTAATCATTTAACCCTGGGCAAAGTAATCTTTCTGAATATTTGAAAGTGAAGACCAATCTGAAAATGGCAGAGTTCCATGTGATATATGTGTGTGTGTGTGCGTGTGTGTGTATATATATATATTTTTTTTTTAAATAAGACCTATGATTTCATTAGCACGAGGAGCTCCTGGTAAGAAACTTCCCATAGCAGTGCCAATTGGCAACTTCTCTTCAATTCAGAGTCTTTAGAGAGTTGCCTTAAGTCACCAGGAAGTTAAATGGCTTGCCCAGAATCAGACATCTACTATGCATCACAGGTGGGATTTGAACCCAGGTCCTGCTGTATTTCAGGCCACTATTTCTCCATCTACCTCTATTCCATATCACTACATATTGTCTTTGCTTGCTTTTTTTAGGGTCCCTTAGCCAACTTGCCAAGCCTGGATTCAGTCTCACTGAAGGCAGCAATGGTAAGAAAATAAGAATTTCATATCAAAGCATTATCATTTGTGTTTCTTCAAGGCTTTTCTCTTTAATGATGCCTTCCTTCTAGATATAATTTGTCTCGTGATTTTTTTTTCCTCTGCCTATAATATATAGCATTTATATTGGTCTTAGAACAGTTATATAGCTGATATTTCATTGACTCAGGCATTTTTGTATTTTTATCTACTACACACACTGAAACATATGCATACATATTCTGCAGTGTTCTGATATAACCTAACACCATATTTTTTATATAGTGTTATACTTCAAAATCCCCCAAACATAGCCCTAAAACAAAAAATGAGTACTAATATACAAAGTACTCAGAGATGTTGTATCACCTAGGCAATATTCACAGCACCAACAGTGACTATGAATATGCCAGCATAGTTCTGAATTGTAATGTATAACAGACACTCCATATAGAAGGCAGAAGAGAAGCATTTATTCAGACACCAGAAAGTCAGATCCCAACACCAGAAAGCGAAATTCGTCATAGTAACCAAGAAGTCAATACACATTAGCACTGCAGGGGAAAAAGGCATTTCCAAGCCTTCCCCCCTCTAAACCTCCCAGTTTGGGGCCTTCCTACAAACACTCAGGAGCCTAGCTGTGCCTGCTTGCCTGTGTCCTTCCCAGCTCTGACTAGCCTGACCAACTTCCTCTCAGCTCTGCTCTACCTTTCCTGTTCCACCTGTTCAGCAAGCTCTTCCACTACATGTGATTTAGGCTTCCATGTGATTTAAGCAGGTCACATGGACCTGTTTATGAATGGGAAAGATCTTCCCATTTAAATTACCATTACAGATGCATACAATACAGACATATGCCCTGACAGTTATAATGATGTACTTAAATGATTACATATTGGTACATATGTGCACATAATTATTCACATATAAATATACATCCACATGTAGGCATATAGCCATATTTACATGACCTCCCACATTCAGAATTTTAAGATAGAATTTAGATTTAAGCTAAATGTATTCTAAAGTTTACTATCAATTATATTACTTCTGCATATCATAATTCATAAGAATTTCAAGATATTTACAGGGTTTGTAACATTGTAACATTTGTAAACTGACTTTGGGGATTGGACATACTGAAGACCAAGAGGCAGTTTGGCAGAATAAAAGGAGTATTGTCTTTGGAGTCAAAGGACCTGGGGTCAGGTCTTGCCTCTGACATTGTCTGTGAGTCCCTGGGCAAATCCCAACCTCATTTGGCTGCAGTTTATTTATCTTTAAAATTAGGGGCTTAGACTTTGTGACCTTTCAGCATTTTTCCAACTTTAAGCCTATGATCCCATGATCCATAAGACTGTTATTTGCTTAGAAAGATATTATGATAGTGTAATAGGAGGGCAGAACTTTAAACTTTTGTTTCTTAAGTCATCTATATGAAGCTTTTTACATATCTTTTCTATTTTAAAATAATTACAGAAAAGCATTCATCTATATGTAGTTTAAGAAAATTAAAACTGGTATTGGTAACTCAATACTATTGAAAAAACTCAAATGAGCATCTATTATATCATTGATGAGGGTATTCCCTTCAGTTCTGCAGATTGCAACCCATCTATGACAGCCTGTCCTGTGTAGTTCTTATCCGTACCCTTCCATACATTCCCTTGGGGCATCCTTCAAGTGTACAAAGTTGCTTGTCTTTGTTTTATCACAATATCCTAAGGAGCAAATAAGATAATATATGTAAAGTTTGATATAAATGCTGGCTATTATTATTAATTATCATTATTACAATGGTATATGTGTCCTCTCTTTGCTTTTACTCTATGACTAATACCTATCTCTGAAGCTCATATATTTCTCTGGTGATACCCTTTACACTGCTTCTTAATCATAATTTCTTACTTATAATGTGCTGAAGCTATTTATTCTCATGATTCCATTGCTCTTTGAGTGTTTTTCAGTTTCAGTTTTCAGAACCTATAGAGTTTCATGACTTGTAAAATATGACAGCATCAGAAGAATTTTATAAAATATAAGGATGCATACAAAATGATGAGAGGCTAGAACAAAATTTACTAATTCCCAAAAAAATCCAATAATTATAATCATACTATCAGAAAGAAGAAAAGAAAAATTTAGTGTTAAGAAAAACTAAATGGGGAAACCATACTGTACTTACAGATACCATAGAAAAAGAACCAACACCAGTATTAAACATGTGCAACAAATGGCATAGCATCTAAATTCAAACAAGCTAAGCATTTTGAAAGAAAAAAAGATAATTACACAATAATTATGGCCAACTTTAATGTTCCTTTCTCAGAGATCTAACAAAACTATACAAAGAAAGCAAAATAGAGACCTGAACAAATTATTGGACATTTCAAAAGATAAAAGACTGATAGAACATTATTAAGCATTTACTAGGTGACATGGCATCTTGTGAATGGTACCAGTAGAGAGCCTATTTCTTAGTATTACATGGCACCTTTCCCAAAATAGAACATGTTCTAGACTTCTCTTTCGAGCTTTAAATGTTTGAACCTATGAGGGCACAAGAAAATGGTATAAATAAATGTTTTAAAAAGTAATATGAATAGTTACATTTATATAACATCTACATTTATGTAGCTCTTTAAGATATAGAACGCATTTTACAAATATCACATTTTATCCTTATGACAACCCTGAGAAGTAGGTACTAGTATTATCATCCTCATTTTACACATGAAGCAGACAGAGATCACATGCCCAGGGTCACATAGCTGGTAAGTATCTAAAGTTAGATTTAAACTCAGATCTTCCTGACTTCAGATCCAGTACTTCATCATGCCACCTAGCTGACTAAAAGCATCATTTACCAGGTAATATATATAGACCATAATACAATAAAAGAAGGAATTAATTCAGGGAAGACAAGCCTAAATGATGACTTGTTAACAACATCTTGAGTAATGTGTGAGTCAAAGAACAATGTATAGAAAAGAAAATGAATAAATATAAAATAGAGCATGATAATGATGAAAAAATGTTCTATAAATTCTTGAATATAGCTGAAACAGTCCTTAAAAGAAAATTATGTCTCTGAAAAGATGCATTAATAAAATAGAAAACAAGATTAATGAATTAAGTGTGCGATTTTAAAATTTAGAACATAAGCAAACCCAAAATCAGCATTTAAGAAGAAATCTTGAAAATTTATGGAAAAATTCATCTCTTGGATGCTGGGTTGCAGAGGGATAAGGGGAAAAAAGGAAAAAAAAAGAAATTTACACAATAACTTTATTACATATTTAAGAGGAATAACAAATAGTATGTTATAAATTTGCAGTTTCATGTGCAATTATCTTTTTTATTTTTTATGTTATGGAAATGCTTATTTTATTCCTTAAATTAAAAATAAAATAAATAAAACATAGAAAAATTGAAATTTAAAAAATGGAAAGCGAAGCTAAAAGTTGGTTCTTTGAAAAGATTAACAAAATCAATAAGTCTGACCAAGAAGAAGAGAAAGGAAAATCAAATTTACCACCCCTCTAAAATAAAAAGGACAAGGTAAAATCACAACAGATGAGAAATAAAAGGAATTGTCAAAACCTTGTTATATGTAATTGGTGTGCTAGCAGAACTTAGAAGATTGCTTTTAAAAATTTAGGGACTAGAAAGAGACTAGATCTGTTATTTTATTGGTAAATAAAATACCTAATAATTCCATTTTCAGAAAATTAAATTGGGCAAACCATAAAGGAACTGCCACAGGGAAAAAAAAATAATCTGTACCAAGTGGATTGATAGATCAGTTCTATCAAATATTAAGGACTAGTTAATACTATTGCTACACAGATATTCAAAAAAATAAGAAAGCTCTCTATCCAGGTCTTTATATGAGATAAATATAGTCTGATAACAAAGGTAAAGCAAAAAAAGAGAGAGAGAACTATAATATAAAAAATGAATATTAATCCAAAACTTTTAAATAAAATCCTTGTATAAAAACTTTATGAATATATAAAATATGTATATGTGCATATATACCCAAAATATATCCTTTTACCAGTATAGATTTATATCTAAGATATAAGGATAGCTCAGCATTAGGAATGCAATTAAGATAATCATATTAAAAATAAAAACACTCCAAACCACATGATTACATCAATAGCTGCAGAAAAAGTCATTGACAGAGCTCAACATTTTTATTAAAAAACAAACAAACCTTTAGCATATGTAATTTTTTAATTTTTTAAGTTTAGTTTTTTAATATAAAAAAGCTATGTATATTATTTGTGTGTATCTGGAATTTATGTATCTAGAATTATTTTAAGTGGAGAAAAAAACAAAAGCTTTTCCTAGTGGATACAATCATAAAGTAAGGATTCCCCTTGCCCCCGTTGCTATTGGGCATAATCCTAAAAATGCTCGCAATTGTAGTAAGACAAGAAACAAATGAAAGTAAAGCAGAGATAGAAGTATGTCTATTTGCTGATCACATAATTTAATTTGAAGTCAACAAGTCAAGTCAAAAAGATTTATTAAGCTCCTGCTATGTGTTAGGCACTGTGCTATGGACTTGGGGATTTAAAGGAAGGTAAAAAAAAAAAACCCAGTTCCCATTCTCAAGGAGCTCTTTCTAATAGGGGAGACAACATAAAACTATGTACCAATAAGATATATTCAGGATAAATTGCAGTTACTCTCAGAGGTGATTCATTAAGATTAAGCAGAATGAAGAAAGATTTCTTTCAGAAGTTAGAACATGGATGAAGCCAGTAGGTGATGAGGAGGGAGAGTGATTCATTCTTGGGGGGCAGCAGACGACAGAAAAGATGTGGAGTCACGAGATGTGGTACCATGTGAGAAGAACAGCAAGGAGGCCACTGTCACTAGAACTCAGTATACATGGGAAGGAAGAAGTTTTAAGATGACAAAAAGGTAGGCAAGCGTCATGTTATGAAGGACTTTAAAAACCAAATAGAAGGTTTCATATTTGATCTTGGAGGTAATAGGGAGTCATTAGTGTTTGTTGAATAGGGAGTGAGCCAATCTCAACTGTATGCTTTGTAAAGATCAGTTTGACAAATGAACAGAGGGTATAATACAAAAAGAGACAGTACTTAATTTAATTTGATAGACATAGCACTAAATATATAAACTACCAAGAGGTTACTTTTTAGAAAGCTATGCAAAATAACAGATCATTTGGAAGGAAGATGTCTAAACTCTTCATGATGAAAAGATCAGAAGTAAAAGAAGAGTACTCTCAGACCTCATATTATAAAGCAGTAATCATCAAAACTATTTGATACTGTATTTTTTAAAATAGAAAAGTACATAATTGGAAAAATATAAATAAGGAAGAATCAGAAACAACTAAACTCAATATCCTACTGTTCCATAAATCTAGAAACATAAGTTATTTTGGGAAGAACTCCCTTTTTGACAAGAACTGTTAGGAAAACTGAAAAAGCAGCTTGTCAGAAAGGTTTAATTCTATATCTTACATCATATATCAAAACAAACTCAAAATGTGTATACAACCTAAATGTAAAAGGTCACACTATAAATAAAATTATAAAGAACAGGATCCTATGAGTTTCACATTTATGGCTAGGGGGAGAATTATTAACCAAAGAAGGGATAGGGATCATCACAACAGATTAAATAGCTAATTGGAATTACATGAAACTGAAAAGCTTTTTTATTAGAGCTACTATAATAAGGGAATGTATTGACTGACAAAAAAAAATTTGTATCAAATGTTTTAGATAAAGATCTGAGTAGTTAATCTATATTAAAAATTGACACAAATATTTCAGACAAAGTCATTCTCCACTTGAAAGTGGTCAAATGATAAGAACAACTAGTTTACAAAAGAACTGCAGAGTACTGATAGGCATATGAAAGTTTACTCTGAATCACTCAGAAGACAAATGCAAATCAAAACAACTTTGAAGTTTAATCTGTATTCACCCAGAAAACTAGCAAAAGTGACCAAAAAATGGCGGTAGTCAATATGTAAGAGACTGGAGTAAGACAGCTACACTAATATACTTTTATTGGAGCTACAGATTGGTCCAATCTTTCTGGAAAACAATTTGAATTTAGCTCAATAGTTTAACTAAGTGTCTATACCCTTTGATCCAGAGATCCCATTATTAGCACATTATTACCTCCAGGGAGGTAAAAACCAAGTCATGATCCCCTATAAACCAAGACACCTAGAGCAGATCTTGCTGTGATCTTGAAGAACTGGAAACAGCTTTCTATTGATTAGGAAATAATAAAAACATTTGTGACACATGAATGTAATGGAGTATTACTATAGTATAAGAAATTATGAATATAAATAATTTGGAGAATTATTGGAAGACGTATATAAACTGATGCATATTGAAGTAAGTGTAATTGGGAAAGCAATATGTACAACAACTACCACAGCAATGTAATTAGAAGCAAAAAAAACCAAACTGATTTTTTTTTAAATTATAAGAACTATGTTTGACACCAAAGAAGACTTGACAAAATGCTTCTGTTAAGTTGGGGAACCACCACCAATTTGTTGGTTGGTTTTGCTAAATTGCTTTTTTTCCTCTTTGCTTTTTAATGGTTGTTGTAAGGGGTAGTAGAAACATAAATTCAACATGAATATGATAGAAAAATATACAATATCAATAAAGGTTTATTGAATTGAACAGATGATTTATAAGGGGAAAAAGAGTTGAAGCCAAACAGTTTTTTTCCTTGTTTAATCACACTAGAGAAATATTTGTTGGGGTGGGGATATGGGTGGGGAATGAGGAGAAGTATGAAGTGAGGAGGAAGAGGTTGAAACTGCTGATTAAAATGAGTTGGACAGTACCAAGATGGCAGAGTGAGGAAGGAGCTCCCCACAGCCTTCCCCAATTCTCCTCTAAGCAACTTTGCCAAACTCCTAGAACTAATTCAGGAATGGGGAAGCAACTTACCAGTTTAACAGAAAAGATGTGTCTCCCTGGAGTGGGAGGGGAGTAGAGTCACTGAGAAGCAGCAGAAGGCTGCCCCCCAGAGGGCCTGCAGCCAATCTTGAGCCCTGGTGCAGGCCACCAGTGAGGCCCTGCCCCCATGCAAGCTAGCAGTCTTGAAACAGACCACCAACACAGAGATTCCTCACCCCCTGTGTTTGCTACCAATAAGGCCCCACCTCTTGACTGGCCAGCAGCAAGGCGATGCTCCCTGACATGGATCAGCAGTAAAGCTCTGCCCACAAAGTAATCCAACAGCAAAGCCACACCCATGGAGCAAGCCAACAGCAGTCTCGAGCCCTACAAAGGAAGCTTGGGACAGTGTAGAAGCAGAGCCCAACGCTTACATAAAAGTGCAGTCACAAAATAGGCAGAAAAAATGAGCAAAGGAAAAAAAAATGGTGACATCAAGACGTAAGCTTAGAATAGGACAACAGGGTCATAATGGCTACATGCAGAGCCTCAAAGAAAAATGTAAATTGGTCTCAGGCCCAAAAAAAGAACTCCTGGTAGAACTTTAAAAGGATTTTAAAAGTCAAATAAGAGAAATAGAAGAAAAAATGGAAAAAGAAATTAGAGTAACACAAGAGAATCATAAAAAAGGAGTCAAACAGCTTGATAAAAGAAACGCAAAAAAATGGGAAAAGATATACAAAAATTCCCTGAAGGAAACAACTCAAATAGAAAAGGAGGTATAAAAATTAACTGAAGAAAACAACTCTTTAAAAGATAGGCTGGCAAAATGGTAAAGGAGGTGCAAAAGCTCACTTAAGAGAATAATTCCTTAAAAATTAAAATTGAGGAAGTAGAAACTAATGAGACAACAAGAAATGATAAAACAAAATCAAAAGAATTTTAAAAATAGAAATGTGAAATTTCTCATTGGAAAAAACAATTGACCTGGAAAAGAGATCCAGGAGAATTATTGAACTACCCAAAAGCCATGATAAAAAAAAAAAAAAAGACCTGGAAATTAATTATCAAGGAAAATGGCACTGATATGGAACCAGAGAACAAAATAAATGTAAAAAAAATCCATTGATCACCACCTGAGAGAGATCACAAAATGAAAACTCCCAGGAATATCAATAGCCAATGTTTAGAGTTCCCAGGACAAGGAGAAAATACAGCAAGAAGCCAGAAAGAAACAGTTCAGATATCATAGAGTTGCAGTCAGTATTACACAGGATTTAACAGCTTTTACATTAAAGAACTAGAAGCCTTGAATATGATATTCTGGAAGGCAAAGGAGTTAGGATTACAAACAAGAATCACCTATCAAGCAAAACTTTGAGTATAAGCCTTCAGGGGAAAAATTGGAAATTTAATAAAACAGAGGATTTTCAAGCATTCCTGATTAAAAGACCAGAGCTGAAAAAAGTAATCTTCAAATACAAGACTCAAGAGAAACATAAAAAGGTAAAACAAACAAAAAAGAGAAAACATAAGAAATTCAATCAGATTAAACTGCTTACGTTCCTACATGGCAAGATGATACTTGTAACTCTTAAGAACTTTATTACTATTAAGTGAGTTAGAAAGAATATAAGTAGACATAGGGTATAGGTATGAGTTGACTGTGATGAGATGATAACCCTAAAAACAAAATTAAGGGGTGAGAAAGAAGATTGCCCTGGGAAAAGAGGGAAAGAGGACATAGAATGATAGGTAAGTTATCTCATTTTTAAAAAGACTCAAACTGGAGGGGAAGATGGTAGCAGGGTGTGCAATGCTTGAACCTTTCTCTCATCAGATTTGCCTCAGAGGGAATCACATATATGCTCAGTTGGATATGGAAATTTATCTTACCCTATAAGGAAGTAAAAATAGGGGGATAAAAAAGGGGAATAGGGACTGACAGGAGGAAGGATAGATTGGAGAAGGCAATGATCAGAAGTATAACACTTATGAGGAAGGAAAAGGTGGAAGGTGTGCGTGTGTGAAAGAGAGAAACAAGGGAAAACTAGGATGGAAGGAAATACAAGTTATCATAACTGTAAATGTGAATGGGGTGAACTCTCAGAAGCAGAGAGCAGAATGGATTAAAAACCAGAATCCTGTAATATGCTGTTTATAAGAAACACATTCACAGAAACACGCACAGAGTAAAGATAAGGGACTGGAGCAGAAACTATCATGCTCCAGCTGAAGTTTAAAAAAAAAAAAAGCAGGCATAGCAATCATGATCTCTGACAAAACAAAAGCAAAAAGATATAATTAAAAGAAATAAGAAAGGAAACTGTATCTGGCTAAAATGTACCATGGACATCTCATATCACATACCAAGATAAAGTCAAATAGATACATGATTTAAACATAAAGGGTGATACCATAAGCAAATTAGAAGAGCAAGGAAGAGTTTACCTTCCAGATCTATGGAGAAGGGAAGAATTTATGACTAAACAAGAGATAGAGAGCATTATAAAATGCTAAAGGGTTAATCTTGATTATATTAATCTAAAAAGCTTTGCACAAACAAAACCAGTGTAACCAAAATTACAAGGAAAGCAGAAATCTGGGAAACAGTTTTTATAGCAAGAATCTCTACTAATAAAGACCTCATTTCTCAAATTTATAGCGAACTTAAGTGTATTGCCAAGTAAATATTCACAGCACCAATGGCAACAATGAATATGCCAGCATAGTTGTGAATCACAAAGTACAATAGACTCTCCATAGAGAAAGCAGAAGGAAAACATTTATTCACACACCCGAAAGCTAAATCCCAACATCAGAAAGTCAGATCCACCGTAGTAACTAAGAAGTCAATACACATTAGCACTGCAGGGGATACCACCATTCCAAAGCCTTCCCCTGCTGCTGGGGCCTTCCCACAAGCAAACACTCACAATGTTAGCTATCTGCCTCTATGTGTCCTTTCTCCTCCATTCTGAGTACTCTCACCAACTTCCTCCCAGCTGTGTTGTACCCTTCCTGTTCCACCCATTCTGAAAGCTCCTCCTACCACATGTAACTTAGGCTTCCATGTGGTTTAAGTAGGTCACATGAGCCTATTAATAAGTGGGAAAGATATTCAAATTAAGCAAAAATACATTAACAATACACTGAGCCAAATTTATAAGAATAGAAGCCATTCCCCAAAGGATAAATGGTCAAAAGGCAGTTTTCAAATGACAAAAATCAAAGCTATCTATAGTTATATTAAAAAAAAGGCTCCAAATCACTAAATTGATTAGAGACATGCCAATTAAAACAACTGTGAGCCAACTTCATATCTATTCAATTGGTTAATATGATGGAAAAGAAAAATGATAAATGTTGGAGATGATGTGGGAAAATTGGGACCCTAATGTGTTGTTAGTAGAGTTGTGAACTGATCCAACCATCCCGGAGAACAATTTGGAACTGTGCCCAAAGGGCTATAAAATTGGGCATACCCTTTGATCCAGCAATACCACTTCTATCTCTGTATCCCAAAGGATCATCAAAAGGGAAAAGGACCCACATGTACAAAAAAGATTTATAGCACTTCTTTTTGTGGTGGTAAAGAGTTGGAAATTGAGGGAATACCCATCAATTGGGGAATTGCTGAACAAATTGTGGTATATGAATGCAATGGAATACTGTTGTGCTGTAAGAAATGATGAGTAGGCAGATTTCAGCAAAACCTGGAAAAACTTGTATGAACTGATGCTGAGTGAAGTGAGCAGTACCAGGAGAACATTGTACACAGAAACAGCAATATTGTATGATGAAGAACTGTGAATGAATTAGCTATTCTCAGCAGTTCAGTGTTCCAAGACAATTCCAAAACATTCATAAGGGAAAATCCAGAGAAAGAACTGACAGTCTGAATGTAGATGGAAACATACTATTTTCACTTTGGGTATGGGATGGGTTGTTTTTATTTATCTGTTTTTTCTTTCATGGCATATCTAATGTGGAAATGTGTTTTACATTAGTGTACAAGTATAACCTATATCAGACATCTTGCCATCTTGGGGAGAAAGAAGAGGAAAGAGAAAAATCTGGAACTCAAATTCTTTCAGAAAATGAATGTTGAAAATTGTCTTTATGTGTAATTGGAAAAAAATAAAACCATGCAATACATAATGAAGTGATGTCAATACTATACATATATGCACCAAATGCTATGGCATCTAAATTTTTAAAGGAGACATTGAAGGAATTACAGGAGGCCAGATAATAAAACTATAGTAGTGGAAGAACTCAACTTCACCCTTTCAGAACTAGGTAAATCTAACCACAAAATAAACAAGAAAGAAGTTAAGGAGGTAAATAGAATTCTAGAAAAGTTAGATTTGGTAGATCTCTGAAGAAAACTGAATAGGAATAGAAAGGAATATATACCTTCCTCTCAGCTGTATATGGCACCTATACAAAAATTGATTATGTATTAGGGCATCAAAATCTCACAATCAAATGCAGAAAAGCAGAAATACTAAATGCATCCTTTTTAGATTTTTTTTTCAAGGTGTTAATTTCTTCAACATTTTTTTGGTTCTCCTTTAGCAGGGAGCTGATCTGCTTTTCATGCTTTTCTTTCATATCTCTCATTTCTCTTCCCAGTTTTTCCTCCACCTCTCTAACTTGATTTTCAAAATTCTTTTTGAGCTCTTCCATGGCCTGAGCCCATTGGGTGGGCTGGGACACAGAAGCCTTGATTTCTGTGTCTTTGTCTGATGGTAAGCATTGTTCTTCCTCATCAGAAAGGAAGGGAGGAAATGTCTGTTCTCCGAGAAAGTAGCCTTCTATAGTCTTATTTCTTTTCCCTTTTCTGGGCATTTTCCCAGCCAGTGACTTGACCTCTGAATATTCTCCTCACACCCACCTCGCCTCCTGATCCTCCTAGCCAGCGTTTGGGGCCTGAGATTCAAATGCTGCTTCCCAGCCTCAGGGCTTTTGGCGGGGGCAGGGCTGCTATTCAGTGTGAGATTAAGTTCAGGTGGTCAGGTCGGGGCAGGGCTGCCTCTCAGGCTCAGTTCCCTCCGGGGGTTTATGTACAGACCTTCCACAATGGATCCAGGCTCCCGCCCGCTTGGGGAGCCCCTGTCTGCAGCCGCCTCTCAGCTTCTACCTCCCGGGGGGGGGGGTGGCCCGAATCATGGGGGCACCCCACTCCCCTCTCGACCCGCCAAAGAGACTCTCTCACTGACCCCCATCACCTGTGGGCGGAGGAACTTGTGCGGCCACTGGAGATCCCATCCCTGAAGCCTGCTCGGGTCTGTTTCTCTTGGTGCCGAGGCTGCAGCAGGTCTGGGCTGGGCTGGGCTCCGCGTCTGCAGCGCGACGGACCTTTTGTGAGAGGTTTGCAGATCCCTCTGTGGGTGGAGGGACCCGCGTGGCCGCTGGAGATCCCATCCCTAAAGCCTGCTCGGATCTTTTCCTCTCGGTGCCGCGGCCACGGCAGGGCTGCACTCAGCTCCCAGTCCCGGAGCCCAGTCCGCAGCGCGAAGGACCTCCCGCGAGAGGTTTGCAGGTCCCTCCAGAACAGAAATCTCCCTCGCTCCAATATTCCGTGGCCTCTGGGTGCAGAATTCGCCGTGAGTTGCTCCCCTGTATCCGTTCTGTGGGTTGTGGGTTCGAAGCTATGTGTATGTGCGTCTTTCTACTCCGCCATCTTGGCTCCGCCTCCCATCCTTTTTAGATCATAATGCAATAAAAATTACATTCAATAAAAGAGCAATGGAAGCATAGACTAAAATTTAATTGGAAATTAAGTAATCTTATCCTAAAGAATAAATGTGTCAAAGAACAAATAATAGAAAGTCATAATTTCATTAAGGAGAATGACAGTGAAACAACATAAAAAAATTTATGGGATGTAGCCAAAGAAGTTATTAAGGGAAAATTTATATCTCTAAATGCTCACATTTATAAAATTGAGAAAGAGCAGATCAATGAGGGCATGCAACTAAAAAGATTAGAAAAAGAATAAATTTTACAGCAAGTATCTCTGATAAAGACTTTGTTTCTCAAATATATAGAAAAGGAAGTCAAATTAATAAGAATACAAACCATTCCCCAATTGATAAATGGTCGAAGAATATGACCAGGCAGCTTTCAAAGCAATCAAAGTTGTCTATAGTCATATGAAAAAATGCTCTAAATCACAATTGATTAGAGAAATGCAGATTAAAACAACTCTGAGATACCACCTCTCATCCATCAGATTGGATAATAAAAAAGATATAAATGTAGGAATGTAGGAAAACTGGGACACTAATGCACTGTTAGAGCTGTGAACTGATCCAACCATTTTGGAAAGCAATTTTGAACTATGCCCAAAGGGCTATAAAACTACATACCCTTTGGTTTAGAAGTACCAGTCCTAGGTGTGTATCCCAATGAGATTTTTTAAAAAGGGGAGGGGGAAAGAACCTATCTATACAAAAATATTTATAGCAGTTCTTTTAGTGGTGACTAAGAATTGGAAATTGAAGGGATGCCCTTTAGTTGAAGAATGACTCAACAAGTTGTGATATAATATTGTAATGGAATATTATTATACTGTAATAAATGACAAAAAGGAAGATTTTAGAAAAACTTGGGAAGACTCACATGAACCGATACGAAGTGAAGTGAGCAGAACCAGAATATTGTATGTAGTAACAGCAATACTGTACAATGGACATCTGTGATTGACTTAGCTAATCCCAGTAATACAGTGATGCAAGACAATCCCTAAGGATTCATGATGAAAAATGCTATCCACCTCCAGAGAAAAAAACTGATCAATTCTGAATATGAACTGAAGCATACTATTTTTCATTTTCTTTCTTCCTCCCTTTCTTTCTTGAGGTTTCATGCACAAAATGACTAATATGGAAATAATTGCACACATATTACCTATATCAGATTGCATTCTGCCTCAGGGAGAGGAGAGGGGAGTAAGGGAAGAATAGAATTTGGAACTCAAAACAAAAAAAAAAATGATTTTTTAAAATTACATGTATAATTGGGTAAAAATAAAAGATTTTTTAAAATGAATTGAGTTTTTTTTTTTTGTTAATTCTCTGGTATTGATTCTAAGTTTATACATAAAATGGGATTTCAGTCAAAGACAATAAAAATTATTGAGAGATTCTTATCATAAGAGAAAAAGATAACATATTCAGGATCAGGGGCTTTGTTTATAAATTTAATTCCTTAAAAGAGATATCCATGTTAGATGCATTTCATAGGAGGTACACCTTATAGTTTATCCTTTTTCTTCTCATTTCAGGTTCAGTTTGATCGCTATCTATCTGCCCCAGATAACTTGTTAATGCCACAGCTGAATTTCCTTCTAAGTGCTACAGTAAAGTAAGTATTTTATACTTTTAAAAAGTGACAAACATTAAAGTATTAATTAGGCCCAAATTAATGTATACCTCATTATAATTTCTACTAAAACTGTCAGAAATTTAACACTATAGATACTACAGAATGAGATTTAATCTCATATCATAGATTTAGAGCTAGATGTCACCTTAAGGGTTATCCAATTCAGTCACCATTCAGTTTATACATGAGGATAACTGAGATTCGGAAAGGTTAAGTCACTTGTCCACAGTCCTTTGTGTAGTAAGTAACAGGACTGGGAATTGAACCATGCTACAAATACATGTTCATTCCATTGCACCATTCTGCCTTCTTTTAGTCTGAATTATACTCCAAGTACTCTCTCTATTAGAAAGGTAGGTTGGTAAGTAGACAGACAGACAGACAGACAGACAGACAGACAGACAGACAGAATAGATAGATAGATAGATAGATAGATAGATAGATAGATAGATAGATAGATAGATAGATAGATAGATAGATAGATAGATAGATAGGTGATGGATAGATAGAATGGTTCCAGGCTCTTGTGCATGAGCAGATTGTAATGGAATGTAATTAATTTTGAAAGAAATCGGTTAAATCATACTGGAATGCCCTTAAGTATCGTATTTTATAAATTATTTTGGTTGTGTGAATCTCAGTATTCACTGCAGAAGATGTTACTCCCTCTGTACTTTGCACTGATCAGACATCTGTATTATTGTGTTCATTTCTGATATCACATTTTCCAAAGGACTTTTATAAACCAAGATATTCCCAGAAAAGACAGTCAGGATAGTGAAAGAATAGAGAACCAACGTGAACAATTTCATACAATGAAAGCTGGTCAACAATGGAATATGCTAACTTGATAAGTAAAGCTACTAAAAACTGGAAGTATTCAGAGGCTGAATATCCATCCGTTTAGGGTATTCTTTCATTAGCTTGGGTAATATCCTAGGTGACCTGTTATGTCTGTTCTGACTCTTAAGATTCTGTGATTCCAAAACACAGATTAATTACACCTAATTATACCTGATAAAACATTGTACCTCCCATAAAGAGCTATGTTTTGTCTACTAATGTCAGAGTTTTAAATCAGTTGTACAACATTTACAAAATACTTATATTGCTTATTTGATTTAGAGCCACATTTGAACACTGAGGGGCTGAATATATTATCTTGTAGTTTTACATTGACTGTATTAGTGTAAGAAAATCTGATAATATGATGTAATCTGGAATGATGAAAATCAAATATATTTTAAAATACTCCACTTTTAATAATTTGTTATGTATAGGTTTGTTAAAATGACTAATTTTAATTTAGCCAACTAACAGGAGAAGATTGTTATGATAGTGATATTTATCAAGATATAAATGTATGTACGTATAAATATGTATGTACACACATGTATATAATGATTTGGGGATTGGGTTTATATAAATTTATTTTAAAGTGTTTATAATTATTAAATTATTATAACCATACAACAGAATAATTTTTTGTCTTGCTAACTAGGTAATGTAGAATGAATTCTTCTCCTGGTTAGAATGATTAATACATAAGTATAAATTAAAGAGACCAATGATACTATGGGACATTTTAAATAGTTATGTTTCTTTCCTTAACCTCTGGGGGCTCATTAATATTGGCTTAAAGCCCAAACAGTTCTATACTGACAGGATTTTGGCAGTTCTAAAACTTACATCTTTGCCAAAATTCTGTAAGTTACTGTCATCTGAGTAAAATGCTTTACATTGGTCAGACTGTACCTGGACTGTTTAGTTCTGAGTATTACATTGTGTGAGAGAGACCAAGCAAGCTAATGTAGGCACAGAAGAGGGGTGATGAGGTTAGTGAGGAGACTCAAAACCATGTCATATGGGGATCTAGTTTGCCAAGTGGAGTTTAGTATGAGTGTATTCTACAAAAATAAGGTATTAACCCATTATAATTCTGAATTTCTTGGTTTTGTGGACTTGTACTTTGCTAATATAATATTTATATACTGTGATCATAATGGATAATATAAATTAAAATACATAAAAAAATCTAAATATATTAATTCCTCTGAAATTTCAAATGAGCTACCTTTTTTTTTATATTAAGAGAAATAAAATGCTATTTTGAAAAGTATCATAAAATGAAATTTAGTTGATAATTCCTATTTTCCTCTCATTTTTTTTTTTTTGCCTAAGTAAACTGAAAATGTTATAGTTCCTTTAGAAATATATTGAGAAATTCAGGATTTATTTTGATATGTGAAACATTTTAGGAACAAATATTTTAATCAGGATTTTTTACATCTTTGTTTTCTGGTAATACACTTGTATTATCAACAACCTTTCCTACTTTAAAAACAAATAATTGTTGTCCTTATTTTCATATGTTCAGAATGTTTTATTTTTAACTTTGGCAGTCTATTAAACAACAGGAAGGAAAGTTTATTTTAACTGAAAAATAATATTTTAAAATTGCTCATCCACTGGTAAATGAAAATTAGTTTTATTTATTTTCATATAATTATATTATTTCCCTTCCCTTCTGACAATATTTTACTTAGAAATTGAATATACACACACACACACATATATATATACTGCATATCAAATACCATGTATTTGGTCTTAGAGCGTTCTATAAATGCTAAACATATTATTACCTCATACTTATATAGTGCTTTAAGATTTTCAAAGTGTGCTATGCTTATATCATTTGATCTTCAGAACAGTCCTTAGAAGGTAGGTACTTGTATTATACCCATTTTACAGATGAGAGAAATAAATCCTTAGCGAAATTTAAATGACTTGCCCAGAATCATACAGTTAATGAATGTCTGAGGTTGGATTCAAACCGAGGTCTTCTTTACTCCAAATCCAGCAAAAATGTTGGACTCTTGAAAATGTAGAGTGCTTTTTTCAGTTCCTGTCTCCAGGATGATGCTTGTTTCCATAGTTTTGATTCCTGTGGGTTATCATTCCTGTATCTTTCTTTTTTCAGTTGCTCTGTAGTAACTATCACAGACTGTATCAAACCTGGTCATTAGAATTAAGTAAATGAGATAGACAAGAGTAGAAAGGGGGAAAGTTGACTTAAAATGCCATAATTTGGTAGACCAGGGATAGTCATAGGAACTGGTCTTGTGATTGCAATGGCATAGGGTGCAAAGCTGACAGTCTTAGAAAGTTGCCTTGAGCACTGAGAGACTGATTAAATGACTATTCAGTCACACAGCCAGGATGTGTCAGAGACAGGGCTTGAATCTAGGTCTTCTTGGCATTGTGACCAGTTCTTCATCTACTAGAACCACACTTTCTCTTTAGTTGAGTTGGTAGAATAAAACCTGGATTATTTAATGCTCTCTAAGTATATAAAGGAAATATAAACTTTCTCAACAAGTTTGCAATGATAAGAAGCCTTTCCCTTTCCTCTAGTATCTTGCAATATCATTTCCACCAGAAATTTAGCCTACTCTCTTCATTTTCAATGGAATCTGAATTTATTAATTTATAACTTTCTTCCCTTTCTACCCTTTCCATTTCTTTAACCACCTTTAATCACTTCCCTACTTGCACAGGCCATCCAGAGAATCTGTGAATGAAAGCAGAAGGGATGGAAAATCCTAGATATCAAATTACATGTTTTCCCTAATCTGATATGAGTCTTCTAATGAGTTATCTTTGTATAAGAATCATATTCCTACCCTTTAAAAAGTCTTCTATGCCATATTAAAGAAAAAGAATTGTATAACCTTCCTACAAACATATTTGCCTATAAAATTAGAGAATTAGATTAGATGGCCTCTAAGGGCCCTTCTAGCTTTAGATTTGTGATCCTATAATCTTTAATGTGTAGTTCTATCTTCATCATCATATTCCTTGAGGTCAGTCATCCTACTGGAGGTGTAAGTGCCCCTGAGACAAGCGGGCTAAGAAGTATCAGTACTGAGAATCTAGTTAAGTGGAAGCTGGACATGAGTTCTAGACAGACCAAGCCCTATCCTCTTCCCAAATTCTCTTTTACTGTCAAGGGCTCTGTCATCCTCTTGTTACTCAAAATCACAATCTTGATGTTATTCAACTTACTCACCTCTTGGATACTACCCTCATTCTTACTTATCTCTTGGATGCAACCTGTTGGCAATTCCGATTGTTTAATCCTTCGCAGTGTCTTTAATATGCATCCCCTTGTCTCCTCTGACAGCCATGCTGGACCAGGTCCTCATTACCTCACATGTGCAATAGTGCAAGTCTTCTGGTTGGGCTGTCTGCTTTAAATCTCTCTATATTCCAAGCCTTGCTTCACAGAGTTGGTAAAATGAGTGTAGTTCTGACTTTGTCCTTCCACCATTTAGTAAACTCCAGTGGCTCCCAGTTACCTCTTGGATCAAATTTTAAATCCTTTTTGGCTTTTAAAATTCCTCACAACCTAGCCTCTTTAATATTCCAATCTTCTTACAATTTACTCTTTTTTTTTACACATCCTACAATCCATTAATAGAGGCCTTCTTCTTACTCACATGTGACATTGCATCTTCTAACACCTTACCCCTTCTGTGCCTATTCACCCATGACTGTAATACTTTCTCTTCTTATCTCTGTCTCATGAATTCCCTGACTTCCTCTAAAACTAAGCTCAAATCTTACCTACTGCAAGAAGCTTCCTACCAATACTAGTTAGAGAGGGAGAGAGAACTCTCAGCAAAGTACATGGTACATAGTAAGTGCTTGGTGATTGTTGATTTGACTTGACTTGAGATAGAAGAACAAATGGATACTATAAATTCAGGCAGGGAAACAAGCATCTAAACTTTAGATTCTAAACTGATTAATGACAAGCACACTAGTTCTAGAAGTGAGAGAGTTCATGTGTCATCCCAACTCAGCGCTTTAAAAATTAAAATGATTGCTGTGTAGTATATTTTTAGATGAATAATATTATCTGCCTTTCAGATCCATACTATGTGATCCAGTAAAGAGCAGATAGGTACTATGGGTTCATGTAGAAGATCCAAGTCAAAAGTCCAGATAGTCTGTGGATCCAGGTAGGCAAGCAACATCCAATGAAGGCCAACACAGAAAGACAAGAAAGAGCAAATTAGGTTGTCCAGAGTAATAGTAGTGAACAAGATTGTGACTCCCAGTCATAAGGTAAAACATTTGCATTCTTCACAAGTCTTAATGTTCCCAATTTGTGTGAGTGGACAAGGTCTCTAAGGTCTGTATTTGCAGCCAGAATACCAGATTCATTGCTGATTCCATCAGCGTCTCTATTTTGCTTTCTTTTTTTTTTTCACATCATGTGGTATACAGTGTTTAATAGACAATATTTTAATGAGGGGAAGTTAGAGATATTAAAAATATAACCTTAAGTTTTGAAGTTAATATCATAGAAGGCAATTGAAAGTCTCTAAAAAGATATCCCTTTGCTCACTAAAAAAGATGGATGGGCTGAATGAACTACTGGTTTAACTCAATGTGACAATTTTTAGGTTATGACAGTAAAAAGAAATAAATGTGTTCTCTGTAACTAGAGAGTTAGTAAACAGCTCACTTAATATTCATGGGCTGCTTCGTAAAGTAGGGAGTATCATATGGCTTATGATTTTAGAGGCTGCATGCTAACCATCAGAAATGTTTTAGTGTGTTCTTGCATCGATAGGACTTCAGCATCATCTTTCACATCCCTCCCAGATTTGTTTCCTTGATGCTATGACTCAACCCAATGTTATAACCTTTAGAAATTTTGCAGTTTTTGGTCATAGAATTTACCACTGGGAAAGACTCTAAGATATAGTTTAGTCTATCCTCATTTTACAGATAAAGAAACTGAGGCCCAGAGGCATTAAGTGACTTGCCCAAAGACTCACAAAAAGTAAATGGCAGAGCCTAGATTTGAACCAGTCTTTTGATTTCTTTATTTCCTTCTCATTAGCATTAAGTTGCCCTTTTAGCTGTGATTCTGTAATAAAGCTCTATTTTTCAAATCACAGAAACTGAATGTTGAAATAAACTATTTTTAGAAATGGTAGATTTATGGTAATGATAAAGATTGTATCATGTTGTTATGGCAACTGAATGCTAAAGTACTGATTAATGACAAGCTCACTAGTTCTACAAGTGAGAACTCATTTCTCATCACAGCTCAGTGCTTTAAAAATTAATTTAAAATAAAATAATTTCTGTGAAGTATATTTTAAGTACGAATAATATTATCTGCCTTTCAGTTCCATACTAATCATTACATGAAATGTTTAACAGTTTTCATGATAATGTAGCTTAATATTTTTTCTGGTACATTTTTATAACTATATCTTTTTAACTAGATGAATATATAAATTTATCTACCAACAATATTCTGGGATTTGCTTATAACAGATTGAATAATTTTCCCTTTTTTTAGTGTACAGTAGCTCCTGATCTGCCTTTTCAAAGATTTTTTTCTTTCTCAAACACTGAATCAACTACAGTAGCTACTAGATTAAATCACATAAGGACATTTAGCCACTCTTTCTGGACAGTAAGGGGACCATGCAACAAAATGGGAAATTTAAAATTAGCATTTTAATAGTAGCATAAGGGTGCAGGAGTGTCAGTATACCTCTAAGCCACTCTCCTATTTCTCCTGGAGCTTTGTGAATAAAATATCATCATCTGAAAGACAGCAAATGGCTACTGCATTTACATTTTGGGGCATAGACCCAGAGTGCTCAAGGCATAGAAGTGCACTATTGAGCTTCATTGGCCTTCTGGCTTGTGACCTAACAGGAGATGTACAAGCAGGTTGATATCATTCCCAGTTCTCAGGGAAAACTACCCAACTAATGTGCATTCTCCTCTGCATGTCCATTAGGTGACAAGAGGACAGATGTACTCCCTCTTTTTAGAAACACATGACTAAGCTAAGACATCTGTTTGCTGCTAGTTGCCAGATCAAATTTTAATTATGAGAATACCCTGGCAATATAAACTATTGAATCTTTACGAACTGTGCTGATTAGAAATGACTAATAATTTATTGTTTTGGGCCTAGCCAAAAATATCTATAAAAAAGGCTGAAGAAGTAAATTGATATTGTAAAGAGCAAGAGAATACTTAAAATAATAATATTTCTTAGAAAAATAGATAACTTTTATGGAGCTCTTTAAGGTTTGCAAAGTGCTTTGCATATATTATCACAATTGACCTTTACAACAACTCTGTGAGGTAAATGCTACCATTATTCTTCCCCTTTTCCAGATGAGGGGACTGAGACTCAAAACAAGTTGAATAACTTGACAAGGGTCAAACAGCTAATAAAGTGTCAGCTGGACCGGAACCAACCTCTAACCTGGGAGTGCCTGGAGCTGAAATAGTGCAGGCTAGAGACAGGAGAGTTGGAACACAAACAGAAGTTTAATTAATTTCAGAGTGAGGAAAATGATGTTTGCAAATGGAAACCCCTCCCTCCCTCCCCTTCTAAGAAGAAAAGCTTAACATGCTGGACCAAAGGCAGGTTTTATATACAGAAAAACTACAAGTAGACTGGACCATGACATAATCATTTTTAGGCCTTGAGTTACGTTTCTCTTGGGTTCTGTGGGAACAGTATTGTCTCAAGTCTAGGGGTTCGTGCTTGCTTATGGGGTGCCATTTTGTGATAGGAACAGGAGTGTCAGTGACAAGGAATAGGGACTGTGAATGTGTGATGGATAGCTGTGGGAAAAGGGGGGAATTAAATCCCTCGGTGAACACCTGGTGCTGGTCCAAGCAATGCACCTTGCCAAAGGGTGAGATCATTCCAGAGTGCAAAGGATTATTGTTATGCCAAGCTCAGGGCACAGCCTGCTTCCTGGACCTTAGTTCGGCAAAACTGGGTATCTCCACAATATTTTGACCTTTCCCCTCTTTGGCCAAAGGTCTGAAAGACCTGGTCTGAAAGAACTGCTGCCCTTATGGTCAATAAAGGAGAGGCAGGTATGTAACCTGGGATTATTGCCCAGGGGGTTTAATTCCTTGAGGGTGCTTTTTGGGGAAGTGTATCCCAGGGATTTTATTGCTAAAGGGCAGGGAGGTCAAGAATGTCAGAATGAGAAAATGCCAACACACACTTGAATCACAGCCTTGGTTATTGGGCACATAACAGAAGGGAAGAGAAAAAACTAAGACAATAGACCCAGTCCTTGAATCTTGGAATTGCTATCTCATCTGCTTGTGGGTCCATCCACTCAGAAACAGGGGCTTACTTCAGGTGATCCAATGAAGTTAAACAATGCAGTAAAGTTTTTCTCACAGTTTCCATAATTACATTAAATCAAGTACAGATCAGATTACTTAAAGGGCTCACAATGGACTAATTCTGAGAAGGGAGATTTACATGTCACCAAGGTAAACTGAGAAAACTTAACCATTAACATCAAGTCCCATCTAACAGAGGCATAAGGCCTACAGAGGTGAGACCAAAGCCAGAACAGAGTAAGTAAAAATCTTCTGGCCTGGAGAGGCTAGAGCTGAGCAGTCAAGAACTGCTAGTTAGGGGAACAGAAAGGATAGAAAGGATAGTCCTAGATGTAGTTATCTGGTCCCCTAGATACCATTTTATGGACAATATGCTTTATTCTTGGGATAACTCTAAAAGAGACTTTGTTTCTCTGGTTCCAAATCTAGAGGTTCTGACTTAATCTAATATAGTCACCTAAATTTGGTTTTCCAATTTTGAAACTTCAAAACATTTCTGTTTATATATCATTTGCTATACTTAATATAATGTTTGATAGAATTCACTTGTACATCTGTCTGGTTCTAGTGTTTTTCAGACAGATACTTTAAAAAATGGAAAAAATATTTTCACTTTCTGTACCATTATCAATACAATTTATGTGTAAAATCCAAATAATCCTTAATTAATAAATCCTCATGACTTATTACCAAAATGTATTCAAAGCCTGGATTTCCATGACAGATAAATTTGGAAACCAGTCATATACACTTGTGTGTAGTTCTTAGAGAAAACAGACTGGCCCTGTTGCTTTTCTCAAAATTTACTATTCTAATTAACTTTAAAAAAGTTTTTATTACATCTTTGTCTTATTACCTTGTCTAATAATTTTCTTCTTTGGAGGAGATGATCCCTAGGTTAAAGTTATAAGGTGTTTATACTTGAATCCGATTATAATAACTCAGAGATGTTCCAGTATCAATTTAATAGATTTAGTGTTGTTCTTACAAAATTCCTTGGTTATAGAAATTTGCTATAAAATGAAAAAGAAGTATATAAGTATATCATGACAGAGGGAAAAACGCTCTTAGCTCTTTTGGGAAACAAGATTCCTTTATCTCTGTTTGATTCCAGGCATGAGTCATATCTGACAGCGAATCATATGTGTCATAGAGTGTTAAAGGCAAGGCTTAGGATTAACCAGGTGAGGAATTTTCCTTTTCAGTAAGGAAGTAGCACAATGGGGAAATAGAGGCAGCAGGCTCCTACCCAGGCCGTGTCCTAGGTCGTCCCTGCAACCTTTTCCTGGAACAAACATCTACCTTTAAGCAGTTTTCAGACTGTCACACATGCCATTAAATAACAAAACTTCACTAACCTCAGCTTAGAGCTTGGATAGCTTTCATGATGTTTCCCTGGCAGTTAACATTCCATTAATCCTTTACTTATAAAATGGAATTACTCATATTTTGGGGCTCAGACATAGAGAAAATGCCTAGTAGTTGACTCATCATTAATATGTTGAAGCTACATTTTTAAACCACATTTATGCACTTTCATCATAGCCAAGATTTTCAAGTGAAAATTTTCTATTATAATAAATAATAGTAGTAGTAGTAATAATAGTAGTATTACCTGTCTTATAACTAAATATACCTCATTAAGTATTCAGCAGTTTTCAAATATCCAATTTTTATCACATCCTTTTAAAAGCCCAGTTCATATGAAATAACATCCAGATTAAAAATTGCTTTAACAGCATTTCTGTTTTACAGTGGTCTCTCAAATTTCACAACATATATTTAGAAATACAATATAACATAAACAATAAACTTTAGATGACATTGATTGCATTTCCAAATATAAAAACTTTATATATATATATATATATATATACATATATATATATATATATATATATATATATATATACAATAACTTTGGCATTTTAAAACTGCTTTACAGTTATGAGATATAAACAATTATATTCATTTAAAGAAATAATAATAATGTTGTGTTCAATATATGCTAATCACTGTGTTAAGTATTTTTGAGATCATGTCGATATCATAACCATTATTATTTTCTCTTTACAAATCAGGAAAGTGAGGCAAACAGAGGCAAAATAACTTGCCATAAATTATACTACTATTAAATTTCTGCAACTAGAACAGAGAAGGGTGGACTTACCAAGGGCAGAGGCTGGTTGGCTCCCCTACTTCCTATTGTTGGGGTAGCTGGTGCCAGAATTGCCCCATTCCAGGTGGCAGGGCTCAGGGAATGCTGCCCATGGGATCTGACACCCAACCCCTATTCCCAACAGCTGCAGGTGTGGCTGGGGCTACTTTCAGCTGCTAGGGCAAGATAGGTAGGATGTCCCAGAGAGGTGGACTGAAAGATATCCAGGGACACAGGGCTGTTGGGGGTGCTGCTCGTGTGGTGTTCTGCTGTGGCTGCTGTCCCCTGTTCCACCAGATGGGGCAGATCATAATCCAAGTTTCCCTGTAATTCTCTAGCATTCCCTTTTCTGGATCTGATTTGAGATGAGAGGGATTGACAGAGACATGGACTATAACAAAATAGGATAAAAACTGAAAAGTCAAAGAGGGTTAACAAGAAATTGCTATTTTGTTTGCCTACTTTTTTTTTTTCACTCTTTATTTCTGGGATTTCTACCAACTGACTTTCGTTCACTGCCCTAGAACTATGAAACCATTAATCCCTTCAACTTTTAAAACTTAAAAACTATTATAAGATTTAATCCTTATTTTTTCTTAAAATAAATTCTACAGAGTGTACCCCAAAACTTACCAAGATGTTTCAGAAGGGGGTGAGTTCCTAGAATTACCCCAAACTCTCAGGAGTTCTTTCCTGTAATTGTAAAATGGCTAATTGCTGAATTCTTAATGATTAATTTCAAAACTTCCAGAATCTACTAAGATGTTTTTAGTGGTTCTACAGTTTTGATTATCTAATTTATTTCTGTAGTCCCAACTTGGCCAGTGTTGTGATGATGGGCTTTTCCTCTTTTCTCATAACTTAATCTCCTGTAGGAAGCCAAAGGTGAGAGTTAGCCCTTCTTGGGACAACTGAAAAATGTTCATTAATCTTTTCAAGTGTTCCCTAGCTACAGCCCTTAAAAAGTTTTTCTGATTGGTTGCATTTTTAAATATTTCAAAATAACAGAGTCTAGCTTAACAGCACTAACACATTACAGATATTCTGCATTTTTACAAAGACACAGACAAGACGGATACAAAAAAAAAAAAAAAAGCATTCATTCCGTGTGGACAGGCATTTATTTTATTGAGGCACAGAAATCAGAAAAAAAGATCTTGCAGTCCGTAGCCAGATATGCCAATTCAGAGGTGTGCCTCTGTGATCCAGAGTGATCCAGAATGATCCAGGTCAAGAAAGAGTGCCTGTAGTTTTGCTCACAAAGAAGCTGAGCTGAATCAAAGGTTGACCTGGGATTGGAGCAGGAACAAAGGACAGAGGACTTTCTAGAGGAGGGTGGGGAGGGGTGTCAGACTCAGAGAAAATAAATCCCCAGTGGTACCTGGTCTACTCCCACTGGTATCAGAAGGCCCATTTGGCCCTGTTCCATGTTCAGTCCCACTTCTGACACCAATTAATGTCGACCAGACCAGAACCAGCCTCTAACCTGGGGTGTGTTGAGCCAAAACAGAGCAGGCTAGAGATAGGAGAGTCAGAACACAAACAGAAATTTAATTCATTTCAGAGTGAGGAAATTGATATTTGCAAGTAGAACTCCTACCTCCTTAAAAAAGGGCTAAATATGCTGGACCAAAGGCAGATTTTATATACAAAAGAACCACAAGCGGGCTGGACCGTGACATAATCATTTTTAGGTCTTGCGTGGCTGTTCCCATGGGCCCTTCCCGATTCTTGGGGAGTTGTGATTGCTTACAGGGTATGGAATCAGAATTCTGTGTTGGGAACAGGAGTGCAGTACCTGTCAGTAACAAGGAACCTGGAAAATAGGGGGAGCTAAATCCCTCAGTGAACGCCTGGTGCTGTTCAGCAATACACTTTGCCAGAGGGTAAGGTCATTGCAGAGCGTAAATGATTATTGTTATGCCAAGCTCAGGGGGACAGCCTGCTTGGTGGGCCTTGGCTCTGCAAAACTGGGTATCTCCAAAATATTTTGACAAAAGATATGAGACAGAATTTGAACTCATGTCTTCCTGACTCCAAGTCTAACAGTATACACTAGTCCATTTGGCTCCACAGCCATTTTTAAAAATATTGTAACAGTTGTAAATTACTCTCATTTGTTAAATAAATTCAGTCTTCCATAAAGACTTTTCCTTATAATGTTTCTTTAATTTAGTTCTACTTAACCTATGTTTGCATATATATCCATAAATAGCCCTTGACATAAAAACAAGTGTCATTAGATGCTTTTAAGCCTTTTACTACCTAATTAATTTGAAGACAGCAGTAATGAACATCTAAATACATCAGTGATGGGGTTGATTCCATATTCTCTTTTGAGAATGTGGGAGGATGTGCATCCCCTAGTTATCCAGTATATTGCCTCAACATCTGGTGTACACAGCCCTGAGAACTTCCCAGGACAGGATATATCCAGAAAGAAATTCCCAAGATCTGGACTTGGGTGATTCTTGAGCATGCAGGAGCAGAGTACCAGCCTACCTGCTAGTTAGGTGGGACTGCTTTCCTTCCTCCAAACAGGGTGGCTCTCCCCCTTGAATTCCATTTCTTTTCTTTCTCCTTTTACCATCCCCAGACAGGCACACAAATTTGCCTTTGGTTGCCTTACTCAGATTACTTAATTGCTGTAGTAGCTTGGTACCAAAAATTTTAATCTTAAGCTGAGCTTTTGTTTTTGTCTCTCACTACTCCAGCTCCCTTTCCCTGACCAGAAACAAAATTTCTTAGTGAAGTGAGACAATTTTCCCTTGAGGACCACCAAGGAAAAGAAAGTTTTCTATTTAATTTTAATGGATTTGCTGACCTAGTAGAAGGTCTGACCTAGTGATTTTATAAAGCTTCATGACTTTCTTATGCTTCTTTTTTATTTGGAGAGAGGAAGCCAGAAACAAGAGTTAAACATCAAAAATGAGAAGAAATTACATTTACATAGACTCTGTTCTTACATACATGCATTCATACATATATATACATACATACATACAGGATCATTTGACCCTCCCAACAGTTTTACAGATGAGGTAACTGAAGCTCACAGATGTTAGCTATTTGTCCAATGTTGTACAAGCTTCTTAATGAGAAACTTAGCACATGAATTTAGATCTTTTTATGATCTCCATTTTGCATCTTATAGAATGGAAGAAGTCAGAAAACATTCTTTCTGCCGTAGTCTGATACAAATAAGTAGGGAATCCATATATCCTAAAGTAATAGCACTGAAAATTAATTTTAGAATTTTTCCTTGCTTCGTTAGACAATTAAATGGATTGCTGTAGTCAAAAGAAAAAATTAATTTCTGTTGGTGAGCCTCTTGGAATAATGAACCTCTCTATACTTAGCCATATTGGAAGCTGTTCCCACTTGGCAGAATATTTTCCAGAGTATGTATTCTGCTGGCATAGCCTTTGAGAACCCAGAGTTAACTGTAGGCATATCTTAATTCAACTTTCCTCATGTTTTCAACTGTTAATACTAAAATAGGACTATTTCCTAATGTCCCATTTTAGCTGCATTATGCATTAAATAGTCTTTTGTGTGCTAGTTTACCAAACTAGATAAGGTGGCTTAGGTAGATAAGGCACTGGGCCTGGAATCCTGAAGAGCTGAATTCAGATTTGGCCTCAGGCACTTTCTGCCTTTGTGACTCTAAACAATTCATTCAGCTTCTGCTTGGCTCAGTTTCCTCATCTGTAGCATGGGGATAATTGCACCAATCTTTCAGGGTTGTTGTCAGGATTAAATGAGATAATATTTGTAAGACACTTTGCACATGTGCCTGGCACATAGTAGGTGCTATTACAGAAAAATGATCACGATCAAGGCATTTGACTATTGTGTATTGTTCATTGGAGGGGCAGCTAGGTAGTGCAGGAGTTAGGAGGACTTGAGTTCAAATCTTACCTCAGACACTTGACACTCACTAGCTGTGTGACTTTGGGCAAGTCACTTAACCCCAATTGCCACATCCTGGGTCATCTCCAGTCATCCTAATGAATATCTGGTCACTGGATTCAGATGGCTCTGGAGGAGAAGTAAGGCTGGTGACCTGCACAGCCCTCCCTCACTCAAAACAAAGTCAAGTGCGAGTCATGTCATCATTTCTCTGATGGCATGGTCTTCTTTAGCAATGAAGGACGAACGCACATTCTTCATTGGAAACATGAGGAATTTGAAATAAATGATAACTGAAATCCCACCCAACTCTAAATTCATGATCCTGTGTGTTCCAGATGACCCACTTAACAAATTTTAGAACATTCTTAATTGAAGATTTCCTATTATTAAAAAGTTTAATTTTTTTAAAGTTTTAATGTCAGTGCTTATGGACATGAAAAGTCATTCTTCCCTTAAAAAAATTACTTGCGACTCCTGTTATTAGAATAAAGTAGTAATTCAGGCCAGTTGCTAAATGACTTTTATTTTTTGAATTATCACAGTTCCTATACTAATGTCACTAATTTAACTCTTTTGCCTTCCGATTACTGGGTTTGAATATGATTGGGTCTTAGGCAAGAGTTCAAATCTGTTACCACTCCCAGAAAAGTAACTCCAAGTATGTTCTGCTGATAATAGATCAGATCTCCTTGGTATATGAAGATTTACACAGGAT
The DNA here is from genome assembly GCF_028372415.1 of Notamacropus eugenii. Lineage (NCBI taxonomy): Eukaryota > Metazoa > Chordata > Mammalia > Diprotodontia > Macropodidae > Notamacropus > Notamacropus eugenii. Next base: position 101,981,858 of record NC_092876.1, read on the forward strand.
TATTGTTGCATATGAAGGTTGGCAAGTCATATGGAAAAGATTTCAGGTTATCCAGTCCAGACATTTGCACTTGCCTTCATCTATAAGGGAAAAACCACATTTAAAAGAAAAGAATAATCTACTCATGATAATGAATAGTATATTATATGCCCATTATCTGAAAGGAATAAGAACAAGACTACAAAAAAGTATTGATGTACTCAACCTCTATTTCTTGTAGTTTGATTTTTAGGAAAATTAGAAGCTTCTGGGTTTTATTGCATCATGATTAGCTGAGTGGGAGGAGATGAGAATGATAAGGAGTAGGGGGAGGAAAGGAAAGGAATGCCTTTAATAAAGATGGGGAAGTTGATACACATTTTGAACAAATGCAAATTTTTCCAGTTGAATGTATATTTTTAAACTACTGACAGGACTATAGCAACCTAAAAGGAAGGCCCCAAATTCTGTGTGACCTTCTTCATTTGTCAGTTTTTTTTTTAGAAATATGTATTTGCAGATGAGTTGTTTCTTACAGACAGGTGCTTGGTTTGTTTTAGCCAGTTATTACAGAGAGGAACTAAAGAAGCAAGGAGCAGTGGTTAAGAGTGTTCAGTTCATTGTTGAATGTGGACAGATTTATGCAGATGTTTTAGGTGTTATGTGCTGTTGTGAAGATAGCAGAACAATGCTATAGCATTGTTTCTGTATGCTTACACCATATTGTGAATATAAGACCACAGAATTAGAATTATGTCAGTTGTAGTGTAACCTCTCTTATTTTATGGATAAGAAAACTGAGGCCTAAAGAGATGACTTGATTTACCCAATGTTGCATGGGTAGTAAGTAGCAGAACTGAGATTCAGATTCATAGCCTTTCATTCCAAGCCCTCTATGCTACCCACTGTACTATTTTGTATAATATATGTTCTAATAATTACACATTTTTATAATAGTGTATATGTAAGTATGCATTAATTTATAATTGCTTTTGTGTGTGTCATATAGATAATATATAAAGTATGTTTCATGATAGCATATATGTATATATGGGTAGTTTTATAAATTCGTTACCCATGATACTTTAAAAATTTTACTAAACTGAATTATATGCATTTGATTCAAGCTTATGGCACTTACTTAGAAGTTTTAATGTTTATTCATATGTTGTTTGTTTATTTATAGAGAACAGATCATAAAACAGTCCACAGAACTGGTTTGCAGAGCCTATAGTGAACTGTATACAGCTGTGATGAATCCCGCCAATGAATACAAAGATCCAGAGAGTATTCTGCACCGATCTCCTCAGCAAGTACAGACTCTTCTCTCCTGAATGGATTGTTTGGACAATTTGGCATCATTTTTCTTTAGCTTCATATTAAAGGTCTCTTTGTTTTCAGTGTAAGGTCATTCTTTTCTCTTCTCTGAACTTTGTTGATGTGATTATTCCTTAAAATCCAAGAAAATAGTTCTCCATGCAACTTCAGTTAATGCCATTACAACATTCAGAGTAAATGCTCTGACTTCACTTTGATTGTTAATATTGGATCCACCCTTGCATATTTTGGGGAAGATTTTCCATGTACCCACTTCTCTGTTCTGAATTCTGGGGTGAGATGGACTGAGGTTTTAGGCCGTTTTACAACACACCTTGTACCCCTGCAATTCAATTGCATTGAATGTCTAAGACTCCATAGAGTGGAGACATTAACCTCAGTGAAGTTCTCTTGTGATTTTTTGTCATTTTCAGTTATAAACTTGATAATAACCTCAATAAGCCGATCCCTCCTCAGATGATCTTATTTTTATCTGTTTACCTGCTTGTATTCTGCTGTGGGATGTAAGGTCCTTGAGGGCAGGGACTGTTTTTCCACTTCTGATTTTGTATCTTCCATGCCTAATACAGTACCTTGCACTTGATAGGTATTTATAAGTCCTTATTGAATTGAATTTTTAAAAAAAAGAGGAAGCAAATTTTCCCCTAATTATGAAATGCAGAGAGTTTATGTTTTTATAAGAAAAATATAAGCTGAGGACAGTAAGGACACTACCAACTTCCTTCTTTTCTGTCCCTTCTAGGCTTTTTCTTGATCTATGTACAAATAAACTTTTGTTGCTAATGTTGGTTTTTTATATAGTCATAGAATGTGCGTATCTTTCTTCTAATTCTGTTTTCTTCACTTTATATTGCTGCATAAAAATCTTTGCATACCTTGTAATCTTAATATTTGTCATTTTAAGAATATAATAATATTCAGATACATTGATAAACCAGTTTTTTCAGTCATTCCTTCATTATGGAATGCTTCCAGTTTTTCATTATTTTAAAACAAAATACTCTATGAATATTTTTTTTAAAAGATGAGTTTTTTCTACTTGATCATAGTCCTAGGAAGAACACCGTAGGAATCATTGGGTCAAAGGGTATGATTAGGGTTTTAATTTTTATATTTTCAGATTTCTAGATTGCCTTCAAAGAATATACCAATATACTGTTCAACCAGAAATGCAATAATGTTAATACTAATCCTCTGAACGCCAATTCAAATGAAGCCCCAAGTTAAATTCAACAAGAAATGTCACAGTCAAACTTCAGAACTGCATGTTAAATATTCTAGGCAGCAAAGAAAGCCATTCATGTACCAAGAAACTCAGTCAATAACAATAACTGGCACTTACATGGTACACACTATGTGCCAGACACTGTAAAGTGCTTTGCTTCGTTTGATCCTCACAGCTTCTGTGTGAGGTAGATGCTATCCCAATCCCATTTTAAAGATGAGGAAACTAAGGCAAAAAAAAGTCAAGTGACTTGTTCCAAGGCATACAGCTAGTAAAGTGTCTGCTTGACTCCATCCAGGCACAGTGCTCTTCTCTGTGCTGCCTAAGGATGTACAGTAGAGGACAAGTACTAGATTGTGAGAAATCAATGGAAAATTCACAATATGCTATTAAAAACAAGTTAGTTCATACTCCTAAAATAACACCCTATAAAACAGAGCCTAATCACTAATGAAGAAAAGTCTATTTTTACCCAAAGGGAGGAAATCGAGCCATTTCTTCAAAAGAAACAGTAGGTGAGCAGGGCACATGAGATTTGAACTCATCAAATAAAACTACATCAGTTCATGACTAAGCAAGAAAGGTTAAACGAGAAAATGCATCCTTTTACCCATCTGAGGGTGGGTGAGACTATAGTTGGGTTTTTTTCCTAATTAAAAAATTACATTTTCTAAGGAAATATTGAGAGAACAATGAGGAAAACCAACCTGTGAGCAGAAGAGCCAAGGATCTAAAGAGAGTTTTAAAAATTCCCTCATTAGTAAAATAGTATTTTTGGTAGTGAAATAATACAGAGAAAAATATCTGAAGAGGGCAAGAGAAGAGACATGGGGGTGACTTGAAAAGGCACTATATCCTAGTCAGGCTTCAAGACAAAAGGTGAATTTGAAGTTTGAAATTTTTTACCTTGCCTTGGGTTTTGAGGAAGTAGAGAGGGCTCTGTGGGGCAGCTGGTGGCCCAATGGATAGAACCCTGGGCCTGCAGTCAGGAAGTTCCAAATTTAAATCTGACCTCAGACAATTACTAGCTCTGTGTGACCTGAGGTAAGTAAGTAACTTAACCTCGCTTTTCTTCAGTTTTTTTCAAATGTAAAGTGGTGATCATAATAGCACCTATCTTACCGGGCTGTTGTAAGGATCAAATGAGATATCTGTAAAGTACTTAGCATAGATCATGGCACATAACAGGCACAACATAAATGCGTCTTCCTCTGCCCATTTGGAAGGCAGTTAACAGAAAGTGAAAAGGATTTAGGTCCCAGTGGCTGAGAGGAGCTAGGTGGTACAGTAGGCAGGGAAATAAGTCTCATCTTCCTAAGTTCAAATCTGGCCTCAGACACTTGTGGCTCGAGGCAAATCACTTAACCTTGTTTGCCTCAGTTTCCTCATTTGTAAAATGACCTGGAGAAGAAAATGGCAAACCATTCCAGTGTCTCTGCCAAGAAAACCCTGAAAGTTGGACACGACTGAACCAAAACAAAGCTGAGAGGAAGGGACATTAATAGTATTATGGAGCAATCCACTGGAATGCGAGGCACAAAGGAGGTCCATTGTGCATTTGTGTTAAGTTTGGACACTCCAAGAGAAGACATGAGGAGTCAGGCTTTGAAGGCCTACCCTCCACTGTGACCCCAGGAGAACGTACTTCAGAGAAGAGCAGAAAAGGAGACATAGGGACATGAAGCTGATGAGGAAAAGAATAGGACAGTCCATGGGAACCACATTAGAGTGCTCCCCACAGCATCCTTCTGCTCTCATGAATTAATATTCCTGATAATGAGTTTTCATAAGAATTATAACTTACATTGACACAGTGCTTTAAGGTTTATCAATTAGGAAACTGAGGCCCACTGAGGTGACATTATCTGCCAAAGGTCACATAAGCAGTAACAATGATTGCAGCTAAGGTCTAGCGCTTTAGACACTGGACAGCTTGCCTCTCTAAAATGGATTGGCTAAAGAGAAAGAAGGCAGAGGAGAAATCTTTATCAGAACAGACAGGTGGCAAGAAAGCAAAGCTTCCATCTTCCAGAAGTCCTACCTGGTATGAAGTACACAGAATAAAGGAAATCCTTGAATAGAATAGGTTCTAGAGCAAGGGAGTTTCAACTTTTTTCTTGTCAGGAGGCCCCTTTGGCAATCTGGTGAAGTCAGTACACCCCTGCTCAGAACAGTTTAATTTAAAAAAGAAAATTTAATTTTAGTTAATTTAAGTAAAAGAAATTAATTAAAATAAAATAGATTACAAAGGAAACCAATTATAATGCAGTTATCAAAATTCTGTTATTTAAAACCACACCAAGACTTTTGGGGCACCCTTTTTTTAAAACAAGGTCCCACATTCTGTTTCCTAGAAAGGAAATGAGTGGATAGAACTAAAACAACATTTATTGGAAAGGAGCACTAAAATTAGTGTTATTCAAATTAAGAGAATGAATTGGGCAAGAGGGAACAGATTTTATTGTATTCTTCAGTTTGAGGTAGGAAAGGGAAAGATTTTAAAGTATGAGAATAGCAAGAAATTTAAAAGAAGGAATTTTTTATTCAACTTAGTAAAGGGAGCAGGATGGAGTTATTGAGAGAAGACTAGAATCACATTATTATAAATAAAACAAACCAGAAACTAAATGCTAATTTAAAAGAGGAGAAAAAAAATGTTTAATGGAGTAACACAAATTTTAAAAGTAATTTTAGAGAATAAAATGCAATTTTTTTAAATACAACATAATGCATATAGGAATACAGTGAAAAGGCGAGGCTGGATCAAAATTTATTATGCTTCAGGTTACTAAAACTATATGTCTGTCTATTAATCTATCTCTCTAAATACTGAAAGGAGAAATTAGCTAAACCATAAAAAGGTGCTGTGAATAACAATAATCTTAAGAGGCTTGTGTTTCATAGTGGATAGAGTGCTAGATTTGAAGTTAGGAAGATCTGGGCTCAAATCACAGCTCTGACATTACCTCTGTGATCATGGCTATGTCTTTTAATTTTTCTGTGCCTTAATTTTCCCATCTGTATATTAAGGTTGAACGAGTTGGCTTCTAAAGTTATAAGGTTCTTCTAGGTCAAAATGTATGATCTTAACACTAAATAAATCTAGCCCAAGAGTAAAACAAGAAAACAGCTGAGCAGATTGTTTAAATTACATTTAAAAACCTATTGCAATTACTGAATGGGAATATGAAAAAATAAACATTTCTCAGAAACCACAAGATAACTTGACAAATTGATGATGTGTGAGGGCTTAAAGAAATCATAAATGTCAAAAGGCAGAAATAAACATATCCTTTACCAACATAATGAAGGATAGATAAGCAAAAATTCAAATCTGAATGGAAAATAGGTACAGGCGTGGACCAGGGAGCAAATCACAGAAGCATAAAAGAGATGTGTTAAATAAAATTATAGCAATGAGACAACATTCCACAATTTATACGCTATAGCTAAAGCAGTCCCCCTCAAAAATTGTACATCTGAAAGCAGAAAATTCTTCTAGAGGAACAGAAGGTCAAAAATCTCAAGGGAAATAATGAAAAAAAATCGGAATAAATGCGAGCAGCATTACCAGATTTCACACTATTATTTTCAAGTGGTAATTATCAAAACACTGGGGCTGAATTAAAATTAGAAACATTGATCAGTGGATCCAGAAAGCCCAGAAGCAATCAGACCTACTAGCATCATATTTGATAAATTTAGGAATTCAAACTACTGAAGCAAAAACTTTCTCTACTTAACATGAATTTCTGGGAAGAAAATTGAAGGTTAGCAAAAATTACATTTAAATGAGGAGTGTATAACATATACTACAATAAACTTCAAATCTAAATAAGGTTTCAGTATAAAATGTCACATCATAAAATAATGGTAGGATGGAAAGAAGGATGTACTTTCACACCTATAACTAGGAAGAATGTATTTACACAGTAGTGATCACAAAAGATAAAATAGAAAATTTTGAATACATACATTAGAAAACTTTGGCACGGACAGAATCATTGTAACTAGGATAAGTGAATGCCATCAGCTTGGGGGGGAGGGGAACAATTCACCTCAAATCAAAACTCTAATAAAAGTCTGATATCCAAGATCTTTGGGGCAGTGGTGTGAGTATCCAAGCCTAGCTGCCCTCTAGTAAGGAACTAGTCAAATATGAACAGAAAGAAGTGCAGATTATCAATGACTATATGAAAGAATGTTCTAAATCATGAATAAGAGAATTAAAAATAAATGCCTTTATACCCATGAGATTGACAAAGAGAAAAGTAATGGCTAAAGCGTATGTAGTGCATGAAGGTTGGCAAAGCACTTTACATATGAAGATAAAATTGCAAAGGTTGGAGACATCGAGACAACAGCACGCCTTTGGAGATGTGACTTGGTCTAAATGGTCTGGATTAAAAAAAATTGGAACTTTAATAGAGTGATCATCATTATCATTATTGCTATTTATTATTATCATCATTAGTCACAATACTAGGAATATACTCTAGGGAAAGGAAAGATGAAGCCCCATACGTGCAAAAATATTTATAGCAGCACTTTTGAGGTCGGAAAACACTGGAATCTATATGAGTGTGCATAATTTTTGGAAATGGCTGAACTCACTGCGGTATATGAATGCCATTGTTGCATACAATATTATTGTATTATAAGAAATGAGAAATATGAAGAATACAGAGAAACTTTTAAAAGACTCATATGAACTGATAGAAAGCGAGGTGGCAGAAACAAGAGAACACCGTATGCAATGCAGGTGGTGTGGGGATAGATCACCAGTCCTGGAGTCAGGAGGACCTGAGTTCAAATGTGACCTTAGACATTTACTACCCTGGGCAAGTCCCTTACCCCTGCTTTCCTCAGTTCCTCATCTATAAAATTAACTGGAGAAGGAAATGGCAAACCACTCCAGTATCATTGCCAAGAAAAACCCCAAAGGGGGTCACAGAGTGTTGGACATGGCTGAAACAACTCAACAACAAATCCCAGTATTGTAATAGAAAGGAACAATGAAATCAGAATTCTAATCAATGTAGTGATCAATCTTGACTTAAAGGTGTAATGGGGAAATATACTTCCCCTCTCCTTGCAAAGAGGTGAAAGACAATAAGGAAGAATAAGGTATGCCTTGTCAAAGATGGCGAATGGATTTTATTTAGTTTGCCTCATTATGTTTCTTTTTTTTGCAAGGAAATTGGGATTGGTTATTGGGAAATAATAGCAATGCCAAGAAAAATACATCAGTACAATTTTTAAAAAACACGACTAAAATAGAGCAGAGACTCAATTAACTCAATAGGTTTTTTTTAAAAGATTGAAAATCAATAAGTCAACCATCCTGAAACAAGTGCAGAAGAATTATTACAAAAGAAAAATGGATAAAATTGGGGGAAAAAAAAACTTGAAAAAATCAAACATGACATTATAAAAGAACAGAATCAATAAATCCTATTCAATTGATAAAAAGGAAAAATCAAGTTGACTAAATTTTTAAAACATAATCAAAAAGATTTCATAATAAAAGAACTAAAGAGAAAGGTCAGAAGTACACTTTAGTTAAAAGAAATCCAAACTCAGAATTCAAAGGATGTCTGTTGGTCAATAAGCATTTATTAAGTGCTAACTGTGCCAGACCCTGTAGTCAGCACTGGTGATAAAAAGAAAGATAAAAAACCGTCTCTCCCTTCAAGGAACTCACATCCTTGTAAGAGAGAAAACATACAAACGTCTATGTACATACTGGATAGATACAGTGTAAATGGGAAGTACTCTAAAAAGGCTCTAGATAGAAATTGGGAGGTGTGGGCAGGCTGGGAAACGCCTCTTGCAGAAGGGGAGGTTTGAGTTGAGTCCTGCGGGACCCAGGGATGCCAGAAAGGGGAGGTAAGGAAGGAAAACATTCAAGGTGTTGGGCATAGATGGTGAAAGACACTAAGTCAGGAAATGCAGTATTTTGTGAGAGAAATGGCATTGCCAGATTATATAGAGAGTGTATTGAAGAAAGTATACTGGAATAGGACTGAAAAGGTAGGAAGGGTCTCCAGGACTTCTTACATTGTGGGTCACAACTCCATATGGGGTTGGGAAAAGTGTTAACAGTAAAAGGTTTCTGAACATGCAATAATCAATTCAAATCAAATGTATTATGAATCTTAGGTGTTTCCAGTAGCGCTTGTCTGTGCTGTATTGTGAAACTTCACCGCAGCCATGCTTCCAAACACAAAGTATGCACACTTTGCACTGTGCATGCTGTCGTGCCACAGAATGCCAGTGAGGGTTGCCGAAATGTGAAAAGGGGTGGAAAAAGTTTAAGGAGTCCTGCTTCAGGCTGTGAAGGATGTTAAAAACCAAACAAGGATTCAGTCTTAGATCCTGGTGATAAGGGAGCCCCTAGAGTTAATAGAATGAAGAAGTGACCTGATGAAAGCTACACTTTTAAGAAGATCATGTGAACTGAAGTGTAGAAATTTGAGATGAGGAGACCAACCAGAAGGCTATCAGAATGGTCAAGGAATGAGGTATTGAAAACCACACCTAGGTGGTGGCCGTGTGAATAAGAAGGGAATGTATATAAGATGCTGTGAAGGATGAAATGATAACACTTGACAGCAGGTTGGCTATATGGAATGAGGGTGAGAGGGGAGCGGAGGATGACACTCAGGCTGTTAGCTTGAGTGATTGGGAGGATGGTACCCTCAGCAGAATGGGGAAGAGAGGAAAGTTTGAGGGGAAGATATTGGATTCTGTTTTAGATATGTTGAGTTTGAGATATTCAATTGGCAGTTGATATCAGAGAGGCTAGGGCTGGATAAATAGACTTGAGAATCATGCACAGAGATGATCATGGAATCCATGACAGCTGATGAGATCAAGTGAAATTTTATAGGGAGAGAATTGAGAGGTCCCAGGACAGAGCCTGGAGGAACACTGGAGAGACAACTCCTAATTAGCAGTCATGACTCAGGGGATGAACCAGAAAAGGATAGGAAGAGGGGTCACAGAGTTGGAAGCAGAACCAAGACAGAGCAAGACCATCAGATAACCAGGGGAGACAGGATTCAGGAGAAGGTGTCAAAGGCTACAAAAAGGAGAAGAAGATAAAGATTAAGAAAAGTCCATTAGATCTGACAATTAGAAGATCCTAGGCAACCTTGGAGAGCAGTTTAGTTGAATGATGAGGTCAGAAACCCAACAAAAAAGGGTTTAGAAAAGAGTATGAGAAAAGGAAGTGGAGGCACTGATTGCAGAGAGCTTTCTTAAACTTACTTCTGAAAGGGAGAGCACGGAAGATAAAAACTAGAAGGATGGTCAGATCCAGTGAGGGAGTAAATTTCCTTAGCCTCACCCAAGACTTAATGCACTCAACTTGAAAGAATTGGGCACAGGGGCAAGAAGTTAAAAATGAAGTAAAAAGTAGGGCTGATCTGCAACACAATAGGGTAGATCCAGAAGAACGGACTACACCCACTTCTTCAAGAAAAACTTTTGTTCTTTTTCCACCTTTCTCTCCCTTTGCCTGTGCCTTAGTAGATGTCTAACACACTCTGCTCAGTTCTTTACCCCCAGATTTCCAGTTACCTAAATTTCATATCATCCTAAAGAGGCCAGTGGTTAACTAGAAATAAACAAATTCAAATGGGGGCAGAGAGCCAAATTTCTAAATGTTGGTGACTTTCCTAACTGGGGACTCTGAGTTATTGTGACTATTACTCCTAATTTTTAATAAAAACTCCATAAAGCAGGAGAGGAGACCAAGTGGAACTGAGAAGCTATTATATTGCCCTTATACTGGAAAAAAAATGAGGCAATTGTTACAACAAAATGCAGCTGATCAAATCTTCAGCAACAAGGAGGTTAGGGAAGAGAGAACAGTAATGAATATCCATTGGCCAACTATACCCTTCACAACAGCATTCACGACAACTACTGTTACATGTATGTTCCTATATATAAAGCCCAGGTCCAGAAATACAATTCCCATTCTTCAAACTTATTTTCTTATCTAGCTATTTACTTGCCAAATCCATATTTCTCTCCTAAAGTCTGTATTTCATTTGGCAGTGTTGATGAAAACAACACCTGCCTTCAGTTTTTCATCCAAGACTTAATAAATCCCTAGAAATGTTTTCAAAGTTCCTTCTTAGATCTGATCTCATCCTGAGGGCCCAGAAGGAGCAAGCTCCATGGGGTGCCCTCCTCCTTCCCCACTCATCAGCTCTGATCTCATCCAGAAGACCCAACAGGAGCAGGTGTTTCAGGAAATTCTTCCCCCAACATTCCTGCCAATCTTCTCTACCTACTTACCTTTCCTCCATTCCCCACTCCTCTACCCACCCATCCCACCCACCCCCAGTACCTGTAGAAGAATATTTAGAGTTGCCACTCCACTGCACTCCAATCCTTTGCTCTAAACCTCCCTTGACATAACTACTCACACTGTCTTATAGACTGTTGTACCACCAATGACACTAGAAGCCTCTCTGATATTTTATTAACCATCATCTGATGCAGATAATGCACCAAAATGCATCCAAACTTATTTAGCCCACTGCCCTCTTTAAAAAAAAAAATTATTCAATGCCCTCTGAAAATCTATCTTCTTTAACCCTTTAATGTTTTTCTTAAAAACTGCATCATTTCAAAAAATATAAAATATTTTAATGACACATCCTAAACTTAATAATGTATTATAAATTTGTCAGTTTTTCCTGCATTGAAATGTTTATGATGCAATATTGCATCATGTGATCCTATAATTTCATATTGTACACAAGTCACTGCATGCACAAATTCCTGCTGATGCATGCTGGACTCCCTGACAATGCACGACATGCTAGCCTGCCAACACTTGCTTGTTAAGACCTGTCAGTAGACTTAACCACTGATCATTTATAACTTGTATTTTGTATGTTTATTTGGAAAATAATGTAACCACTATGACTTTGACTCTGTTTCACGTATGAACGGCTTTTCAAAATTCTCTTCTTTCCTTATGTTTTCACCACACCCTTATTTTTATTCAATGCCCCCCAATTGTACTTGAGGCTACTACTACTCCCCTGGATTGTTCTAGCACCTCCCCAGGGGGCGGTATCACCCATTCTGGGAAGCTATAGATTCTGATGGACATGAAAAGGCAAATAAAGAGTATAGGGGAAAGAGTATTAGTCTAGGAGGCAAGAGACCTTGTTTGAGGTTCCACTCTGTCACTAACCTGCTCTGATACCCCTAAGCAAGTTCCTTTACCTCTCTGGGCCTAAACTCCCTTATTTATGAAACAAAGAGGTTGAACTATACAACCTCTGATCTCTTCTACCTTTAAGAGTAATTCTGTAATAGGTCCTAAGATAATATCTTGGTCTAATGTTTATCCATCTGTTTTGAGTTTTTAAATTCTTAAGCGCAGCACTTGTTGCTAACAGTGCTTTAAAAATAACTATCATCTGAGAGAGAGTGACATCATCTCATCAGTTTGAGTATATGTTATAAGCAAAAAATAGAAAATAAGATATACTGTAAAACAAAAATTTTATTTTAAAATATGTTAGCAATGGGTTTGGAACATTCATGGGACCAACCAACTTTCTAAATCCTTCAATTTCTCGTGTAGCTCTAGAGGCCACCCACTCTAGGATACTACCGTAAATCATACTTACACCCTTGGGTCTGGTCCCCAGAGAGTGGCTGCTACCTTGGGTTCTAGGATTATCCCTATTGGACATTTGACAGTGTTGATCATGAACTCCTATGGGATCCTTTCTTTTCCCTAAGTTTTAAGAAAACATGCTCCTTGTACTCTTCCTGCCTGTATGACCACTCCATCCACCTCATGTATTCCCAAAGCACTATACCATCTGTTGGGGATAACAAAGAAGGCAAAAATTTTCCTGCCTTCAAGAAGCTCACTCTTTAATCAGAAATACAACGTACAAATAACTATGAAGAAATAGAATATATACAGACTATTGGTGACAACATGCAAAAAACTGGAGATAATCTCAGAGGGAAGGTACTGGCATGAAAAGGGATTGGGAGAGGCTTCTTGCAGGAAGTGGGATTTTGGCTGAGCCTTCAAGAAAACCAGGAAACAAAGATGAGGAGAGAGAGAATTCGAGGCACAGGGGACAGCCCATACTATCACAGAAAATGATTGGATTATTCAAAGTAATTACAAAGGATAGATGAAAGAACATGCTATATGTAACCAGAGAGAGAACTGATAAATAAAAGTATGTATGGAATGGTTTAACATATACATACACATATATGTGTGTATATGTATATAATGTATATGTGTGTGTATATATGTGTATGTGTATATATGTATTCATGTATGTGTATATATACACATGTATACATACATACATAGAGAGAGACAGAGACAGAGAGATACACACACACATTTACATATGATGGAATCTCAATAAAACTTCTCCCAGCTCCAATATTCTAACTTCCTTATAGGTCCCACTGAACAGCAGGCCCACTGGCCCTACCTGGCCACCCCCCCACACACACATACACTCAATACCCTAGCTTCCTCTTATATGCCTCACTGCTCAGTAGAACAGCAAGTGTCTCCATGAACTCATATTTCTCATAGAAACAGCAGGCATGTCCATGTGATGGGATTCCAGTCACAGTTTCCAGACCCATTCCTCACATTTCCAATAGAAACAGCAGGTGTGTCCATGCACTCAACTATAGCCACAACCATCTAGTCTCAGACAGGACTGCAACACTCAGCAAATCAGAAAGCAGCACCACCAGGATGTCCAAGCAGGATGTGGACTCTAAAACAATAGAAGGGACTTCCCCTAAGTAGGCACCTGAGCATTAACAGTAAAGAACTGACCTAGAATGAACTTATGATGCAGAGAGACATTATATCTTATTATATCATTATCATTCATACATACCCTCCCCAAATGGGGTATATATGCATTGTAGGTAATCACATATGCAATTTCACTGAGGCTGGGACTCATACCCTATTATTTAATTCCTTGACAAACAAATTTCTGTTATGTAATTGCATCTTTTCCCTATAAAAATCCATCTTTCTCTAAAGTTGCTGGTTTCTCTTAGAACTTAGCCCACTTCGTGAGAGGCATCAATCTCAATAAATGCCTATACTTGGATTAGGGTGGTCTGACTCTGAATTCTTTGAGACTGTTCCACCACAACATATCATGAAACCACAACATATATGTATGTCTGTGTGTGTACGTACACACACATATTTATGTCCAATGGTAGCCATCTTTAGGGTGGGAATGGGGGGGTGGGGAAGAAAAAAAGAAAGTTACATGGTAACTTTATTATATGTTTAAAGGAAATAGCAAATTGTACACAATAGATTTGTATTTTCATGTACAATCATCTTTTTTCTATTTTACTGTTATGGTAAGGTAGAAGCCCATAGTCTCTCTAAGGCATCTCCCTAGATGTCATCATGATTCTCCCAGAAGCAAGCTCCCTAGCATCTTCCACATGGAGAGGTCACATCAGTTGAATCTGTGCCAGATGCCAATATGCAAATATTCCCATGCTTCTCCAAATCCCCTAGAATATGTATTTTTGGTTGTTTTTAATGTGGCACACTAGATACAACCAACCTCAAAGCCAGTAAGACCTGGATTCAAATTCCACCACAGACAGACACTGGCTGTGAGATGCTGGAAAAATAATTTAACTTCTCAGGACTCTAGGCAACTCTTTAAGACTATAGGTTGTAAAGTAGAGACTGACCTGCATTTCTCACCCAGAAATTCCTTATACTAATGAAATAACAAGTCCAGTTCCCATCTGGTCACTATCCCCATTTCTGCCTTATAGCATGATAATAAACATTGCTTCACGAACTACACTTCATTCAGGTGTTACATAAAGGATGGGGACATTTTCTGTTTCCCATTTTTAGGTACAAAAAAAAGTGCTGCTGGAGATAATTTAGCATATATGGGACCTTTCTTTCTGTCTTTGACTGCCTTGGGGCATCCACCCAATGATGGGATCACTCTAATAAAAGGGTTTAAACAGTTTACTGACTTTGCTTGCATGATTCTAAATAGTTTCCCAGAATGGCTAAGCCAATTCATAGATGTGCCAACAGTGCAATAATGTGCCTCTCTTCCCACGGCCCCTTCAACATAGACTATTTCTGTCTTTTGCTATCTTTGTCAATTCTCTGGTTGTGAGGTGAAACTCAGAGTTGTCTTAATTTGCATTTCTCTTATTAATAATTTGGAGCAATTTTCATATTGTTTATAGCTTCTTTGGAAATATGTTTCTATCCTTTGACTCCTTAACTTTCAGTAAATATGCTTTTCAGGTCTACAAATTCCTATTGAATGTCTGTTCTAAGATATTTTGCTGTCTCCCCTCTTAGACCAGGAGTTCCTCAAGGGCAGACTGTCTTTTGCTTTTCTTTCTATCTATCCTCAGAGTTTAGCACAGTGATTGGCACATAGTAGCTGTTTCATAGACATATATTGACTGACTGATTGACTGTACTGCTGTATGACATTACTTATAATATAAACTATGGAACTTATAATATAGACTATGTAATATTACTCATAGAATCCATTGAAATAACTTTTCTGAAAAGTAGTGATCCTAATCAGTACAGTATTGTGTTTTTGGAGCTAGAAGTTACCTGCCCAACTCCACATTCAAGATGACCCATGTTATTTTAAAAATTTTATTATTAATCTTCATGAAGCATTTCATAATTTTACTTAATAAATATAGTTTGTATTAATGGTATAAGACTGATCAAACTTGAGTATCCTAATTCAATGACTTTTATGATGTCAATGAGGCAGCATGGTTAAAGTGCTGAACTTGAAATCAGGACAACCTCAGTTCAAATCTCAGTACTGAAATGTAGCTAATTTGTGTGACTTTGGATAAGTCCCTTAAACTCCTCATTTTTCACATTTGTAAAACAGGAGTAGCAGAGCCAAGATGGTGGAGTAGAAACAGAGATTTGCTAGAGGTCTCCCCGCAAGCCCATCCAAATACCTGTAAAAAAGGACTTTAAGCAAATTCTGGAGCTGCAAAGCCCACAGAATAATAGAATGAAGCAAATCTTCAGTCCAAGATGGCCTGAAAAATTGAAGGGAAGTATGTATTGTGCTGTGCTGGGAGCAGAGCATAATCCAGCATGGGCCATGCCAGCACAGATGGGACCTGAGCAGGCCTGTGGAGGGGGAGTGAGGACTGAATCTCTGACACCTGTGGTGGTTTCCAGATTTCACAACCCCAAAAAGTCAAGGACAAATTGGAAAGTCAGCAGAAAAACCCTGTAGGATCTGTGTGAGAGAGTAGAGTGGTCCAGTCCCAGTCCCAGAATGGCAGAAGGGGTGGAGGAGCCCATGGCAGCCACAGCAGAGGCAGAAGCAGCAGCAGTGTCTGTTTCTGGAGCTCTAGGCCACGGATTGTGGGGGGATTGAGCAGATGACAGTACAAACCCCCCATACTCCCTGGAAACAGAGAACTACCTTGACAAAGAGCTCAAAAGTCCAGTAAATGGATGGGGAAATGAGCAGAAACCAGAGAAAGAAGCAGACTATAGAATCTTACTTTGGTGACAAGAAAGACCAAAATATACGAACAGATGAAGACAACAAAGTCAAAGCTCCTGCATCCAAAGCCTCCAATAAAATATGAATTGGTCTCAGGCCATGGAAGAGCTCAAAAAGGATTCTGAAAATCAAGTAAGAGAAGTAAAGCAAAAATTGGGAAGAGAAATGAGGGTGATACAAGACAATCATGAAAAATAAATCAACTGCTTGATAAAGGGGACCCAAAAATGTTGAAGAAAATAACACCTTAAAAAAATAGACTAACCCAAATGACAAAAGATATCCAAAAAACCAATTAAGAGAATGCCTTAAAAAGCAGAATTGGCCAGTTCGAAAAGTAGGCCCAAAAGATCACTGAAGAAAATAATTCCTTAAACATTAGAATGGAGCAGATGGAAGCTAATGACTATATGAAAAATCACGAAATTATAAAACAAAACCAAAGGAATGAAAAAATAGCACACAATGTGAAATGTGAACTATCTCATTGGAAAAACAATTAACCTAGAAAATAGATCAAGGAGAGACAATTTAAAAATTATTGGACTACCTGAAAGCTATGATCAAAAAAGGAGTCTAGACATCATCTTTCAAGAAATTATCAAGGAAAACTGCTGTGATATTCTAGAACCAGAGGGTAAAATAGATATGGAAAGAATCTACCAATTGCCTCCTGAAAGAAATCCCAAAAGGAAAACTCCCAGGAATATTGTAACCAACTTCCAGAGCTTCCAGGTCAAGGAGAAAATATTGCAAGCTGTCTCAAAGAAACAAATCGAGTATTGTGGAAACACAATCAGGATAACACAAGATTTAGCAGTTTCTACATTAAGGAATAGAAGGGCTTGGGATATGATATTCCAGAGATCAAAGGAACTAGGATTAAAATCAAGAATTACCTACCCAGAAAAACTGAGTATAATACTTCAGGGGGAAAATTTGTCATTCAATGAAATAGAGGACTTTCAAGCATTCTTAATGAAAAGACTAGGGCTGAATAGAAAATTTGACTTTCAAACACAAGAGTCAAGAGAAGCATGGAAAGGTAAACAGGAAAGAGAAATCAGAAGGGACTTTCTAAAGTTGAACTGTTTACATTCCTATATAGAAAGATAATAGTTGTAACTCTTGAGACTTTTCTCAGTATTTAGGGTAGTTGCAGGGATTATATACATATAGAGAGAGGACACAGGGTGAGTTGAATATGAAGGGATGATACCTAAAGAACAGAAAATTAAGGGTAAGAGAGGAATATATTGGGAGAAGGAGAAGGGGAGAAATAGAATGGGGTAAATTATCTTCTTGCCTGTATAAAAGAGGCAAGAAAAAGTTTTTTCAATGGAGGGGAAGAGAGAGGAGGTGAGAGGGAAAGAATGAACCTTACTCTCATCAGATTTGGCTTAAGGAGGAAATAAAATGAATACTCAATTTGGTATGAAAATCTGTCTTACACTACAGGAAAGTAGGGGGGAAGGGGATAAGCAGGAGGTAGGGAGGGCAAATGGGAGGAGGGGATAATTAGAAGTAAATACTTTTGAGGAGGGACAGGGTCAAAAAGATAGAAAAGAATAAATGGGGGTAAGATAGGATGAAGGGAAATATAGTTAGTCTTTCACAACATGACTGTTAGGGAAGTGTTTTGCGTGACTACACATGTATAACCTATATCAAATTCCATGCCTTCTCAGTGGGGTGGGTGGGGAGGGAGGAAGGGAGAGAAATTGGAACTCAAAGTTTTAAAAACAAATATTAAAAATTGCTTTTACATGCAACTGGGAAATAAGATATACAGCTAATGTGGTATAAATCTATCTTGCCCTACAAGAAAATAGAGGGGAAGGGAATGAGAGAAGAGAGAGTTGTGAGAGAGTGGGGGACAGATTGGGGGAAGGGTAATTGAAATGCACAATGTCTTGGGATGGGCAGAGGGTAGAGATAGGGATTAAATTTGGAACTCAAAATCTTGTGAAAGTGAATATTGAAAACTAAAAATAAATAAATTTTAAAAATAGGAGTGATAATAGCAATTACTTCTCACTATTCTTGAAGAAACTCAAACAAGATCAGAGGATCACAAACTTTTTAGAGCTGCTTGGAACCTTAGAGATCATTTAGTACAAATGCATCATTTTATAGATGAGAAATTGAGGTCCAGGGAAGTTCTATACCTGTCTGAAGTTCACACAGGTAGCATCCTGCCTCTGATACCAACTTCTTGTGTGACCTTAGACAAGTCACTTAATCAATGTGGACCTCAATCTCCTCATTCATAAAAATGTGGACTCGATGTCTCCTGAGGTCCCTTCTTATTCTTTATCTATGATCCTATGATTTTAATTTTCAGAGCCTGGATTTGAATCCAGGTTCAAACCTAGTACTCTTAACTCTTTATTTTTCTGTCTCCCATAAGGTAAATATATATATATATATATATATATATACACACACACACACATATATATGTATATATGCATATGTATATACACATACATACACATGTGCATATGTATGTGTATGTATACATACACACATACTTGTATGTATATACATACACATACACACATATATAATATATATAAACACTTTGCAAACTTATTAAGGAAGACCAGAAAGATAAGCAAATAACAAGATGAAATTAAAAACAGAATTTAACTGGATGCAATTATCTGCCTGAAAGGATATGACTGAAAGAACTAAAAATACTTTGAGTTCTTTGGAAGAATGAATGAATGAAAAATTTAAATACTTGCTGTGTGCCTCACACTATGCTAAGTGCTGAGAATGCAAATAGAAGACCACAACAGTGATTTCAATGAGCTCACATTTTAATTGAAAGTAGACCACATATGCAGACAGGTTCATCTGCAGGGAAGATATAAGGGTCTGATGGTCCTTTGATGGTTGGAAGGGGCCTACAACTCTTAAAGTGCACGAAAAAATCAAATCATAATAACTTGGAGTCTGGATGGAGTAGTGACAAGGTTATTGATTAAGGGGTCCATAGGTCAGAAGTTGCTGTAGCAGGTCAGAAGTTGCTGTAGCAGGTCAGAAGGTAATAGCCAGCGGATCTTGGGAATCAGTGACAGAGCAAATGGTAAAACCTAGTGGTCCTCTATCTTTCAAAAAGGATTATAGTTGGTGGCCTCTTAACTCATCCATGTGGTATGAGTGACCATGCTCAACTAGCAGGAGGTGGGAGTGGGGTGTATGTGCATTGATTAATCCCCCATACCTGTCTGGGCACCACCAAGCCATACTAAGCCAACAAGCATTTGTTAAGGATGTCCTCCCTGGCAGGTATCATGCTGATTGTTGGAGATAAAAGAAAAGCAGAAACAACTAGGGGTGGGGAATGATCCGGAAGGTTAGACTAGAATGAGGATAGGGACTATTCCTGTACTTTCCTTAGGATAAGGAACTCCCTAAAGAGGCAAGTCCTACCAATAAAAGTTGGTACTTTCTCTGCAGCTAAGAAACTTAATGCTATGACTAGAACATTGAAAAGTCAATGACTTGCCCAGCACATGTGCCCAAAGTAGGTCTTGAACAGTGTTCCTGGTTCCAAGGCCATCTATCAGGCTTTCTCTTTTTTTGGGGGGGGGTGGGGGAGGAAGCAATCAGGGATAAGTGACACCCAAAGTCACAGAGCATCAGGATTTTTCAAAGCATATTTTATAATACATAAATTCTTCATAATTATCTCCCTGATTTTGATTTTTTCTCATGTAGAGTTCTACACACACTAGAAATCTGACAAATTAGACGAAAAGGAAAAGCAGACACAGGAGAAAGGCCACACAGTTCATGCTCATTCTTTTTTTTTTTTTTTTTTAACCACTTACCTCCCAGGTATAGAGCTGTTGGCACACAGCTCTCAAAATCTCAGCACCCAGAAGAAAGGAGGGTTTGGGGGCTGGGGGGAGGGCCAACAAAAGCTGCTTACACACTTCCAGATGTCTGCTTTACATTCAACATCTCTTCCTAAATAGAGAATTTCAGTGTTTATAGGACTTAGGTACTTCTTGAGCTTTCTGGAAAGATTTTTAAATCTTTTGCTGATTGTTATGGATTAAAAAGATTTCACTACTGACAACCTTTTCTGTAAACTAGGAACCAAAGCCAAATTTCATTTGGCTAGACATATGTGCTATTATAGAAACACCTGGTTTCACCTCATATATCAGTTTTCACCTTTCTTATAATTTTATATGTACTTAGTGGTACACATATTATTTCCTGTCAGTAAAACGAAAGTTCCTTGAGGACAGATGCTTTTCAAGCTGACAAGCATTTATTAAGTTCTTACTATATGCCAGGCACTCTGCCTAGCACTGTACCCAGAATATTTGTTACTGTTTAGTCATTTTTGCTATGTCCAACTCTTTGTGACCCCATTTGGGATTTCTTTTTCCTTCTCTAGATCATTTTACAGATGAGAGACTCAAGTAAAGAGGTTTAAGTGACTTGCCCAGGGTCACACAGCTAGTAAGTGTCTGGGTCCAGATTTGAACTCAGGAAAATGAGTCTTCCTAATTTTAGACTGGGCACTCTATCCACTGTGCCACCTAGATACCCTGATCTAGAACACAGTAAGTGTTTAATAGTTGCTTTCTGGAGTAAATTGCATTTGAACAATAAACATAAAAAGTCAAATTTAGTTTCATAATCATGTTGAAGAGAAGACATGGTATCAGAGAAGTCTTCCCTAGAGATCCATACTTAGCCTTGTTCTATTTAACATTTCTATCAATGTCTTGGATACATTCATCAAATTTTCAAAGGAAACAAAACTGGGAAGGACAGTCAACATCATAAATGGTGGTCGGGATCCCAAAAGATCTTGACAAGCCAGGGCCCTGGGATGAATCCAATGAGATAAAATTCAAGGTAAATAAATATCAAGTCCTGAAACTAGATATTAAAAAATCAGTTTTACCAAGTATAAGATAGGGAGGAATGTTTAGATGATAATTGATCTGTAAAAGATCTGAGGATTTAATGGGCTACAAACTCAATATCAGGTAGCAGTATGTTTCAGCAGCCAAGAAAAAAAACAAACTTATGTGATCTTGGGTTGCATGAAGATGGGAGTAACTTCTAGGAATAGAAAGGGGACTATACTCTGCCCTCATCATGTCTTCTGTGGAGCACTGTGATCAGATCTAGCTAAAGGACTTTGGTAAGCTGGAGAGTATCCAAACTAGGGCAAACGGAAGGGAGTGTCATATGAGGATTAGTTGAAAGGAATTAGACATGTTTTGTCTAGGAAAGAGAAGGGGAGACACGATAACTGCCTTCAAGGATATACAGGGCTCTTGTCTGGGTATGGAATTACACTTATTCTTTGTCTCCCTAGAAGGCATAATCAGGAATAAAGGGTAGAAGATGAATGAGGCCATTTTGGTCTTTAGGTCTAAGGTAAGGTGAAGCTTCCTGACAATTAAAATTGTCCAAAAGTAGGATGAGCATAAATCTCTTGAACTCTCAGTGTTCTAGGAAACTCTCTAAGAAACTAAGTTTCAGAGACGGTATCTATCTGCATTAGTAGAGGAACTTTCCTCACCTGGAAGTTCCTACAACAAAGAAATGACGAGCAAAAAAACACACACATACCATATAAATGAACAACAGAATGACTGGCCTTAAGAGGTAGCTGTTTCCCCTTCTTTGGAAGTCCTCGAACTGAGTTTAGATGACCACTTTTCAGGTATGTTGAAGTGAATATTCTTGTCATTTATAGGTTAGATTAGATGGACTTTGAGACCCCTTCTAACTCTCCAATTATGGAGAGGTGGTTCTATGGTTCTATTTTATGAGACATAGAGTGCCAATCTTAGAATCAGAAATACCATGGTTCAGAATTCAGCCTCTGACATTGAGTAACTGTTTGACCTTAAGTAAATCCTAGGATTACAGATTCAGAGCAGGTGCAGGGACCTTATAGACTAACAAACGCATTTTACAGATGAGCACAAAGAGGTTAAATGGTTTGAACATGGTCACATGAATCATAAGCATTAGAAGTGGCATTTGAACCTAGATTTATCCAACGCCAGTTTCAGTGCCCTATCCCTTATGTCACACTGTGTTCTTCAAGCAACTTCCTAGGATTTGACCTATTTAGTTCCAGAAGTTCTTAATAGGTAGTGGGAATTTGAATGGGTAGGAAAAGTTCCCAGTCCTGGAGTTCCTGAAGCTGCCTAAATAACAGATCCATCAAGTAAGGCAAATTGAATAGCTGAAGCAACATTTTTTTGCTAAATTTTCATTTTAGATATTGCTATTAAAAATAGGAAGGTTTACATATTGCCATTTGTGGGCTGTGATTGTATCTAACCATAACTATGTGTCATCCTGAAATTACATGGCATATTGTATGACTTTTTTTATTCAGTGGAAGTATACTTTTAGAGATAGAGATTTTAAATATAACTTGAGATTTTTACAGGTCGAAATGTGAAATTGCTATAAATTAGACAAGAATGAATATAGCAATCATTCTAATAATGTTGTACTACATCAAAATCAACCAAACTTTATAAATAGGAGATGCTAAAAATAACAGATTTTGCTACCATTTTAAATAAAACATTTTTAAAGAGGAGGGAGAAATAAATAATACTAAGCTTACAAAAATGAACGAAGAGTCGGATGCAACAAAACAAAATAAAGATGAACTGAATTTATAAAACTGTATCCAAATATATCTATGGGGGTAGCTTACTTTTTAGAGGAGCATCTCCCATTATGCTAGGCAACTTGACAAGGATTCTTTCTCCATCTCCTAAGAACATCCAAAGCATCAAAAGTCTAGCCCAACCTAGCACTTTCATAATTTATAGTTTTTTCCGCCGTAGAATAATTTACATCATTGATGTTTCTGTCTCTGGCAATGCCATATAACAACTGGTAAAAATTGTTCATTATTTGACCATGAAAACAAAGTGACTTGAATCAGAACATTTGGGACAACCAGTTCTTCTTGTCAAGATACTGTTATGATTTGAATCTTCCTATTTTCTGAGATCCTGTTTTTGTGAGACTAGTTAGGAAAAAAAAAAAGTTCAAATAGCTCAGCATTTCTACTGGACCATCAGGAAGATAGAGTTGAATGACAATGAGGGCTGAATTGGGGTAAAGAAATGCATTTCTCTTGGAACCCAGATCTTTTAGAAAAGAGTGCTGATTAGTAGTCTGCATGCTTATAGTAGCTGCTTAGTAGTAGGCTAAAAACTACGTGGTTCTGTTTCATAGACATGTAAAAGGCAAATGACTCAAAAACCTCTCTCTCTGTCTGTCTTTGTCTCTCTATCTCTCTGTCTCTGATGCTCTCTCTCTCTCTCTCTTTCTCTCTCTCTCTGTCTCTGTCTCTGTCTCTCTCTCTTTCTCTCTGTCTCTCTCTATCACTCACACACACATACACACACATACACACACACACACACACACACACACACACAATCTGTTACTAAGGTCCTATTTTGGCTTCATAACATCTCCTATACATACCTCCTTTTTTTCTACCTCTTGTTCTATTGCAGTAGCTTGCTGGTGGGTGGATGGGTAAGTCTATTTGCTTCTCTCCCCTCTAATCTATCTTTCACATGGTTATCAATGCAATCTTCCTGAAATGAAGGTCTGACGGTATTCTATCCCCCTATCCTATAAACTCCAGAGACTTCTGAGCTGTCCCCCATGCCCCGAATTCTTTCTCTCCTTATTGCAGTCACCTGGCTTTCCCTAGCTTCTTACAAGTCTCACCTAAAATCCTACCTCCTACCAGAAGTCTTTTCCAGTCCCCCTTAATGCTAGTGTCTTCCCTCTGTGGATTATCCCCAATTTACCCTGTCTATATCTTCTTTGTATGCAGCTGTTTGTATGTCATTTACCTTATTAGACAGTGAGCGCCTTGAGAACAGGGACTGTCTTTTACCCTTCTTTGTATTCTCAACACTATACATGATGCCTGGTACATAGTAGGTACTTAATACATCTTGACTGACATACAGAAACAAGCTACTTAAATCTACCAGCTTCAGATTACTTATCTATAATATGGGGATATCACCTACCTCATAGTGTTCCGAGGATCATGAGATGATATATTAAATTGCTTTGCAACCTTACATTCCTATATAAATATAAATCATTTTTAATTCTTAAAACTACTTTTGACAACTTTTGATCCTGATGAAGTAAATGAATTCAAATAAATATCTTAGGAAAATAAACTTTATGTTGAAATGAAAAGAGATTCCCCTTAATCGTTATTGGCAGCAGCAGCAGCATCATAGCTAGAATTTACATAGTGCCTACTATGTGCTAAGGCCCAGGTAGGTGGGACAGCAGATAGAGTACTTGGCTTGGAGTCATTAAAGACCTGAGTTCAAATCTGACCTCAGATACTTATTAGCTATATGATCTTGGGAGAGCCACTTCACCCTGTTTGCCTCATCTGTAAAATGAGCTGGAGAAAGAAATGCCAAACCACTCCGGTATCTTTGCCAAGAAAAACTCAGATGGAGTCACAGGAATCAGACAGAATTGAAACAACTGAATACCAACAGCAAAGCACTGTGCTAAGTACTTTACAAATATTATCTTATTCGATTCTGACAACAACCCTGGGAAATGAATGCTATTTTTACTCCCATTTTTACAGTTAAGGAAACTGAGTTAGATAATAGTCAAATGACTTGCCCAAGGACACACAGCTAGTAAGTGTCCAAGACTGAATTTGAACTCAGGTCTTCCTGGTACCAGGACTAGTCCTTTATCCACTGTACCACTTAAATAAACAAATGAGCAGAAAAATATAGCAAGTCTTTGGTCCCAATATAAATTTCATGAAAATTAAGTTAAAGACATTGAATGTTACAGGCTAGCCTGGAGAATGGTGTTGACTCCCACTTCCTTTCTACATGATCCTGTGTAGGTTGAATTCTGAAGATCAGATTGCCATGACAATCTAACAGGAAGCCTTAAGCCTAAAGGGATCTGGACACTGGAAGCACAGAAGAAGACATTTCCTTTAATCTATTACATTTACCTTAAAACAAGATGTTCAGGTGACTAAGTCTTTTTGAGTATTATGGAAGGACTGAAAAAGGGTTCCTTTGCCTAGGTGAATTACTAAATGTAAATTATTTTATGACTAGGCCATCACATCCTAGCAAAGAGAAGGTTCTTGAACAAGAAAGTCACAATTTGCTTCCTTGGAAGGTATCAATTCCATTTTCAATTATTTTTTTTTTTACTTTTTAAAATTAAAGAAATGAAATCCCCATAACCTATAGAATGAGCAAAAGGCAACTCTCCATGAATTTAGTTTCCATCTTATGCTATAAGGGAGGTTTTCTCAAAATCAGGAAATGAGTAAAGAATCTAAATAGTATCCCAGCTCATGTGCTGGGTGCATTTGCTTAGCTAAATATGATGAGGGCATTACTGTCTTACAGGGCTCACAGTCTGATTGCTTGGGACTGCTGCCAAAACCCTTGTGGTTCAAATGCCAAGTGCCTGTAGGGAAGGTTCTATAATAGAGTTTAGCAAGCAACCCCTGGCACCCACACCAGTGGGTGGCACTCCAGCCTTCCTGTCTGACATGCCAGTCCCTGGTTTCTTCTCAACTGCTGCCTGCCACCCCAGCAATTGTAGGCTTCCTGCCACCCTCTCACCATAGCTGCTTCTGTCTCAGGCTTCCCACTGCCTTTCCCCCTCCTGCCCTCCATTTGCCTGGACATTAAGGGGGTGTTCTCACATGGAATCATGGCAGCTGCTTGATGTAACCTTTCCACCTTTTCTGGGCCTCTCCCTCCTCCTGCAAGGCACATTGAGGGGAGAAGGTTGCCAATTCTAGTTTTATAAAATTTCAGCCCTGATCTCCCCCTTCCCCCTAGTCCCATTCAGGAACTCTGGGAGTGTCTTGGCTCATATGCATTTTGGAAATTCCTCAGGCTTTGGAATAGGTGGGGACTGAAAGGGAGGAAAGAGCACAGTAGAACCTGGTGTGAATGCCACTCCAAAGGATTATGGACATTTTGAGCACTCCTGGACTGCACCCAGAAATCCCAGGTTGCTAAGATGTTGTACCACCTGTAGGAAACAAGGCTAGCTTTTGTCATGCCTCTATTTCTTAAAGATACATTACCAGTCCAGTCTATATTTTTCTAGCCTCTAAAACAGAATAGTAGGGGATTGTGGAAATTTGACTCTGATTCAGAGCTGTGCCTCTTTCTTTGTCGGAACTAAGCATTTTGTCCAGACTTCTCTTATTCTTTCTGTGAGAACTTGAACCAAGCCCTCCCCAACTCCTATGGAAGAAGCAGATGGGAAGCTTGGCCGAGTTTGGACATCCAGAACTTGGACAAGTTGAAAGATCCTTTTGCCAGAGTGGATTGCCAGTAATTAAAAAGCTTATCCTCCTCCTTCTTTTGCACTGTGAACTTATCTAAAGAATCAACAGAGTATTTAATCATGCACCAAAAAGGAGGAAAGAATCTGTCCAGATGAAGGAAAACCTGTATTTGAGTTAACTGACTTTTAGACCCTCATGAATCAAACTGACTGGTTCAGGTTGGTGTTTAAAGCTATTTCTTTTCAACTGGTCCTCCCTGACGTAAAGTGTTGTCAGTCATTTCAGCAGTGTCTGACTCTTCATGACCACATGTGGGGTTTTCCTGGCAAAGATAACTTGAGTGATTTGTCATGTCCTTCTCTAGCTCATTTTACAGATGAGGAAAATGAGGCAAATGGGATTAAGTGACTTGTCCAGGGTCACACAGCTAGTAAGTGTCTGAGGCTGCATTAGAACTCAGATCTTTCTAACTCTAGGCTGGGCTCTCTATCCACTGTGCCCTCTAACTTCCATAAAATGCCCCAGTCATAATCACTGCCAATACTATTCACAGGTTAGATATCAGGTTGGCAACCTATGTCTCTGGTGCCACTGAGTGGTACCTCCTCACCATATGTACTTTTCCTTATAGCTCTTTTGATTTCCTATTTCTCTTGCATCCTTCATCTTTTCTTTTCCTCTTTTTCCTTACTCCCTCTCCTAAACCTCTGGACAGGGGTAAACAGGTTATTGATATCAAATGGAGGAAGGTGGAGTTTTGATCTCTGCTTTATTGAGACAGAAAGGCCTGCGGGTGTGAATTGTGACATGTTTTGACCCTTATAGAATACTGTTGAGCCTTAGAAAGACACAGTTTTGTTAAATTCCTCACCTAGTTGCCCCCCAAGACACTGCCAGTTAGTCTACAGATAAAGAACCACTGGAAATCCTGTGGAACAATTAGCAATGCTTGTTCAAAATATGCCAAAGGAGGCTAACCTAGGCACAGAATTTACAATGCAATTCCTTTCTACTCCTTTTAATTCAACAGCAATTGTTCTAGGTACTGATGATACACATCAATCTATTACTTATTCAGCAAGAATCTATTAAGTGCCTAATATGTATCTAGCACTAAATGTTAGGGGTAGAGATCAAGAGAAAAAAGCTTGCCTCAAGGATCTTACATTCTGTCTTACCTGGGTAGATGTGTACACACACATGCACACACACATGTTTATTTGTGCATGGATGTGTACTCATATCCAGGGCTGGATCCTTCACAGGAATACTCTATCTCCTTGGTTCTGGGAAAACACAACAATCTGGAAAATAAATAATATTAATCTAGAGAAAGGATGAGAGGGAAGAAAAAAGGAATGATGGGCTTGAATAGAGAAGAGGAGTTTCTAGATAGACTGAATAGCCTTCTCTTTTCCTTCCCTCTTCCCTCAATGCTTTCTTTTTCCTCCTTCCTCACTTTTCCCCTCCTCACATTTTATTTTCTCTCTCCTCTCTTCTTTCTCCTTTCCTTTCCCCCTCTGCTGACTTCTCCAGAACAACTTTACCTCATGGTTTGGTTACAATGCATTAACAATATAATTGCAAAATTACATTGGCTGGGACAATGTCAGTTGGGGATCTGACTGTACCGAGTTAAACATGGTGGGGTTTCCCACCAAGGTTATTTGCCTTGGAGAGTTCCAGTGCTTCTCAGATAACATTCTGCCTTCCCAAGAATACATTTTCTTCTTTTTATTCATTTCTCTTTTCTTCGTTTACATAACTTTTACAGTGATTTTTAGAAAAGAAAAAAGACATCTCCACAACAAAAATCTTCTTCTCTTTGTGTCTCCAGGAGTGGCAACAGTGACTAGACAAAATACTTGAGCAAAGTTCACTGTCAAAAACTTGGACTTATGAGGAACAGGTCAAGAGATAATCCTGTGGGGTCAATCAGCCTAGCAGGTCGAGACAACAGGTTCTAAAATCGAGGCCTTTCACTCCTCTCAGCTGCATTGAACTTTGTGCTAACGAAGCTGTCAACAATCATGTCGATCTACTACTCGGAATATAATTTTTAAAGGAAGTCTTTCAATATCCCTTTGCCTTCTTTCATTGTTTTTGCAAGATCCTGCTTCATGAAATTAATATTCATCTACCCTCTAACTTTCTCTTTTAATTTAAAACTAAAAAATTATAAGTACCACAAGGTTCCAATTTTAGCAATTACTTGTGTCATTAAGAAGTGCCAGTTGAAATTGGTGCAGACATGGGTGTGGTGCAGCTGTGAGTGACTGCCACCCACACACCCAGAGCAAGAAGACAGTGCTTTGAAAGGGGAGTACAGTGATTCTAACCAGGGATGATGCGCCTGACTAGTCTTGGGTTCACATCAACCCCTGAGCCAGCTTGGTGCCCTTCAAAGCCCATGCTAAAGAATAAGACAAAAGATAAGGTCCCTGCTGGACCCCCACCCATGCTCAGGTCTCATCCATCTAAGCTGGTTGACCTGTTATAGCTGCTGCCACTGAAAAGCACACTCCCAGTGCACCAGGATATTCCTTGCACGTTCACATTAATTAGGAAGTATGATCAGAGAGCTTTGGGAGAGGTTGTGAAAGCATGGCTTGAGCAGTAGGATAGCCTGCTGTAATAACCAGACTCATGTCGGCAGAATGGGTTCTTGGGCTTGTTTCCTTTTCTGTATAGGAGAATTTAAAGTGCCAACTTGACCTGCCTCCCACTCCCAAAGTGACAGAATGCTCTCCTTCCCTCCCTCTCTCTTTGTCTCTCTCTATCTCTCTATCTCTCTGTGTGTTTTTTCCTCTGTCTCTGTCTTCTTTTTTGTCTCTCTGCCTCTGTCTGTCTCTGTGCCCTACCTCCATCTATCCATCTCTCTTCTGTCTGATGTTTGATCTTCCAGTCAAACTCACCATGATCTTTTAATATCTATGAGACAGACAAATAAACTTTCAAACCAATAACAAAAGCACAAAGTGATTGCTATTCTCCCTGTCCTCTCCCCTCCCTCTTTCTCTGATTTCTAAAGGAATTTTAAGGAAGCACAAGGAAAGACGGGGTAATTATTGAAAGCTCCTTCAAATGCCCATGATCAAAACCACAGGTAGACAGTCAACTGACTTCTGGAGTTTTCTCAAAGTTACTTCTCTACTAATCACTACGTGATGATATATCAAGCAATTCATTTCTTATCTCTGGGAACTTTCTTAGGTCCTGTTCCTTTCTCTAGCCTGGATGGGTGCCTATATAGTCTGACAGGAATGATTCAAACCTCGCTTCCAGGGGTGGGCAACCTGCATCCTCGAGGCCACATGTGGCCCTGTAGGTCCTTGGGTGCGGCCTTTTGACTGAGCCCAAGTTTTACAGAACAAATCCTTTTATGAAGGGGATTTGTTCTGTCAAGTTTGAATTCAGTCAAAGGGCCACAGGTGAAGACCTAGAGGGTTACATGGGGCCTTGAGGCTGCAGGTTCCCCACCCCTGGAACCTTCATCATTGATAGTCCCAGGAAAGAGATGAACTTCCCACATTTAAAATAATGACAACAAGAACAAGCTAGTATTTACATAGCTCTTTAAGGTCTGCAAAGCAGTTTACATCATTATCTTCTTTGATCCTCCTTTGATAAACCTGGGAGGTGGATGTTAATTATTATTCCCATTTACAGAAGCTAAAACTTAGTCTCAAAGAGGCTGATCTGTCCAGGGTTACAGAGCAGTGATGTGGCATTGGATTCCAAATTGTTCTGATTTTCATGTCCCATACACTATAATACAATGGGGCTACTTTTATTTTATGAAGTATCTGTATAGCTAGGAACAGGGTGTGATTACACAGAATTAAACAGCTAATCATGGACACTCATCAGAGCCATTTGTTAACCATCACAAGCCATTTTATATAAGTATGTTTATGCACATACACAAACGTGTGTATGCACATGCACATACATGTATATACAAATGCACATATACATGCATCTGTGGGCAGCTATACAATATACCTATGGATGTATATATCTATGTATACACACACAGCATACCTGTGTGTACATTGTATGTGTTATGTATATCCTATATACATATGCATATACTGTATATATAGAAATAACATAGATGCTAATATGAAAAGATGAACCGGCTATCTAGCAGGTAGAGGAATAACACTTCCAGTTTGGGGACATCTTAGGAGATTTACACCAATGCACTTTTTTAGCTGAGAAAGCACCAGAACCTTTAGTTCAGCAGAAGCATTTAGACTTTTGGTTAAGGAAGGGAAAGAAGACTTTGTGTGTATATATGCATGTATATTGGAAAAGGAAATGGTAAATAATTCTAGTATCTTTGCTAAGAAAACCCTAACTGAGGTTACAAAGAGTCAGGCATGACTGAAATGACTAAGCAGTAAAAATGCAGGTTATGTATACATGCATGTATTTCATAAGTATACATATAGGCACACATATGTACAATGTTTGTGTTTATACATGTTTGTTGCATATATGTATACATACATGTATGTATGAAGTGTATGTTCTCATAAAGTGGGTAAAGATTTGACCTGCTTCATATATAATGAATCTTACTCTTTAAAGAGTCTGAGCTACCGCAACATTCAATTGCTAGAAGCTGATGAATTATGTCTACCTCCGTTGATCCCAGAACAAAAGGACATTGGCCTCTAATACAGTATGGGGGGGGGGGGGGCTGTCAGACACAGGGAAGGGTTTTCTTCTGTCAGCAAAAGTGGTTTAAACACTCGAATAACTGAGAAAGACTAGAATCTCCTTTCCTAGAAGTCTTTTAGAATTAGAAATAGGCTAGTTGTCTAATTTCCTAGAATGTTATCATGAGATAGGCCTACCTAGAAGGAGAACAATTATCTATATGGGCTCTAAAGTTCCCTTCAAAACAACACATTTCATTAGCAGTGGAGGAACTCATTAGAATGTAGAAACTCAATGTCAGGCTGATATAAGCAGACTAGTTTTAAGAAAAGCACATTTGTGCAGTCTTTTTTTCAGTCCTATTTTTAAAAAGTTCAGTTAACGTCTGGATATTTACTATATAAAAACAAATGTGTTTCAGAAACAAGATAGATCATTTAAAGTTTGAGAACAACTCTTATTTTGGTGTATCCAGGTAGAAAATTAAATTACAAAGCTGTCTTAATTACTTTCACTGCATCCCTTGTGTTGTCTAAATATTAGCTAAATTGGACCCTGCAGTGATCAAACAAGAGACAGTTAGGAAAAGTTTGGGATAGAATTATTATAAAGTAGCTGAGTGGAAAAGCCCATTAGAAGCCGGGGTGTATGCTGCGGGGAGACAATGAAGCTTTCATTCTCTGTCCAGTTCACAGATGTGGAATTGTTTAATTGCGGGAGAATGCCTGCCAGACTGCATCACTAACTATATTTAGGGGGAAAAAATTCAGAGCACCCTATTTATAGAATCCTCACAAATAGGCACCAAATTCTTATCTGCCAAAGATAACCCCGATCATGATTTATCAAAGCAATTCCTACTATCCATTTGTTCAAAAAAGGAGTGTAATTTAATCCTTTATGAATGTAACATACTTTTCAAAGCCTTCTCTTTTACCAATGGAAAGTCATTTGTTATAATTGTTAGACCAATTAGCTGCATTTCTGGTGTTAAGAAAGGAATAAAAGATACTCATTAAGTGTGGATTTCAAGATCTGAGGACCATATTTAGTATGTTGTGCAATTCACTTTCATGCTCAGAAACTCTAAGACACTTTAACAAAATGCATTGGAATTCGATCTGTTTTCTGAGATGTCTGGAAATTCCTTTATTAACTTACATTCTCAAATTCTGCTCTTTTCATAGATTTTTATATGCAGATTATTTCTTTTTGCAAGTCTGCCTTTTGTATGGAACTATTTCATGCTCATAGACACTAGTTTTAAGCACAATTATTTGGAAAGGGATTGAAAATGAAAGGTATAATGAGCTGAGGTATATAAGGAGCCATCTGAAAGCAAACATTTGCATTTTCCAAATATTCCTAAACACTTATAACAGGGAGAATGCTCCCAGGGAGTGCATTTGCTAATTTGTTTTTAGTGATTGGCAATAAAATGATATCAAAATGTTTATTAGGAGTGATAGCAACAAAGAAATCAAAATGGGAGTCAGGATGGGATGAGGCTTTTAATTAAATTTAATGTTTGGCATTAGTAGTGTGGGGGGTGAAGGGGTGTGTGTGTGTGTGTGTGTGTGTGTGTGTGTGTGTGTGTGTGTGTGTGTGTGTGTGTGTGATCAAGTTTTCCATCTTGAATACTGTAAATTTGTAGGACAGTGTTTAATCGCTTTTGACATCTTATTTCACTCTTCATTCTTTTTTCCCAGCCTCTGTGTCTCAAATCATTCATTGTTTCACGTTTAAATTTAGGATCAAGATTTACATAGAATGTCACAAGGAAGCAAGGTACCCAAAAGACAGCTCAAAGTGAAAGTAGAACAGACTTCCTGCCAGAGAATATAACTTGCCTTTATAAAGAACAGCCTGGACAAAAATATTTTCTAAGCAGGGACTTCCTTTACTAACAGTTAGAAAGCTGTGCCTGAATTTTAAGGAACAGAAATATACTGCAAGAGAAGCAAGATCTAAACTTCATCTTCTCAATCTTTGCCTTAAAAAAAAAAGAAACTATAAGAAGAAAAAGAAGTTAGTAGAAGGAAGTAAAGCTAGAACAAGAGTTCTCAACCAGGAGATTTTTAAACTTAGTTCAAAAAACAATGTCAATAATTGTATTTCACCATAATTGGTTTTCTTTGTAATCTTGTATATTATATATTGCATATGTTTAAAAAACATTGTTCTGGAAAGGGGTCCATAGCTTGCGCTAGACTTATGACATCCATAAAAACGTGTTAAGAACCCCTGAACTACAGACAGACAGGGTGTCCCAAAAGTCTTAGTGCGTGTTTAAGCTCTTAGAAAACTTCACTAAAACTTTAGGGATACCCTGCATTTCTCTAACTCAGCGGTTTTTAACACTTTTTGTGGGTGTCATAGACCCTTTTGGCAGTCTAGTGAAGATCATGGATGCCTTCCCAGACTAATAATTTTAAATGATTACAGCACAAACTTTAATAACTTAAAACCGCACTATCTTTTGGAACACCTTGTGCTCTATAGGTAGTTACTGATGGTTTTATAATAAGTATTTAAAAATGTTTATTTTCTCAAATATCCCTAATGAAAAGCCAAAATTTAAATAAGCAAATATGGATACAGAAGCGATCTACCACCATTCCCCTGCCCCCAGTCATGATACATACGGAAAATCTGGGTTCAGATCCCACTACTGTCACATACTGGTTGCACACCCCTGGGCATATCACTTTAACCTCTCAGGGCCCCAGGAAATTCTTCAGCATTTTAAGTTGCTGAACAGGTTTTGATCTGAAAAATTGTTACTGGTCATCCTCATAAGATGGCATACTCCGGCAGGATATGGGTCTTGTTTTGACAGGACTTAGCCTCAGAGGGAAGTCCTCTACTTGCTTTAGGGCATAGTCTAGAGATGCTTGTTGCTCACAGGAGGGAGAATATGTGCCGGTGATTAAGGTCAGCACCAGGACTAGAAAGGAGGAATCCCATTTACGGAAGATGGTTGAGATCCAAACTGGTGCAAATCAAACTTCAATGAAGAAGGAAGGCAACAAATGCTCCTTAAATGCCTATTTTGTAGCAATTACAGTATTTAATAATATTTAGCACAAACATTATCTCATTTGATCCTCACAAAAAAACTCTAGAAGGCAGGTACTATTATCATCCCCATTTTGCTGTTGAGGAAACTGGGACTGACAGAGGTTTAGTGACTTGCCCAGGGTCACCACAGCTAGTAAATATCTGAGGTGAAATTTGAACTCAGGTCTTCCTGACTCCAGAATCAGCCCTCTATCCACTTCATCACCTGGTTGCCTTTATCAATAACTTCTAATGGTTCCTGATTACCTCCAGGATTAAACAGAAAATCCCGTTTGACTTTCAAAGCCCTTTATGATCTGGCCCCTTCCTACTTTTTTCTATTTATTATTATTAATATTATTATATTATTTATTTATTATCTGCGTATCCTATGATCCAATGACACTGACTTCCTTGCTGTTCCTCAAGTGAGACATTCCATCTCCCAATTCTGCTTTTTCACTGTTGCACACCCCTACCCATTTCCCCATGCCTGGAATTCTCTTTACTTATTGAATTTACAGTCTTCCTTCAAGTCTCAGCTAAAACCTCCCTTTTGGCAAGATGCTTTTCCCAGTCTCCTTCTGTGATTATCTCCATTTTACCCTGTGTATATCTTGTATATGCATCATTGTTTACATGTTGTATCCCTCATTAGATGGTGAGTTTCTTGAGGACAGGAACTTTCTTTAGATCCCCAATGCTTAGCACAGCGAAAATGCTCAATAAAGGCTTTTTAGCTTGACAAGACCAGGCTAGGTTGGTACTGGTTCCATTAGAGTCAAAATGTGAGAAACCGATTGTTGAAACAGATATTCAGGTAGGAAAGAAGGAACTTCTGTGCCAGGAAGCAAGATACAGGGAGTGTGGAAGTGCTATTCCACTCAATCTGTCTTAACAAAATTTTAGTTCTTTATTCAGCGTTTTAAGCAGGATGTTTGTCATGGTCATTGGCTAGATTTGCAATGCTCAACCCCTGACTCAGTCCTTCCAGTATGGAAGACTCAGTATCTTTTATTTACTTTATGACTCTCCCTCTTAAGGAAATACTGGAACTGACCTCAATTTTGCCAAGAGTTCAAGATCTCCTTTTCAATGTACACTTCCTTTCCCTCTATGATGATTTGGTCCATTGTAAGTGGTTAAGCAACAAATGTTTATTAAATATTTATTGTGTGCCAAGGTTTGTTCTAAACATTGAAGATAATGTACAAAGAAAGGCGAAAACAGTCCTATTTCTCAAGAAACTCTTATTTCTAATGAAGGCACATACCAAATACATACAGAATAGAGTGAAGGTATTCTTATACAGGTTGGTACAAGAGTGGCAATGTCTAGAGAGCGGCATATCATTTTAAATGGTGAATACTTGCTGACTGACTGACCACCAGAATAATCAGATATAGTTTTATAACTCAATCAGCCAATTTCTTATTTGACTTTTCTGTGAGAAATCTCCATGTGTCCAGCCAGAGCTGTTACCTGGGAAAGTTTCCTCATGATATTAGGAAAGTTGGCTTCACTAGGTTTAATGATACGGGGTATGAGTTCTGTGAAAAGCCTCGGGTGGGCAGAGCCAGGATGGTGGATTAGGGGTGGCCAGTCAGCTAAACTCTCTCAACATTCCCCTTCGAAAAACTTTAAAATTATACTTCAAATTATGAATGAAGGGGTCAAAGAACAAGTCATAGAAACAATAAAATATTTTATTAAAAAAGAATGACAACAATGAGACAACATTCCAAAATTTATGGGATGGAGCCAAAGCAGTACTTAGGAGATAATCTACATTTCTAAATGTGTACATCAATAGAAGAGAGAAAGAGCAGATCAATGAATTGGATAAACAACTAAGAAACTAGAAAAAGAACACATTAAAAATCCCCAGTTATACACCAAAATGGAAATCCTGAAAATCAAGGGAGAGATTAATTAAATTGAAAGTAAAAATAACATTGGATTAATAAACAAAATTAGATGCTGATTCCATGGGAAAAACCTCAATGAAATAGATAAACAATTAGCTAATTTGATTTTTTTTAAAAAGAAAACCAAATTACTAGAATCAAAAATTAAAAGAGTAAATATACAACCAATGAAGATAAAATTAAAGCAATTATTAAGTGTTATTTTGCCCAATTATATGATATTCTAAGTGAAAAGGATGAATATTTGCAAAAAGTATAAATTACCCAGATTAACCAAAGAAGAAAGGGAATACTTAAAAAATCCTATCAGAAAAAGAAATTGAACAATCTATCAATGAGTTCCCTAAGAAAAATGTCCCAGGACCAGATAGAAACACAAGTGAATTCTACCAAATATTTAAGGAACAATTAATCCCAATACTCTAAAAACTATATGAAAAAATAAGTGGAGTTTTACCAAAATCCTTTTATGACATGAATATGTTTTTTTATTTTAAAAATATTTTCCAGTTACATTTTTTTAAAATTTTGAGTTCCAAATACTC
Source organism: Notamacropus eugenii (assembly GCF_028372415.1). Lineage (NCBI taxonomy): Eukaryota > Metazoa > Chordata > Mammalia > Diprotodontia > Macropodidae > Notamacropus > Notamacropus eugenii. Next base: position 102,018,556 of record NC_092876.1, read on the forward strand.
TCTTTCCCTACCTTTCCTTACCCCTACCTGAGGGAACAAGCACTTTGATATAGTTTGTATATATATGCAATCGTACAAAGCATATTTCCATATTAGTCATGTTGTGAAAGAAAACACAGATTCAAAAGCATGAAAAAATAAAGTTAAAAAAATTATGCTTTGATCAGTTCTTTCTCTGGTTGTGGATAGCATTTTTTATCACATCTTTCACAATTGTCTTTGTATTGATGAGAATAGCTATCATTAACAAATGATCAGTGTTCTAACATTACTGTTACTTTGTATTGTGTTCACCTGGTTCTGTTCACTTCACTTTGTTCACGTAAATCTTTTCCCAGGTTTTTCTGAAAACATCTTGCTCATCATTTTTTATAGCCAATAGTATTCCATCATGATCATGTACCACAACTAATTCAGCCATTCCCCAACTGATGGGCATTCTTTCAATTTCCAATTCTTTGCTACCACACACACACACAAAAAACTGATATAAATATTTTTGTACATATAGGTCCTGTCCTTTTTTATTTTTATCTCTTTGGGATATAGACCTAGTAGTGCTATTTCTGGATCAAAGTTTGATAGCCTTTTGGACACAGATCCAAATTGTTCTCCAGAATGGTTGGATTAGTTCACAACTCCACCAACAATGCATCAGTGAGCCAATTTTCCCACATCCCTCCAATATTTGTCATTCTCCTTTTCTGTCATATTAGCCAATCTGGAATGACTCATATTCTTACAAATTTGACTCACTTCTCTATATATATGAGAAATGAGGGCTTTATCAGAGAAACGGTGTAAAATTTTTCTCCCTAGTTTCCTGCTGTTCTTCTCATCTTGGCTTCTTTGGTTTTGTTTGTGCAAAATCTTTCTTAATTTATTGTAATCTAAATTATTCATTTATATCTCATAATGTTCTCATGTCTGGTTTGGTCATAAATTTTTCCCTTAGTCCTAGATCTAACAGATAAACTATTCCATGCTTCCCTAATTTACTTATGGTATCACCCTTGTCTAAATCATGACTCCTTTAAACTTAAAACTTAAACTGAAGTTCTAAAGGGGTTGTGAGTGGAAAAATTTTAAGAAGCCCCAGTCTAAATCATGTACCCATTTTGACTTTATCTTGGTATATGGTGGGAGGTATTTATCTATACATAGTTTCTGCCAAACTATTTTCCACTTTTTTTTAAGCAATTTTTGTCAAATTGTGAGTTTTTGTCCCAGAAACTGGGATCTTTGCATTTATCAAACACTAGTTTACTATGCATTGTATATCTAATCTATTCCACTCATTCACCCGGTATCTTTTAGCCATTACCAGATTATTTTGATGATAACCACTTTGTAATACAGTTTGAGATCTGGTATGGCTAGGCCTCCTTCCTTCAAATTTTTTTTTCATTAATTTCCTTGATATTCTTGACCTTTTGTTCTTTCAGATGAATTTCATTATGATTTTCTCTAGTTCTACAAAATAATTTTGGTAGTTGGATTGTTAAGACATTGATTAAGTAAATTAATTTAAGTAGAATTGTCATTTTAGTTACATTGTCTTGACCTACACATGAGCAATTAATATTTTTTCCAATTGTTCAGACTGACTTTAGTTGTGTGAGGAGCATTTTGTAATTGTGTTCATATATAGTTCCTGGGTTTATCTTGGCAGGTAGACTAGCAAATATTTTATATTGACTATAATTATTTTAAGTGGAATTTCACAAATATAACTTTTATACCTGAACCAGTGGGAAAAAACTCAGAAAATTTATAGATGAATGCCCTCAATGAAAATCCATGTAAAAATTTTAAATAAAATACTAGCAGGCAGATTACAATGATATATCACAAAGATCACACACTATGACCAGGTGAAATTTATACCAACAATGCAGGGTTCATGCACCATTAGGAAAACTATCAGCATGATTGTCCATATCAATAACAATGACAAAAACCATATATGAATAGATGTAGAAAAAGCCTTTGAAAAATATAACATTCATTCTTAATAACACTAGAAAGCATAAGAATCAATGAAAACTTTCTTAAAATGCTAAGCAGTATCACTTTAAAACTAAGAACTAGCATTGTCTGTAATGGATATGAACTTGAAGCCTCCCTAATAAGCTCAGAAGTGAGTACAAAAAGAATTATTTTATTAAGCTAGAAAAAATAGTAACAAAATTCACCTGGAAGAACAAAAAATCAAGAAAATCAAGGCAATCAATAAAAAAAATGTGAAGAAAGGCAACCCAGAAATACCAAATTTCAAACTATATTACAAAGTGATAATAACCAAAACTATCTGGTACTAAGAAATAGACCAGTGCATTAATGGAATAGATTAGGAACAAAATACACAGTAGTAAATGGCCATAGTAATCTAGTGTTTGATAAATCCAAAGATCTAAGCTTCTGGGGTAAGAACTCACATTTTGACAAAAATTACTGGGAAAACTACTGAGACTAATGAACAGTCCAAGAAACAGAGCTGCTGGGTAATTGATAATCAATTTATTAATTAGGCTAGATGAGAATCAATTGATAGTCCAGTGTTTTCTCTTGGTAACCAAAGACAAACCATGGAGATCACTGAATGCTTAAATACCTTTGCAAAAGGGAGTGTCCCAACATGTGAAAATCAACCCTGATTGGTGAACAATTAATGAGGGCTAGACTTTCAAATGAAGAGGTGGGCTGAAACCCTTCAGCTCCTCCTGCTGGAAATGTAGCTTGATCATGAGACTTAGCCTCCTCCAGCAATCTGGAAAAAGGAATCCTTCTCTTAGACCACTCCAGTTGGTTTTTCCCCTTCATGAACCAGATTATGTTAGATTCCAATGAAGGGGTACAAAGGTGTAGATTTGATGATTTGGGGCTGTAATTCACCTAGATTAGATTCTGTTTACACTGTAAACAACAGTAGGGTTTCCTAATTGGGTGGGATCCTGCCCCCCAAACTTATCTATCAGCCTTGTCTTTCAGAGACTTGGCTGAATGACTTACAGTGACTGGTGCCTGAATTAGGAAATAGAAAGGAAAAACTTTAATACACATTCAATAATTAGTTATAATAGAATAGAAAAATAATAATTTCTTTCACTAGAAAGCAGATTGGCAGAAACTAGGCATAGGTCCATATTTCTCACTATATACCAAGATAGGGTCAAAATGGCTAAATGATTTATAAAGAACGTTATTATCATAGGTAAATTCAGGGAGCATGAGAAAATGAACCTGTCAGGTCTATGGATAAAGAAAGTGTTTATGATCCAACAAGAGATAGAGTAGATTTTGGGAAATAAAATAGATAATTTTGATTACATGAAATTAAAATGTCTTTGCACAAACAAAACTAATGTAGTCAACTTTAGAAAGAGAGCAGAATATTGGGAAAAAAATTTGCAACAAGTTTCTCTGATAAAGAGCTGATTTCTCAAATATATATGGAACTGAGTCAAATTTGTGGAATATATTAGAACCATTCCAGTTGATACATGTTCAAAGGATATGAACAATTGAAGAAATCAAAGTTATTAATGGTTACATAAAAAAATGCTCTAAATCACTACTGATTAGAGAAATGCAAATTAAAACAACTCTGAGAAATCAAATCATACCTATCAGACTGGTTAACAAGACGGAAAAGGAAAATAACAAATGCTAGAGAAGGTGTGGAAAATTGGAACACTAATTCACTGCTGGTGAAATTGTGAACTAGTCCAAACATTCTGGAGAACAATTTGAAACTACACTCAAAGGATTATAAAACTGTGCCCACTCTTTGATCCAGCAATACCACTACTAGGTCTCAAAGAGATCAAAGTGAAGGAAAAGGGATTTATTTATACAAAAATATTTATAGTGGCTCTTTTCATGGTGGCAAAGAATTTGAAATTAAGATGCCCATCAACTGGGGAATGGATGGACAAATTGTGGTATATGATTGTAACAGGAGATTATTTGCTATGAGGAATGATGAGTAGGATGGGTTTAAGTGAGCAGAATCACAAGAACATTGTACATAGTAACAGCAATGTTGCAAAGATGATCAACTTTGAAAGACAGCTACTCTGATCAAGACAATGATGCAAGACAATTCCAAAGTACCTGTGGTAGAAAATGCTATTCACTTCAGTAGAGAGAACTGATGAATTCTGAATGCAGATTGAAGCATATTTTTTGATGTTTATTTTTGGTTTTATTTTATGTGTTTTTTCATTTGCAACATGGCTAATATGGAAATATGTTGAGCATGATCTCACATAATTTAAATCAAAGTGCTTGCCTTCTCAAGGAGGAGAGAGGATTGGGAAAGGAGAGAATTTAAAGTTCAAAAAATTTTAAAGCATTTTAAAAAATTCTTTTACATGTGATTGGAAAATATTTAATGAAATATTAAAAAAAGAAAAAAATAAGATGGTTCTCTGATAGGGGAAGGAAAAGAATACTGAGGGAAATCTAAAAGATACAGAAGCAAGTGAAATAAATAAAAATCTATTATTTTTTGATGGGTCAACAATCACCTTAATCAAGTACACAAATCATTCACTTAGTTCAGGAGAAAAAGTCAGCACCTTGAATTTCAGAGAGATCAACAAACAGGGCTTCCAACTGTCTGACTGTAAGCAACACATACATCACAGATCAACAGATCCAACTGTCTGACCATACATACATACATAGTTGCCAGAGAGATGTGTGGGATGGCTCAGGTCCCTACATAAATCAATTACTCAGAGGCCTCTCAAAGTGATGACAGAAAAGTGATTTATTCGATTCTCGAGAAGCGGGGCTCACCTGTAGGAGTAGGAAAGCCGAAGACAAAGAAAAGGGCAGTGATTTATATAGACCCTAATGCAAGTCCCTCCTCCCCTCACTGACCATTATCCTCATTAGCTGAGAATATGGTCTTACATCCTAGACACGAAATCTAACCAATCCCTTTTGAAATGAAGACATCGAGGAATTATGTGAGTTTTGTCCAGTCATTGAGACCCTAATACACTACACAGTTTTATATCCTTATATGGAACTATTCTATTCTAAAAATATAGTAACCTTGAGCCTCTCAGTCTTACCTCACCCCTGGGAGAAGAATTACAATCTGAGAAGTCTTCACTAAACCTGTCCCACTCAGAGAGAAGCACCAACATCTGGGTTTCAATGTTGGGGGGCTCCTTACTGGCTTCCTGGAGTCTCATCAGGCACACATCTTCCAAAAACTAAGCCCCAAAGTAAAACCTCACCTCAGATTATTTATACACTTTTCAGAGCCAGAGGGCATCACAACCCTTTAAGAACCAGGGCCTTAGAAATTAACAAGAGGTGTGGGCCTCCCCTAATCAAACTTCCCTTAATGGGAAGGCCCATCAATGGGTGGGGAAGATCTAATTAACATTACACCGGGCCCCAAGATCTTTCACATCCATTACAAGGGCAGCTGGTATCTGAATAGGTATTAACATTTCTTAAGTAAATACAACATAATTCCCACAAAATAAACCTGTCATGAACTTTACATTTGCAGAATACATAACATTATTCTTTGGGGGTCAGTCTTTGGGGAGTGAGCAACCAGCTCCTCCTTCCTCAATCCAAAACAAAATGTCCAAATAAAGTCCTCTTGGGGGTGTGTCCTCCCCACACTGCTCTCAGGTGCAGGCTCTAATGATCCAAGTCCTAGTTTAACAATGTTCCAGTTCCCGCACATCCTGGGGGGCGGGCGGCAGGGGGAGGCTGGACAACAAAGGCTTCAGGGTGGGTCTCTGGGGGTACCAGGCACTTTCCCTCACCCACCATAGGCAACTCCACCCCCTGGTTCCAAAAATGTCCCGGGAGAACAATGCAAAAATGCATACTCAGTGCCTTGCTGCACAGATCCCATCTTGCCCCAGGGCTGAACTCCAAGCTCCTCAGTTCCTCCTCCTCCTCCAGCAAGAGCTGGATGCTCCCAGCTCCCCCTTGGGTCTGCATGCAGGCAACTCTCTGCTTTTGCTCTATCCTCACTGAGATCAGCACACAGGTAATTCTCTGCTTCTGCAGGTTCAGTACACAAGCAGTTTTCTGCTCCTGCTCTAGGGCTCCATTCCAAGTTCTGGCCTCTCTGGTCTAGATTCTGAATACAGTACACTTTCAAGGCCTTCACCCCTCCTGCAGGCAAATTCACCAGAGCCCTGGCCCTAGCCATCCCCACCTCCTAGGGTTCCACGGAATTATAGCCACCACAACTGGGAAACAATAGACAATTATTCCAGTCCCCATACTTTCCTTTTAGTTTGCAGATCCTGCCAACTATGCCGTAAATGTAACAGCAAGGACCCTGACATACACAGGAGGGCCTGCTGTACATGTTCTTAGATCTGCTTTTCTAAAAGGAAAGGTAACTTTTGAGGGGTCAACAATCACTTTAATCAACTATATATATTATGCACTTAGTTCAGAGGAAAATGTCAGCACTTCAGAGAGACCAACAGACAGATCCAACTGTAAGCAATTACATACAATTGTAAACAATACAACAGATCAACAAACAGATCCAACTATCTGACTATACATACATAGTTACCAGAGAGAGAAGCACCAACATCTGGGTTTTCAAAGTGAAGGGACTACTTAGAGGCTACCCAGAGTCTCATCTGGCACATGAACCTTCTTCCAAAAACTAAGCCCCAAAAATCTATTATTTCAAAAAAATAATTATGGGTAATCTAGACCTGGCTAAATTGTCATTAAAAGGAAAAATTCACAACAATCTCCCCATCCAAGAACAGGGAAACTATTTTGTATTTGGAAATTTTAGAATAGAGGCATAATTAAACCCATTCTAATTACTCAAAGTCTTTTGTTTTCAAAAGACCTTCAAACCAACTCAAGTGCCCACCATTCATTTCTACACCATTTCCCAATCAGTCTCTCAAAGCCAATGAGGAAACATGAGTTTGGCCAAAATCAGTGTCAACATTTTGCAGGATATTTTTAAGTTTCAATTAATTCTTTTTAGAATTAAAAACTAGACATATAGGGCATTTTAAAATTTCAATTAATTCTGTGTATGTTACTAAGTTACACATAACCAAGCATAGATATATCTAATTATAGATACAGAAATAACAGAAAAAGTCAGAAGTTTTAATTGATTTGTTTATAAAAGCTTAGTTACTTTTAACAGTAAATTTTGACTCAATTCACTTTAAAATTTGCTTCCAAAAATAAACAACAAGAAAAGTGCCATTTTGAAAAGAAAAATTGAGGCTGGGGAAGAGGAGGAAGAATGATTTAGGATCATTGATATAGAGCTGAAAAAGACCTTCGCATTTTCTCATTTTATAGATGTAAATGTGGTTGGTAATAATAGCTAATGGAGCTGAGCCCAAGATGGTGGAATAACAGCATGCACTTTCTAGAGTATTGTCCCCAAGCCCAGGCAAATTCCTGTAAAAAATAGCTCTAAACAAATTCTGGAGCTGCAGAACCCACAGAATGACAGAGTGAAGCAAATCTCCAGCCCAAGACAGCCTGGAAGGTCACCAGGAAGTGTTTGTTGTGCCATGCAGGGGCAGGGCACAGTCCAGCGTGGGCCATACCAGCACAGATAGGACCTGAGCAGGCCTTGAGGTGACTGAATCTTTCACACCTGTGACAATTTCCAGAATTCAGCACCCCAAAACTCCAAGGACAAATAGGAAGGTCAGTGGAAAAAGCCTATGGGACCAGTGTGGGAGAGTGGAGTGGTTCAGCCCCAGCCCCAGGGCAGCAGAGGGAGAAGGGAGCAGAGGGACACACAGCAGTGACAGCAGCAGCAGGGGCAGAGACAGCAACTGTTTCTAGAGCTCTAAGCCCACAAATTGTGGAGAAATTGACAGTACACTCCCCACCCCCACTGGAAGCAGAGATCTACCTTGACAAACAGCTCAAAAGTCAAGTAAAGCTGGGGAAATGAGCAAAAACCAAAAATGAATCAGGCTATAGAATCTTGCTTTAGTGACAAAGAAGATCAAAACATGCAAATAGAAGACAACAAAGTCAAAGCTCCTGCATCCAAAGCCTCCAAGAAAAATATGAATTGGTCTCAGGCAATGGAAGAGCTCAAAAAGGATTTTGAAAATCAAGTAAGAGAAGTAGAGCAAAAATTGGGAAGAGAAATGAGAGTGATGCAAGAAAATTATGAAAAATGAGTCAATTGCTTGCTAAAGGAGACCCCAAAAAATGCTGAAGAAAATAACACTGTAAAAAATAAACTAACCCAAATGACAAAAGAGATCCAAAAAACCAATGAGGAGAATAATCTCCTATAAAACAGAATTGTTCAGATGGAAAAGCAGATCCAAAAGCTCACTGAAGAAAATAATTCCTTAAAGATTAGAATGGAGCAGATGGAAGCTAATGACTATGAAAAATCAAGAAATTATAAAACAAAACCAAAGGAAGGAAAGAATAGCGGACAATGTGAAATATCTCATTGGAAAAACAATTGACCTGGAAAATATATCCAGAAGAGACAATTTTAAAAGCCATGATAAAAAAAAAAAAAAAAAAGCCTAGACATCATCTTTCAAGAAACTATCAGGGAAAACTGCCCTGCTATTCTAGAACCAGAGAGTAAAATAAATATTGAAAGAATTCACCAATCACCTCCTAAAAGAGATGCCAAAAGGAAACCTCCTAGACATATTGTAGCCAAATTCCAGAGCTCCCAGGTCAAGGAGAAAATATTACAAGCAGCCAGAATGAAACAATTTAAGTATTATGGAAATACAATAAAAATAACACAAAATCTACATTAAGGGATTGCAGGGTTTGGAATATGATATTCCAGAAGTCAAAGGAACTAGGATTAAAACCAAGAATCACCTACCCAGCAAAACTGAGTATAATACTTCTGGGGAAAAAGTGGTAATTCAATGAAATAGAGGACTTTCAAACATTCTTGATGAGAAGACCAGAGCTGAATAGAAAATTTGACTTTCAAATACAAGAATCAAGAGAAGCATGAAAAGATAAACAGGAAAGAGAAGTCATAAGGGACTTAATAAAGTTGAACTGTTTACATTCCTACATGGAAAGATCATATTTATAACTCTTGAGACTTTTCTCAATTCTAGGGTAGTTGAAGGGATTATATACATATAGATAGAGGGCACAGGGTGAGTTGAATAGGAAGAGATGATATCTAAAAAAATAAAAAATTAAGGGGTGAGAGGAATATATTGGGAGAAAGGGAAAAATAGAATGGGGAAAATTATCTCTCACATAAAAGAGGCAAGGAAAAGCTTTTTCAATGGAAGGGAAGAAAGGGGAGGTGAGAGGGAAAAAGTGAACCTTACTCTCATCACTTTTGGCTTAAGGAGGGAATAACATGCACATTCAATTTGCTATGAAACTCTATCTTACACTACAGGAAAGTAGGGGAGAAGGGGATAACTGGGGGAGTGGGTTGGGGGGTTTATAGAATGGAGGGCTAATGGGAGGAGGCGTAATTAGAAGTAAATACTTTTGAGGAGGGATGGGGTCAGAAGAGAGAACAGAATAAATGAGGGGCAGGATAAGACAGAGGGAAATATAGTCTTCCACAACATGACTTTTATTAAAGTCTTTTACATAACTACAAATGTATAACATATATCAAATTGCTTGCCTTCTCAGTGGGGATTGGTGGGGAGGGAGGAAGAGAAAAAAGTTGGAACTCTAAGTTTTAAAAATGCATGTTAAAAAATTGTTTTTATATGTAACTGGGAAATAAGATATACAGGCAATGAGGTATAGAAAACTATCTTGTACTCCAAGAAAATAGAGGGGATAGGAATAAGAGAAGGGAGGGGTGTGATAGCAGGGATGGCAGACTTGGGGAAGGGGTAATCAGAATACATGCTGTCTTGCGGTGGGTGGAGGGGAGAGATGGGGAGAAAATTTGGAACTCAAAATCTTGTGAAAATGAATGTTGAAAACTAAAAATAAATAAATAAATTGGAATAAAAAATAATAGCCAAAATTTGTATAACACTTATTATGTTCCAGGCACTTTACAAATATTATCTCATTTGATCCACAAATAACTCTTGGAGGCAGGTGCTATTATTATCCTCCTTTTATAGGCAGATTAAGTGACTTGCCCAGGGTCACACAACTAGTAAGTGTCCATGGCAGGATTTCAACTCGGATCTTTGTGACTCCAGGTTCAATACTCTACCCCATGAATAACCTAGCTTCCTGATTAATTATCCTATTCAGCTTGATTAGATCAAGCTCATGGGCCTTTGTTTGAAGGCATCTGAGAGGCATCTCCTCTCAATCCCCTCCTATTCCCCAACATTTTTAATTTAGAAATGTTTCTGGAGTTATATCATGTGAGTTCAACAACAGATAGAAGGCACAGTATGAGGTGAATAGGAAGGGACCATATCTAAAAAAAAATAAAATTAAGGAGTAAGAGAGGAATATATTGGGAGAAGGTGAAAGGGAAAACTTGAATGTTGCAAATTATCTCTCACATAAAAGAGGCAAAAGAAAGAAAACAACCCTTTTTGACTGGAGGGGAAAGAAAGCTGGATGCAAGGGGAAGGATTTGAGAGTCATATAAGATGCAGAAGAAGCCTTATCTAAGATCACACATAGAGTTAAGAGGGGGAGCCACATTTCAAAATCAGGTCCTTCAACTCTAACTCCAGCACTTCTTCTGCCATGATTATATGTGGAAGCTAAAGAAAGACAGACTTAACCTCATACAAACAGTTTCCTAACGATTAGAGCTATTCAATAGTAATAGACCATCTCTAAAAACAGTTTAATCGGGGCAGGAGGAGGACAGGTTTGGTACACACACAAGCCCCATCACTTGGCTTAGCTTTCTTCTGGGAAAATTGTGAAAACTTGTAAGGAAGGTGCTTTGGAGAGACTGGAGCCTGAATGGAGAATGTCCACAGCAAATACTCCCTTTATCCAAAGGGTGCAAATCATAAGAAGTTGGAGTTGAGGACCTCTAAGGTCCCTTCAAACTGAAACTATGATTTAAAAAAAAAAATCTTAATGACTAAATCTCCACTTAGATTTACATATGCAAAATTAAATTTCTCTCCATAATGGTATTTTTCTTTGAGATACTTTTCTCATTTAATTTTTTTAAAAAATTGCTTAAGCAAAACCAGCAATATGTATAGCTAGGACAAGTATGACTTTTTACCATTCTTTCTGGCACCCATGTTCCAGCCCTAAAGCAGTCATCCTACCAATTGGTCACAAGTTTCAGCGAGTGTGAGAATTGCAAAGTCTTTGGAGTTAACATGGATTCCTTGGGGGCTGGGAGGAAAGATAGATGGAGAGAGCTGGTATAAAAGGAAAGGAAGGTTCTTTGTTCTTTGAACTTTGAGACAACCTATGCTTGAAGGTGAATAATTACTGTCTTGATATTTTATTCTCACCGTAGGTGCCAGGAGATTTCTGAGAATATTTGGAACCCAAAAAGAAGTCAGATTCTATCATTAGCTCTCAAAGCACAAATCTGGCTCTTAAAATGGAAAAGCATCCCCTCTCTGTTCATGTTTATTAATGCCAAAATAATATCAAACGGGGAGCCAGACATTGGAACAAGAATGAGCTGGAGTCCTTTCCTTCTACACCACTCTGCATAAGAAAAGACGGAGGGCTCTCATCATCGTAAACAGATGGACTTCTGTGAGCATACCCTTCTTTTCTTCTTGGAGAGCTGCCCCCAAATTAATGTAGGACATTAGGTGAACTGCTGCTAACCAAGTGAAAGGTTCATTGATTTCTGCAACACTGAGTACCATTGAGCTAGACCAGTGGTTCCCAATTCTTCTCCTCCAAGGGCCTCTTAGGAATCTAACTGCATCTCTCCCCCTCTTTCCTCTCTTAGAAAACAAAAACACCAGAACTTTTTCCCATTGGCCCAGTGTCTCTCAGCTGGTGAGAAGAGCCAGAGGTGGGAGACCTTGGGAGTCTAAGATAAAGGGAGAAAGAAGAAAGGACAGTAAGGAATGAGGGCGAGGGGAGGTTCCTACATACCACATGCACTCTCATTAAAGGCTTACAGTCCCATTTTGGCACACATCAAACTAGGCTCAGATACTCACCCTGTTTACCTGAAAGGGAAAATTTAGATGATAAATTAGAGAAGAAAGGTTGGAAAATTAAAGGGAAAATCCCCCCAAATGTTCATTATACATTCCAAAAATATGAAAGACCTTTGGAAAGCAGAGGGAAAAAACAACAGGCTGCTAATGAATAGTGTTGGGTATTTTTTTTTGGTAGTATGAGAAGCTACAAGGCTGAAATAATCCCTTTTTATTTTATGTTTTAGAACGAGTGAGAGATAGTTTACCAGCTTTCTCCTTCTGACTCATAGCTCAGCACAAGGCTGCCTTTCATCACAAGAGGACTCACAGCAGAGGGTTGGGGGCCATTTTCTCTTTTGATTCAGTCCCTAAGTTTCAAGCTTCTCCTCACATCTCCACTTCACTTCCTCTGTCTGGGCTTTCAATAGCTGAAGTGTGCCCACAATATGCTTTTACTAGACACATTGTTACCTCCTTTTCTCCACAGCACCTGTCAGAGTCCCCAGCTTGGGGAAATACCCACAGCCAACTTATCTTAACCCTTCCAGGGACAAGCCCTCTAACACAAAACTTTTCCAAGGCTGGGAGATTAGAATGACTGTTACCAGACAACAATGTAGTACCAGTGTCTATACCACAGAGTAAAAATAGTGGAGGCTTTGGATTTGGGGAGCCTCTTTCATCTTAAGAACCTAGAGAGTTATAAAAGTGCTAAAAAAGAAAAAAGCCCTCTGCTTTTATTAGCAAACTTACTCAATCCAGGATTTAGGGGACTGTGTCTTGAGGATGGAAATGTGGAAGTAAAGGAGCCTTGTAGTTAAAGAAAGTAGCTTGTCATGGGTGCTGGCTCAGCCTTAGAGGGCTCAGACCTAATCACTTCCTGGTAGTTTTCTTGGGTTGATCCAGGACAGGACGTTATCTTAGAACCTTTTGGACTGTCCGTGAAAATGGTCTGGCAGAGAGTGAAGGTGGATGAGGGCAGTTACAAAAAGCCCCAAAGGTCTTAGCATTTAATGCAAATTGGTCACAGTGTTCTTAAGTCTAGTCTTATAAATAGATTCTATTTGGGTGATCTAGTTGGAGATAAAAGGGAGCTCCATTATTGGTAAGATGAGGAAATCACTGCCTTTCTCAGCCTGAGCTTCCTCATCTGCAAATGGGGATAAAAAATATACCTATCTCACAGGGCTGTCAAGGTTACAGGCATTTATTAAGTGTGCCAGGAAATGTGCTAAGTCCTTTACAAATATTATCTTATGTGATTCTCACAAAGGATCCTGGGAACTAGGTTAGGAGTGAGAAGTGGTTTGCGCTGAATCAGATACTCTATTTGAAAGAACAGTCCAAGGCTTAGGGTTTTAAACCTTTGTGGCTGTGAATAGGAAAAATAGAAAATACCTCACCTTAGATATCATACATTCTTCCTATGTTTCCAGTAATTCTGGGGGTAGGGTAGGGGTAATGATTAGCTTGACATTTTCTAGCTCATGGGGACATTGAGATTTGGCTCCAGCTCCTGCTGAAAGAATTAGGAACCTAACCCTCCCCCTCAGAATGGGAGACCACACTGAATACTCCAGGACTGGCAATGTTAGGATTTCTTCAGTACCAGTGGAGTTGAGATGCTACCTTCTTTCTCATATTGCCACTCCCTTATACACAAATGATTCAGGGATGTGTGGTTAATTTCGTCCTGTGTGGCCCTGAGGAATCTTCAGTTTCTTGAATAGATTATATTTCCCCTATAAGGCATAACCAAGAACTTTATGAATTTCTGTAGGCTGGATAACCATGAAAATTCAGCACCACTGTGGTTTGGAATCTCTGCCATCTGCATCATCCCTAACATGTTGTGCACATGCATACAAATTGTGGATATCCTTTGTCTCTTCAAAGACCAGTAAGTGCTAAATAATACCTGTTGATTCACTGACTGATTGGACCAGTTGCAACCAGTTCTCCTATACTTTATATTAAACTGCAGAGTGAAAGGAAGGAGAAAGGGCTAGCTTTATATTTAAGAGGACAAATGCTTCTCAGGCAAAATTTAAGCGTAGGACATGTATTTGAAGCTGTACAATGTCCCCATGGTTTTTCATGGAATAAAGATTCCTGCTAGTCCAGAGGGTGGGGATAATACTGTTTTAGGAGGATAATCTGATCTATTTTTAGATCTCTAGTTAGTTTGGATCTCAGGAAAAATTACCCCACAGTATCTACAACTAGAACACCATATCTATAAAATCAAGTCATCAACAAACATTTATTAAGCACTTACTTTGTATTTAGGCATTTTGCCAAATAGTGGGGTTACAAAGAAAGAGAAAAACAAAGCTGGAAAAACTAAAATTTAAGCAAGAAGAAATAAAAGGAGGTCATCAGTGTGAAGGGGGTGAGGAATGAATATAATTCCCCTGTTCTGTCCCCCCAAAAAGTGTTGTGTGCTATAGTGGGAGGCACCATTCACAACTGCAAAGAACCTCCAGCAATTTCTAGAACTGTAGGTCATGCCCTCCTCTGCGTTCTACACTTTTTTTTTTCTCTGTGGCCTCACAGTTCACAGGTCTTCTCCATTCCCTCAAGTAGGAAAGTGATTGCTAAGTTACCACGATGGTCTTTCAAAGATCACTGAGAGGCAGAGTGGTGTGGTAGAGACAAGTCTTGGACTTAGAGTCATGAAAGACGTGGGCTTGCATCCTGCTTCTGATAGCAGAGGTAAATCATCTAACCTCTCAGAGCCTCCGTATGTAAAAAATCTGCTAACGCTTAAGTGGCCCTGTGGATAGAGGGCTAGGCCTGGAGTTAGGAAGACTTGAGTTAAAATCCAGACTCAGACACATACTAGCTGTATGACTCTGAGCAACCCCTATATACCTCAGTTTCCTAAATGGTAAAATGGGAATAATAAAGGTAACTTCCTCTCAGGATTATTGTGAAGGTTAAACAAGACGATATATGTGAAATTATTTGCAAAACTTAACTCTTTATATAAATGCTAGCTATTATAATGAAGAATGATAATTCTATTATCATGGAGGTTGGGAGTGATACCTCTGGGCAATAAAAGGGCAAATATCTCTATTCTCCTCCTCCCCCCAAAAGGGAGAAAGATGAACTCTCTGAAACTCTGGATGGTAAGCTGGATTTTGATTCTTGGAGTAATTTTAGAACACATTATGAGACGGATAATCATTCTTTTGTGAGCATTTAAAAAGGCAAGTGGTGACCATGAAGAACCAGCTTGCTTTTATCAAGAAGAGATCATATCAGGTCTTTTCCTTTTTTGACAGGTTTACTAGACGTGCTCCACCTAGCTTATAGCAAAGCAGCTGACCAAGCCTCCCATGTTACTATCTTTGTGGAAAAGATAGAGACATAAACTAAAGGATGGGTTTCTTCTCCCCTCCCCCCTTCACTGTTAATGGTTCCCTCTGATATTACCTTTCATTTACACTGTATATGCTTAGTATGTACATAGTTCTATGTTGTCTCCTCCACTAGCTCCTCAAAGTGAGGACTGTTTTTGCCTTTCTTTGCATCCCTAGCACTTATTACAGTGCCTGTGATAGGAAGCCCTTAATAAATGAATAGTGACTGATTATGGTCCATACTGGGAGATGGATGTAGAACAGCTGACATACAGAATAGTCCTCAGTGGGCTCATACTACCTTAGAGCAAGGTCTCTAAAAGAGTACCCGAGGAATCTGCCTTTTCCCCCTCCGATGATTTGGATGGAAGCAGAGAATTCATGCTTATCAAATATGCAGATGGCTTGGAGCCAGGAAGGACAGTTCACATATTAGTCAATAGTCAAGAGACTACAAAGATATCAAAAAACTAGAATTTGACCAAATCAGTTAAATCCAATAAAACTAAATTTAATGTTGATCAATGTAATATTCTACATGAGTTGAAAAATAATCAACTTCTAGAAGACAAGTATGAAGAAGTATGGCCAGATAACAGTTTTTGGGGTGAAGACTTTTTGTTTTTAATAGATTGTAGGTTCAATACAGGATGTGGCGGCCAAAATAAATCTAATGTGATCTTACATTGCATTAAGAGAAGCATAGAACCTTTCTCCCAAGATGGTGCCAAAGGCAAAAAAGGAAGTAGTTGTCCCCTCAAAACGAAAGCCTAGTCCAAGGTCTTGAAGTCCAGGAAGGTTGTGTTGAAGGGTGTCCATAGCCCCAAAAAGAAGAAGATCTGAATGTCTCCTACCTTCTGGCGGTCCGAGACATTAAGACTTACCCTTGGAAAAGTGACCCTCAGAGAAACAAGCTTGATCACTAGGCTGTCATTAACTTTCCCTTGACCACTGAGTCTTCTGTGAAGAAGACTGAGGACAACAACATCCTCATCTTCATTGTGGATATCAAGGCCACAGGTCAAACAGAAGGTAAAAAAGCTGTATGACATAGACACAGTCAAGGTCAACACATTGATCTGGGTTGATGGAGAGAAGAAGGCCTGTGTCTGATTTGTTCCAGACTATGATGCTTTAGATGTTGTCAACAAAATTGGAATCATCTAAACTGTGTCCAGCTATCCCACTCCACCTACAATAAAAGCTTTTCTAGCATAAAAAAGAGAGAGAGAGAGACAGAGGCAGACACACACACACACACACACACACACACACACACACAGAAGCATAGAGTTAAGGATAGGGTTTGGTCACTGACAATCTCACTGTTATTCCATGGTCAGTGTTTGATTCTAGGTATTATATTTTACAAAGGACATTAATACATTTCAATCCAACGAAATCCCAATTAACATTTATTAAGTGTCTACTACGGGTCAGGCACTTTCCTAAGCCCTGGAGATACAATTAATAAGAAAAGTAATCCCCACTCACAAGGAGCTTACAATCTAATCAGGAAAGACCATATGCAAAAGAAGGCAGAAAAGCAGGGGAGACACCAAGAGGTACCTGGCAGGAGCATCTTGTTCCATGGAGTTGAAACTAGGGAGAGCAGCAGAGTCAAGTTTCTACCTTCCATAAAGGGAGGCATTGGGAAGAGTTTGGTACTCCATGCTCCAGCCACTCAGTCAGAGGGGAGAAGAGGCTGGGTGGGGGGGTGGGGGGGTGATGGTGTCAAAGAAGGCTTAACAACTCAAGCAAGCTGGAGACCATGCAGTTGAAGTTAAAACACCAGAAGATGTCGATACTGGAGAAAAGAAGAATTAGGGGGACCAAGATAGCTATGAGGAAGTATCTGAAGGACTATCACAGGAAAGAATAATTTTTCTTTTGTTTTACCCTAAAGGTAAAACTAGGAGAAATGGGTGGAAATTACAAAGAGATTTAAATCTGACGTATAAGCAGATTTCCCAACAACTTAGCATGCATTTATTAAATGCCAACTGTATACAAGGTGCTGTGCAGATATAAAATCAGAACAACCCCTGCTCTTAAGAAACCTACATTCAACTGTATAGAAAATAAACATGATTTCAAAAACATTTTATGATCATGAAGTAAAGAAAACATTTGAAAGAGATAAAGATTCCTAAAAGCCAGAGTAAAGGAGAGCCTTCCAAGCATGGTGAATTACTTGTACAAAGACACAGAGCTAGGAGATGAAATGCTATAGAGAGGGAGCAGCAAGTAGAGTAATTTGGCTAAAATATGTTTGAGAGGAAATAATATAAAATTAGTGTGTAATGAGGGATTGGAGTCGAACTGTGGTAAGGAATTACCATTTTATTACTGAGGCTGGACGCAGCTACTGAAACTTTCTTCAGGATCAGAAATCATACAAGCAGATCTGTGCCTTAGGAATATCAATTTGTCAGCAATGTGGAGGATAACTTAGAGGACACTAGATGCATGAGAGCCTCTTTTGTAATAGTTCAGGAAAGAGAACAACTAGGCTAGTGACTGTGTGAGTGGAGAAGAGGGGATGAGATGTGGAAGTGGAAGAGAGAAGATTTGAGAACTGATTGGATATGGGGAGTGAGGGAAATTGAAGAGTTAAGCATGACTTTTAGATAGATTCCAAGACTAGAAGGATAGTAGCCTTCAAACAAAATAGGGAAATTAGAAAGAATTGAGATATTTTAAGAGGGAATGAATGCTTCCTCATTGTAGACTTTAAATGGAGGGTGGATGACCTTTTCTCAGAGAGGTAGAGAAGAGCCCTGCTCCTGTATGGATCAGAAAGCAGTGTGGCTTAGCAGATAGAATCTTGAGTTCAAACCCTACCTGAGTAATTTATTAACTCTGAGACTCTGGGCAGATCTCTGAGCCCTGGATTTTCCTTCTATACAACAGAGATAAGAATGTCACTTCCCTGAAGGGGTTGTTGTACTGTTCAAATGCAAAGATGCATTTAATGCTCACTTTACAGGCCTTAAAGGGCCATATATATGTCAGTTATGAACATCATCATTATCATGATGACTTCCAAATCTAAGATTCTGTGTTTCTGTGACCACTCTAGTTGGCCACCTGTTGAAGGTACCACTATCCTCTTACTCATTCAGGTTTGTAACCTCCAAGTTATCCTTGATTCCTCACTTTTCCTCATCCCATCTCTCTCACAATAGTCTTTCCCTCTAGGGTTATCTTCCATTAACTGTGTGTATCTTCTACATACATGTATATATCTCCCTGTCTCTATTTCTATCTCTGTCTCTACATGTGCATATACATGTAAATGTAAATACACATGTACATCTAGGCGGATAGATATGTGTGCGTATAGTCTCCCCCATCAGATTGTAAATTTCTTGAAGGCAACAACTATTTTTGCTTTCTATTTATATCCCCACACTTAGCACAGTGTCTGACATATAGCAAGTATCTAATAACTACCCTCATTTTAGAGATTAGAAAACTGAGACAGAGATCAGTGGACAGTGATTGGCTCACAGTCACATAGCTTATTAGCTAATTAGCTTACTAGCTATTACTTATTAGTATCTTATGAATTGATACTTATTTGTATCAGATTTGAATGTAGGATTTGAATTCAAGTCTTCATGAGTCTAAATACAGTGCTATATATCCTAATACCCTCCCCCAGGCCACTTCTCTAGGTATACGTGTGTATATATATATGCATATGTATGTATATGCATGTGTATGTATTCTGCAGCACTAACAACAAAAATGCCAGCATTACTTTGCATGAGGCATTCCCTTACTTTAAAAAAATTTGTCTACAATTTTTACTTTAAAAAAACCCTAAGGCCATCAATTAAAATGTGCATGTGATTTTTTCAGCCATTTCTTATCTTCTTCATGATATTCTTTAGAGTTAGGTTGGAGGCAGAGAAACTGTTATCAGAGCAGATATAAGTGACATTCCAGAAAAAACATCGTGCGGAGGATTGCAGACCCTCCCCCCATTCCCCCCTCGCCCGCCCAGATTCAGAGAGCAGAGGAAATAAGATAGCAAAACTGAGACAGAGGTCTATGCCCTGGATAAATTAATGGGATGCCAGAGTGTGTACAAGAGAATGGAGTGGATGCTCCAAGTTGGGGTAGGTCCCATGCATTCTACGTTAGCAGCTTCTACAGCCCTGGCTCAGGAAATCCTGCATTTTGACAGCAGGAAGCTGCCAGGCACCCTGAAATCACAGGACACAGACAGAAAAGATTCCATAGGATCGGAGGAGGGGGAGCAGCCCAAGCTAGCAAGGGAAGATATATAAGCCAAAGAGAGCAGGGATGAGGAAGCTAGTTACAAAAAATAACCATACTCAGAGGACACGTTAAAAGGGAAAAGCTTTACCCACGAAGTTACAGGAAGCTGTTCTAGACCCCTGTGGCAGGATGAATAGGCAGAGGAAAGAATGCGAGGGTAGATAAAGAGGGTGGTTATAACACTGGCTCTGACTGTTTCAATTATTCTGACACTGACTGGAAGAATAAGGAAAGAACTGGTGAAGGACACATGTTTCTGGAGATAGTAGGAGGTGAAAGAGTTTATTGTGAGGCACACTGGGGGAAGAGACACACAGTTAACAGGACCAGGCTGTGGTTTTAATACATTTCTACAGGAAATGACCACCCAGATAGGATAGGTGATAAAGAAACTGGTTAGTATTAAGGGCAGAGGTCTTTGGACACCTTTGCCCTTGCCCAGAGTAACTCGTAGGAAAGGCTTTAGTTTAAAATCAGAAACTTTTGGAAGAAACACCAAGCTGTGGGAGAGGTACTTTAAGGACTGCCTCATGAAAGATACTGGAACGTGTGTGTGTATGTGTGTGTATGTGTGTGTGTGTGTGAGAGAGACAGAGACAGAGACAGAGACAGAGAGAGACAGAGACAGAGAGAGACAGAGAGACAGAGACAGAGACAGAGAGTGAGAGAGAGAGAGAGAGACAGAGAGAGACAGAGAGAGAGAGACAGAGACAGAGAGAGACAGACAGAGACAGAGACAGAGACAAAGAAAGGGGGGGGGAGAGAAAGAGAGAGAGAATGAGAATTAAATTCAACTCTCCTTTCTTACTGCTCTTGGCACTGTATTGCCTTGGAGCAATACTTTTTGGTTGGTTGGCTGATTAAGTCTCTGAAGCCCTCGCTGCCTCAGGCTTACTCCGATCATAGAGACAGCAAGCACATGAATTGAAAGAAGAGAGACCTTATCTGAAATACAAACTATGTCCTTAAAACACCTTTCATCTGAAGCACACAAGGTGGTCTATACCCCTAATTGTACTCATCTTACCTTAATCCCTATGAGGTAGCTTGCTGGCAAGTAGTTTGACATTGCAGATGTGGAAACCTGAGGCACCACAAGTCTGCTGGGTCTTTGCCCACTGATTTCAAGGGCAGACAATGCAAGGTTTTATTTTAAGATGCCTTTAACCATTCTGTGAACAATTTACCGATCCAGTGCATAGAGCTAGAGAGAGCGAACAGAAGTGTGCAGCTGGCGAAATGGGTTGGCCATGAAAATATGCATAGTAGGTTAAGGTGATCCTTAGTCATCCCCATTTCCATACTCTTCCTTTAAATACTAACATGTTAATTATTATTATTGTTAGGCCCTACGTGACTCGGTGGAGAGTGCTGGACCTGAAGTCAGGAAGATATCTTTATGAGTGCAAATCTCAGCTCTTATTAGCTGTGTGACCCTGTCACTTCACCCTGTTTGCCCCAGTTTCCTCATCTGTAAAATGAGCTGGAGAAAAAAAGATGACAAACTATTTGCCAAGAAAACCCCACATGGGTTGTGCAGACTCAGACGTGACTGAAAACAACTAAATGACAACACAAATGAAGTGCAAAGGGGTCTAATTAATGTGACTGTCAAATACTGGACGCATCACTTCACTTCTGGCGACTAGGTGGCATCATACTACACAGAATCCTGGACGTGGACTTTGGAAGACCTGAGTTCAAATCTAACCTCAGACACTTAAGTCACTTAACCTTGTTTACCTCAGTTCCTCATCCATAAAATGAGCTGGAGAAGAAAATGGTGAGCCACTCCCATATCTTTGCCAAGAAAACTCCAAATGATGTCACAGAGCTGGACGTGACTAAAAAATAACTGAACAACAGTTTTTATTGCTATTATCCCATTTCTACAGTCTCCCCACCTCCCACTTCTATACTTTTCCTCTCTTAGAGTGATCCATTTTCCTCCTGTTATACTCTAATACTGCCATCTGGGAGAAAAGCATCTGATTATATTCATTGGCACTAAGGCCCTAGTGACTACTTGTTACCCTTCCAGGGGTACCTGTATTTAGTCAGAGGCCCAGACAGAGAGCAATGGGATATACAAAGGAATTGAGGTTGCTGATGGTGGAATTTAGGTCATCTAATGGAAGAGGATTTTGTTGTTGGTGTTGTTTTTTTATTTGGGAGGGTGGAGAGGAAGCTGGTGGTGTAGACCCCTTTCCCAGAGTCTATTCATCAGGGATGGGGAACCTGTAGCCTTGAGGCTGCATGTGGTCCCCTAGGTCCTCAAGTGCAGCCCTTTGACTGAATTCAGTAAAGGCCACACTTGAGGACCTAGAAGGGCCACATGCGACTTCAAGGCTGCAAATTCCCCACCCCTGCTCTTAATTCACACTATCTGTGAGTCTGCTTAATTTGCCTATACATAAAGACAAGTCTGCATGCAAGTCATCAATTCCTTTAGGTTCATCAGACAACTTGTTTTTTAAACTATGTACAACATTGAAGCACCTCTGCTGGATTCTGAAGACAGAAAGACAAATGAAACAGCTCTTGCCTTCAAGGAGTTTACATTCTACAGAGTTATACAACATATACACAAATAACCTTTGCCATTATAACCTAATCAATCATATGTTGAGTGTGACATTTCCAGCTTCATCTCCACATGACCCTTACTTATAACTCAGTATCTGGTAAATACTCTCATTCTGAGCTAATGGAAGAGAATCTAAAACAGAAAGTGGCACTACCTTTGGCTTTTGGTATCTACTTAAGATGGTGGCCCTGAAGACAATCTGGTCTTGGCTTGTACTCTGTGAGGTAACATACATTTTTGGAATTTTGCCAGATGGAGATAGGGTTGACCTAGATAGTCCACGTCAAAGAAATTCCCCCAGTTTAGCTTTCCCTTCACTCTCAGGTGTCTTCTATTCAAGTCAATTAAATACAGCAGATATGGATTAAATGAGTACTGTGTACAACATATTGTGCTAGGTGACGGAGATACAGAGAAGAAATGTAGTAATCTCTGCATCAAAAAGAATTTATGGTTCATTGGAGGAAGATGGGATGGAGATATAATATGTGCACAGGTATATAAATACAAAGAGATAAAGACAAAAAGAGAGAACCTAAAGCTGAAATCTTTGATTAGAAATGGCTTTGTGTATGAGTTAGCGCCTGAACTGTGCTTTGAAGGAAGCTGGGGGTTCTATGAGGAGATGAAGAGATATAATGCCTCCTTTAGACCACTTGTGCAAATGCATGGAGAAAGGACAATGAATATCATATATGGGGACAGCTACAAGGGTAATTGGCCTGGAATGGAAAGTGTGTTATTATTATTTGTATTAACAGCTAGTATTTTTAGAGTGCCTTAAGGTGAATAATATGAAATAAGCCTAGAAAACTAAGTAGGAGCCAGAAATAGCAAAGGCTCTTAGACAATGGATTGAGAATTTAATATTTTATTCTGGATTCAACAAGGAAATAGTGTTGGGGGTAGGGAGTAGCTGTTATGGTGACATGTCTATTCTTAATTTAGGAAAAATGCATTTACAGATGTATGCCCAATTGAAACAGAGATTTTGATCACTAATGTGTGATTCTGCCTTTAGAGTAGCGGGGTAGCTTTCTATAGGAGATTTCTAAATGGAATTAGGATTAATTGAAGTAGTCATATACATAATCATAATCATGAAATGAGTATGAGAAAAGCTTTAAGTTTTGCATACCATTTGCTGACCACCCCTACTCCCTCCCACTCACCATTTGTTTTACTTTCTTAGCATCCTTTTAACTTGAAAGGTTTAACTCTATCTTTTTATAAAATTTGATCAAGAAAAACCCTCATATGAAAGAGGTTTTTAAATTATCTTCACTTGAAATTTTTTATAGATTAGATGCTCATCTGTCTAGCATAGTTAAGATGCACTCCTACTTGGAGACAGAGCTGTGACCCAATGACCTAAATGCTCTCTTAGAATCACAGGAAGGGGCCTGGATTGTCAAAGTTAAGAGAAGATACTTCCTTCCTCTTCTAGGTTTTATCTACTTTGCAAACAATGAAAGGAATTGTCAATCATCTAATGAACATGATGAGCAAAAACAATACTAAATCTTTAGGGTGTTCTCCATTTGATGCAAAGACAAGTAGGGAAAAAAGGGGGAAAAAGGATTGGAAAGAGGAAAAAAGGCATGGTTTAAAAAATTTATTAATATCTCTTATTTTACACTGACTTCATTTCTCAATATATTCCCTTTTCCTCCCTGAACCAGTGAGCCATCCTTCATAACAAATAAAAAAGAAAGAAGGATAAAGGACTTTGATAATACTAACCAATGCATCAACACACTTCATCCATATCCAGTCACATATTAAATGTTCCACACTCAGAATTCTCCTCTTCTTCAGAGAAGGGAAGGACATGAATTGTAATCCTCTCTATTCTTATTTAGGGCAAAGTTTGGCCATTGTAATTATACAACATTCAGTTTTGGTTTTGTTTCCTGTTATCACCACATTGTATATTTCCATTCATATTGCTGTTGCCTTTGTATTTATTGTTTTGGTTCTGGTTACTTCACTTTACATCAATTCATATCAGTCTTCTTATGCTTCTCTGAATTCTTACATTCATAATTTTTTTCTTACAGCATGATAACATTTCATTATATTCCTGTACCCCTATTTGTTTAGCTACTGCTCCACTGAAGATAACACCTTTTTCTTTCAAGGTTGTTTTTGTCTGGCTATAACACATACAAAAAAATGCTGCTAGGAATATTTTGGTGAATTATTAAAGCTTTCTGTCTTTGATCTTCTTGAGGTATATGTTTTACAGTGAATCTCTAGCTTCGGTGTCATGGACATTGAGTCATATTCTTATTGTAATTCTAAATTGCTTTTCAGGATGTCTGGACTAACTCACAGGTCTGTTAGTCAGTCAGTCAGTACTCATTTATTATGTACTGACTATGTGCTAAGCACTGTACTGTTAGGGATACAAAGATTGTAAATTCTGCCATTTGCCTGTAAGATCATTGAGGGCAGAGACTGCTTTTTGTCTCTTTTGCTTGAGAGACATGATTCCCCCAAGGTAGTCACATTCTAATTGGGGAGACAACAAGAAAATAGTGCGTACAAAACATATACAATATAAATGAGAGGAAAACTCACAGGTAAGACACTAGCCATGTTGGGGGAGATTTTGTGAAGAGGAGGATCAGAAAAGCCCTCTTATAGAAGGTTAGATTTTAATTGAGTCTTAAAATATTAGTGTGCCTATATTTCCAGTCTCTATAACTCTATTTTCATCTTTGCCATTTTGTTGGCAATGAGATGAAATCTTAATCAGAATTACCACAATTTACTTCTCTCATTACTAGTGACTTAGCAAAATCTTTCATATGGTTGTCTACAGTTTTCAATTTTTTTTTTTTTTTGAGAACTGATTTTTCACATCCTTTTACTATTTACACACTGGGGAATGACTCTGTCTTTTATGTTTGTGTCAGATTCCCATATTTTCCATTAGTTTCTCATTTTTCATCAGTAGCTCTCCTTGATTTCAACTCCATGGAACGTCATGCCTCCCTCAGGATGTGATGATCATTTGAAAGCTTATCACCATGCTGATTGACTCAGTTTTTAACACACCTTCTCAGTTCTCAATCTCTTCTCCCCTCTGATTGGAGAGCTAAAAGGTAGAAGATTAAATTTCCAAAGTCTCCCATTATAGAGGGCTCACAGCTTTCCAAGTGAAGCTCCATCTTTTATCAATAGATCTTCTTGGTTTCAACTCCATGGAACATCATGTCTCTGGGTTGAATGCAGCCTAATCTCTTCCTACCTTTTTAGCTTACTTTTATGTGTTTTCTTTACCCATTTGACATTATTAGTCATGAGGGCTTATGGAAAATCATGCCAAAATTTGGTTGCCTGGAGAAGTTCATCAACATTGTACATCAATTTCATGACAACATATTTGCCTAGGTTCTAGATAATGGACAATGCTCTTGTACTTTCCCAGTCACCAATGGAGTGAAATAAGTCTGTGTGCTTGCTCTCATGCTTTCTAGCATGATGTTTTCAGCCATATTATCAAATGCTTTCAATGAGGATGAACACAGTATCAAGGTCAGCTACAACATAGATGGCAAATTCTTCAACTTGAAAAGGCTACAAGCTAAGACCAAAGTGGAAGGAGTATTGGTACATGATTTTCTGTTTGCAGATGATTGTGCACTTCAGTGAAGCCTCTGAAGCTGAGATATAATAAAGTATGCATCAGTTCTCTGCTGCTTGTGTTAATTTGCACCTAACAACACCAAGAGAACACAGGTGCTCCATCAGCCACTACCTCACCATCTATACGTGGAACCATCAGTTACAGCAAATGGAGAAGTCTTGAATGCTGGGGATAAGTTCACTTACCTTGATAGTGTACTTTCCATGGATGTACACGCTGATAATGAGGTTGAAGCACACATTGCCAGAGCTAGCTCAGTGTTTGGGAGGATCTCAAAGGAAAGTATGGGAAAGAAAGTCAAATAGACTGACTATGTCTATTTGTCTACTCTATCTACAGAGCCATTGTGCTGACCTCATTGTTGTATGCCTGCGAAACCTGGGTAGTATATCACACACCATGTCAGAAAATTCCTTTTGAATTGTCAAACTTCCATTTGAATTGTCTTAGGAAGATTCTGAAGATTACCTGGCAGGATAAGGTACCAGACACTGAAGTCTTTACTCTAACTAAATTGCCAAGCATTCAAACTCTGCTTCAGAAAGTGCAACTCTGATGGGTTAGCCACATTGTTAGATTGCAAAACGTAAACTTGCGTTTTATGAAGAACTCACACAGAGCAAGAGTTCACATGGTAGTCAGAAGAAGTGATACCAGGACACTCTCAAGGTCTTTCTTAAGACCTTTGGAATTGATTGTATGACATGGGAGACACTGGTATAGGCCTATCCAGCATGGTGTGCCCACATCAGAGAAGGTACTATGCTTTATGAGCAAAGAAGAATTGAAACAGCTCAAAGGAAATACAGGATGTGCAAATTTAGAGCATCCACCCCAAATGGTCACATGAACTATTTGTGCCCATCTGTGGTAGGGCATTCTAAGGTCATATTGGCCTGATTAGCCACAGTTGGACATGTTGACACTTGACTCTAGCACAGTGATGTCATTTTGGTCCTCTTGAGAATAACCAACCATCTTTATCCATTAGATTGTAGGCTCCCTGAGGGGAGGAAACCATCTTTCTTTTTTCTTATCTATTTCTCCAACACAGCACAGTGCTTGCCATATAATAGGTGCTCAATAATTATTTTTTGCACGAATTGAAAAATATATCTTTAGCATTAGAATTTTATCAGAAACATTTTTTATAAAAATTTTCTGCAATTGACAGCTTTCTATATCATGCTAAAACATTGATTTTGTTCCTGCAAAAGCTTTTCAATTTCATGTGATTTTGCCTTATTTGGTTAAAAGCTCTACCCTCTGCCATAACTATGAAAAGTACCTGATCTAATTCTTTTCTAACTTTTAAAAATATTTACTAGAAAAGGAAGAATCAGAAAGACAAATATTAATTAACTTTCATTTAAATAAAATCTTGTTGTTGTTTTTCCTTTGTTTTCAGTGAGGACCAATGACATCATAGGGTGATGTCTTGACTTACTCCCGAATTGGATTTAAATGAGGCAGAATCTTGCAAAATTGTCAGTTTTCCTCTCTCTTCCAGAATCACTGAAGTCCAATGGTGAGACAAAAGTCAGGATGACTGGCAATGACCTTGAGGTCTTCAAAGTCTGACTAAGCTCCAAGTACCTACTTCAGCTACCTTCATGGCTGTTGGAACAAATTGTTCTCATTTTCCATGGGTTTGAGGCTTGTCAGTTACTCTCAATCTGGTTTAGCTCATCTGCCAAGATGGTTTTGCTGGAGCATTGCCATTTCATATTCTACAGCTTATTGGAGCCAAAGATGAGAGTTGAGTGAAAGGGGGACCCCAAAGATGGATGAGCAGCCCTGAAAAGTATTCAGTGAGCCTTCACACTGGAGGTGCTAGTCCTCCTTGAAAACCCTATGCACCCCAAATAAAATTTTAAAGACTATTCCAATCTCTCTCTCTCTCTCCCCATATATATATATATATATACATATATATATATATGAAAGCATAATACTCATTTGTGCTAAATTCCTAGACAACCTAGAAGGACCGTTTTTTAATATAACATGAAATACATACCTAAAACTCATTCTAATCTTTCTGACACACTGGATGCAAAAAGTTACTTTCTAAACATTTAGAGCTGACTGTCACCTCTCCCTTTGTCCAATACACTTTAGGGACTTCTTGTGACATTTAAGTCTTTTTTGCAACTTGACCCCTTCCTGCCTGTCCAGTTTTTTTTTTTTTTTAACAGTTTTCTCCATTCCTCTGACCCTGTGATTTAAGGATTGAGCAGCTCACTTTCTTTTCATCTTTGGAGATACAAATTGAACCATAGCAAGCACTTAATAAAGGCTTGGCTTTTTTTAGGTTGTTAATTTTCCTAGTCCTCTTTCTTAGAATAAAAACTTTGGGCAGAAATTGTTTCTGCTTTTGTCTCCTTATTCCAACCACTTAGCACGGTTCCTGGAACATAGTAAGCAGTTACCAAGTGCTTATTTGATTGATCAATTCATTGCTTTGTTGTCAGCATTTAGAAATTCTAGACAATTTTCTTTCATTTTTTCCTATATAATGGTATCCAAGTGGCTGTTTTTCCTTTCCTTGTCATGTTTCTAGAAGACCTATGATCTTTAAGTCATCTCTGTCTATACTATGTTTTGTACGTATGGAATTTTCTTTCAACATTGGTGCCTTTTGCTTCTCTTCTGCTAAAAATTACCTTGGAATTTTTGTGTTCCAAATATGTTATAGTTCACCGGATTTCTTTTTTTTCATCTGGAAACACTGGTTCGTTTTCCTTCACATTATAATAATGTTTGTTCAAAGTGCCTTGATCTCTTTCTTGAAGTTGGTGGAATGGACAAGAGTGCCAGACCTAGACTCAGGAAGATTCATCTTTGTAAGTTCAAATCTGGCCTCAGATACTTACTGTGTGACCCTGGGCAAGTCACTTAACCCTGTTTGCCTCAGTTTCCTCATCTGTAAAGTGAGCTGGAGAAGTAAATGGCACACTACTCTAGTATTTCTGCCAAGAAAACTCCAAATGGGGTCACAGAGAATCAGATACAAATGAAATGATTGAACAACAACAATATTGATGATCCTCTCTGTTGGCTTTTCTGCTGATAGGATTGGTTTTTACTTAGTTAGGCTTTCTCTCTTAATCTTTTATCCTTTATGCACCATCCATCTTTGGGAGTCCTCACTCTTCACTCTCTCTCCCTTTCACTATTGCCCAAACCTCTGCAGCTGGGATGGGGTTGGAGTCAGCCTATTCAAATGAGAATGTCTGGAGATTGACCACCTGTTAGTCCTTGCCCTGAATAATCCCAACAGAGAAAAGATTGGTTGGCCCCAGTTGGGTTTCCAGTTCTTCTTACCCAGGGCCCTATACTTAGGTTATAACTCGGAGCATTCAGTAGACAGCTTCTTTTTTCATTTCCACTGCTCTGTTTTTGTTCATACAAGAGCTTTTCAATTTCATGGAGCTGAAATGAGCTATTTTATTTTTTGTCATCACCTTTCTGATCTGGTTCTCTTCTATATTTTAAAGGTCTGACCATCCATATTGTATTATTTTCATTTTTAAAAATCTGCCAATTATATCACCAATTTCTCTTGATGGAATTGCCATCAATAAGTTCTCAAGGTAATAAATCTTCCCTAACATAAATTTCAACAACAAATCACATATAGGTAATAAAATGAATCGTCTTAAACTATTCTTGTTACGTCATCCTTGTATCATTGCAATTGCAACTCAAAAAAGAGACATGTTTCTGTTTATTAAGTAATTAATTGGAAAGATCTTCAGACACATGGGTAATTTCTCTTCTGAAATAATGTTTACAAATAGAGCTGCTTTACTCATGATTTACCAATCATCATTTGAACCATATCAATAACTATAGATACAGCATTTTCCTATTCATTTAGCAATTCTGTGTACAATGTAAGCATTCCTTTTGATGTCATAAATATGATTTTCAAAAAAGTTTATCTTTACTTAGTAAAAGCATCTAATTTTTGCTAGAAAATTATCTTGCTAGCTTATTCTATAGGTACATTTTGTTTTTCTGTATTTTTGCTATGGAAACTGTCTCTATTACTTGTTTTTACTAGTTCTAGCTGCTCCAATGACTTTCTCTTCAGACTGTCCATTCATCACAATAGAATATCATTTCACTTTTTTTAAAAATGGAAAACTTAGAAATTTAAGACAAATTTAATAATCATTTATTATTTCAAATTATCTCTAATTGTTCTTAGGTTATTTCATTTTTTTTAAAGTTTCAGATCCTTTGGAAACCAGCTAATTATATAGTAATTATCCAAACAAGTAGCTTTGAGATCTAAAAGAAATATTAAGGCATTTACTTTTCATTTAAAAATTAGTTAATTTTGAGTTTAGATACACATTTAATGTTTAAATACACCAAATAGCATGATAACATAACTGATCTGTGTTGGAAGACTACTCTAATTGTTGGTGACAATGGTTCTGGACTGAGATTTGATAAGTGCCAACTCAAATTTGATTTTCAACATACTGTATTAAACAATTGCTGTACTATATTTGCTGCCAATTGGAGTGTTCATGTCATTTTTATTAACTTTGCTTTGAACTTTCTCTTTAACGAAGGAAGTGTATGTATCTATCTGTCAGTTGTACTAGAAAATTTCCAATAATTTTGGCCATTGATTCTTCCTATCCTTCAGTTTCTTTACCTACCCCAAACATTTCAGAGTTTGGAAATACAAAATCCACTCCACTTTTTTTTCTCTGTCACATTAAGAATAAATCATACTTATAATTTACCTCTTTGAAGTAGGCATGGCAGAGTAGCTATATTCATGGGGAAACTGAGCAACATAGAAGGAGAAATACTTTGACCAAGGACTCATGGGAAGTCAATGATAAAACTGGGAAGAAACTCAGGGCTCTTGATTCTTTGGTTCAATGTGTCATTCCCTTAACAAAATCTAAAACACAGCATGATGAGTCAATTAAATAGGGTCATAGAATTTTTGAGCCAGAAAGGACTTTAGAGATCTGCCCAAAGAAAATAGATCCACTTGAAGATGAAGAGTGCTATGGAAACAAAAAAAGATGTGAGATGAGTCAGTGCTATGGAAACCAGACAACCAGGGAGGTGGACAACAGGTGCTTGAGTTATTTAAGAGCAGATGTTGTAAGGACTAACGAGATAGGGAGATGGGTAGTGGGGGCTTGAATAGAATCTGTGCCTATATGGAAAAAAAGAGAATGGAAGTAGAATAGATTTAAAGAGACAAGATCACGAAAGACATGACCGAAAAACCACTTCAGCAATTCGAAAGACAATTGCAACAGAACCAGGTCCCTAAAACATTTTGGCCGTAAGCCCAAATAAAAAGACTGGATAAACTCACTTAGTTCAATCCTCAGGGGAATCTTCAGACTCCTGAGATATTGTTTCCTTCCTGTCTGTCCTTCCCAACTTGCCAAAGTCAAATGTTTCACTGAAATATTTACTCTTAATGTTTTATTGTGTTTAGTGAGCCATCATATTTTCTCTGTGGTATGTGTCTAATCCCATGTGATATACCTTTTCCAGTGAATTCTTTTGGTGAAGTAAAGTGATAATTTTTCATTTGAATTTTTGTATGGGATGAAGATTAAATGTTAATGGAGAAATAAGAAAGGGCTATATTTAATAGTGTTTATTTTCTGTAAATTACACTGCTAGAATTTTTCAATATTTCCATGCTACCTTCTACAGTTTCTTTTCTAGAATTAACATCTCATTTCAAAAAGCATAAAAGAAACTCACCTTGGAATTGTACTAATTCTGTAAATTTGATTTTGAATTCTTTCTGTGTAAAGAAAAAAGGAGTTTACCAAATAACAAAAATCTGCATTGCAATATTTTTTGTTATTAAATACGGCTGATTCAACTCCTTCAGCAGAGGCAGATTAGTTATTCCTAAGCAGCACAATACAGATGGCAGATTTTTATGGTCGAGATCTATATAACTGTGGATGTTTTAAAAATTAAAACCTCTATATTAAATTGTACATTTATTGAACCCTAATTACTTGTGTCTACTTATAAGCGTTATGAAAAAATTCCATTTGAAGCAAGAAAGATTTCAAGAAATTCATCATGTACACACAGTTTCATGCCTTTTGTTTAGTCCTGGCTTAATTTACTCGAGTTCTGTTGCCACGTGGCCCAATAGACTAAGTTGGCTTGATATCAAAACTCCTCTGCTTCCTGGCCAATCTGTTATAATCCTTAGGGTTTTAGGTAGTATTGAAGTTTCCTTATCTGTTTGTGTTATCATAGGGAAGATAGTAATAGCTGACATTCATATGTAGGCAGCTAGGTGGCATAGTGGATAGAGTCTAGGGCCAGGAAAACTCCTCTCCTTAAGTTTAAATCTGACCTCAGACACTTATTAGCTATATGATTCTGGGTAAGTCACTTAACCCTATTGCCTTGGTTTCCTCATCTGTAAAATGAGCTGGAGAAAAAAAATGGCAACACACTCCAGTATCTTTGCCAAGAAAACCCCAAAAGAGGTCACAAAGACTTGTATATGACTGAAATGAGCAAACAAAACCATTTATATATCTCTTGAAAAATTTCAAACAGCTATATATGTGTATATGAATACATATATGTATATGTGTATATATAATGTATATGCATATATAACTTGAGCCTTACAACATCCCTGTGAGGTAGGTGCTAATATTATTTCCATTTTATAGATGAGGAAATGAGGCTAAAAGAGGATAAGTGATTTGCCTAGGGTCACCCAGCAAGTCCCGACTTCAAATCTAGCAGCACTCTATCTGCTTGACCTCCTAGATGCCTCATTCTGCTAGTCCCAATTACTTGCTCAAGAAATCAAGCTGACGTACAAAGCTTCCTACTCCCCAGTGGGGCTTTAATTTTCTTTTTACTAATAAAAGCAGGACAGAGGGAGAAAAGACATTATACTGGGCCTCTTTTTCCATATCTGCAAAGCTTTGCTTCTAGATCTATGGTTGTGTTTGGTTTTTTGTTTCTTTTTTGTTTTACAACCAGTCTACTATTATCTGAGTGACTACACTACCCTTTGAAGCTCATTGCTTCTATGGGCTTTGCATATAACCACTCCACATTAAAGTATTTCTGCACCATCTGCAGATTGCTCAAACCTGGTTTCTGAACCTTTTAAATGCATTTTAAATAGAACAAAAACATTTTTTGAATAAAACTGTACAGTTGTTTCCTTACATACCAATCCAGAAGATATCTTTTTTCATCATTCAGTTGACTTTGTAAAATGTGAGGCTTCTGTAGCTGCTACTTTTAATTCAACATTCAACATTACACATTTTTCAATTCAGCATTCAACATTACACATTTTTCATTTATGTTAAAAGTCTAGCCTGAATGGTAGAACAGGAGGAAGCAGTCTAGCCCAATTCTTTCCCCCAGGTATTCCAATAAAAGAAAGGTGCGAGACTGAGTAATGTTTGGGAAATTGAAGGAGAAACCACACCGTATCATCTTTCAAGTTTAAAATCACAAATTTGGCACATAGGCAATTGACCAAGGCAGGAACTGTGGGACCAGGAGTAGACCAGCATCATGGATAAACCTCACAGGACTGGGCCAGTAGTGCTTGGATGCTCAGAGCAGACCTTCCAAGGGTGAGGAACCTGTGGCCTCAAGGCCACATGTGACCCTCTAGGCCTTCATTTGAGGGCTTACAGGACCACATGTGGCCTCAAGGCTACATGTTCCCTACCCTTGTGACTCATCCCTGGGCCCAGGCCAGTAGTGTGAGAATCACCCAGAGCTGATCTGGGACACAGCCCCACACTCAAAAGAGGTAGCCCAGCAGCATGGGGTAACCAAAAGAATATTGCATTGTTAGCATTGGTCCCAGAACAAGAACAAAACAGAAGCAATGCTAGCTGAGAGAGCTGGGGTCAACTACTATTTCCTAGATCACCATCCAGGAGCAAGTCAGCAACTATGTTGCCTATACCCAAATCAGGGACTAGACTAGAGCCTGGAAAGCCTAGAAGGGCAGAAGTAATTTGGTGTCCTCGATCTGACCACACAGAGACCAATGAAAGTTGTTAGGGCTCTGGCTCAAGCTACCCTTGTGATTCTTGATGAATACAGCACTAGATACTCCAACAATGTGGTAGAAGAATAACAGAAAAGATAGTCAGGGACAATGCAAAGTCACAATAGTACTTTCATTGGGCTGTAGAGCTTGGCCCTAGAAGTAAGACTGGAAGAAGCTGCCATTATGAGGACAAAGAGGAAAGCCCAGAAAAGGGGGATAACTCCATAACAACTATAGACATCTCAAAGAAAAATACAGCTTGCCCACAAGAAGAATTTGAATTTTTGGAAGATATGAAGCAAGAGTTTTGTTTTTTTTAAAGAGGTTAATTATATTGTACATGAAATGAGGGTAATAGATGGAAGAATAAAAAATGAAAATTTTGAAGGAAAGACTTAGAAAGATAATTCACAGTTTAGCATGAGGTACAAAAGCTTATCTAACAGACTCTGAGAATTAGAAAAGACCAAACAGAAGTTAATGACTACATAAGATAGCAAGAAATATTAAACCACATTAAAGGATTTTTTAAAAGGTGAAAATAGAAGATATTTTATAAATTAAACAACTGACATGGAAAACAGGTAATCAAGAAGAGATAATTTCAGAATAATTTGATTACTTGAAATCCATAAAGAAAATAGAGAGCCTAGATATCATATTTCAAAAATTCATGAGAGAAAATTGCTTAGACATTTTAGACTGAGATCAAAGTATAAATAGAAATAATCTACCAATTGATTCCCGAAAGAAAGTAAAACATGAACTTAAAACTCCCATGAATGTTATAGACAAAATTCAGAGCTTGTAGGGCAAAACAAAATACTACAAGAAGCCAGAAAGAAAAAAAAATTCTAGTACCAAGGAACCAGAGTCAGGATCATACAAGATTTAGTAACTAGCACTACTAAGGAGAATAGACCATAGAAAAAGGTTTTTACAAAAGTCAAAAGATATAGGCTTGTGACCAAGAATAACTTATTCAGCAAAAATGCATATAAATCATAGAAGGGAGAAGTTGACTTTTGATTATATAGAACACTTTCAAGAATGATGGAAAGATCAGAGTTGAGTAAGAATTTTAAAATACAACCATGGGAATGAAGGGAAATAAAAAAGGCAAATACAAGTAAAAATCAAAAGGTATTTAATACAGATGAATTGTTTACTTCTATTAAGCAATAATACAAGTTACATTCTAGCCTGTATTAACAATTAGAATATAATAGGAATTTCATTATTATCATTAAAATGTAATTAAATTTCACTGTAATAGATAATACAAGTGTCCCTTCAAAGCTCTAATGTCATCATTAGCCATAAGCGGAGTCAAATACGATAAAAGTCCTTTGGCTGATTTTTGTCATGTTTTGATTACCTTAAAAAAAAAAGAAAAAAAGGAAAGAAAGGCGGAAAAAGCTTTATACTAGGGAAGAAAAGAAGAGGAACTTATATCATCAAGGACACAAGTAGAAATCTATACAAATGAGGAAGAGGTGGGGGAAGTAGACATCACTTGAACCTTTCATCTGAACTTGTCAAAGGATAAAACATAGACACAGACACAGACACAGACACAGACACAGACACACACACACACACACACACACACACACACACACAGACACACACACACACCCTCAATTCAAACCATCATCATCTCTTATCAGAACTATTACAATAAGTCTCTCAACCATTCTTCCTGGATTTTTTCTCTTCTCTAATCTGTCTTCCACACAACTGCTAAACTGAAATTCTTAAAATGTAGTTCTGACCATAGGATTGTAGATTTAGAGATAGGAGAGACCTTGGAGGCCTTTGAGTCCAATCTCTGTGTTAGCTCCCTTCTCAAAAACCTTTAATGGTTCCCATTTTTCCTATAGGACAGAATGCCAGTACTTCAGCCTATCATGAAAAGCCAATCCAATAAACATTTATTAAGTCCCTACTATTTGCCAGATATGGTGCTAAGCTCTGGGGATACAATTAATGAAAGGAAAGACATTTCCTATCCTCAAGGTGCTTATTTATGATCTAGAGGGGGAGACAAAAGACAGAAGAAGGCAGGAGAAGGGTAGGAAAGAAAAGATAGGACACAAGGCATGGTGTGAGCAGGGTGGGGCAGTTTTTGTTCCATGCAGTTGGAACCATGTAGGGTAGAAGATGCAAATTTAAGTGGAAAGTCCAGTCCCTGCTCTCTATAAAGGAAGACATTGGGAGGAGTTTGGTACTTTATCTCCCTCTGATCGGAGAGGAGAGGAATTTGGGGGAAGTAGTGTCACTCCAGGCCTGAGTTAACAGCATGTGGGTGAGTTCAGTAGTGCTGAACTTATCCTAAGAGTGGCATCTTGTTCCATGGAGTTGAAACTAGGCAGGGCAGCAAATGCAAAGTAGAGATGCAAAGCCCTTTACATTCTGGCTCCCACCTACCTTTACAATCTTGTTCCATATTAGTTTCTTTCCTGCACTCTCTATTTTAATCAACTGACCTTCCAGAAGTTCTTCATGAATGACATTCCATCTTCTGATCTCCACCTTTGGGTTCCCTGACTTCCTTCCAAGCTCAACATGGAAGACACCTTCTTAGCAAGTGGGGAAAGACCCCCTCCATCCAGTCTTGCTCATTTTATCTCAGAACTACTTTGTATTCCTACATACCCACACACCCACCCACCCACCCACCCACACACACTTTATACATATATATTTTCACATATACATATTTATTTGCTAACATACACATTTTATCTCCTCTTCTTCTCCCTCCTCCACCCCCCCCCCCCCCAAGTAGTATATAAGCACCATAAGGACAGAAACTATTTTATTTCTTGGTCTTTTCGTTTCTACTACATAGCACAGTGCCTCGGCATAAAGTTGGTGCTTTGTTTAATATTTGTTGAATTTAATTGAATTCCAACTGTGAGATTCAAAAAGTTCTTTAAATAAAACTTTTTGAAATTATGAAATATTCTACATGTGCATATGAGTTGAAAGGGCAATGTGGTATTAGATAAACCATACTGAACATGAAATCAAAGAAAGATTTGTATTTTAATTCCAGCTTTTCACTTACTAGTGGTAGGGCCATACCAAGTCTCTTTGCTTTCCTGAACCACTGCTTTGTCATCTGTGTAATGGGGACAGAAGCATTTATCTCTCCTACCCGACAGCGTTCATGTTAGAAAAGTCCTTTTTAATCCTTGGCATGCTATATGTGAGCAATTGTTCTTATTTCTATAATTTAGTCATGGCAATAATGATCATGAGAATGATGCTGTACACAACAAGCTGAACAAAAATCTAATTTAATCTAATCTAGCAGGCACGTGTGAAGGTTGCTATGTCTGCGTCAGCCACTAGTAGGCATTGCCTGGAAATAAAGAGCCAAGACAAAGAAAGCCTCTTTTCCCAAGAGATCTGCTTTCTACTGGAACAGGAAAGAGAAGTTTCTTGTCCAAGGTCAGACAGGTAATAAATGGCAGTCAGTATCTGAACCTTTAACTCCAGTGTTATTGCCAGTATATTACGTAGCCTCTCCTAACATAGTACCCTTTCCGCTGCACTGTGGACTTTTCACTCAGACTTCATGCTTTGTTAATTGATGCAAGTCAGTGGAAGAAGAGGTATAAGTTGATTTGGCATTGGTTACTTGAAAAATATCATTGGATCTGGATATAGTAGTAGTTTCAGAGACTATTTAGTACAACCTTTTCATTTTATATGTGAAAAAAACCTGAGACTCAGAGAGATCAATAAACTTGACCATATCTAGGTTCCTAGAACTAGAATTGACTTTGATCCCTTGATTCCAAATTTCTCCATCTACCCCTGCTTTTGGAGCAGGTTTTTAAAATATACTTTCCATAAAATGCTGCTGGAGTAAGAAAACATCTTTAATGTGCCAACCATGACAGAGAGCCTTCCCTCTGAGATTACCTCCCATTTAGACTGGATATATCTTGTTTGCATGATGCCTCCCCCAGTAGGATGTGAACTCCTTGAAGGCAGGAACCATGTTTTTGCTTACCCCAGTAAAAGCACATAGTAAGTGCTTAATAAATGCTTGTTGACTGAGTGAAATATGATTGTTCTATGCAGCTATGGAATGACTCCAAGCATGCTATTTTCTACTTGTAACACATGTGACATGGTGAAGTTGGTTGTCTAGATAATTACTGTTTTCATAATGACAATGACTGCTAATCCACTGATCAACAAACATTTATTAAGCTCCATACAAAGGCAAAAAAAAAATATTCCTTTTCTTAAGGGAAGATATGCTTTATTGGGGAGGAGGACAGAAACAGATACAGGATAAATAAAAATAAATACAGATATATAATAATGAATATAAATTATTAATGAAAACATCTTTTAAAAAGAGAATACAAATGAACCTGTAATTCCATCAGCATATAAAGCTCTCTTGTTTGACACAGATGAAATGCACTTTGGAGACAAGTCCTAGTATGTTTCTTGGGTTGCATAAAATACATATGATTTGAGCATGATTATGTAGTTAGTAAATGTTAAGGCATATTTGAACCCAGGTCTTTCTGTCACCAATTCTGGCGTTCTATTCATCATACCATACTGCTTTACAATGTAAAAGGATTATATGCCTCTATTTACACATGGATAGCTATCAGTGTAGTGTCATTGTTAGTCCTTTGTGCTTGAAGAGGACCAAAATGATATCACTATAATGGAGTCAAGGTATAATGTACTTAGGTATGGCTGATCACCTGCCAAGATTATGGTAGTCAGTCTGAGCTAAATGTTGGACTCAGAAGGCTCTGCTACACGTTGGGTACAAATAATCCACAGGACCATTTGGGAGGGAGATGACTCAATTTACATATCTCACATTTCTTTTGAGGTCCTGCCCTTCTGCTTGGCTCAGAGAGCCCAGCACTTTTTTCTAAGGGCATGCCACGCTGAATGGTCCTGCGCCACTGTTTTCCATGTCACATAATTGATTCCATAGTTCTTCAGAGAGAACTTGAGAGTCTTTGTATCTTTTCTTCTGACCTCCATGTGAGCACTTGCCTTATGTGAGTTCTCCTTAAAACAATCTTTTAAGCAAATGCAATTTTGGTATTCAAACTATGTGGCCAGCCCATCAAAGTTGTACTCTCTGCAGTAGATTTTGAATGCTCGGCATTTTTTGAGCATTCTCCTTTGAGAAAGGACTTCAGTATCTGGTACCTTATCTTGGCAGGTGATCTTCAGAATCTTCCTAAGACAATTCAAATGGAAATTTCACAATTCAAAAGGAATTTTCTGGCTTGGTGCTTAATATACTGTCCAGGTTTCACAGGCATACAACAATGAGGTCAGCCCAAGGGCTCTGCAAACCTTCAGTTTGGTAGTCAGTCTAAGCCTCCCAAACACTGAGCTAGGTCTGGCAATGTGTGCACCAACCTCATTATCAATGTAAACATCCCTGGAAAGTATACTGTCAAGGTAAGCGAACTTACAGCATTCAGAATTTTTCCATTTGCTATAACTGTTAGTTCCATGTATGAATGGTGTGGTTCTGGGTGTAGGGGAGTGTTCAGAGAGGACAAGCACTTTTGGTGTGAAAGCTTGCCAAGCCCTTTTTA
This sequence comes from Notamacropus eugenii, assembly GCF_028372415.1. Taxonomy (NCBI): domain Eukaryota; kingdom Metazoa; phylum Chordata; class Mammalia; order Diprotodontia; family Macropodidae; genus Notamacropus; species Notamacropus eugenii. The sequence goes on from NC_092876.1 coordinate 102,058,201, forward strand.
GAGCTTCTTATCCACCTTTGCTGTCCACCTGTCACTCAACTCTCCCCTGTGGCTCCAAGAACTTGAAGTATGTACAGTAACCATGTCCCAGTAAAACCATCTTGGCAGATGGGCTAAACCAGGTTAAGGGTAAATGACAGACCTCAAATTGATGGATGAGTGAGGAGGATGTCCACTCCAAGCATGTGAAGACTTTCCTGGCAGAACTGGATGTGAATATTTTGCTTTAATAGGCCATGAAGATGGTGGAAGCAGGTGCTGTGAAACTCTTGAAGCTTGGGCAGACGTAGAAGACGCCAAGGTTATCTACTGAATCCCAGGTCATCATCATTCATCTTGACTTGTCTTTTGCTACTGGGCTCCAATGACTGGAAGAGGAAGTAAGCCTCACTTTGTGCAACTCTGCCTCACTTAAATTCCATTTACACACAAGTCAAAAGGTATAGTGTAGAGTATAGAGTGCTGGACTTGGAGTCAAGAAGACTTGGGTTTGAATCCTATCTGAGACAATTACTAGTTGTAGGACCACAGGCAAGTCACTTAACTATGCCTTCTTTACCTCATCAGTACAATGGTGATAATAATAACATCTCCTTTCCAGGGTAATCGTAAGGATCAAATGAGATAATATATATAAATTCTCTTGCAAACCTTAAAGCACTGTATAAACCTTAGATATTTTTACAATCAATAAACCCGAAGTATTCATTAGAATTTTATATGGGCACCTAAACATATCTCTATAATTTTGTATTACTCCTCCTTCATGATGCTTCGGTTGCCTATTTCTTCCACGTGTTTAAAAAAAATAAGGTTAAGGTTTTTCCTCTCAGCATAATAATTTATAGTTGTATTCAATGATTCCGATGGCAACCGTCACAGAGTCATGATTTCAGTTGTTGGAGGAGCAGGGTATTATTCAGATAATAACCAAATGGGCAAATACTCTTGGTCAGAATGCCCACAAAAGCCCCATTCCTGTATCACTCTGCAAAGAAAACAGAAGAAATAGATAAGTGTTAACTGGTGAAAAGGAGACTAAGCATGACAGGGACAGCTGCCAAAAGCTAAATATGGGGGGACTTCAATTTTTCAAAAAAGTTTTCTGATAGTAAGTCCTGACATGTCAACAGTCTATCCTTGAGTATATGGTAGTCACTGTTTGGTTTTTTTTTTTTTTAATGTAAAATCAACCCTGCAATGGGTCAAGAATTTGGCAGGAAATATTTTTAGAATGCTCTTGCTGATATTTATGATGAGTTAACACCCATTGAGGCCAGTTATTTATAGTATCTGCACAGATTTTTTTCTTCTGCCTCCTAGCCTCAAGGTTTGTGGCTCCTCTGTGTCAAAGCCAGGAGTTTCCCACTGTTCCATTGCTAGGCAGGGGGCAGAGTTGGTACAATTAGCGGAGGAGCAGCATGAGACAATCTGATTTCTGCTTAGCTGAAATGACAAGTGCTGAACAGAGGAGGGCATTCTGAGGACTGAGTTTTCTACTTCCCTGCCCAAGCAATGAAAGTCCAGGCCTGGCAGACTAAAGCCCATGGCTAGAGGCTCTTGCTTTATGAGCTCTGAAAATTAAGACTTGCTGAGTCGCATCCTTTCCTTTTAGGGCTCTTTCTATATAGGGGGAACATGAGAACAACTACACAGTTAATTCTAGATGTGAAAAACCTCCCCCAATTTCCCCCGTGGTTACCAAAAATCATTGATTCCTAATCTTTCCCTCAGTGAGGTTCACAGTTTTAGTCAAGTAGGCCCTGCAAAACCAGAAGTCTGTATATGAAGGGATTAAAATAAGGAAGACCTATAAAAAAATGAGCCACTATTGTTGCCAGCTTTATTCTGACCTTTTATTTGATCTTGGCTATGTCTTGGACTTTGACTCATTTTTCTCTAATCAAGCCATATACCTTGCATCCAAATTCTAGTAAGTGGATCCATCTGTTTCACCCGGTACTTACCTCTTACTGCTCTGACTAGTACCTGGGCCCCAGGAAAGTTTTCTAGGGACCAGTTTGCCTTTGAATCCTAAACTAAGAAGACTGGGCATCTCTACCTAACGCTGGGCTTTCTTTTCAATTCAACAATTGGAATGCATTCCAAGCACATGAAAAAAGGCTGTTTAAATTGTACATAGGAGAGAAAAGGATGCCAAATTCAGGAAGCAGCAAACAGACCAGTCTGGCTATAGCATAGAGTGTAGGAAGAGGAGGAATGTTCATCGCTCCTGAACAGGCTGGAGCCAAATTGTGAAAGGTTTTTAAAGCTAAACTGGAGAATTATGTGCTTTATTCTAGCAGAAACCAGGGAGCCACTGAGGACTTTTCAGCAAAAGAGTGACATGGTGCTTTAAGAAGATTATTTTGGCAGCTATGTGGAGATTGGGTTGGAGAGAGGAGCATGTGCACCCTCCATCCCACCCCCTTCTCTTTTGTCACTTGTACTCCTCCTTTACCTGTACCTGTTACTTTGTACCAACAGGTGGGTCACAAGCATAAAGTCCTCCAGTAATGGAGGTAATGGTGGGTAATGGTGAAAACAGACCAGATCCTGGAAACTGAGAATGGGGGAGAGGAGGACAAAGGTGGCAACTAGGAAGTGAGGAAGGGGATCTCAGCCCTTTGAGTGAATAAGAAGTAATAATTTATTGTTGTTCAGTCACTGAGTTGTGTCTGACTCTTTGTGGCTCTGTGAACCATAAAACATCAATACCATCTGTGGGTCTTTCTTGGCAAAATACTGGAGTGGTTTGCTATTTCCTTCTCCAGAGATTAAATGACTTGCCCGGGGTCACGCAGCTAGTAAGTGTTTGAGTCCCAATTTGAACTCAGGTCTTCCTGACTCCAGGTCCAGTGCTCTAGCCACTAAGCCACCTTGCTGTCAGTCACATTTATATGTCAAAGAATATGATTCCCATTTTCTGATGGAGATACTGAAGTGCAGAGATATTAAGTGACTTTTTCACGATCACAGCTAGGAAGCATCAGTGGTAGGACTTGAATTCATGACTTCCATTTTCACTGTGCTTCTTTTCACTATGTTGGAACTCTAGACTCATCAAGGACCTCCAAGGTCATCAGTTCCAACCTGTATCTGAACAGGAAATCTCTCTAACATATACCTTCAAAGTGGTCACTCAGCTTCTGCTTGAAGATCTCCAGTGATGGGACATGCACACACACCACCCCCATTCTACATTGAAACAGCTCCAATTTAGGAGTTTTAAAAAAATTCTTATATGGAATGAAGATCTCATCCCTTCCTCTCAGCCTCCACCCCAGACTTTCTTTTCTCTAAGCTAAAATCTTCAAACCTTTGATTTTTCTTCGTTTTGTTGTGTCTCTCCTGCCCAGATATACACATACTTTTTCTGAGATATTAAACATCTTTGTAACTGAGGAAATGAAGGATATTCAGTTACTGCGCAGATCAAGGGTGTGGTTTGGGAGGGGTTGTGGCTGTGTCCTCATCTTACTAAAACTCCAGAAAACTGCCTCCCTGTGTCCCCATTAAACCAGGGTCAGTGTGTGCATGGACAGTGGAAATTCTTGCTACAGCTTGAAGAACTGGGAGAGACAGAGGCAGGGAGAAATTGAAGGAGAACTCAAACACTTTATCAAGCAAGGTGTCAAAGACACCTTGGATTGTCCCCTCTGTGCCCGTACTCGATACACAAGTAGTGAAAAGAGAGACTTGAGAATGCTGAGAGTGTTTGAATAAGGCACATAAACAGAACCACCTTCAGGACCATCAATCCAATTAATACTGCTCTTGAAAGGAGAAGGTATAGCTTGACCTCCCTCAACTTTATCACCAGCAGCTGAGGGTCAGTGATGTTACTACAATGTATAGATTGTCACTCAAGGACAGGCATTCTGAGTGGTTAGACAAGCACTCCTCCACCAAGACATTTAAAGCCCTTCTGTAGAGCATCAGCCTACCTTTCTAGGCTTCTGTCACATAAGCCTCCTTTATGCATTCTCCATCCTGGACACGTGGGTCCATTTGTTGCTTCCTGATATTGACATTCCATTGCTTTTCTCCATCCTTTTCTGTATTTGAATGTTCTTTGTTCTCACCCCGCCTCTAACCTTACATTCCTTCAAGACTCAATTCAATTTTCGTCACCTTTAGGAAGTAATCGCCCCTAGATATTAGTGCTCTCATCTTCTTCATATTAATTGTATTTGTTTATTTGTTTAAATGTTACATCCTCTCAGAAGAAGTGCATTCCTGGAAGGCACGGGTAATTTTTTCATTTTCTCTTTATATTGCCAACGTCTTGCACACTGCTTTGTGTCTTAATGCTTGTTACATTTAGCTGAATTGAAGTGCTTTGACTTTGGATCTTTCATAGGCAGCATACTGGAGAGAAAGTTATACTTGATCTCAGGGAAAACCCATATTTGAATCCTGACTCAGAAACTTTCTAGCTGTGTCCTCCTGGGTATTTAAATTCTAAATCTCAGTTTCTTCATCTGTAAAAATCTGTAAAATAAGAATAATTATACCATCCTTCTACCTCCCTCACCAAGGATTGCAGTGAGGATTAGATGAGCTAACAAAAGTTAGGTTCTTTAAAAGACCTTGAGGGGTGTGTGTGTGTGTGTGTGTGTGTGTGTGTGTGTGTTTATATGTACATATGCACATATGTGTATTTATATATAAATACTTATATTGTGTATATATGCACATATACACATGCATACATATATATACTTCTTTGTATTTACATATATAAATACATACATGTGTATACATATTGTATATGTGTGTGTGTGTGTGTGTGTATATATATTCTAACTATGTAATTTCCTAGACTGTCATGGCGACAAGATATCTGAAGGTTTTATGAGATTTCAAATCCAACATTTAAAGGGCTATCATGTGAAAAAGGGACTTGATTTATTCTTCGTTGTCCAACCGGGAAGAGCTAGAAGCAGTGGGCTGCACAGAGGCAGATTTCATGTTATTGTAGAGAAGAGCCTCTCTAACAATTTGAAACATTCAAAAGTAGAATGAGCTGCCTTAGCAAGTAATGTCGAACCTTCCAGGGAGGTCTTCAAGGGAATGTTCCATTTCAGTAATGCTGAGGAAAGAATTCCTCTTTGGGCATAGCTCATATGGCCACTGGGGTCCCTTCTAGTTCTCAGAATTTTTGGTCTTTTGACTTATCCAAGTTCACACGACAGCAAATACGAAGAGTAAAGACTTGAACCCAAGTCCAGTGATCTTTCTAAAATCCATCTTTGTACCATCACCTAGGTCACTATAAAGTTCCTTGAGAAGTCTACATATAATTACATATTATAATTATATGTTACCATATAACATAATTATAATATATTATAATATGTATTATCTTTCTCCCTGTTGATTTATGTTTGGCTTCAGAAGACAGAAGGATTAAAAGGAAGATTTTTAATTCCTCATGTGTTTTGGGTTTAGTTGAGAAAGGTTCTATCCAATGAGGGAAATTGATATTATATTATCATATGAATAACTAATTATTAATTTGTGACCCACACTTTCCCCTCTTATTTCTGTTAAAACTCATCTCCTGAAAAGGTTAGCTTTTGGAGGCTTGACTGAGTGATGAGATTTGCTCCTAGCCCTGAAGGCTCATGCTTGTTAGCTTATTAGCTCATTAGTTAGTGGCACCCCACCCAACTGAGAGGTCTAATTTGTGTTTAGAGTGTAAACAGAATCAAGTCTGGAGGAGAAAGCCCCTGTCCTAGGTCCCTTTCATTAGAGTTTAGGGCAATTTAGTTTATGAAGGAGAAAGCTAGTTAGAGAGGTCCAGATGGAAATGGCTTCCCCTTGCCCAGATGCCTTGAGGCAGCTGCATCTCATGATGAAGCCACATTCTCAGCTGGAGGAGTTGAAGACTTCTAGCCCACCTCCTTATTAAGTGTTCAGCAGTCAGGATTGGTTTTACTTGTCTGGGCAGTTCCCTTTCAGCAGGGATTTAAAGCATTTCAGTGCCTCCTTTGGCATCTTTGGTTACTGAGAGAAACCACTGATCACCACTTCTTTGAGTGCTGTCTAGCTAATTAATAAATTGACTACTAATTACCCAGAACCTCTGTCTCTCAGAGTTTTCATTTGTTTTACCTAGTGTGTGGCTAGCATAAGGATGCCTTCTGAAGAAACAGAGAAGCTATAGTATCAATTAAGAATAATTTTTCAGTATAGATTTTGTTAATGGCAATACGCTTAAAAGATTATGGGTATAAATTTCATGGAACATGGATACAGATGATAAATAGTCTTAAAAATTAATGGAAAAATGTTTCCAAACACATTATGCTTTTAATTGACCAAGCTGTGAACCACAACGTACATTAGCTTTACTAAGATATTTTTAGTTTAAGAGATAATATTTCAAAATAGGTCCCTTCTCTTCTGACCTTCAAAGCCATGGGTTCAGTGATACTACGGCTGCCCTCCGTGAGCCAATGACATTGCTGACACAGACAGTGGAACATTAAGTACTTGAGAGATCTGTCTGCATCTCTGCTTGGGACAATAGAGACTTTTCTATCAGAACTCAGAAAATGAATACAAAAAGGAATGAAAACATCCTTTAATTTTTTTTAAGTGTGTGGGTTTCTTTTAATCCGTGTAACTCTAAAACAATGCAAACATTCAAGTCTACTGCAAATAGAAGCTGTGCTTGTAAAAGATCAAACCAAGTGAAACTCATCTGGGTTTAGAACTTGATGACAAAGCTCCAATTAGTTTCTTGGTAAAACCTGGAACCAGTTCTGTTTGGAGCTCCTTTTGTGTCTTTATTCCTTCCTTTGTTTCCCTCAGAACCTTTAAAATACATCTTTGTTACATTTTCTTTTCCTGATCTACCCAAGTTAATGCACTCCTAACTTCTTCAACTAACCAATAAATGCCTATCGACCACCTGTTATATATTCAACACTGTTAGAAAGATAGGTTCCTGGCCTCAAAGGGCTTACTTGGGGAGATAAGACGGATGCATATGTGAAATAGGAAATCAGAGAAGACAAGATACAATTCAATCCTCACTTTTTAGATGGCTATTGACCCAAAGTGTAATCATCACATTGATGGTGATTGGGATTGAGAGTCATAAATAAGACCTTGATCTTAAATGACAGCAATGAGATCAATTCTGTATACATGAAGGATGATAGATAGACAGATAAGAGATAGACAGATAGATAATAGAGAGAGACAGATGCCAGATAGATGGATGGATAGGTAGATAGATAGATAAACAGATAGATAGACAGACCAGTAATTTCTTAGACACTTCTTGTACGAGGCACGGTACCAAGCATTGGGAATACAATTACAAACAAAAAGAAAGCTAGTCCCTGCCCTTGAGTAGCTTATATTCTGTGGGAGTGGTAGTTGTACAGTTGTGTATGACTCTTCCCAACCCTGTGAACCATAGCACGCCAATACTGTCCATGGGGTTTTCTTGGAAAAGATACTAGAATAGTCTGTTATTTCCTTCTCCAGTAGATTAAGGCAAAGATTAAGTGACTTTCCCACAGTCACACAGGCTGGATTTGAATTCAGGTCTTCCTCTCTAGGGTATAAAACACATAAAAGGGAGTTGAAAGGGATTAAAAATGTAGTTTGGAGTGTCAGAAGCTGACCTGGGTTAAGAATGGTGGGGACTTCATCAAATGGAGGTTTTAGGAAGGAACTCATCAATTGAAGGAAGAAACCACAGGAGGAGAGACATCTCTAAATGTGAGAAGACTACTGAATTGGAGATGCAAAAGTATCTCAGGACACCAGAAGCTTAGTCAGGTTAAAGGGAGTGTGTTGATGGTGGTACTTCATCAAATGGAGGTTCTGGGAAGGGAATCCCCAACTAGAGGTGAAAATTTAGTCCAGAGAGCCTGTAGCTGAGCCAGGTAAGAAGTCACAAGATCTCAGAACTGGAACGGACCTACTTTAAAGCCACCTAATCTAACCCATAGCTGAACATGACTATTTTCTCCCATTCTCTCCATAGAAAATAAAGGTCATCCAGTGTCCATTTGAAGACCTTAATTGAGGGGGAAGCAACTATATCCTAAAGCAACCCATTTCACCTTTGGACAACTCTAATATTTAGAAGGTTTTTCCTTAAATTAAGCTGAAACCTGACTTTCTCCAACTTCCACCCATGGTTCCTAGGTATGTACTCTGGAATTAGATGCACCAAGTCTGATTCTGCCCACTTACACATAACAGCTTTTCAAATACTTTAGGATAGGATAGCTCCTCTTGAGGAGATGAAGGGAATGAAGAAAAAATGAAGAAAAAGGAGATAAAGGGAATCAGTTAATTCAAGTTCCTAAGCAATTAAGAGTAGTTGATTCAGGTCAGATCTGGCTATTCCAGGTCAGTTCTCAGAACAATGGTATACCTTATCTGAAGGGTATATTGACTTATACAATTATGGGAAGTCCATCAAGCTATCAAACCTGACTACTTTTACACTGGGTTTTTATGCCTTTGGTGACTAGGAAGCTACTAAAGATTGAAACCTTAATCCTGTGGATCAATTATTTCTTCAAGACAATTTCATTACCTTTATAAGAACAAAAATTAGCCTATGTAGTTGCTCCCTGGCAGAGACCTTTCCATCTTCTTGGGTCATCTGTGGTGAATTGCTAGCAAAAGGCATTGAGTATAACTCTTTTCATTGGTTGAGGAAGTATGGTATAGTATATGATATAGATCTGGTATAATAATTTTAAAAAACCTAATCTGAACTCCAATCCCAACTCAATCCCATTTCAATAGCTGCATGACCTTGAACAAATCACTGAATTTTGCTTAGATCTTTTTTTATCTGTAAAAATGAGAATCATTGCGTTAAATGGGTTCTACCTAAGTTTCCTTCCAGTTTTAAGTTGCTATGGTTCTATGAAATAAGAGTTTAGAGAATAAGGAGGTCAACAAAGGCTAATAAAAGGTAAGAGGTGAATGCATTCCAGATGAGGCAAGCACAGGAGAGAAGTAGAAACTTGAAGTATTGATCTGTCTCTCTGTCTCTCTGTCTCTGTCTCTGTCTCTGTCTCTGTCTCTCTCTCTCTCTCTCTCTCTCTCTCACACACACACACACACACACACACACTCACACATACACATTTTGAGGTGGTTGGGTTTTTTTAAACCTCCAATTTATAAGCTTATTTACTTTTAGAATGTGAGATGGTGGATGTTCTATGTTTTCAAAATTGGGGAAATCAAAATTTTTGTTTGCAACTTTTAAAGCACATTTATCTTCTCATTTTGTTTCTCAAATATTCATCTCTTGCCTCCCTAGAATATACTATCTTGCTGGGTATGTGACTTGGTGTTTGTGGTTCCTGTGTCTTCATTTTATATATATTATTTTCCAGTGTTTCTGATTATCTTTTATCTCCTTTGAAAAGTTGGCTGTTGTCTTAGCTTTTGGTACTTGGTAGGTGATATTTGCATTTCTTCTTCCAGCTTGTATTTTTCTTCATCATTATATTATTGGAATATAACCAAGGTTTGTAAGCGTGTTAAATATTGGGGTCTTCCTCATCAAGATCCTATGGATTCTACTTATATTTTGACAGTAATCTTTTACCAATTTTAGGGATTTTCTTAGAAGACTTCCTAGAATACAGCATTTTGATTCTTTCATCTTCCTGAATGTTCAGGGATGTGATAATCCTAAGATTTCTGGGTTATATATGATTGTCTGGTGCTGTCATTAGGGTCTCTATTTTTTCCAACAATTTGTATAATTGAGTGATTTTTTTGAGCTTATATTTCCTCCTTGTGCAATTCCATTTTCTGCCATAGTTAAGTTTTCAAGTGGTTACTCCAAGAATGTTTTGAGGATTTCCATTTCACAATCTGTAGTAGCAATTTTCATTGTTATTTCCTCCAAATTCATTTTTTTATATTATGATTTTTCTTACCATTGCTAATTCTTGCTAAATATCTTTGGATGACATCCAGAGAATGTGGAGTCTGAATGCATATCAATTTTTACTTTTTTTGTTGTTTTTTTCTTTCTCATGGTTTTTCCCTTTTGTTCTTATTCTTCTTTCACAATGTGACTAATGCAGAAATATATCTAACATGATTGTACATGTATAACCACAAATAAATAAACAAATATCTTTGGATGGACATCAACTATCCATTTCAGGACTTCTTTCAAGATATTTTATGTGATTTCTTTTTCCACCTCTATGCCTTCTGATGTTTTGGCTGATTTGGTTATATCATAGTAGTTTTAAAAATTAAATAGGCAGTCTTTGCAAATTTTAAAATTTGGTTAATTCTTATCATCTTGTTTGTGTGTTTTATCTCCTTTTTATTCTCTTTGTTACTTCTTTTTTATTCTTGTCATTGTGCAATTTATTAGAAAACTGACTCCTTTGTTTCCTTCGCTCTGCCATTTTGAATTAGTCCTCCCATTTTGAATGATTTTCTGTCAGGCCATTGACACAAAGCAAAGTGCATCTTCCCACTCCCTACCTTCCTGCTCAATGTCTATGGTGTTCAGAGAAACCATAAAGTACATTTATTCTGTTTATGTATTAAGCATCTGATTGATCTACACCTTTATATAAAGTTGTCTTCTAAGAAAAAAACTAATTCAGTAAGCAAGTTATATGGTCAATTAAAGATTAAGCAAGTGTTTGGTATCTTGGTTTCTTAGAAAAAAATCTCTTGAGGACAATCTGAAATCACAAAATAGCTTTGTGAAAATATTTACTGAAATGGTTTTCTCCCTATTAACACCCACATACCAGTACATACATACACTTCATAAGTCTCTGTTTCACTTCTGTAATCTTATAATTGAACGTCTCCACTCTATGATTGATAAAGCAAAAAAGATTAGGATTTCCGCTTATGTTTCTTTGCCTAAGAGATGGTGATTGCTTCAGAGGAAGAAAGCCTTCTATACCCTCCTTGTCTCCCTTCTTCCATTCACTATTCTGTGCTGTGATGAGGAGCCGTGGGAATATGTTTGGGATGGTGTGGGTGGAAAACACTGCCACTTCTGCAGTTGAGGAGATGGGATGAGGTGGTAAGGATCCTCCTGTGTTCTATAAAGAACAATGGAGAGTGGGGTACATGTCTGTGTGCCAAAGACCAGGGTTCAGAAATGCAATACGAGTTGCCTGCTCCAAACAAAAGCAGACATTAAGGTCAATGGTTTGGAAGAAAAGGGGGAGGAGAGTGATGAGGAATAAAATAAAAAGAGATTTGGAGAAAAAGCAGTTGGCACTGAGGCTTTTAAGATGCAAATACTGTAAGACATAATTGAGTTATATTCTTCTAGGGAAATTCTTTTCAGCATAAGAGCCACAACTGGGAGAAATGTGCCATTAGCCTGTGGCCAGCCATGAACTTAGCTCAAATTTAGGTAGGGAAAAAAATTAAACAAGGAATGTGTGAACAGCTTGTGTTCTGTTCTTTTTCCTTTTTTTCTAGGGAGAAAGAAGTGGAATCGGTGCAACTCTTCCTTAATTTTCATCTTGCAGCTCATTATCTCAATCAGCACGTCACATCTGAATGAATTGATTTCTGAGCAAAATCCCAGCAGGCTCTTGTAGCTACTGATGAGTAGTGGCTGATCTCCACAGTCAAAATTTTCTGTTATTACCTGAAATGGATTGTTAGTGCTTGATTGACAGAAAGGTTAAATGAAGAAGCAGCGTACATATAAAAAATGATTCCGTGGACTGCTTGGCTCTTGGGGATGGGAGGAAGGTGCAGGGAGGATTGAGGAAAGAGGTCAGGATGTCATTCAGAAGCAACTATTCTGGAACTATTAAGGAATAGCTCCAAGTGGAACCCATTTTTGACTTTCAGGAGAGGCAACAGAGGAAAGGGAATTGAGAATATAGGGTTTTTTAGGTAAGGATGGTGGAAGAGCTAAAGCTGTCAAAAGGAAAGATCCTTATAAGCTTCCAAGGAGTAGTCATCATTACCACCACTATGAACTGTTATGCCTGGAGTATTGACAGTGGGGTAGCTCTGAACAAACAGAATGAAAGCTGGAGAATTTTAATCATTTGCTTCTTTCTTACTCACTTATCATAATTCTGGTCAGTCTATTCAGTCAATTGACTGGTCAACTAAATGCAAAATATGAACAAACAATTGAATGAGTAAATAATTTTTTTTAATTTGGTCTATTTAGAAGTTCTATGGAGATACGTTTTAGCTAGTTGACTTAAATTTGGACTTGGGATGAGGCATTGGGAAGTAGTGAAAAGAGGGATAAATTTGAAGTGAGGAATCTAGCTTTAAATGCCAGCTCTACCACCTGTGTGATTCTACATAAAAAACCATCAGTTTGTTCATCAACAAGATGATGGGGTTTGGAATAAACAACTTTCAGCTACAAATCTATGATCCTCTGATCTACTCAGATGAAATTTTGGAGAGGTCACAATAAAATGTATCTGAGCCCATCAACCTGAGAAATTATCACAATGGATTTCAGAAAAAAATACATTTCCTCTTCTTCCTAATTCTAGTGATATCACACATCGAAGGTATTCCTGTAATAACACCTGGTTCGTTGGTAATTTAAAGTATAATTCTGTTGTTGTTGAGTTGTTTCAATTGTGTCTGACTCTTTGTGACCCCATTTGAGGTTTTCTCAGCAAAGATACTAGAATGGTTTGCCATTTCCTTCATCAGATCATTTTACAGATGAGGAAACTGAGGCTAACAGGGTTAAGTGACTTGCCCAGGTTCACACAGCTAGTAAGTGTTTGAGCCCAGATTTGAACTCAGGAATTTGAGTCTTCCTGATTCCAAGACTGCAGTACCACCTAGTTCTAACAATATATATTTGAGAACTGGTGGCAGAATAGGTCAATTCAACTAGTCACAGGCACACAGCAGATGCATATTAATGATTGTTGACTTGTCTTGACTTGCTACTTCATTTTTAATATCTTTTCTTAAACAAACAAATAAATGGCAAGGATACTGCCCACCAAGGCTTCATTAATTCTTCAATGTTGTGAGTTACTTGTGTGAGGGAACGCAAAAGTGTAAATTATTGATATGGGAGTGAAGCAAGGTCAGATCTTATTCTCAAAGTATTATTAATGAAAATGAAGTTTCCAGTATTGGTAGCACCAACTGGAAAACTTTTTCTTTCCATCTCAGTGACTGATCAAACCACAGAAGCAAGAATAAATGTATTCCCCAAATCACCAAGCTGGATCTTTGACGAAAAAAGTCTCCTCTCCCCTTTATAGTCTTCCCTTCTTCCAGAATTTCAAAGCCTTGTCAAGCCTCACTACTAGTTATATAATTTGTGTCTCCCAAGGAGGCACTTAGCCACTGTGGATTACTCAGACTCTGATGCTTGGATTTGCTTTTCTTGATGAAATGGAAAGTCACTGAGGAAGATTGGAAAGACTGTTCCCTTGCTTCCCTGCTACTTTTCTTTTTTAATGTTCTTAAAAAAAAAACACCAACCAACAACACTGAATACCTGATTACAGTACTGCAGGTAGACATATCCTGTACTAATTAGAAAAGACTACCACATCTGTGTTTTCTTTCCTTGCCGCCTGCACAAAATGAAGAAATGAAATTTTCCAAAGCACTGAGGCTTTGGATCAGAGGACACAGAAATGGAAAAATGTTTTGGCTTCATTGCAGAATGGTCTCTGTTTGGAACTGGTGATGGTGAAGTTTGACAGCAAAGACTGGCAATGCTTAAGCTCTGAATTTCCTTCAGTGAGCACATCACCCTTAAATCAAGAATGCACTGGCTTGGTCTTAGCAAAGTGGTTTTTGGACAACTTTACTACCTGTCACCAAAGGCTCATTTCTTCCATGACACATGGACATTTTAAAACCTGCAAATAAATACACACAGAGAATAAAAAGGTGCTGTCTGTAAGCTCTGAGTGGCATTGGGAAAATTCTGGGGACTTTTCAAACTTCTCACATGAAAGGAAAGATGGGAAAATACTTGTTCTTTTCCAATTTGCCAAGGAAAAAACTGGGGCCATTTCCTAGGAAAATGCTCCTAGTCTCCTAATTGGTTCTTTATGCTGCTCTGATGTTTTTCTAAGAAATATAATAAATGAATACAGGTTCTCTTGGAAAAGAGCCCTACTGACTGAATTTTACGCCACTCATTTGAAAAGACTTAAAACAAATATTTTTGTGAACTTTGAATCCCAGAATTGGGGAAAAATGTTTATAAACAGATACTGACAGGGTTGATGACTTACTTGGCTCAAACAACAGAAGCTGCTCAGCACTCAGGCTTCCTGGAGTAGTATTTGTAAATGATGAATTAGTGTGTAAGGGAGCAATTTCCTGTAAATCAATGTACCTTGCTTTAGATTTTAGATTAATAAAAAAAAACAAAAAGATGGGAGAGAAAGGGTGGAGTGGGTGAGAGAAAGAGAAAGAAGAAAACCTGGCCTTGGAAACAAATGGTTTGGTAATTGTTGTTGATCTCTGTAGGAAAATGCCATGGGCCATTGCTGATGATTTGCCTTGATTTTCTTTCCTTTCTAGTAGGAGGCCTGTACTTGTTAACAAAGCCCCAATTAATCAGATAATGCAACACCAATCTGGAATGCCTGAGTTGGTAACGACTGAACAAAAGCCCACCGCTTGATGGGGGGTTATTGCGGAAAACACCCTAATAAGCACATAACAACCAGGGCTTTCAGTGACGACACCATGATGAAATGGCTTTTGCTTTTCCCAGGTGGAAATTTGCTGTGACCTATTTCAGTCATTAGGGAAAGGAAAAGTCAATAGAGGCCGCAGCCCATGGAGAAGGACAAACACAGAGTGGCCAATCAACCAGAAAATCCTCAGGCAGCTTTAGCCACAGTGTCAGAAGTAGGAGAGGTGATGGGGCTTTTTCACTTTTTTTAAGGGAGTTGGAAGAACAAAATGGGTATTAAACAGCTGAATTTTTATGTGTCCCTTCCAATCATTGGCAATATCATTTGCCAACAAGAAATTTTTCTTACACGTTGAATTCTTTTCTTTCCAATACCCCATTCTTCTTTCCTAAAAAAAGGCTCCATATTTAGGAGGAAAATTCAAACAGCGCACATTTATTCAGCATCCTAGGTGCCAGGCACTCTGCCCTGGGATATGAAGACAGAAGGAAGACAGTTCTCACCCTCAAGGATCTTACATTATATGTAAGGAAAACATCATAGGATCACAGATTAAGAGCTAAAAGAGACTTTGCAGACCATCTAGTCTAATCTCATCATTTCACAAATGAAGAGACTCAAAAAGAAGTGACTTGCTCAAGGTTAAGCAGCTAACAAGTGACATGACCAGGATCCTGGTTCTCTGACTTGAAATCTAGGACAAGTATAAGTTTCTGGGGGTCCTCATCTCGACTCTTATTGCCATTCTCACTTACAGATCAGGTCCCTAGACTCTCACCCAGAGATCCAAAATGGCACAATGGAGGAATCACTACAGCTGAACTCTGGCACGCAACTTTAAAATAATGCCTCCAATCAAAGTCTGGAGTGGCAGAACTAACAAAAGTTTGGAGTGAGACATTTTTTCCAACCCTAGATAACTTATGAGATTGGTAAGATAGGTCTGTGACATTGAGCTCAGGGCTGGCCCAAAGTGTATGTGGGGGTAATACCAGCTGTGGGTCTTGCAGGCAGTGACAGCACTAGCCTCAATAGCTCTCAAGTCAGAGATAGTAAAGATCAGGCAATTGACCAGAGAGAAATTACAGAGGATCCCTATGCAAGACTGGATGTTGTTTGGCAACTCTTATTACCCATACCTACCTTTGGGTCATGGTTCCAAGTTGGAGAGGAACACTTTGGGTCACAAGGGATAAGGGCCCCTGAGCAGCAGTATTCTGGGGTTATATCTCACATGTTATACCAAAATAATATCAAAATGGATACATGGTTTAGACATAAAAGGTGATATTATAAGTAAATTAGGGAAGCATGGAGAATCTTACCTGTCAGTTCCCATGGATCAGGAAAGAATTTGTGACCAAACAGTAGAAAGAATCACAGGGAGGAAAATAGGTAATTTTGATTATGTTAAATTAAAATCTTTTTGCACAAACATAGCAAATGTAGCCAAAATTAGAAGGAAAGCAGAAAATTGAATGGGGGAGAGTTTTACAGCAAGTTTCTCTGATAAAAACCTCATTTATCAAATATATAGGGAACCAAGTCAAATTTATAAAAATAGGATCCATTCCACAATTGATAAATAGTCAAAGAATAGAAACAGGAAGTTTTCAAAAGAAAAAAAAAACAATATATCAATAATCATATGAAAAATCCTCTAAAAACTAAATAACTATTGGTTAGAGAAATGAAAATTAAAACAATTCTGAGGTACCACCTCACAACTATCAAATTGGGTAACATGACAGAAAAGGAAAATTATAAATACTGGAGGGGATGTAGAAAAATAGGTTTACTACTGTATTGATGGATTTGTAAACTGGTCCAACCATTCTGGAAAACAATTTGGAACTACAACTATGTCTGTATCTCAAAGAGATCAAAGAAAAGGGAAAGTGATTTATGTGTACAAAATATTTATACCAGCTCTTTTTGTGGTGTTAAAGAATTGAAGAACAGTTTAACAAGTTATGGTATATGGGTATGATGGAATAGTATTATTAGAAACGATGAACAGGAGGGTTTCAGTAAAACCTGGGAAGTTTTATATGAACTGACACAAGGTAAAGTGAGCAGAACCAGGAGAACATTGTATACAGTAATAGCAATAGTGTAATGATCAACTCTGAAAGACTTGGCTACTTTATTCAAGACATGCTCTGCTCAGGACTCATGATAAAAAATGCTGCCAACCTCCAGAGAGAGAACTAATGAATTCTAAGTGTAGATTAAAATATCCTTTTTTTCACTTTATTTTTCTTGCTTTTTTTCCCAATATGGCTAATGTGGAAATGTATTTTACATGACTCCAGATGTTTAATCAGTATTGTATTGCAGGTCTTCTCAATGGGAGGGAGATGGAAGAAAGAAGCAAGAGAATTTGGAACTTGAAATTAAAAATAAAAGAACGTTAAAAATAAATTAATAAAATTTAAAGGAAATTTTAAGAAGTTACCTTACCCATCAGGTCTCTAATAGAGCTGGTTAGTTACATCTTCCCATCATGGTTCTAGCAGTAATCCTGAAGGATTATGGGTATAGAATTCTAATGCCATAATTCACGAGACTTCAGCACTGTGATTCCCACCGTGATTGTCAGTTAAGTACCATTTAATCAACTATACAATTGAGCTTTTAGAAAGAAGTATTTACTTACCTGATACAATAGAAAGAGTTGGTACAAAAATCACTCTGCCTTCCAAAATCTGTGGTACACTCTCCCATCAGTACTTACAGTGTCCAGGGAGAAGTGGGCTCAATCTTAGAAAGCACAGTTGACAAAATGGTAATTCATAGCTCCGGAAGTCCTTTTTGGAAGGCTTTATAACCACTGTTTTTACTGTGCCTTTTGAATAAATGTCTTTCTTAAAGTATTCAATCTGCTGGGGATGATTAAGGGGAAACACATTGCTAGGGTTTTTTAAGCTCTTGTTCAGAGGATAGCTGCCCCTCCCCAAACACACCCCCACCCCCCGGGCACATACAGAGACACAGAGTTACTCCTAGAAACCTGATAATAGTTTACAGAGATGTTCTGGGGACTAAACCCACCAGTCCTAATGTAAATTGAGGGAGTGAACCCAGAGGGGAACATTTTGTGTTTTCAAGTGTGCTGCTTTATTTAAAACAAAAGGTATGATAAAAATAAAAGTTCATGCAGTACTGTATTACTTTCATTAATTAAAGGAAGCTTGAGGTAATAATATTTTCTGTAATTAGTTTTACTCCTGGACAAATCAAACCATTATCACCATCTCAACTATCATCTCCCCTCAGATTCTGGTGGAGACAGTCCAACACGTGGAGTTCAAGAACTCCTCACGTAGCAGCACTTGAGCCCTAGATCTCTGCTTACAACCTGGCCTCTGCAGAACAATGAGAACAATTCTTACAGAGGCCAGCTTCTCAGCAGCTACAGTTACTGAAGACTCAGAAAAGAATGGTCTTGACATGTAAGTCCTTGGCATTAAGTGGTTTAACATGAGAAGTGGATACAATTTTTCTCAATGAAGATGATACTAAAGATGATGCACTGCCATATGCCTTACCGCAGGACCATTGCAGTGGTCCTTACCTTGAGGACCACTGGGTCATCCCTCTGACTTGGAGCTGGATCCTTCTACATGTGTCACTTCCTTTTATTAGAATGCGAGCTCCTTAAGGGTGGGAACTGTCTCCAGCACTTAGTATAATATTTAATCCTATTTCATTTATTCATTCATTTTCAGAGAGAACCAGGTTTTTTATTAGGTCACTCAACTTATAGAGTGTTTATCAAACAAGATGTAAATTCATAATTTTCTTCTTTTCATACTTAATTATGTTCTCATTTATGTCCATGCTAAAAAACATTGATGAGATTGTTATTGAACTACAATTCTGGATATGAAACGCTTGACCTCCCAGTAAAATGCATTACCATTCACTTATGAAATGGTAATTTTAGGATAATAGGAGCATGTGTTTGGAGCTAGGAGAAACTGTGTAGATCTAGTCTAACTCCCTCATTTTATATTTGGGGAGACTGAAGCCCAGAAAGAGAAGGGAAGTGATTTCCCTCAGGTCACACTCATAGTAAGCAGTAGAGTCTGCATTTGTGTACAGGTCTGGTGTTCTCTGGCCCTTTGTGGCTATTATGTTTGACTCTTCATGACCCCATTTGGGGTTTTCTTGGCAAAGATACTTGATTAGTTTGCCATTTCCTTCTCCAGTTTATTTTACAGATGAGGAACCTGAGGTAAATAGGGTTCGGTGACTTGCCCAGGGTCACACAGCTAGTAAGTATCTGAAGTCAGATTTGAACTCACACCTTCCTGACTCCAGGCCTGGCACTCCATCTACTGCACCATCTAGCTGCCCTCTTTTCCCTCTACCTTGCTGCTTAGACACTTCTACTTAGAGGTCTCCACCATCATGAAGTCCTGGTGGGAGTCTGTTAGCTCATGCAAATGTGGATGGAAAAGGAGATGCAAAACAATTTTATTTTAAGTGCATCTGTGACAATAGTTTAACTCACTGCCTCCTCCAACAGAGGATTTTATGTCCAGCTTTCTAAATCATGCCATGTGTTATAAACACAGCAAAGTATTGATGATTATGGGGAAGGCAGAGTAGAAATTAAAGGAGAAAATGTGGTCTGGTGGTTAGATCAACAGACTAAATGCCAGGGGTTTAAGTTCTATTTTTGGCTATGCCACAGACTCCATGGGTGACGTTACTCTCAAACCTTGGCTCTTGGACCCCAAGGGCTGAGCTGTCATCCTTCTATTCATAGTAGAGCAGCTTTTCACATGTGGGGACTCGCACTGATTGTGTAAGGAACTCTGGAAGAAAAGAAACTATTTGACTTCATGGGAAAAGGGAGAATATAGTTGTTGGACACTTTGAGTTCTAAGAAAAAGAAGCCAGACATCATGAGGCATGCCTGCAGGGCCTATTACAATTATGGGGAAATGGAGCCAACCTTCTTTACTTGTGAAACCCTAATCAACACAGTGTGTAGAAAAAACTGGTGTTATAGACCTGCCTTTTTTCCCCCTCTTAATTACATATATTAATACAGACCAATGATGTATATCAAGTCTGGTATTTCCCTTCTGCCTTCACAGTCAAGACCGCATGTGTCAGGAAACCAGAGAATTTTCATATACCTTCCCCAGTCTTAGCGACCCTCTATCTCTCTCCCTCTAGCAGCCCAGAAGAGCTTTACTCTGTAAATGTGAGTGAATTAATTGATCCCTGGTTGATAGATCAAAAAAAATAGGCTAATTTTGGAGGAAAGCAGGCAAGAAAACCATAGACCTCTTTCTTCAGATAGATTCATCATATGTATTCTTTTCATTTCCACAAAATCTTGTCAGTAGATAGGCATGGGTACTTACTGATAGACTGCCTTAAAACTGAAGTAATTGTTCTGGAATCCCAAGTGTAAGAGAGGTATACCACAGGGGTATTATATGTTTGGCAGGGGTGTATGGAGTATTCAGGGAGGACTAGTACATCTGGTGTGAGTTCTGATCATCCACCTTTGGTGTCCACCTTTACCCAACTCTCACCTCCAAGTGAGCTCCAAGAACCTGTAGCATATGCAGCATCCACACTGGCAGATGGACTAAACCAGATTGACAGTAGTTGGCAGTCTTTAAACCCATATGTGAGTTAGGGGATGTCTACCCCAAGTATGTGAAGAGTTCCACCTTTGGAATGGGCAAATGAGAACAATTTGTTCTAGTGGCCATGAAGGTAATTGAAGTAAATGCTGTGGAGTTCTCAGAGCTTGATTAGACATCAAAGATGCCAAGGCCATCTACTGCATTCTGGGCCATCACTAGTCATGCTGACTTTTGTCTTGTCACAGGACTTTGATGGCTCTGGAAGAAAGAGTGAGGCTGACTATATTGTGTTACTTTGCCTCACTTAAATCCAATTCATGAACAAGTCAAGGTATTGCATTGTGCTGTCGCTGGTCTTCAAAGACAAAGGATGAACAATGACAACACATGTGTGGCAGGCAAATTGGGTTAAAGATACATGAAAAAGTTTCCTTCTTTTATTATATTCCTCAGTATGATGTGAGCTCCTTGATTATAAGCACAATTTCTTATTTGTTTTTGCATTCTCAGCGCCCGATTTAGTACCTTGCACATCATGGTGCTTAAAATAGCTATTTTGAATGGAAATAAATTGAATAAGATCTTACAAATTTATATTCTGAACCAGTATTTCCCTTGTCTGCTTTATCTCTGTTCTTTGACTATTTTGTGGCTAAAGTGGTTTCTAGGCTTTTTTTTTTTTTTTGGTGGTGGTGATTAATTCATATTTGTCAAACCTCCCTAGGAAATGATGATAATCTGTTTTGATGTCCATTCTTTTGTCCATTTCCCATCAACAACTCACTTAAATATATCAGCTTATCTCACTTTTATGCTGTCTTCTCATTTTTATTCTTTCTTTTACTTTGGTATTAATTTTGATTTTTGCTCCAAGAACTTGATGATCAGATAGCTGATTTGGAGATGACTTCTACTTTGTTAATTAATTGTTTTCAGTCTACTATGATCAAATTCATTTTTATTTATTTGGATTTTACCATATTCAATGCCTCCAGATTTCTTAATGGCAATACACATATATGTATACAATTTATAGTCAAGAAACTTCTCTGCAGTTCTCAAACTACTAAAATTATTTGTTTCTTATTCCTGAATTGTTTTCAAACATATTTTTGTCATTCTCCCTATGTCCACCCTTACATGGAAGTCGCTAATTATTAAAAGTATATATTGAATTAATAAAGAGTTCTATTGAGCTCCTTGTAATAATTCTCAACCTATTCATGATGGATTTTTTTCACATTTTTTTCCTCTGCAATATGAAATGACCAGATGTCCCATGAAATGATGTTTCTTCTTTCCTTTGGACAAACATAATCCTATTCAGTCAACTTTTTGGTTTGCCTTTCCAAAGAGAATGTGAACTCCTCTTCCATTTCTCCTTGTTTCATATATTATGAGAATGCTAAGATTTATTCAACATATTTTCCATGTTAGTCTGTCCATTATTAGTCACCACACCAAGATCTCACATTTACAGTAATGAATAGCAAGGTAATATTCTTAAATGCAAAAAACTGTGTTTCTTAGCACCCTTTTCCTCCTTTCTGATAATTTGCTACCTCTCTGCATGCAAGGGGACCACACAAAACTGTGGGCAATTTTACATCTTTGTTGCCTCAAGCATTGCTGGACTCAAAGAATTCACCCTCAAATGACCAGCTGGTTTGTGATAAGTTTCTCTGTAATGAACTAGACTTGTTTATAGATAACAGATATAGTCTTGCTAGATCATCCTTGAAACTTATTTTCTTTGTGATCCTGGGCAAGTCACCTAACCTATATTTGTCTCGATTTCTTCAGCTGCAATATGGGGATAATAACATCACTTACCCCCCAAGGTTGTTTTGATGATCAAATGAGATATTTGCAAAAGTGCTTAGCACAGTGCCTTGACTTAGATAGCTAGGTGCTATGTAAATGCTTATTCCCTTCCCCCTTTCTAGCACAGTAGAACCTGCCAGGGCTTATGTTCCTGTAATGATGACTTTAAGAAGCCAAAAGTTATCTATCTCCACACTGCAACAAAACATCAGAGCAGGACTATGTAGAGGTCCTTTCACAGAGGAGGCACTTGATAAACATTTGTTATTAACTCATTTGTGCCTTCTGTGCTAAAGTTAATAAAATGATTAGAGGTGGTACTTCAATTTCAAGTCATTCAACCTGAAACACCTGCTTGACTAAGGAGTTTGACTCCGGAGATTTCCCAGCCGAAAGAATGGAAATTGTATATAAGGGGACTGGGCACTAAACATGGCATGAGTATGTTATACGGTATCCCAGTAAATTAATAACATAAAAAATATAAGGACCCTACTTTTGAATGATTATTTGTGGGCAAAGATTATTGAACTAGAAATAGGAGTTTAAGGGAAGTTTTAGTTGCTAGTCTTATGCCCAGACTTCTGGGTTGTGGTTAGGGCTTACTGGACACCAAATATATGTCATACTCTACTCACTTCTCATTGACTCTCTGTCTGACCTGGTTCTAAAAGATGCATAGGACTCCAGATTTTCATGTCTTTATATCTAAACTTATTTCTGATATTTGAGTTTTTTGGATCCAAGTTATTTTACATATTTTTTTGATCAGTTTGTTCTGTTGAATCCATTCTCTCCTAAAATAGATTTATTACTGCTTAAATTCCCATGTACTCTATAGACTTCCTTATGTACTGCCTCCTCCCCTACCATCACTTTTATATGAACTAATACACAAGTGTATGATAGACAGAATAATATATTCATTAGTGAATCATCTATAATTTGTGAAGGATCCTGATATTTTTGGATAGTTCTACTGACTGATCTCTTACTTCCTACGGGAGAATGGTTCACACAATACTGTATTTAAAATTCCAATACTATATTCCTCCATAACTTAATGTACATTTGAATAATTAAGGCAACAAAGCCTCCCCATATTGTAAGGCTAAAAGTCTATACAAGTTTATCGTTAGCTTGTCTTTTCCTAAATCCAAATCTTTCCTTTAGGGATAAGTAGTCCAACCAAGACTGTCACTCCGTTTTCCCTCTACTGGCCAACATCCAGTAGCTGATCACCTAAACGTTGAGATAAAGCTTGCTAAATTCAGCAAAAACTTGGCTATGGTCTGATTCATTGTTGAATACAATAATTGCACCCAAGTCACCTGGTCTTTTTTTTTCTCTTTCTTTCTGGATTATCATGCTGAACTGAAGTTATGAATCCTATGGCGAATATCAGATATGCCACAAGGACTGTAATTCATTTTCTTTTTGGCAACTTTGAACAAAAATGTGTTCTCTCATCATGTTGTTTTAATTCCAAATTAGTAATAAGAAACTAAGAGTTAAACAGGAACCTCGGGGAACCTCAAGGACACTTTCAAGTCCTCAGACAATTTTTGCCTGTGATTCCATATTTCTACTAAATTACTGGCTTATTCACCCACTACTATTGCTAGATTTGGGGCAGCTAGGTGGTGCAATGTAGATAGAGTGTGAGGCCTGAAGTCAAGAAGATTCTTCTTTGTGAATTCAAATTAACCTCAGACACTTATTAGCTATGTGACCTTGGGCAAGTTACTTAACCCTGTTTGCCTCAGTTTCCTCAGATGTAAAATGAGCTGAAAAAGGAACTGTCAAACCACTCCAGTATCTCTGTCAAGAGAAGTCCAAGTGGATTCATGAAAAGTCAGACATGACTGAAACAACTGAATAACAACAAAATTACCAGTATTACCATTTCCAATATCTGGTTACAATTCTTTGCATTCTGAAAAAGCTTTTTAATAGTATTATTCAGGGAACTCAGCATATTTAATAAATGTTTTATTTCTCCCCAAACAAAGCTATGAGATATATAATAGGTATTTTAGATGGAAGGCATGGATATTTTATGTCATCCCTCAAGCATGAGAGAGTCATTTTCTAAGAAATAGCACTTGGGGATACATATTTTTTAAGCTGAATTTAATCTATGGATAATTATCTCCTTTCTGGAATGTATCCATACCTGTTTGATTACATCCGAGTTCATATCATTTGCATTAAGTATAAGTTTCTGGGGGCAGGCCCATTTGCTTTGTTTAATGCCTAGAGCTGTGCTAACATCATCATCTACCATGGTCTATCCCCAACCTAGACATCTCTTATGTTTCTCCTCATCTACTCTGTCTCACCTATATGGTCAATTCATTCTATATCTACCTTCCCTCTCAAAGCTCCCAAACCAAAAAACAATAACTCATTTTGTACTTTTCTACCTTTTCCCCCCACCTCATTCTGCCAAACGAGGATGTTGTTTTTCTTCCTTTCCATTTAACCAGATCCTACCAATTTTTCTGTGCTCAGTTCAAGTTCCTTATGAAATGTTCTCAATCCACAGTGATTTCTCTCTGTTCTATATCCCTGATGTCACAACAATGTTTGATATTAACCTAGCACTTTAAGCACTCTAGATATGACATTCATTGGGTAATTGATCATCATCATCAATTCCACAGAGCCTTTCATACTGTTATTTTAACAAGAAAAACACTAAGAAACATAAATAAGTCCACTTTTGTTTGTCTTCCATTTCAAAGAGGACCAATGACATCACAGGGTGACGTCTTGACTCACTCATGAATTGGATTTAAGTGAGGTAGAGTTGCACAAAGACATCAATTTCACTCTCTCTTCCAGTCATTAAAGTCCAGTAGCAGGACAAAAGTCAGGACAACTAGTGATGGCCCATAATATAGTGTATGACCTTGGCATCTTCTAAGTCTGATCAAGCTCTCCACAGCACCTTCATGCTTCAGCCACCTCCATGGTCATGGGAACAAGCTGTTCTCAATCACCCATTCTGCCTGGAAAAGTCTTCACATGATTGGGGTAGATATCCCCCTAACTCACTGATAGGTTGGCCTATCTGCTGAGGTTTCACTGTGGTGTGGTAGCTGCACATACTTCAGCTTCTTGGAGCCACAGGTGGGAGTTGAGTGAAGATGGACACCAAAGGTGGATGAGCAGCCTGGAAAAGGGCTCAGCAAGTCCTCACACCAGAGGTGCTAGTCCTCCCTAAACACCCCATATATACGCATAGAAGTGTACGAAGTATTAGAATGCACCTACTGGTGGATGGTGCTAGAGGAAGTCCCCTAACTAAGATGACTCAACTGGGCCCTCATCGCAATAGAACAAGCATCCCTTTGATTCTTCCCTAATTGATTCTTTATTATACTCTCAACAGAGACTATTCCAAAATTTCTCTTCTCTCCTTAAACTTTCCACTCCATGGTCTCCCTCTAGCTTCCCAGATGAAGAACTTGCCTTACCTATGACCTAAGAAAATAGAGATTTTTCCACTGTGAGATTCTTCTTCAACCCTTCTCTATATCTCAAAAACTGTTGATATCTCCCATTCTTTTCTATGTTGTTCCAGTCTCTGATGCAGAAGTGATCATTCTTTTGGTCAAGGTCAACCCCTCTATATGTATTCTCTCATTCCATTCTCCTCCCCATCCCACTTTCTGCCCCCACCCCCTGCTCCTGCCCCCACCACTCTTCATTCTTTCTCTTCTCTCTCTCTCTGTCTCTGTCTCTCTCTCTCTCTGTCTCTCTCTCTCTGTCTCTCACTCACTCCCTTTCTGTCTCACCTTTTTAGTTTCAACTATTATCTCCACACAGACGACTTCCAAATCTGCATATACAGCCTCCACATTTCTCCTGAGCTTCAATTCTGTATCACCAATTGCCTTCTGGCCATCTCCACCTAGATGTCACATGTATATATCAAGTTCAGCATGTCTAGCATAGAACTCACCCCCCCCTCCTTACCTTCCCTACTTCCTTCCTTCCTTCCTTCCTTCCTTCCTTCCTTCCTTCCTTCCTTCCTTCCTTCCTTCCTTCCTTCCTTCCTTCCTTCCTTCCTTCCTTCCTTCCTTCCTTCTTTCCTCCTTCTTTGCTAAAGTTGATAATTATTTCAGCTAGTTTTTTTAGTTGATTCCTGACTTCAAAGTCTTATAAACGTTGCTATGGGTCTATTTCATGGTTGGTTTGAATGTCATACATCTTGCCTGGAACTGAGTTCTTGTTTCATTTTTTTTCTTTGTTTTAAGAAATTCTTTGGTTGTGTTAAAAGGAATATGCTCTTTTTCGCTGGATCAGAAATACTGGGTCAAAAAGTCACTTCCACATGCTTGTTGGTATAACACATTTCAAACTTTCCCTTTTCATCCTCAATTAGAAGTCTTCTATGATTCAAATGAGTGCTTTTACATCTGTGGCTTTCTTATTCCTAGCTACTGGAAAAATGCTATCTTTGTTTCTGATTGTCTGGAATCTCACTACCAGAATAACAGGTCTAGAGTTGAAAGTAACCTTAGAGTTCATCTAGTCTAATCCTTTCAATTTGTGGATGTGAAAATGGAAGCCCAGATGTTGTGATTTGCCTGAGATCACATATAAATCCTGATCCTGTGATTCCAAATTAAATACGCTTTTAATTTCACCAAGTTCCAAGATAGTTAAAAGGTGTCCTATGACTTCTATCAATTTTTAATTTTCCTTCTGTTTTCAATATTTCTAGATGTTCTTATATGATTTCCCGAAATTTGGCATTTAGGCTGTTTCTAGAAGATCCATAATTATCAAGTTATATTGTAGAACTTTGTCCTGTAGCTCAGTTATCTGAATTTATTGGGATCTCAAAACTTTGTTGTTGTGCTATATTTTGAAATTTTAATTTTATAATTTATTCTGTGACTTTTGTAAATTATCTTCTATTTGTACCTTTTTATTCCTCAGAGGATTCACTGATTTTATAAAATTTTTCCACTAGTTGTTTCAGGTTTACTATTCCCATGGTTGTCTTTCTTCAAACCTGCTTTCATTGAGTCATGCTGTAGATGCCATGTCTACCTTAATTTTTTCTTATTGAGCTTATTATCTAATCTAAAGGTTATCACTTCAGACAATCTTAAAGCAATTTTGCTTCTTGGTGTCTTTCAGCTATTGTATTCTTCTTGCTTTTTAAAGACTTGTTTTCATTTATCCCACAATGCTTATGTTTCTCCTGAGTTATTTTCTTTACTCATATTTTCACTTATTCTTTTCATTTTTCTATGAGATGGTTTTCCCTGTGAGGATTTTTCCATTCCCTTTTTTAAAATTGTTTATTTGCTTAATTTGGTGCATTTGCTGTTCTGAAGCAATGAAGGAAGATTTGGCTTAATCGTGACCACTCACTTAGTCATATTACCAAAACCAATCCTTTAGCAATTTGGGACCTAAGATTGTGAAAGATTACAGCCCAACCCAGCACGCAAAACTTCCCCAGGAATTCACACAACTCAGAGAAAGAAAGAGGAAGGAAAGCTACCAAAGAAAACATAATAGCTACCCCCCCTCCCACTATTATTCTGCTATCAAGAGATCTTACCTAGCTCACTATCTAGTTCTCCTTCCAAGACAAAGTATTTTGCAACAACAATATAACGGGTTGAACTAACAAACCTTGGTCTGTAAGTCTATCTGCTCCCTGTTTTTATTTTCTGGCTAAAAGAAGCATCATAGTAAGAGAAAAGCTGGTTCAGTCTTCAATGGTTGTTAATCATTGTCACCCCCCCAGCTAAGTTACCTTGGCTTTCCTTAGCATGGTTACAACAGAAAAACAATAAAACCAAATTATTCAGTTTACCTACTGTGAGAAAACCAAAGTTGATTGAGATAATATTTTCAACCTGAGATTCTTAACTACTTCCATGCTGGTATGTCTACTGGCTACATCCCAATGTAGAACTAAGCAATGGATGAATATTACTGTGTCAGGAGGTCATGTTGAAATATTTGCAACTGATTTAACCAGAATGAAAAAGCTTGGTTAGTTCAGCAAAGTATGATTCCAAGATATGGTTAAGACTCAAAAGCCTGACAAGATTTGTCACTTATACAGTGACAAGGTCTTGGAAGATGAGAACTAAAATTTATTCTAGTTCACCCATATTATATATATATATATATGTATATGTATAATATAGATAGATCGATATGACCAACCAATATATCTATATATAGATATGCAGCCAAGTGAAAAAATATCTAATATACTAGGTAGTAGTTGAGCACATCAACTAGCAAGGATTTATGAAGTACCTACTATGAGTAAGGCATTGTGTTGAGGCTTCAAAAATGAAAAACACCCAACTCATTGTCAGATGTGAAAGAGCTTACAATAGATTGCCAACTGAGAATTGTGGTAAGGAAGGGTTTCACTCTCTCCAAGTGGTAGCATAGCAAGACAAACTTTATATAGAGCTTTATGGTTTGCAATTGAAGAATCAGAGATCTGTAGCCCTCCCAAGTCATTTGCTTGTAGACTGAAACCATGATCATGCTCTGGGGTCAGAAAGATAGAATTGCTGGCCTACTCCTAGTCTGTCCTGTTGAGTTGAAGTTACCTTCCTGAATACCTGTTCCTGTCTCACATCCTTGAACTGAATCCAGGATCCTGCCCTGTGTCAGAGAAATAGACTGCAATCCTCTTCCGTGCCCCATCTTCCCCATGTGTCATTATAGAGAAAGTCTAGGAGAGTCTCAGGAGTGCAGCCTGGAGGGGAATGAAGGCACTGCTGGACTGGGCCTTACACTTAAAAATGGAAGTTCTAGGAGTAACCAGCCAATCAGAAGATAGGGCTGCAAGGATGGAAGATGCTTTCAGTGTGTGAAGTCTAAGAGTAAAGTAAGCTTCAGGGTAAAGAGGTTTCTGATTCATTCTAGAACCGTATTATTTTAAAATGGCAAAAACAGTACATGAATGTTAGCAGGGATAATGGTTGTAGTTATTGTTGTCCACAATTGTTGAGACACAGCACTGATGCATTAAAATTTAAAAATGATGTTTTTTGAAAGATTCTAATTGATCAAATCATCTCCAAACTATAATGAAATGCTTTTGAAATATAGAAATCTAGCAGAGGAGATTCAAATCATATAGGAACAGGATAAGGCATGTCATCCCTGTCATACGTTCTGCTCCTGAAATTGTCCCCAAAATACTTGCGGTGAGTCAACAGAAGATGAATACTCTTATTTAATTATCAAAAAAGTAGTCCCTTTATTTACCTGTGCAATAGACCACATCCAACGTACAAGAGCACTACAGTGACTTGCTCTCAGACTATTTCAATTCTGAATTTCATCAAAAAAATGAGAATGTAATAAGAGTGATATAATTACTAATAATAATGAGAATGAGACTACAACTATATTGGCACTAGAACATTTTTACAGATAAAATTGATCTCAATACCCACCAGGACATATCACTGATCTATAAAACAAGGGAAGAATAATATTTTTGATAGATACCACCATACCTACTACTTAGAAGAGACAGCACAATGGACTCAGAATCAGGAAGAATAGGATTAAATTCCAGCTTCATATACTTACTAGCTATTTGACCCTTGACAAATCTCTTAACCTCCCTCTGCCTCATATAAGTCATCTCTAAAGTAAGAGGTTGGCCTGGGTGGCCTCCAAGGCCCCATTCTAACTTTAAATCTATTCTCTGAAAGAAAAACTTTACAAGTATAGAAACCTAGCAGAAGAACTCAAACCTATGTGAGAACAAGAGATAATATATCATCCCATCTGCTATTGGAGCTGGTTCAGAGTTGTTTAAGATGAGTCTCTAAGAAGTGACCTTAGATTCCAACAATCTTATTCAATAACAAAAAGCACTCATTTTATATACCTGTGCCATAGTCAAAAATATATAAGTAGAATATATGTATATACACATACATGTATATATAGTACATATAACACACAAAAATATGAAAATATATAGTATATAGCATATACATGCATGTATATATGTATATACACATACACACAGACATAGATTTTATATGCATGTATATATACATATATATTCACACGTATTTATGTATCTATAACACAGCAGGATAATGACGTGTTCCTTGACTGTTTCTATCTGAACTCCATCAAATAAGATGAAAACTATTTTTATAATGTTTCCATTATTTTATAATAGCAATAGTAATAAGTATAGCCTTCATCCATTAGTTCAATTTGACCTCCACTAGGTCCTACTAACCCGCATGGACAATTTCATATAAGAAACATTCTATGTTCATGTATTGCTAAGATTACAATAATAAACCTATTCATTTCAAACCTAATGCCAACCACAACAAACTTTTCACATGCATAAATCTCAATCAATGGACATGATTATCTCAATTTGAATTAGAAGTAAAAATGAAAAGAATGTTCTATGAAAATACACTGCTGCAAATTCACCTCTTTATGCTTCATAAACCCACATTAAATTATTTGGTCCAGTGAAATTACAGCATTTAAATACATATTGCAGCCTTCCAAAAAAGATAACTTATATTTTTAGCCATGTCATCTGCTTAGAACTGCATTGCAATATATCCTCAGACTTCTTACTGATCTGTAACATAATATTAAATAATACTTCACAATTCTCATAATTCTTGAATCAGTTATTTCTTCTGATTTTGTTGTTTAGTCATTTCAGTCATATCTGACTCTTTGTGACCCCATTGGGTTTTTTTGGCAAAGATACTGAAGTGGTTTGTCATTTCATTCTCCAACTCATTTTATAGATGAGGAAACTGAAGCAAAGTGGCCTTGCCTGGGGTCGCGTAGGTAGTAAATGTCTGAGGTCAGATTTGTCAGGTCAGTAGGGTGAGGTATGGCCACTTGAGTGATAAGTCTGTCTGACTTCAGGCCTGGCACTATATCCATCGTACCACCTAGCTTATTTTAGCCATTGAAGACTTAACAGACTTATTTGGATAGTCATTCTTGATAAGTACAAAAGACCTGGAATGGCAGAAGCCTCCTTTGAGGTGATGTGCTTGTCAATAATTCAAAACAAGGAGATGAAACTTCATGATCCCTGATGCCAGAGATCTTCAGTCTTCTGTGGTTAGAAGAGTCTCTTTTCTTTTTTACCTGAAATTTCATGATAGGTGAAGGTGAAAGGGGATGGCCATTCTGTGATGGACATGTACAGCCTCATTGAAGTAGAAAAAATTTTCAAAAATTTTGCTTGTTTAAAAATGGACATATGTGTTTATAAGATTTTACATTAATAGAGCTGACTTCTCACCAAGTGTCAGAACCTTGAGAGCAGCTAAAAGATATGTTCCCCTTTGTTGTCATTATTGGTCTAGCCTGGGGTCATGAGACAGCCACCTTTGATTTTATGTTACAGATGGCATGAGTGGCAGTGGTCCCAAATTCTTCACTGAGGTAGTCAAACCAACTTTGTACAGTTCCAACACTCCCTCCACCCCCACTGACTCAGACCAGTAGTCAGTTAATTCAGATTTTAGTGTTGGAATAAAATGAAGCATCCATAGGTCATTCAATGATTAATTTAACAACTAATAAAATTCAGCACTCAATACAAATGTGTTTACTGAGCTATGGAATAGAAAGGATATTCAGTGAAGATATACCAGCTTAGGCAGACATAGCCTACCCATCTCCATATAGAAACTGGTCAGGTCAGCAGGGTGTGAGGTATGTCAATTTGAGTAATCTTAGGACATCTGCCAAGTCTGGAGGGTCCCAATTCTACATGGGTGTGCCTTTTCTTTGTTAATGTTCTTTGGTGATCAGGAAGCCAGATCAATTTTGCCAGAGCCTATCATGAAGCTATATCAAGTAAGACATGACTTAAACTTTAGCCCCCTAGAAAAATCATCTGAGAGAAATTTTTGTCATCTTTCAAGGAAAAATTATTCTGATTTGCAAAGGCAGGATATTCCTTTCATATCACCCAACTCATTTAACCACACACAAGGCCTTCTTTTTCCATTTTTAAGGGTTGAAAGAAAGCCTTAGTGCTTTTTTGTGGTTACGTTCATTGCTTTTCCAATTTAACCATTTCCATCTAAAAATTTTCTTCTTCTGTGCCTCATTTTCTTGGTATTGCTATTGAGGCTATAGGTGATGGCGAGAGTGAAGGTCATTGAGTCAGTCAATAAATTATCCTACCCTGAATAAGGTTAGTTATAATATGATGTGCCTTTATGCTTTAACCAAGGGAGAACACGTCTCAGTCAAAGACATATTAATTGTGAGAAGTTCTTGAAAGTTATTGGATGAACTGAAGTTGACAGGAAGGCTATTCCACTTAGTTGAAGGACTTAGCCATGTGCTTGGGGCTTGTATAAAATCAGAAGTTAGTTCTTAACATAAGACATTCAAGTGATCTAGGGCTGTATCTCAGATCATAAAAATGGGAAAGGGACTCACATTCACAAAAATATTTATAGCAGCTCTTTTTGTGGTGACCAAGAACTGGAAATCAAGGGGATGCCCATCAATTGGGGAATGACTGAACAAGTTGGGGTATATGAATATAATGGAATACTACTGTGCTATGAGAAACAATGAACAGGAAGACTTCAGAGAAGCCTGGAAAGACTTATATAAACTGATGCTGAGTGAAATGAGCAGAACCAGGAGAATATTGTACATGGTAATAGCCACAGTGTGTGATGAGTCACTTTGATACACTTAGCTCTTCTCAGCAATACAAGGACCTAAAACAATTTCAAAAGACTCGTGATGGAAAGTGCTATCCACACTCAGATAAAGAATTATGGAATTTGAATACATAGTGAAGCTGATTATTTTCTTTTTTTGGTTTTGTTTTGTTTCTAATGGCTCTTCCTATTCCTTTTAATTCTTCCATACAACATTACTAATGTGAAAGTGTATATAATAGGAATGTATATGCAGAGTATGTATCAGATTGCATGCCCTCTTGTGGGGGGAAGGGAAGGGAGGGAAGGAGAGAAAATTTAAAACTCAGGGAAATGAAGGTTGAAAACTAAAAATATATAAATTAACTTATTTAAAAAACAGACATTCAAGTGAGTGGTGATCCAGGAGAGAGTAGCTCCAACCAAGGCCAGAGGAAGAACTTATGAGCTTCACTGGATCAGAGGATATGGATTTTTCATAAGTATCTGAATCTTAGTCATATCCTCAGAACAACTGATATGGTGTGCATATCAGGAACCCAGGATAGATATAATGAGGAAAGGCAGATTCAAGGCCCTACAAGAAGCCCTGAAGAAAATCTATACTATACCCAAGGGGAGCATATTGAAAGTTCTATCAAAAAGACTTCCAGAATTTATACTATGTGTGTTCTCTAAACTTGAACCCATTTTCCCCTGGACCCTCCATGTACTAAGAGAAAAGAGTGTCACAAATTTTGGAGGAAATGCTTAGACCAATGATACCATTATTATAAATGCTCACTTTTCAAAGTTAATTTACTCTGACTGATACAGATTTGAATAATAGTTACTGGGGAAATTTCAAAAAAATTTAAAAATTGATTAAATTTTTAAAAAATTAGTTATTGGGGAAAAAACATACCAGCGGGCCTCATGAGCTATATAGTACTAGAACTCTAGTTTCCAACCTTTACTCCTCACCCCCAGAAAACCCTCATTCTGGGGACCTGAGTCATTAGTTTGAGCGAGAACTGGGATTATAACTCTAGAAACTGTGCTACAGAGGTGGAGAAATACTATTCTTGATGAGCCCTGTCATTTTCTAAGGCCAAATACTATTGCAAATACAAGTAAAGACATGAGTAGGTTCCCTGCTATTTGCCAAACCCAAAGCCACAGCTAGTAGAGAAGTGTAGAACATGAACAACAGGGAGTGTGGGTTACAAGATTTTTGTGTTTTAACAGATGACTTAGAGTTCCTAGGCTGAGCTTATTGGACAATGGAATTCATGCCTGAAGCATCAAGGTCAGAGACAGAGTAGAGGCATTAGCAATGTCTCCTCAAGGCTACCCAACTAACAAAGAATAAAAACACAGTCTTCAAACACCACAAACCACAAAATGTAACTAGGAAAAGTTAAGTGGCTTTAGTCGTTTAAAGACTTTTTTTTCCTTGAAGTAAGGTGTTTATTAAAATTAAGCCATGCCAAAATATGAGACGATATGACTTAGCAAGTCAATAATAATTTTATTCTTGGTTTTACTCTAGTTCAATTAAAGCTTAATAAATATTTGTTAAACGTAATTCAATTCTCCAACTCAACAAACATTTATTGGGCATCTCTTCAGTTCACATGGGATTCTTCTAGATGGTGAAGGGAATACAAAGGTGGAAATGGCATGTTCATTAATTATTATGTGATCTTGTTCTGAATTGCTCTGTTTCTCAGTGTCTTAGTCCATAAAATGAGGAAAATAATACCTATATGAATCCCAGTAAGTAATAACTACTGAAAACATTCTGGCTAGCACATCTTAAATACGAATACTACTAAGAAATCAGTTGGGTATTTCTTTGTAAGCATTTAACAATAGCATGTGTCAGGCAGATACCTTTTGCATTGTTCAGTTTAGTGAATGTATTTCATCTTTCTAACACATACCAGAGTGGGGAGGTATCCAGGACAACAGCCATTTTGGTACTATAATACTATTTACGTAACACACTGGTATTCGATACTTTATGGATTACAGCCTGTTCTTACCTAGTGTTTTACAGTGCAATGCTTTGGACCCTGAACAATGAAAGATAGCATTATAGATAAAGGACACAGTTGGCTGGATTCATATTAATAGCTTTATTGAAAAATCAACAAGGGCAAATGGTATTCAGTAGTTTGATGTAGGTTGAAGGAGCAGATATAATACGTTTGGATCATAGATTTAGGGCTAGAAGATATTTTAGAGGTCATGGAATATAACTCCTTTATTTTACAGAAGAGGAAATTGGGAGAAGTAAATTATATTGCTCAAAGTCATATAGGTAGTAAATCTTTATAAGAAATGAGATTTGATTCTAGATTCTGTGACTCCAAATTCAGGACTCTTTTCAAGGCTTCTGTAAATTTCCATACTCCTCCAAAAGAAGAATTTTTCTAAAAGAGGATGTTACCATGTTCTCCATATTGTACCCTAGGGAACAAAGGATTATCTTCCCATTTTTCCATATTTAAGAAAAAAATGGGAGGAAGAGAAAGGGGAACACTAGCAAATGGAAAAGGAAAGAAATTGAGACCACTTTGGGCTCTGCAGAGCAAGTCATTTAAATTGCTTCAGGGTAATGTGATTTTACTCTATCTCAAATAATCCAACTTTATTCCCCTCTTCTCCAACAAATCATAGACTTTAGGACCTTATTAAAGAATATTTATTTATATGTGAGAAACATGAGTCCTAGAGTGGGGAAGTGACCTCCCTGAGGTCTCAGAGTGGGGCAAAAGAAGAGCTAAGACTAGGAACCTGGCTTCCTATTGACCAGTCCTGGATCCTTTCTTCTCCAATATACCAAACTGCCTTCCTTAAGCCCTCTCAGACGAAGCATCACTTATAAGGGTATTGACCTCTATTGTCAATTTTTTTTAATATAATAATGATGAGACAGCCAGTCACATTGACAAAGCACTCACTAATTTGATTGTCAAAGTACTTTCACTGGAGTCATGGAATACTTAAGGCTCTGATCTTTCTTCTCCTTATTCTACTGTTG
Organism: Notamacropus eugenii; assembly: GCF_028372415.1. Lineage (NCBI taxonomy): Eukaryota > Metazoa > Chordata > Mammalia > Diprotodontia > Macropodidae > Notamacropus > Notamacropus eugenii. The sequence goes on from NC_092876.1 coordinate 102,094,031, forward strand.
GTTCATTCTGAAGTGAGGAACCTGAATAAGTCTTAGAACCAGAAGACTAGAAGCAGTGGCATACTGGTAAATGACTTTCTCAGAGAGAGACCTTGTGATGAAGAGCTAAGCATTAACCTGCCAGCCCAGAGACCATGTGTGTAAATTTCTCGCCTTCCTACAGCAGGGAGGGGAGTATTTTTTTCATCACACATCCTCAAGGACTATTTTACTTTCTTCTGAGGCTGCCATTTTCCTCCTAACTTGTATTCATTGGGGAAAAAAACTAACACTGATTATCATTACCTATATTATGTTTCTTTATGTAATCTGGCTGTAGAAGGTTTCCCTTCATTCTTTTCTTTAAACACAATAATCCAAATTATGTTAGCCTTTCTTCAGAGGGCATATTTTTCATTCCTTTCCTCTGAGATCCTGGAAAAAAACTGGCTATATTTTTTGTTTGTTCCAAGGCTCTGAAATGGTCACACTACTCTAATGAAGGGCTCTATATAATAAGAGGATTAGCTCATTGTTCCTACATACTGTGCTTCTATTTATACTGATAATTGTGTTTATGAAAGAAATTGGACAAGTTGAGACAAATTATGATTTCACAGCAGGGCATGTAAGGAATCGTTCACAGTTATTTAAAAGCAGGTTAGGAAAGTGACTGGGAATGAATTAGTTGAACCAAAGGTTGAGGATGTCAGATTCTTCATCTGAAAGGCACTTTCGAGCTTCCTGAACTCTATCATTCTATGATATTTAAATCAATGGCAATAAATCTTGCCATGTTGCTCTACAAAATTCTTTATTCACTTTTTTGTCTGTTTAGTTGTATCAATTGTGTCTGACTCTTTGTAATCCTATTTGGGGTTTTCTTGGCAAAAGATACTAGAATGGTTTCCCATTTACTTCTCCATCTCATTTTATAGATAAGAAACTGAGGTAAATAGGGTTAAGTGACATGTCTAGGGTCACAAAGTTAGTAGGTGTTGGAGGCCAGATTTGAACTCAGGTCCTCCTACCTTCAGGGTCAGTACTCTAGCCACTGTGTTACACACTTTGCAACCTTAATAAATGAAAATATATACTACAGTAGCATTTTTGCAAACTTCTAAACAAAAAGTTAAAAGTTTTTTATCTTAACTGTGACAATAAATATGAAAACAATAAATTTTGTATTACTAGATAAATTTGAGTTGTCATTTTTTCATTTTGCTTTTAGATAGTGAAATGCCAATGCGATACTCATGGCAGCCACTATGAATATGCATGCATATTTCCAGGGTAAATTTGCAAAATATATATGACTTCCCCAAAGGAAAAACCTAAATATTTATTTGGAACATACAAGGTACTTATCACTAATCCAGGGAGCACCAACATCTTAAATCTTCTTGGTGTCAGACCTCCCCACAAAAGCAAGTTCCCATAGACAAATCCGTTTCTGCCCACTCACAGCTTGCTTCTCTCTCTCTGCTCTGTCTGCTCTCTCTCTCTCTCTCTCTCTCTCTCTCTCTCTCTCTCTCTCCCTCTCTCTCTCTCTCTCTCTCTTTCTCTCTCTCCTCTCCTTGGTCAAGCTCCTCCCATTCTGAGCCCCATGTGACCCAGGTTCCATTTGACCACAGGCTTGATGTGTTTGGCCTATTAATAGGCAGGCAAGATCTTCCTATTCTACTAACATTACGGATAGAAAATATAATTGAAACACAAGCACAAAAAAAAAAAAAACAACAAGAAAAAAGAGAATCTTAAACTATGTGTGTTGTTTCAGTAAAAAATACTTGTGTTTTATTTATGCAATTAATGAATTTAACCTCAATCCTTTTAAAATATTATTTTCAAAATGAAAGATGAATTAGTAATTGGAGTTGAGTTCTACTCCTTAGATCCCCCTCTTCCCTCCCTCCTTTCCATTGACTCACTGTTTGACTTTGGAAATGCTAGGACCATTGGTTCTTTCTAATACTTGTGACATTTGGAGAAGTAGCAATTCATTTTTCGTCAGGTGGTGGACTGCATTCTTAAACATCAATCCTTTGGATCATGGTTAGTCATTTCTTTGATCATAGTCTCCTCACAAAGGCATCATGGGAGACAGGGAATTTGCAGAAGACTTCAAATGGAAAAACAGGGATGAACAAAGGATCTCTAAATTTTAGCAGTAATAATTTCCACTGTTCGAACGAAGACAGCAGAACTTCTTGTATTCAACACCTGCGTAGTCAGGCAGTGACCAGCAGAATTCCATAGCTATGACAACTGTCTAGAGACCTAAGTGTCTTTTTAGCTTGCATATCTAAGAGTCATTTAAATAAAAGAGGTTTTCCCAATTAGACTCATGGAAGCCTCCAATTACATTGAACCAAAAATACCAGAAATTTCCTCTAGATATTGTTTTTTGCTGTTTTACTATTTCTTTAAAAAAAATCTACTCAGCAAACACTAAATAGAATGAGCATTGACATATGTATAGTAGAACAGAAAAAAAGAATATTGTACATGTATATAGTAGCTTTCTTTTCTTTTAAAATGTATAATAACATCAACTTATATCTTTCAAAACTATTCTGCTTGTCTGTCATTTCTGACCTTCCTTCTGTTTTTTTTCTCTCCATTAAAAAAAGATGCGCTCTTCTTTCCTTTTTTCCTTTCTTCCCTTCTTTCTTCTTTCCTTCCTTATTTTCTTTCTTTCTCTCTCCTACTCTATCCCTATTTTCCTTACCCTTAAATCCCCCCACATACACTCCTATGGAAGAAAATAAGAGAGAAACAAAGTCTTTGTTACAAAAATACATCATCAAGAAAAACAAATTCCCATTTTGACTATGACAGAAATGAATGTCTCAGTCTACATCTACTGTTCATCACCTCCTATGGTCTCTGGGGATTCTAAAATCATAAGCTTTTTTAAAAAAATCTTTAATCATGACAAAATACATACATATATATATATATATACATATATGAAATCGCATGTGCCAGTTATAAAAGTAATGAAAACAAAATAGTTTGATATTAGCAAACTTTTCAGGTATATCTATGGGAATAAAAGTTAATTACTAGAATACTTAATGCCAATTTCATTTTTTACATAATATTTTATTTTCCCCCAGTTACATGTAAAGACATTTTTAAACATTCATTTTTAAAGATTTTTGAGTTCCAAATTTTCTTTCTCCCTTCCTCACTTCTTCCAATAACCAGTTTGATATAGCTTATATATGTTCAATTATGCAAAATATGTTGCCATATTTGTCATGTAAAAGAAGACACAGACCCAAAGGGAAAAACAAAACAGAACAAATACAGAAAGTAAAAAATAGTATGCTTCCATCTGCATTCAGACTCCATCAGTTCTTTCTCTGGAGGTAGATATCATTTTTCATAAGTAGCCTTTTAGAAATGTCTTGGATCATTATATTGCTGAGAATAACTAAATCATTCACAGTTGATCATTGTATAATATTGCTGTTAGTGTGTATAATGTTCTCCTGACTTCATGTTGCTTCAGTTCATATAAGTCTTTCCAGGTTTTTCTGAAATGCACCTGCTCATCATTTCTTTTAGCGTAGTAATATTCCATTATTATCCATGATATAATTGATATGATATAATTTCATTATAATACATGATAACTTGTTTAGCCATTCCCCAACTGATGGGCATTCCCTCAATTTCCTGTTCTTGGCCACCACAAAAAGAGTTGCCATAAATATTTTTGTACAAATAGGAACCCCTACCCCCTCCTTTTAAAAAAATCTCTTTGGGACATGGACATATGAGTGGCATTATTGGATCAAAGGGTATGCTGAAAGTTTGATAGCCCTTTGGGCATCATTGCAAAGTGCTCTCCAGAATGGTTGGATTAGTTCATACCACCACCAACAATACATTGGTGTCCAAATTTTTCCACACCCCCTCCAACATTTATTATTGTCCTTTTCTGTCATATTAGCCAATCTGGTAGGTGTGAGGTGATATCTTAGAATTGGTTTAATATTTCTTTTATCAACAATGATTTAGAGCATTTTTTATATGGCTATAAATAGCTTTGATTTCTTCATCTGAAAACTGCTTGTTCATATCATTTGAACATTTATCATTTGGGGAATGACTTGTATTCTTATAAATTTGACTCATTTATCTATATATTTGATAAATGAGGCCATTATCAGAGACACGGTAAAAAAAAAAAAATGTTTCCTAGCCTTCTGCTTTCTTTTTAATCTTGGCCGCATTGGTTTTGTTTGTGCGAAACCTTTTTAATTTAGTATAATCAAAATTGTCCATTTTACATCTTGTAAAGCTCTCTATCTTTTGTTTGGTCATAAATTCTTCCCTTCCCCATAGATCTGACAAGTAAACTATTCTTTACTCCCTTAATTTGATAATAAAGGGTGTGACCCTTTATTTCAAAATTATGTACCTATTTTGGTCTTAGCTTGGTGTACAATATAAGATGTTGGTTTATTCCTAATTTCTATCATATTATTTTCCAGCAGTTTTGTCACTTAGTGTCCCCAGTTTTGTCCCCAAAGCTGGGGTCTTTGGGTTTATCAAACACTAGATTACTGTGGTCATTTACTATTGAGTCTTGTGTACCTAATCTATTCCACTGATCCACAGCTCTATTTCTTTTTTTTTTTCATTTAGATTCAAATGCCAGAACACAAATATAGAATACAGAAAAGAAGCAAAAATGTACCATAACCTTAAATATTGGAACTCAAATACAAAGTTAAAAAGAAAAAGAAAATGTCGTGCACAGCAGAACATGAGAAGATTAAATTATGAAATGGTATATTTTCATTTCAAGAAAGCCTATATGATAAATAATACTTGTTGTGGTGAAAATCATCCATCTTTTCTTTGCTTCCTTGTGAGTTCTTTTGTTCTTTGCTGTGCATTTTTAAAATTTTGTTCGTTTCCCCCCTTTCCCCACCACCCCAGAAGGCTGCAATGAAGTTTAGATATGTTTCTCTATAGCTATAGATATATACATACACATACATGTATATGCATACATATATAGACATATACTTTCCCAAACTTATCCTATACCTGATTTTTGGTTTTTATGTTTGTGCAGATCTCTTGTTTCCCATCCCTCCTGACTCCTCTACTTAACTTCTACCTACTACCTTGCCCTCCTATTACTTGCCTACCCCTCTCCAAGGATTCATCCCTATCCCCTCATTCCCATAAATCCAAACACTCTTCTATTACCCTCCTTTTACCTATTCTCTCACCCTCCCCTCTAAATATTCTTCCTTCGTCCTCTTCCCTCTCCCTATGCCCCTACCATTTTTTCCTCTGAATTTAGAAGATTTTTATATTTTTTTCTAAATGTATATGGAGTGTTCCCTCTTAAAGCTATTCCTGATGAAAGTAGGTTACCAGAACTACCAGACCTTCTCCCCCATCTAATTCCTCTGTATCAATTCTTTCTCTTGCACATCATTTGTATAAAATAATTACTCTTTTTAGCTATTCCTAAATAGTTTTACTTTTAAAATTAATATCATAGTCAGGTCTACCCCAATCTTTGTTATGAGCTACCCAATTATTAATGGGTCTTAGACATACATTTTACATATATAAAAAGTAAACAGTCTGTCTTTATGAATCCTTTATAATCAGTCTTTGGTATATATCTTATATTTCTCTTTGTTCTTGTACATCGAATCCTCGAATAAGTTCAGGATTTTTGTTAACAAAGTCTTAAAAGTCTGTGAGTTTAGAACAAATGTCCATTTTTTTTCATTCTTAATAATACTTAACTTTGTAGGGTATGATACTTTTAGCCAGAGACCCAGTTCTTTCACTCTTCAATATACTGTGTTCCAAGATGTGTGGTCCTTTAATGTCTCCTCTGCTAAGTCTTGTGTAATTCTAATTGTGGCTCCATCATATTTAAATTTTTTTAATCTGGATGTTTTTAATATTTTGTCCTTCAGCTGGGGATTTCAAAATTTGACTATGATATTCTTATGAGTTTTTCTTTTGGGGTCTCCTTTAAGTGGTGATTAATGGATTTTTTTCTATTTCTACTTCTCCCCCCTTGTTCCAATGCTTCAGCACAGTTTTCTTTAATTATTTCTTGTATTATTGTATCAAGATTCTTTTTTTATCATAACTTTCAGTTAGTCCAATTATTTCTACATTTTTTCTTCTTGATATATTATCCAAATATGCTGTTTTTCTTATAAGATTTTTCACTTTCTCTTCTGTTCTTTCATTATTTGTATTTTGGTTAATTATTTCTTGATCTCTTATGATTTCACAGGCTTCACTTTGCCCAACTCTAATTGTCAAGGTGTCATTTTCTTCCATAAGATTCTGGATTTCCTTTTCTAATTGGTTGACTTTCTTTTTATAATTTTCTTGTTTTTCTTGGATTATTCTTACTTTTTTTTTTTTTTAGTTTTTCCTCCATCTCTGTTATTTGTTTTTTAAAGTCTTTTTAAAGATCTTCTATAAATTCTTTTTGGGCAAGTAACTATTTGATGTTACTCTCTGGGGTTTTCTTTACTTCAATATCCTGCTCTGAAGACGAACTCCCTTCATTTCTATTCCCATAATAGCTTTCTATGGTTGGATTCTTTCTCCTTTGCCTGTGCATTTTGTGTGGTAATAGTTTAATTTTTGTAATCTCCTCTATCCCTGGGATAAGGGAAATGGCACCTCTTGCCCCAAATCTTCTTTTCTCCCCTCTTGCATGGAGCCAAAGCCAAACCTCCAGCCTTCTATAAGAGCCTGCAGTCAGAGGCTTTCTCCCCCTCTGCTTCTGTACTCACCTGATGTGTGCTGGTTCCTTCTCATGCTCTTAGCAGCACAGCTGGGCCTGGCATTCTTTATCAGCAGAGGTTCCCTCAATCTTCCAGGGCTCAAATGCCCACAAACCCCCACTATCCCAGGGGTAAAAGATCCTGTGGCTGAGGTTGAGGCAGCCTCCCAAACCAACTAGCCCAGGGCTTGAAACTTGTTGTTTAAAAGGAACCTAGCCTGGAGATGTTTACTCTACACAGTGATCAAACCTTGCCCCGAGAATTTTCTTGAATTGTCCCAGGAATTGTCCCTGTTGTTCCACAAAAGTTGGGAAGTATAGAGGCAGAGTCAAGATGGTAGAGAAAAGGCAGGGACTCACTTGAGCTCTCCCCCAAATCTCTCCAAACACCTTTAAATAATGTCTCAAAACAAATTCTACAGCAGCAGAACCCATGAAAGAATGGAATGAAACAATTTTCCAGAACAAGACAACTTAGAAGGTAAACAGAAAAGGTCTGTTGTATCAGGGTGAGGGTGGAGCACAATTCAGTTCAGTTCATGCCTCAGCAAACCAGGAGTAGGCCTGGGGGCAACTGAATCATTTGTGGCAGTATTGTTTTCCAGACCACAGATGACTAGGAGGTCAGACAACTGATCAGAAAGAGATTACAGGGGTGTATTTGCTGGTGCCAGGGGCAGAATTCTGTTGCATTGCCTAAACTTGGATTTAGGTCTCAGTCCCAGGGCAAACAGGAGCCTAGTACACTAGAACTTGCAGCTACAGAGGATCAGAGACCCTAATCACAGTTCCAGCACAGAAAAGAGTGCTTGTGGTAGCTCACTGACCAGAGCACAGAATAGGAGAGTAGTAAACACACCTCTCCCTAGATCATACAACCTTGGAAGAACTGAAAACTTACCAGTTTCTAGAATTACCTCTAAAAACAGCTGCACAAAAACCCCGAAGCTTAGGACAGTATCCTCTCCACTGTGGAAGCAGAGCCTCACTTTAGCATGGAGTTAAAAACCAGTAAATAGGCTGGAAAGTCAGCAAACAGCAGAAAAAAGTCCTGGCTGTAGAAAGTTATTATAGTGACAAGAAAGATTAAAACACAAATCCAAGAAAAGATAACAAAGTCAAAACTCCTGTATTCAAAACGTCCAAGAAAAATATGACTTGATTTTCTGGAGATGAAGGAGCTCCAAAAGGATTTTTAAAATTAAGTAGAAGAGGTAGAGAAAAAATTTGGAATAGAAATGCGAGTGATGAAAAATATAAAAAAGGTCAATAGCTTGGTAAAGGAGGCAAAAACATGTTGAAGAAAACACCTTAAAAACAGAATAGGTCAAATGGCAAATAAAAATGACCCAAAAATCTTAGCCTTGAAAAGCAGAATTGATCAAATGGAAAAAGATATGCAAAAAATCACTGAAGAGAAGAACTCCTAAAACTGAGTTGACCAAATGGAAAAGGAGGTACAAAAAGTTCACTGAAGAAAATAATTGCTTAAAAATTAGAATTGGGCAAGCGAAAGCTAATAACTTTATGAAACATCAAGAAACAATAAAACAAAATCAAAAGAATTAAAAAATAGAAGACAATGTGAAATATCTCATTGGAAAAACAATTGACTTAGAAAAATAGATCCAGAAGAGATAATTTAAGAATTATTGGCTACCTGAAAGTCATGATTAAAAAAAAGCATAGACATCAGGAAAACTGTCCTGATATTCTAGAACCAGAGGGTAAAGTGGAAATTGAAAGAATCTACCATTCACTTACTGAAGGAAATCCACAAATGAAAACTCTCTTAAATTCCAGAGCTCCTAGGTCAAGGAGAAAATGTTGCAAGCATCTAAAAAGAAACTATTCAAATATCATGAAATCATAGTCAGAATAATAAAAGAGTTAGCAGTTTCTACATTAAAGGATCAGAGAACTTTGAATATGATATTTTGGAAGGCAAAAGAACTAGGATTACAACCAAAAATCACCTGCCCCGCAAAACTGAGTATAGACCTTCAGGGGGGAGAATGGATATTCAGTGGGAAAAAAAAAGGAATTTCAAATATTCCTGATGAAAAGACAAGAGCTGAACAGAAAACTTGACTTTCAAATACAAGACTAAAGGGAAGCATAGAAAGGTTAACAAGAAAGAGAAATCATAAGGGATTCAACATTAAATTGCTTACATTCCTACATGGGAAAATGATGCTTGTAACTCCTTAAAAAATCTTTCTCATTATTAGGGAAATTAGGAGAATACATAGACAGAGGGCATGGGTATAAGTTCAGTATGATGAGGTGATTATCTAAAAAAATAAAATTAAGGGGTGAGAAAAAATAATGCACTGGGAGAAGGGGAAAGGTAGAGGAAGAATAGGGTAATATCTGACGTAGAAGAAGTGTAAAACATTTTACAGTGAAGAGGGCTCTGGGGAAATGGAAGAGGACCTTACTCTCATCGTAATTGGCTCAAAATTTGATTTTAAAAGTATGGCTACTCCTATACTGCTTGTGTACTGTATTTCATTAAATTCTATTCCCAGTTCTGTATGATTTTTTTTTAAGGAATTGGCTCAAAGAGTGAATAACACACATACTCAGTTGGGTGTAAAAATCTATCTTACCATACAAGAAAGATAGGAGTGGAGATAAGAAAAGGTGGGTGGCTGACAAAAGGGAGGGTGAATTGGGGAAAATAAAAGTCAGAAGCAACACACTTTAGAGAAAGGACAGGGTGAAAGGAAAGTGAAAGTAGGATAAACAGGGAGGAACTAGAATGGAAGTGAGTACATCATAATCATTACTGTGAAAAAAAATTTTACAGCAAATTTCTTTAATAAAGAAATATTTATTCAGGGGGTCAGAGGCAAAATGGCAGAGTAGAAAGATAGACCTGCTGTAGCTCTCCCCCATAACCCATAAAATACCTGTAAAAATGACTAAACGAATTCTAGAGCAGCAGAAGCCACAAAACGACAGAGTGAAAGAGATTTCCAGCCCAAACCAGCCTGGAAAGCTGAAAGGAAAGGTTTATCACACCAGGCTCAGAGTGGAGAGCAGCTCAGCCTTGACTGTGGGGCATCGACAGGACTAAAGCAGGCTTCAAGGTGCAGAACCACTGGTAGCAACTGTGGTTCTCAGATTTCTCAACACCACAAATGCCAAAGACAGCTTCAAAGGTCAGTGAGAAAGCTCTTTCATCTGGGTGAGAAGGGAGCAGGGTCTGGTCCCAGGCCTACCTGCAGGGCAATGGCAGCTACTGTGGTAGCAGTGGTCGTTTTTGGAGCACCCCACCTAAAGACCCTTGGGGAATTGAGCAGCCAAACTGGGTCTCAGTCCTGAGTGGCGGTCCTGGGGTGAAGAGGAGCCCTGGCATGGTGGAACTGGTGGAGGTTCTGGAGAGGGAATCCTACTTGCATATCTTGGGAAGAAAAGCTTGTGGTTGCTCCCAGACCAGACCACAGGGCAAGAGAAGAGTAAATTCTTCTCCCTTCATTGTGCCACCTTGGAGGAACTGAGAACTTACAAATCCCTAGAGTATATCCTTCACTTGACAAAGGACTCAAAAGTCAAGTAACTGACTGGGAAAATGCCCCAAAAAGTGGAAAAAATAAGACTATAGAAGGTTACTTTCTTGGTGAAAAAGTATTTTCTTCCATCTTTTCAGATGAGGAAGAACAAAGCATACCATCAGAGGAAGATGTAAAAGTCAAGGCTTCTACATCCAAAACCTCCAAAAAAAATACAATGGTCTCAGGTCATTGAGCCCAGGAAGAGCTCAAAAAAGATTTTGAAAATCAAGTAAGAGAGGTGGATGAAAAATTGGGAAGAGAAATAAGAGCGATGCAAGAAAACCATGAAAAGCGAGTCAATAACTTGCTAAAGGAGACGCCCAAAAAATGATGAAGAAAATAACACCTTTAAAAACAGACTAACCCAAATGGCAAAAGAGGGCCAAAAAGCCAGCAAGGAGAAGAATGCTTTAAAAAGCAGAATTAGCCAAATGGAAAAGGAGGTATAAAAGCTCACTGAAGAAAATAGTTCTTTAAAAATTACAGTGGAGCAGATGGAAGCTAACGACTTTATGAGAAATTAAGAAATTATAAGACAAAACCAAAAGAATGAAAAAATAGAAGACAATGTGAAATATCTCATTGGAAAACAACTGCCCTGGAAAACAGATCCAGGAGCAATAATTTAAGCATTATTGGTCTACCTGAAAACCAAGATAAAAAAAAGAGCCTAGACATCATCTTCCTAGAAATTATCAAGGGTAACTGCCCTGATATTCTAGAACCAGGGGGTAAAATAGAAATGGAAAGAATTCACCAATCACCTCCTGAAAGAGACCCCAAAAGGAAAACACCTAGGAATATTATAGCCAAATTCCAGCATTCCCAGGTCAAGGAGAAAATATTACAAGCAACCAGAAAGAAACAATTCAAGTATTGTGGAAATACAATCAGGATAACACAGGATTTAGCAGCTTCTACACTAAGGGATTGAAGGGCTTGAAATATGATATTCCAAAGGTCAAAGGAGATAGGATTAAAATGAAGAATCACTTACCCAGCAAAAGAGAATATAATACTTCAGTGAAAAAAATGGAGTTTCAATGAAATGGAGGACTTCCAAGCATTCTTGTTGAAAAGATCAGAGCTGAATAGAAAATTTGACTTTCAAATACAAGAATCAAGAGACACATGAAAAAGTAAACAGGAAAGAGAAGCCTTAAGGAACTCATTAAAGTTGAACTGTTTACATTCCTACATGAAAAGATGTTATTTGTAACTCATGAGACCTTTTTCAGTATTAGGGTAGTTAGAGGGAATATATATATGTAGGTATGTATATGTACATGTGTGTATGTATATATATATATATGTGTGTATAGTGTGTGTGTATATATATATATATACATATATATATATATATATATATATATATATATATATATATATATATATATATATATATATATATATATGTATATATATATATATACACATGGAGGGTACGTGGTTGTGTTTGTCTGTTGCTGAAGAAAACCATGCCATCAGAGAAGTGATGACAAGCCTTGCATGTGACTTTGTTTTGAGTGAGAGAGAGTTGTGAATGGTCACCAGTCTCACTTCTCCTCCAGAGCCATCTGAATCCAGTGACCACATATTCATCAGGATGAGTGAAGATAACCTAGGATGCATTGGAAGACCTTGGGCCCTTTAGGTCAAGATTTATTCAGGTACTCAGGATGAGGCAATGCCCATTCACTGAATAGGCCTTTAAGAAGTAGCCACGGCATGGCCCTTTTAATGAGGTCAAGAAAAAGAAATACATCAGGCTGGGAGGGCAACAGTTACATTGATAATCACTCTAAAGCCAGGAAGGTCCAGAAGAGCCCTTAGGCAGGGGCCCATTGGCATCCCAGCTTCAGAGTGTGGTAGGTTTAAGGTTTTGGAAAAGAAAAGACAGGACAGGACAAGACAGGGCAGAAAAGGCAAGGTAAGGCAAGGAAACTAGCCAGTAAAACCCAAATCAACTGGGCATCTTTTGGCCGTCCAAATTTACCTTGCTTTGGAGAGGAGAAGGAAAGGGAGGAGGAGACAGACAAGAGAGGAGGAGGTGAGTTACCTAGCTAACTGGGTCCCCACTCAGCCAGCTGCATCTACTCACAGGATTTTGTTTGTCCTTCGTTGCTGAAGAAGACCATGCCATCAGAGAAATGATGACATGATTTGCATGTGACTTTGTTTGAATGAGGGAAGGCTGTGCAGGTCACCAGCCTCGCTTTTCTTCCAGAGCCGTCTGAATCCAGTGACCAGATATTCATCAGGATAACTAGAGATGACCCAGGATACATTGGGAGACCTTGGGCCCTTTAGGCCAAGTGGGCACATGGTGAGCTGAATATGAAGGGAGAATACTTGAAAAAATAAAATTTACTGTTAAATGGAATGTACTAGGAATAAGAGAAAGGGAGAGGTAGAATGTAGCAAATCATCTCAAATAAAAGAGGAAAGAAAGAGCTTCTATGATGGAGGGGAAGGGGGAGAGATGAAAGGAAACAATTGAGCCTTACTCTCAAGGGATTTCGCTTAAGGAGGGAATAACACCCACTCAACTGGATGTGGAAATCTATTTGACCTTGCAGGAAGGCAAGGGGGAAGGGCATAGGAGAGGGAAGATAATAGAAGGGATAGCAAATTGGGGAAAGAGATAATCAGAAGCAGACACCATTGTGGGAGGACAGGGCAAGGGAGAGAATGGAATAAATTGAGTGCAGGACAGGACAGAGGGAAAAGTGATTAGTCTTTTTCAACATAACAATTATGAATGTGCTTTGCATTTTTACACATATATGACCCATATTGAATTTCTTGTTTTCTCAATGAGGGGGAGTGGGGAGGGAGGGAGAGAATACGGAACTCAAAGCTTTAAGGATGAATGTTAAAAATTGTTTTAGCATGTACCTGGAAATTAAGTTATACAGGCAATGGAGTATAGAAATCTATTTTGCCCTACAGGAAAATAGAGAGGAAGGGGGAATGGAAGAAGGGTGGGTAATAGAAGGGAGGACAGACTGGAGGAAGGGAGGGATCGGTGCATACTGTCCTGGGGTGGGGAGTGGGGAGAGATGGGGAGAAAATTTTGAGTTCAAATTCTTGTGGAAGTGAATGTTAAGAACTGGAAAATAAATTATATATTAAAAAAAGACAAGAAAAAGAAATATATATTCAAATACATAGAAAACAGAGTCAAATTTATAGAAAAGAGAGCCATTCCTCAACTGATAAATATGGTATGAACAGGTTATTGTTGTTGTTTGTCTTTTCTTCTTGAAGAAGACCCCAATGACATCAAGTGGGTGATGGTCTAGACTTGTGAGTGAATTGGACTTAAAAGAGGCAGGCCTGTGGAAAGTCATCAGCCTCAGTCTCTCCTCCAGAGTCACAGGAGTCCAGTGGCAAGACCTAGATCAAGACAACTGATAATACCCTCAGATACAGTGGGAGACCTTGGCCTTTTTAAGCTAAGGCCTTTCCCAGGTCTCAGTTTGACTGAAGCAATGTCCATTCAGAAAATTAAAGGCTAGGTAAAAATTGAGGCAAAAAATGGCCTAGTTTACCTAGAATCAATCTAGGAAAGGAAGATCCTCAGAATTTCTGGCCAGAACAGATAAATTGCTATTTACACAAAGCTATCTATAGTCATAAGGAAAAAAAATTCTCTAATCACTATTGATTAGAAAAATGCAAATTAAAACAACTCTGAATGACCACTCTGTACCTATCAGATTAATATGACAGAAAATATTGGAGGAGATATGGGAAAATTAAGACACTAATGCACTGCTGATGAGGTTATATACTGATTCAATCATTCTGGAGAGGAATTTGGAACTATGCCCAAAAGAAAATAAAATGATGCATGCCCTTTAACTGAGTAATACTACTTTTAAGTCTGAATCCCAAAGAGATAAAAAACACAAAGGAGAAGAACCCATAAGTACAAAAATATTTATAGCAGTACTTTTATTGGTAAATTGAGATGTCCATCGGTTGGGGAATGGCTGAATACATTGTTGTACGTGATTGTGATGGAATACTATTATGCTATAAGAGATGGTGAGCAGGATACTCTCAGAAAAACTGGATTTATATGCACTGATGCAAAGTGAAATGAGCAGAACCAGGAGAACATTGCACACAATAACAGCAATATTGTATGAGATCAACTGTGAATAATTTAGCTATTCTCAGCAATATAATGGTCCTAGACAATTCTGAAAGACTTATGATGGAAGGTGCTGTCCATCTTTAGAGAATGAACTGGTAGAGTCTGAATGCAGATTGAAGCATACCGTTTCTTTATTTTTCTTGCTTATTTATTTTTCCTGTTTTCTTTCATAGCATGATATACATGGAAATGTGTTTTGCATGACTGTACAAGTATGTCCTATGTCAAATGACTTACCTTCTCAATGAAGGGGGAAGAATAAGGAGGGAGGGAGAGAATTTGGAACTCAAAATATGAAAAAGTCTGTTAAAATTGTTTTTACATGTAATTGAGGGAAATAAAATATTAAATAAAAAATGAATTTGAAAGTATTTTCAAAATAATTTTTAAAACATAGAATGATTGTTATTTGGACTTTTTGTGGAAACATTCATTGTTAGGTGCATTCTAAAATCTCATATAGATAGATTTATTATAGATGGCAGCAGTCACATGAGCATTATTGTCAGAAACACATGCATAAGCTTCCCCCTTCTATTCTGTTTAATATAGTTTGGTCCAAATTGGAAGCCTCTCTTCACAAGTAGTCAGGAGCTCATAGTCTTTCAGATCTGTTACCTCTGATTTCTATTATTAAGAAAGAGTAAATAGTGAAATTATATTATAATTTTAAGAGGTAGATTTCTTCTAAGAACAATTTGGAATAAAAAGGTTTAAGACCAAGTAAGAATTGTCTTCAGGCAGTTGGCATTTTTCCACAAATTAATAAATTTTTGAAGATGAGAGAAGAGGCATTAACCTCATTATTTTAATACCCACAGTTTCACTATAACATAATGATGAGATCCTGTGATCATTAAACTGAAAGGAACCAGTAGATATGCCAGATGTCAGAGCCATAAGTCTATAACTAGAAATTTCTATACCTAGGGAAAATACAGTAGGGGATTGTAGTAAGGGGGAAAGGTTAGAGAAGATGGTGACACTCTTTTTTTCTTCTTTTTGAATCCTAGTGACCCACAGTTGTGAATTGTCCATATAAAGACTCCTTTCCAATGATGTCATTCTATGATCTTTCATGTTCATCCAACTCAGACCTATCCCTCTAGAGTCCTTATCCTTTTCTGATCTCTTTTTCTGATTAGGTCTTCTGAAATTCTGGTTATATTTTTAACAAGCTTTCCTGTGCCTTAGATCTCTTTCTTTCCCTTCTTTAAGATTCTTGTGCTCTGGTTCTTTCTAAAAGTTACAACATTTCTAGCCACATTTCCCAGTATGGGTTGTAGCCTCTCTCATGGTCCCTTGACATACTGGCCTAGGAGGAATAGGAGTAGGAATTTTTTTTTGATCTTCCTTGAAATTTACATATCCTATCCTCACTACCGTCACTCAGCAACTTTTTCCTTGACAGTTCACATCTTATCTGGGTTATAATATGATGATAGTTGACACAGGGTTTGCAAAGCACTCTACATATGTTATCTCCTTTTAGCTTCACAATATTGTACTAAGCTAAGTTGTGCTGGTATTATGATTCCCATTTTACAGCTGGAGACATTAAGGATGAGAATGGTTAGGTGACTTGCCCATTTACACGGTCACACAATATAGTTGGGATTTGGATGTATGTAATCTTGACTTTAATTCTCCCTCTCTTCTCAAGGAGATCAGTTCCTCTATCACAGATTTCCTCTTCAACCCTTGCTCTCATTCTTGGACCAGACCTTATTTTCCCTTAAAATGATCTGCTGTGACCCTGAACTTCTCCCTTTCTATTCATTAGTGTGAAAGGAAAAGGGAAAGGAGGCATTTAGGAAAGGCTCTGTTGAGGCTGCATGGCTGTAGTATTCTTTTATCTCCGTTCTTTCCTGTCTATATTTTAATGGTGCATCTTTTGTTATTTGTCCTTCATTCTCAATGAGGAGCAACGACATCGAGAGGGTGATGTCTTGACTTGCAAGGGAATTGGATTTAAGTGAGGCAGAGCTGTGCCCAGTCATCAGCTTCATTCTCTACTCCAGAGTCATAGGAATTGAGTGACAAGACATAAGTCAGGATGATTGCTGATGGGAGGGTGGGATCTTTGTAAACTGAGATCTTTCCCAGGTCTCAGTTTGTTTGAGGGAATGCCCATTCAGTAATTAAAGGTTAGGTAAGACTTGAGGCATTGGTGGAAACATTGGTGTATCTATCCTTAGGGGAAGGTAGCCAGAGAAGCAGATGGGAAGTTTGTGTTCCCTTCTCATCTGTCTGTTATTGCAGAATTTGGACACAGTCAGCAACATAGAGTAATCTATGATGACTCTGTACTTTCAGGTTCAGGAGAAGCTGCATATGTTACATCTTATGTGATGCAAATCCCTCTCTTACCAGGGTAAGTAGGGGAAGAGAGAGAGCAGGACACCAAATGTGTAATTTGGATATTTGAACATCAGACGCTGCCAATGTGCCATGGCACTGTCTCTATTTAGTAACTAAACTTTTTATTTCCTATATATTAGATGAGCAAAGACTTTTTTTTCCTGTTTCATGCCAGTACCAGTTGAAACCCCTTGACCTTATGTTGGCAAAGTGAAGTAAGAAGACAGACGAATGCTAGTAATCCTTGAACATACAAAAACATCTCTGCTGCTTACACTCCACGGAGTCTCTCCTGATTCTCTTAAATTCCCATCTTTCCTAGACGTTACTTGACAAGTCATTTTTATGCTTGTGGTCTGACATTTCTTGGGGTTTCATCCCCATTTCCTCCCCTCCTACATCAATGCACTGATTCCTAAGGAAAGACCTTGGTGTAGAGTTGATGAAGCCTCTTTCTTTTCTTTTTTCTATTACTTATCACCTGTGTTCTCCCAGTCTTTAAAGTAGACCCCTAAAAAGAGAGTGTTACTGACACCTATCCCTCTACTATAATCTCCATATAGTGGGGCCTGGGACAACATATACCCCTGGAAGTAAAATTAGAAGTTCAGAAATTCTATGGAACTAGTGGCAGAAATAAGTGTGTGAGGAAATGAGTAAATCTAGATCTCTCTGGTTAAAAATGAGATTCACAGGCTCTAGATCAGAGTCTAAGCAAATCTTCCAAAGACAAACTTCTTGTGGCGATAAATCACAAATGGAGAAGTCAGTAGCTTTGGAATTCAGCTCTCCATATTTTGTTATATAATCTACACCTGGAATGCTAGAATATTGCTTCCCTCCTCTTGTTTCCCTTCTCTCCTTTTCCCAATCCCCTCCATTTTCACTTTGTTTATAAAACAAGCAAGAGCTTCATAGACTGAAGGTCACTGAACAAGTCTGCTGTTGGCAAAGCAGTACAGGACACCCACATACTATTCCAAATAGCAAAAACATTCACCTTGTATGTAGACAATCTTTGTTGGCAGAGCTTGGAATCAGTCTAGCAGATCTGGAAAATGATTTGGAACTATACCCAAGAAGCTATAAAACTGAATATTCTTTGACCCAGTGATACTATTACAAAGGGATCAGAAACAGACAGTAAAGAAACATATGCATGAAAATACTTATGACATACAGTCATTATTGCAATTACTATCCTTCCCCCATGCCTCTACTGGCTAAGACTCAGCAATCAAGCTGTCTTTTCTCGTGTGCTTCTCTCTTAAGTAGTTCTGAAAGAGGGGAAAAGATCTCTATTTTGGGCCAATGTTTCCTTTTGTTACTATAACACAATCAGCTCTGAATGATGTATGAACATGCATCTGGTCTCTGCTTGAAAACCTCTAATGGTAGGGATCCCACTACCTCGAGGCATTCTATGTTTGAACAGCTTCAGCCTTTGGCTTGAAGTGAATTCATCATAAAATTCATTCAATCCTAGGAGATTCTATTTCACATCTCAGAAAAATGTGCCAAGATGACCACAGTACACTCTGTTGTTGGTAGCAGTCAACCAATCACTGCCTCACTATTCTTCATTTGGGAGTTACCAATGCCGTTCCTGATTCTTTCTCTTTCTGATCATTACTGATGATTTCTGTCACCTGTGTATTCATATCACGTTTTCCCCTGCACTTTCCTCCTGTTTGGAGAAGCCTTTAATATTTTTCACTCAGCTCCATGTGTCCAGCCCCTCCTTTCTTCACTTTGTAACGTTCTTTAAAATCTCTAATGTCCTCAGACAGGTTAGGATTCCCCTCTGCCTCTTCAGATTCCTTTTTCTTCCTTATTTTTTGCTTTGAAACTCTCCACCATTTTAAAAAGGAATATTTCATTTCTTCTGTAATCCTCAAGAATGAGGAAGCGTTTCTCATGTCTTTTTCCCTTCTCTGCTGGAAGGAGATCAGTCTAAACTGTGAATCTGTGCTTTTTGTAAGGCTCTTTAACTCCTGTTATTATATATTATATAAATATATTATATATGTATAATATGTAATATTATATATTATTTTATCTCAACATAGATCATATGTTGAGATGTTCCCAGGGTCATGTCGTTATAAATTTGATGCTAGATGGGACTTTAGGGATAACCTTGTCCAACCCTCATTTATAGAAGAGGAAATTAAAGCCCAGAATGTTTAAGTGATTTGCTCTTATCAAACAGATACTAAGTAAAATCAGTATTTGAATTCAGGACTTTTGTCTTCAATAAAAGGAAGGGCAGTAGTTAGAGAGCTGGGTCTGGATTCAGAAAGATTCTGAGCTCAAATCTGGTCCCAGTTATTTATTAGCTGGGTGACCCTGGAAAAGTCATTTAATCTGTTTGCCTCAATCTCCTCAACTGTAAAATGGGGAAAACAATAATAGCACAAGTTCCCATGGTTGTTCTGAGAATTAAATTATATAATATTTGTAAAGCGTCATGCCTGGTATACAGTAGGGTCTTAATAAATGCTTTTTTCTTTCTTCTAACTCCACTGTTCTTTCTACTACACCACATTGACTTTAAAGGTCTAAGACTAGTCTACTGTATCTTGTCCTATAGTTGCTTGATCATGAAATCCATAGCATGAACTGCAAATAGGTTCTGACCAATAATTGAATAGTATAAGATTTTTGAATTATTATTTTAATTGAGAATAGCAATAAATTAAATCACTATCATATACTTGACTAGTAGGATCCACAGTGTTATGTTGAGCTTAAAATATATTTCCATGACATCTAGTGTAAGTGGTAGTCAATATAATAACATTTTATAATGATTTTTTTTTATTATTTGTATGACATTTTTTATTGCAAGATTTAAAAAACACTTTGACCCTGGCTATGCCCTGAGGATAAACTTTGGTGTTCTGGTTTATTTCTAACTTCCACAAACATTTCATAGGATAGAGTCAAGGGTAGCTATGTTTATACTGTAAAAATGAAGGATTATATCCAAGGTCAGGTCAATGTAGTAGAAAAAAACAATGTTCTCAAAGATTCTAGTGTTGTTGACCTGGCTCTATCACTTACTTTTTGTGACCTTGGATGTGTCATTCCCCTTCTCTCAGCCTTAGTTTCTTCATCTGTAAAACAAAGGAGTTGGCTTTTAATTCCTTCCAATGTTTGATGATAAGGCATGAAGTTAATCAAAGTGCCGTGGACTAAATGATCTATGAATTAATGTTCCCTAATGTTTAGTCTAGTGATCTATCTGCCAACAGAAACTACCACTGCAGATTATTGTGTGAATCCAAAATGTATTCCATATATTTACATTATTTTCAAAGATCCAAAAATGATGGTATGTTTTTAAAAATTATAAAGCAAAAGAGCTATTTTTTTCATTCTTTTCCTAATTATTACCTACCAAATTACCTAGTTATATGTATTTGTGTGGATTGTGATTCTTCTGACTTTTTGTGGAAGAATTCCAATAAAACCTTATCATCTGGCAAAATTCAAAACTTTTTAGAACTTGTAAGGCAATTTAAATTTGCTAAAATGATTTTGTTAAGGTAGAAATATTTCATCTCAGCTTTGATTTTTTTTTTTTTAGTAATGTTTATTGGTAGAAAAAACTGAGAAATGTTCAGGGTCATATCTACATATCAAATGAAATAATTTATGCAAATTTTTTGTAAACCTTAAGGTCCCATATAAGTGTTAATTCTTATTATAATCCAGCTAAGGTTGACATGATCTGTATGGGTCTGGTTCTGAAGTGTAAAGCAAGGAGCAAATTAAACTATTTTAGAAATAGGTTGGGCTATAATCTTGTCCATAAAGTCAGGTTAAATTTCATCTTAGTAGCCTGGGCCCATAATTCAAGTCTGCTATAAGTTTTTGGATCCTGACTCTTAGTAACACATCAGTTATTCTTTCTAGCTTTGTGTCACATGAAAAATTTCAAAAGCATTTTTCAGAATTGCAGAAAAAAAGATGAATTTTAAGGCAGGAAGCCTACATTTAAATCCCTTTTTAAGGATTTTGTTGTTATTCAATCATTGTCTGACTCTCTATGACCCCATCTTGGGTTTTCTTGGCAAGATACAGGAGTGGTTGACTGTTTCTTTCTCTAGCTCATTTTACAGATGAGAAAACTGAGGCAACAAGGTTAAGTGACTTGCACAGGGTTACAGAGCTGGAAAGTGTCCAAGGCCAGATTTGAACTCAGAAAGATGAGTCTTTCTGATTCCAAATCCAGTGTTCTGTCCACTGTGTCACATAACTGCCCACATTCAAAACTTAGCTAGCCTTGCTGTTTGTGACTACACATGTGACTTTAAGCATCACCCTTAACTTCTCTCACTTTCCCCATCCATAACATGAGAGGACAAGATTGTCTCTGAAGACCCTTTGCTCTCAAGTTGATTCTATAACCCTAAATTGAACAGCACATAGGACAAATTCTTTGGGGGTGGGAGTTTGGTGGGAATTCCACTGGAGACCTTCCTTTTCTGATTCTCCTGAGTACCCTGCCCCTCCCTTTCTCATTCCCCAATGGCTATTTTATATCTATTCTATACTTACCAGTGAATATGTTCTATTTCTTAGTAGAATCTAAGATCCTTGAGAGCAGGGACTATGTCTTTTTTCTTTGTTTTTATTCCCAGTACCTAACATAATTCCTGTCACATAATAAGTACTTAGAAAAAAATACTTGTTGATTGATTAATTGGTAATGAAATTGATCCTGGAGGGACTAGTGATTGGATCCAGCCATTCAACCAGTCTCCACTGCCATCTCTGGCTTGAGAAGGAAAAGCAAAAAAGACTTTGCAGGTTATAACTCCATTATGGTTAGATAGCATGGCATCCAGTTGAGTGAATACCTGTTTGTGCTGGTCTGTATAGCTCAGAGAAAGCCACTTAGATAAGTTTTGTAGTTCCATTACTTAAAGAGAACTGCTATTCACTATAAGAGCTAAAATTCTTTAAATGCTCTTTTAAGGGCAATTGAAGGAGCTTATTAAGGCTCTGTTCCAATCAAAAAGAAAAGAGGATTTCCCTAGCTGTAGGGTGGGTTATCCTAAGCACATGAGTTTTTCTTTCTCATTTGTTTCCATGCCCATTTCCTATAATTGTGTACACCTTCTTCAGCACATAGTTGTTGAGCACATTGGAGTAATGGGATTGTGTGATCTGAGTTTATATTATAATGTATTTTTTATGTATGATTTGTTCCAATATACATAACAAAATACAATAGAAATACAATGTATAACAAAATACAATATAAAATGGTTATATTTAAGCTCCAAAAATTCATAATTGTGAGCAATTGGTTGTGTAGACAGAAAACTCATCAAATTGAGAACTGAAGAACTAGAATAGTGAATAGGGGAAGTGTATTTCCCCTCATTGGGATAACCTCTAGGACTTTTATATATGAGGAGTAACCAGAAAAAACAGGAAAGAGAGGATGAGGAAGAGAAAGAGAAAGAGAAGGAAGTAAGGACAAGATGGCAAGAGTGAGTAAGGGAGAGAAGACTGAGTATAACTCAATTTATAGAATGCAACACTTCTTGGGAAAACCACACATGATGGACTCCAGCAGGGTTTGGATGTGAAGCACCTGAAAAGAGAGGAAGTGAAGTGAGAAATTCTTACTTGAAGAGTTTTGAATCCAATAAAATATTTACACCAATACCTTTGGGACTGCCTTATTATTTGGGGGTCACTTGAATAGAGATGATACTGGTTATCTCTTGAATTAGGAGTTACAGAGACAAGGGACATAGGGGAGGCCAGAGTAGGGGATGAACCAAATCTAGTTCCTCTCTCTCCACTCAGATGGTATTGCCTTCCTGAGCCCCTATTTTGTAATCAGGAGGGACCGCAGGATTTAGAAATGGAAAAGACCTTAGAAGTTGGCTAATCCAACCCCCTCATTTTACAGATGAGGAAATTGAAGCCTAGAGGTTACTAATCAAAGGGCACTGATTAGATTTGAGAGGTAAGAGGAAAGTCAAGGATGACTCCACATTAATCAACGAGCCTATCCTTTCTTTATTTTTTTTCCTGCCCCCAACATAAATTAAAAAAATATTTTTTATATCTATTGCACTCTCCCCTCCCCACCCCTAAGGTTTCTCTGTATTCTGAGTTTGGGCTTTTCCAATTGTTTTAGAAGAATGCCACTTTTAAAATTTATTCTGTTACATTTCTCCAATTTCTTTTTTTGGGGGGTGGGGTGAGGGGATATGTACTCTTTTGAAATCTGAGCTCAGGGAGATATATGTTAAAGGTAAAAAAAGTAATTCTTTTAAATATTGAAGAAAAGAATATGGTCAAATAAAGCATAGAAATGTTGCTCAGAATCAATCAGAAAAATGTAGAGGAAGATGAAGACACTTATTTTGGCTCTATTTTCTCTTGGATTCTTGGAATACAGAGGATAAAACTATAAATATTAATAGGGAAATGAAAACCAAGATACCTGTGGAGATGGGAAGATGGCACCTAATTCCCCTTGATAAATATAAATCCCCTAGAATTCCCATTCTAGGATATTGAAAAGACTGGAAAATGTGATTGCTGAGCATCAGTGAGGAGCAGGAAAGGTATGGTAGGTCAAGTTTTTCCAATTTTCAAAACAAAAAATTAAATCTAGTGAATTCTAAAAACTGTAAACCAATGAGCTTGACTTCAATTCCTTGTGAAAAACTAGTTCTATAAACAATCTAAAATGTTCCGAATCAGCGTCCACAGTCCCTAGGGAAGTTAATTCACTCACATTCCTGTCATCTATAGCTACCATTTTGCTAGTAACTGAATGAGTGTAAACTTACCTAATGATCTCTCTCTAGCTTCGAGGTCACATCCCTTCCAGCCATCCCTGTGAATTCTTGTCTTAGTCACCGAAATCAAATTAATTCTACAAGTTGCTTCTGGAAAGGGTGTGTCAATTAACTGCCTCATGAATCAACTTTGTGACTCTTCCACATCCCCATCCTCTAAGTATATTATCACACCCATTAGAATCTAATTCTTTAAGAGTAAGGACTCTCACTTTTTGTTTTTCACTCAACATAGTGCTTGGCACATAGTAAAATGCTTAATAATTGCATTTTCATTTATTCATTCACTTATTCATTCACCATATCACTCCATTTACCTGTCGAAATATTGCCTATCTTTCAAGGCTGAGCTCAAGTGCCACCTCTTTCATGGAATCTTCCTTAATTCTTCTGACTAAAAGTGATCTTTCCTGCTGAAATTTCATAGGATTTTACTTAGACTGATGTAATCATCATTCTGGAAAAGTTTGCCAGTTTCCAGTTGCCTAGATGGGGAAGACAGGAAGCTATTGAGGGATTCGAACTGAAAGGTGTAGTTTTTCTGAGATAGCATGAATGTTTAAAAATCTCTCAGGAGAAGAATGGGTAGGAAAGAGAGAGAGAGACAGAGACAGAGAGAGAGATAGAGACAGAGAGAGAGACAGAGAGACAGAGACAGAGAGAGAGACAGAGAGAGACAGAGACAGAGACTGAAAGAGAGAGAGAGTTATAGAGTAAAAGACAGACCAACAGGAAAGAGTGGAACCTCACTGAACAGTAGCAGGAGTTGGGTCAATCTCCCTAGTTCCAACCCTGGACTTAATGAGCTGAGTCCGAAAAAAAATCAGATGCAGACGCATCTGCAATTAAAAAACGGAGAAAGAAAAAATAGGGTTGAGCTGCAGCAGAGATGGAGGAAAATAAGGAAAGTCATTGGCTCCTATAGGTATCTTGGAACAGTAGACTTTGACTATGTACTGAAGCCATAAATTATGCCAAGTTCTTCAGGGATTATGGAAATTCAAAAAAAAGTTCTGCTTTTTACACAACTTCTCGACTACAGTGTCTCCATTAACAGACATTGTAAGATACTCTGCTCACTCATTTACTCAATCATTTCTGGTAAACCAAATTTTACCTCAGCCCCACAGAGGCCCAGGAATAGATGGGGATAAATATCAATGTAAATTATGGAAGAAAGCCTAAATTTTAGGAATTACGCTAACTGGGGGCTCTGAGCAATTTCAATTGTACTTCTAGCATTTTGTTTAATATAAGCTCTATAAAGTAGTAAAGGAGGACACCATTATGGACCAGAGGGCTCATCTCATTGCCTGTAGGATGAAATATGTTCTAATCATTGTAAAGATATGTGACTAGTTAAATCTCCAGGGATAATGTGGATAGGGAGGAAAAGGCACTGACTGATGGCGCTCTTTATAGCAATATCCACGTGTACTAACACTGCACATCTTTTATGTAGTAATTACATTGCTTTAAAAAAATTATATTTATTTATCCTCTCTACTAGATTGTAAAGTCTTTAAGGGGAGATATCATCTCCATGTTCCCTTCAGTGTTAAGCATAATCAAAAAAAAAAAAAGAAAAAACCTTTTGTTAAGTGTTTGACATATGCAAAGTGACTAGAGATGCCAAATATAAAACAAGGAGTTTGGAGTCTAATGGGGGTGGGGAATGGGGGTATAAAGCATGTACTCCATTAGGTGAAACCAAAGTATAGATGATGTAATTTGAAGTAATTTCAAGAGAGAGAGAGCATTACCAAGTGGGCATCATATAGGATCTGACAATTGAACTCTATTTTGAGGGAAATTATGTATCCCCAGAAGTGCAGGTGAGGTGGAAATGCATTCCTGACAATGATGAGGTGATGGGACCTGGACCCAGGCATTTCAGCAGCCCAATCCTCGGCATTTTTTTGACCTGAGTCATCTGGTCCATTCTAGCCCACCTAGATATTCAATAATCCTTTTAATTGCCCTTTAACTGTGGCTCTTCAACTACTTAACTTCTTTCATTGTCTGCACCTGGCCCACACGAGGCTACTCACCATTACTTAATCCCATCTAGACCCTTTCTGTAGTCCCTGGACCATCCCAGGCTATTTATCACTTCTTTCTCCCATCCAGATCTTTTCACTGACCCTTTTTTCCCCTTTTTGTATGTAAGTGTCAGTCCTATCCTCATCAAATGTGCAGATTCTTAGAATCTATCCCTCTGCCATTGACATTACAATAAACTTTGCTATTTTGACTGAAGGAAAGCTTGAGTGAATTAATTCTTTCCAGGCAGACACCTCTGTACCCTTACATTTTGGAGTTCCCTGCATACCAGTGTATAAAATATGAAAACAGAAAATGGAGTGTTGCATATAGGAAAAACTTAGTCTGGATGGAATGCAGAGTACCTTGTACAATGAGGCCTTAATAGCTGTATGATGAATTAATATTTCCAGGCAGCTTGTGCTTCTACATATAAGGTTATCTACTTTGTGGATTATTGACCATGAATTTATAATTTCAGACTGATGTCTCCCTTATCACATGATTGCTTCTTGCCTCTTCTCCACTCTCCAAGCCAATGTATGCTCAAGAAATGCAATCCAATTTTAATATCACTTGAAGGAAAAACATAATAAATCCATTGAAAGAAAAGCATCCAATGTAATGTGTTCCAAAGAAAAATATAAGTGATTTGAGATAAGCCATCAACTTGGATCATCTCTGCTCATCTGCTATGCTGCTCGTTGACACAGAGAATTGAGAGTTGATCACATGTGTGTGCATGAATGTATATCTACACATACATCTATAGTGATGTCAGTGTCCAAGATTTAAGGACTCTAACAGCTAGGGCTTTTATTCCTTCTTTCCATGCTGTGAAGATAACAATCTGGTTCATTCTCCAGCTCCAAGTGCACAACTCCTCTCATAGCCCTATAATTAGTTACTCTGGTTGAGCTTCATAAGACTGGTCCTTAGCATACAGACAGCCAGTATGAACTGGGCTGATACACAAGTTCTGATAAGATTCACCAAGTTGGAAAGATTTTGTGTTTTTCTGGTCTAGTTCTAGAACCCCCTGTAAACTATGAACTATAATGAGACTGAATCAGAAGAGGATTCATTACTGGATTTTAACACACATTTTTAAGTAAATCAACCCCCATTTCCACCTAAATTAGAGAAAGAGCCAAAGACATTTTTCTGAAGAGACAATCTTTCCCTCTTGTAATTTTTTGTCCCCCAGTGAATGGTACAGGCCAAGCAGGGTTGCATAAGAAGAAGGACTGCCAAGGCCCCTTTTCCTGATATGCACAAGACTTTTTTCTAGCTAGGAGGGAGGGAGTATTTCTTATCATTCTATTTTCCTTCCATGAGAATGGAGAGTGTACACCTGAGACTCTCCCTTGGATACAGTTCAACTGGATCAGGTTCATTCTAGATAAAACAGAGTGATGTTAATCCATTGGAGCCAAGTGCATTTGATAAGGAGCACAGTTACTGCCTCCTCTGCTTCTACTGAGTGAACCTGTCCACAGTTTAATGAAGAGGTGTCTAAACTTGAGGCCTGAAGAATCTACCATAGCCCCTTTATTTCCTGACAGCCTAGCTCTAGGGACATGGGAGGAATGAGCTAGAAGCAGCCACTTTCTGAGACCTCTGGCCTGTGTCAATAGCCAGTCTTCCTGCTGCAGAACACTTACACTTTCGGGGCTGTGCTATCCTGGTTGTCTCAATAATAGAGTTTTTTGGTTAAATGCCAAGATTCCATTTCACTTTGGCCAGGAGTGGAGTAAAAATGACTTTCCATAGCTGTCCATCAAAGGACAAAAGAGCACATCCTCACTTCACCATGAAATACTTGCTACAATAATCTGCCTACTTTCCAGTTCCTTCCCTCAGTGGTATAGTCTATGGTTGAAAACTACATCTGCTCATTACATTTTTGTCAGTTCTTCCAGAGTTTCTGAGATCATTTTGTTGTTCTCTTTTAGTCATGTCCAACTCTTCATGACCTATTTGGGATTTTCTTGGCAGAGATACTGGAGTGATTTTGCCATTTCCTT
Organism: Notamacropus eugenii; assembly: GCF_028372415.1. NCBI lineage: Eukaryota > Metazoa > Chordata > Mammalia > Diprotodontia > Macropodidae > Notamacropus > Notamacropus eugenii. The sequence goes on from NC_092876.1 coordinate 102,121,798, forward strand.
CTCCAGTTCATTTTACAGATGAAAAAACTGAGGCAAACAGAGTTAAGTGACTTGCCCAAGGTCACAGAGAAAATGAATGTCTGAGGTTAGATTTGACCTAGCTGCGCTTCTGAGATGATAGGTTCATGGATTTAGAGATAGAGGGAACTTATCAAGTCCATCCTTCTCATTTTACAGATGATGAAAATGAGACATAAAAAGGTTATGCAGGGCCACGTAGCAAATGAGTGTCAGAGGTGAGACTTGAACACAGGTCTTCCTGACTCCAAGTCTAACATCCTATCCACTGCCATGTGCTGCCTGCTTATAAAATTTTTACTCTTATTACTCATACCATAGATCATATTGTGATTATGTTCTATTATGTTATCATGTTCTATTACATTTCCATGGTAATACCTTTTGCTAGATGTGTGTCTTTTGAGAAATCCTAAGTTCTCTGACTTCATTTTCCACATCTGTAAAATGGGGAAAGTAATTCTAATACTACCTAATACCTCACAGGGTTGTTGTGAGGAAAGCTGTTTGTAATCTGTAAACAGCTTGATACTCAAAAATCTCTAATTTTAGTAGTGAAAATATTTTTATGGCTTACACAGATCATAATTCTTCCATAATTCAATACATGTTATTTTAGAGTTTCTGTGGCCAAAAGAAAAAACTCCTTCACCTAGCAGATAAGTCTCTCTGAACTTAGCTAAGGCAGCCTTGTCAATTTCACAGTGGTGTGCTAGAGGCTGGCTCATGTTAGATCCAGCTACATGAGCATTTACACATTGAAAATCAGCAAATATCACAAATTAAGGTATGAATTATTGCTTTTTTTTATTGTCTAGTCTTTTAAAATAAATGGGGAAAATGCTAACAACACAGATTAAACTTAAAGGTGTGTCTTGTGTAAATTTTCCCTTTGAAGAACTGATTGTTAAACATTTAACAGCATCCCCTTCTATATACTTCTTGTGAGGTTCAAAATTTAAACTTTTTTCAACTTGGCTGAACCTTTTAGAATTCATACTCAAGGAGGTAGGAACCTTCTAGGGTTTGTGCTCTACTGGCATAGTCTTTAAGTGCTGGATCTGGAGTTAGTTAAGAAGCCCTGGGTTCAAATGTCACCTTAGATATTTACTAAGATAAGAGATAGGAGGCAACTAGGTGGCTCAGTGATAGAGTGCTGAGCTTGGAGTCAGGAAAACCTGAGTTCAAATCCAGCCTCAGACATTTACTAGCTGTGTGATCTTGGGCAAGTCACTTAACCTCTATTTGCCTTAATCTACTTGAGAAGGAAATGGTAAACCATTCTAGTATCTTTGACAAGAAAACACCATATGCAGTACTGGCATGACATGTTCCACAGACAAGAGTGAAAGAATGAACAACCATAAAACAAAAGGCAAAATTTTATCCAAATCTTCAACACTTTAATAAGTCTGAACCAAAAGAATTAACTAGCAACAACCACACAAATAATCTGTTTTTATTCTATTTCCCATTCCAGGCTTCTCCATAATCCTGCTACTTTTAGCTCTATTTTCTTCCTCTTCTACATTTCCCTTTTCTTTACCTCTTGTTTTATATGTTTATTTTATTTTTACGAGTAACAATTATTAAGCTAATAACAATAACATATGAAGAAACTGAGCTTATGTGATATGTCCAGGATTGCATAGCTAGATCCCTTCGCTTAGAAATTCATAAATCAGAACACCCTCCTTGTTATCCCTCCCTGAAAAAGTGGTGGCAGTAATAGTGGTAATTCCCACTGGAAATAGAAAGATTGTGATTCACTCATAGGTATTAGAATCTGCCCAATTGTCCAAGACTTGTTAAGATAGATTGTAGGGTGATTAAAGTCCCAGAAACTATCCTGTACCTTTAAAAAGTGATTTCAGCACATATATATTTCAACTGATTCTGATTGCTATTAATCGTGGGTCCTCTGCTGCCCTTTATTCTCTGCTTGGTTCTGATCTGCTAACCTAGACTTCTTTTCATAAATTTGGCTCTCATCTTTCTGGATTTTGGACTTTCCTTCTCTTTTCCTTTGTTTCATGAAGCTTGGGCTAGTTTCTCCATAAAAAGTCAAGCCAACTTGAGACTTGAGACTGAGTTAGTCTGGGGAGCTGGTCCTCAAATTGTTAAGTTGGTTTCCTAGTTGCCTAGAGTAGAAAAGGCTAAGTTTATGAGAAATCAGTACTTGTTAGACTCTGTGCAATCCCCACTGAAGTATTTATCTTTCTAAATGGGTACAATACTCATCTTTTTCTGCTACTGTGACAGATGCGGAAGAAAAAAGGAACTGTATGTACCTGAATTAACATTATATTCTTCTCGAATCTCCCTTTTTATTCTTATGTGAAAATCTTTTTGTTTTTATTGGATGTTGTATGGTCCACAAGTGTTTTATTGCGTTTCAGTCTTGAACGCGCACAACTGGAATGACCTAAGAAATTATCCTGCAATTTAGAAAAGGTGCAAACCTACATTGCTAGAAGGAATTTCTGTATCTTGGAGTTTCATAAACCATTGAAATAAAAGATCCAGCCCCTATCTCTATCCTTGTTTAGTATTAACAAGAAATAAGGGCACGTACGTATAGAAGTGGCAAGAGCTAATGTGATGCACATTTATTTAGTTGGATCAAGCCCCACAAGGGACAGGAAGAATTCCAGAAACACCTAACACAATGAGATAAATGAGCAACTCTGATGGAAAATTAAATTGGATGTACAACTCACAAGTGACAAGAGAAGCCTTTTTGAATGAACAATTTAAGCAGTCAAACACAATGATAGTTTCTGAATTGCTTTCAAGCTCTCAGGAAACAAATTTAGGCATCATGGTGGATACCTTAATGAATATGTCCCTCTGCCTAAGGGGTATTGATAAATAGGGTATTCAACAAATAAGACAAGCATCTGTGTTATGAAGCAAGAATGGCTGAGAAAAAATATTATGCCCTTATGGAAATTTATCATACACAGGCCATTTCAGCACAAGACTCTATTTCAGACATCAGAGTAAGAACTAGATAAGAACAAGAATGGAAAAGGTTTGATTGGGCCCAAGAAAATGGCCAATGAGGACAGGAACAAGGTGGCAGGAGGGAATTTGTACATGTAGAGGACCTAATTCTCTTACCACTCATTTCAGAGGTTGCTGAATGCTATAGAGCCATTATCATAATCATCATTAATATCATCTTCATCAGAAAGTATTTCTTAGGAGCCTTTGTTGTCTAATACCATGCTAGGTATTATTCAGAGATGGCTATCCTTTGCACTAATACTTTTCAGATGGTCTCTAATGAAATATCTAAATAGGTAAAAGGAAGATGTTTAAAAGACTAAAAGAAGTAAGGAAATACAGAATTGAGCCATAAATATCCATTTTAAATGCATGTGAAGGCTAAATATAATCTGTAGTCACCACAGTTGCTCCCCTACTGAAGTTTTGATGGACCCCTGGAAATGCTAATGTCACATTGACTTATTTAAGATCACAATACCATGAACCAGAAGAGATCTTAGAAATCTTCTAGTCCAATCTTCTCTCTCTCTCTCTCTCTCTCCCCCCCCCCCGCCCCTTTCCCTCTCTCCCTTTTTTTTTTAACCCCAGTGGCAAATAAAACCTAAAGAATTTGAAAGACTTATCTAAGGTCACACAGGGAGTAAATGGAAAAGTGGAATTCATAGGCTTATAGATTTAGATCCAGAAATTACCTTAAAGACCACCTAGGGTAACTCCTTTATTTTGTATGTAAGGATGGTGTAAAAGTTGAGCATATCAATCAATTATCCCCACTCAACCCAAAGTTAATGTAAAGCAATGCCCCACAAACAGGTGGGAATATGTCTCTATTGAATCAAATCAAACAAAGCATTCCAACTAAGACTGAAAATATCTAGATAAATTTGGGTGTCTCTGATGAGCCACGGCATAACTAGAAGGGATGTTGCATAGGAAGAATGCTTGGAATAGATAAGGAAATATGACTCTACTATAAAATTTCAAACTAGTTGGGACCTGAGAGAGATTTAGAGTCTTATGAATATCTGGCAACTCAGAGGTAAGAGAGCTGCCTCCAAGAAGGAATCACTCATAGGAAGAGGAAAGCACCCTGAGTATGGGCTTGAACCTCTTTCCCATCTGTTTCCACCCTACCTTGGCTGGGGGAGGATTTTTTTTTAACTTTAGAGAGACTGAAGGTTTTCCATCTTTTTGTCAGTAGCATCCCTGAAATAGCTGACGGCAGTACCTGAGCCAAGGGCAGATTGAGTGAAGATCTGCATCCTCAAGAAGCCCAGGAAAGAAGCTAGACCATGAAACTTCTTGTGTATCCATTGAAGGAGAAAAATGGTCTTCTAGTAACAAGAAACTGTGAGTTACCTCTTTGCTATATATGCTCTCTAAGCTTGAGCCCACTAATGGTACTAAGTACTTCTTTTAAACAAGCTAGTTAAGTGTAGCTGACTCCTAATCTTGGCAGGAAGCACACTGGTGGGGGCTTCTCAATATAGCATTAGAGAGACAACTCTCAAAAACTCCAGAGCTAAACTTGAGAGGGATGCAGCAGCTGTTCTCTAAGACCCCAAAATGAGTACATGTTTGAGTTGGGATAGTCACTTCAGAACACATACCACATAAAAATAAGAAAACTGAGGTTGCGAGAGGTTGCAATTTGCCCATAGTTACAGAAAAAGGAAAGATGAAGGAAAGCTATGAAGCCAGCACTTCTAAGTCCAAGGCCCATTGTATAATCTTTCTACAACACCATGTTCCCATTTCATTCTCTCTGTTTGGTTTGTCAGCCAATGAGTTAGCACACATTTATTAAGTGCCTACTGTGTGCCAGGCACTGTGATAAGCACTGGTAATATATACAAAGCTCTCAGGAAGCTCACAGTCTAATGATGGAGACAACCTAGAAAAAACTAGTTACAAACAATACAGAAGCATGATAAATTGTGAGTGATCTCAGAGAGAAGGCACTGTCATAACGGGATGGGGAAAGTCTTCTTGCTGAAGGTAGAGTTTTAGCTGAGGCTTGAGACTGAACTTTGGAGTAAATTCACTTGTTATTGTTCAGTTATATCTGATTCTTTGTGACCCCATGGGCCATAGTAGACCAGGCCCTCTTATCCTCTACAAATCTCTCCATACTCATGTTTATTAATTCCATGGCACTCTCTATCCATCTCATCTTCTACTGTCCCCTTCTCCTCTTGACTTCAGTCTTTCCCCACATCAGGGTCTTTTCCAACAAGTCCTGTCTTTTCATTATGTGCTCATAGTATTTAAGTTTTAGCTTCAGTATTCAAATTTCCAATAAATAGTTGGAATTAATTTCCTTAAATATTGACTGATTTGAGCTTCTTGTTGCCCAAGGGACTCTCCAAAGTCTTCTCCAGTGCCACAAGTGAAAAACATTGATTCGGCAGTGCTCAGCTTTCCTGATAATGCAATTCTCACAGCCACATCTTGCTACTGGGAAAACCATAGCTTTGACTATAGAGGGTCAGTTGCTACTACCCTTTTGGTGAAGGAGAGAAGGCAGGATACAGTATAATTGCAGCGAAGGATGATGAAAGATAAGTCAAGTGGGGACAGAGAAGCTAGTTGCTCTCATCTAATCAAGGAGGCCTCCTAGAAGAGGTAGGAATTGTGCAATAATTTGAAGGATAGAAGAGAAGTTGCTTCCTCAGTGACAGGGAAAAGGATATTCTAGAATTAGCACCATGTGGAAGAAGAACCAAAGGTGAGAGTGATACAACTGCACAAGAGGGTCATGCACTATTTCAAATGGAGTGGAACAGTGCACGAGTTGGGGAGATTTAAGACCTTGGGTTTGGTGGTGGGAGGAACCCAGAGATTTAAGATTAAACTACAAGAAAGAAAGCTCTTCAGATTCCTCAGCATCAGCATTGTAATTTTAGGCTTATTGAATTGGAATTCCTATTGGATTTCCTTAATGCATTGCATCTAATTAATTATTTATTGGTTGAAGTCTTAATGATTTACTATTCATTTCCAGTTTCATGAAGGGGCTTCACCATCCAAAATAGCTTGATGTAGTTTGGGGAGTTAAGAAAACTAAAGAAGGCTGCTAGGATAAGAGAAGACTAAGGCCTATGATGATAGGGCGATAAAGGAGAAAAAGAAGATATTGTGAAGGAAGAAGTAAAAGAATATGTCAGTAGATTAAATATGAACATTGAAGGCCAAGTATGAATAGAAGTCTACTCCACAGCGGGGTGAGGTAGGAATCTTCATTCGGAATTTCAGGGTGTTGGTGGTTCTGATTTGGGATGGGAAATTTAGCCAGAGCAGAGTTATATCTAGTCTACAAGGTGCTTCTCCTCTCTCCACAACTTTCTATATGCACTTAAGTAAGGGTGAGTATCAGGACTGAGCCTTGAAAATCTGGGAAAATTTTTTAAAAGAAAAAAAGGTGAAAAGGAAGGAAACAAGGAAGAGAGAAAGGAAAGGAGGAGAGAACAGAAGGATGGAGAGGATTTTTTGCTTATTTGTTTTTTGGGGTTTTTCTCTGGTCAGAATATAGAATGCTGCTGAAAAATGTACATACACATATAGAAAGCGGGAGAGAGAAAGAGGAAGGGGAAGAGAGACAGACAGAGAAAGAGAGAGATGAGAGAGAAAGAGATGAGAGACAGAGAGAAAAAGAGAGAAAGAGAGAAGAGAGAAACAGAGAGAAAGAGACAGAGAAAGAGAGAGAAGAGACAGAGAGAAAGAGAGAGAGAAAGAGAGAGAGGGAGACAAAGAGAGAGAAAGAGAGTAAGAGAGAGAGAGAGAGAGAGAGAGAGAGAGAGAAAGAGAGAGAGAGAGAGAAAGAGAGAGAGAGAGAGAGAGAAAGAGAGAGAGAGAGAGAGAAAGAGAGAGAGAGAGAGAGAGAGAAAGAGAGAGAGAGAGAGAGAGAAAGAGAGAGAGAGAGAGAGAGAGAGAAAGAGAGAGAGAGAGAGAGAGAGAGAGAGAGAAAGAGCGAGAGAGAGAGAGAGAGAGAGTTTTCTTAAAACACCTCCTATGTGTTCCTTCTGGTAGTGCAAGGTGAAAATCAAAGATGGGTGAGGTAGGTACCTGGAGAATAGTGATGACTTCTAGAATAAACTAATGTGTTATTCACAAATGTATCAGAAAATCTAACTGGATGCTTTTAATCCATAGCTTTAGGTCCAAAGAAGTCTTCCAATAAATTAAGTTTATGTAACATCTAATCGAGCATCTCTGTATACAAAGTATGATGCCAATTGCTGTGGGGAGAGAAAGTTGAGTAAGACACTGTTCACTTTCAGCAAATTTAAATCCAGTGTATGAGTGTGAGTGGTCAGGTATACAAGTATCAAGAAAAAGGTGAAATGTTCCAGAAAAAAAGAACAGATCCAGGGTGGGGGAGGAGGGGGTTCATGGGAGAAATGAAATCATTTCTGGTAGGGGGCATCATAAGTCTTCAAGAAGTAGGTGGCACTCTAGTTGGGCATTGAAGATTGGAGAGGATTTTTGCAAGGGTGTGCTGGGGAAGGAGGAAGGGAACATTCTTTTGACAATAGAAATCAATTAGGGCATTACAGCTCATATTTTTCAGAGCAGAGCAAAGAGGGCATTCATCAGTCAGGGTCACTTTTCATAGCGATGCCCTCCTGCTGGTTGTCCAGCACAGTTAGAACCTGACAGCCTTCCAAGGTCATTGTAAGACCTTTTTATGTAGTCCTCGAGTTGAGCATGTGAGGGAATTCCCACTAGCTGATTAAATATTTGTATATTTTATCATTTTCCTGCAGCTAATGGCTTTTGGCAATTGGGATATTTTCATAAATCTTATAAGTAAATATCACAGAATCAGTCACAGAAATAACATTGACCTACAGGTCCCGGACCTGAGAGAAATTAGACTGGACCAGAAAAAAAAAAGCTAGCTGTGGGAAATTTTCAATCAGGAGATAAAAGAAAGAAAAGAATTAGGAGATGAAAGAAACATAAAAGAAAGAAAAGAGTTGAAAACTCTATGGACAAAATGCAAGACGAACGAACTACAAAAAGGTAAAAATAAATTGCTTTTTAGCCCAATTTAACTCCTCCAGATCTGAGTTTGGGCCCTGTTCTTAGGGTAAGGACAGCATATTATCCTACCACATTTCAGTCATAAATATCATGTTCTAGACGAGGTCATATCTTTGCAAAGCATAATGCAAATAGTCCCATGATTCTGATTCAATTCAAATCAATCAACATCTATCGAACACCTGCTATGTACTGTAGTAGGTCCCTGGGATGCAGAGACAAAAATGAAAATGGATCCCTACTTATTTCAGGCAGGAGATAATATTAATTACAAGGGTTAGGAAAGGATTTCTGTGGGAGGAGAGGACCTGAGTTGAGCCTTAGAATTAGAGTTAAGAAACCTCAGAGATCCTCTGGTCTAACCTTCTCTTTTTACAGAGGAGGCAACTGAGGCCCAGGGAGGTAGAGTACTTTGCCCAAAGTGGCCGAGGTCATAAGGATCATTTCTCCAGGTCCTCTGACTCCAGAACCAGTGTACTTCCAACTGTACAAAGTAAACGTAGGATGTGCAGATTTAGAGTATCCACCCCAAGTATTCACACAGACTCTCTGTGCCCAATCTGTGGTAGAACATTCCAAGCTTGTATTGGTCTGATCAGCCACAGTTGGACACATTGACACTTCACTTTATCATGGTGATGTCATTTTGGTCCTCTTTGAGATCGAAGGACAACAACCAACCAACTTCCAACTGTACTTTGCTGCTTCTTTGGAAGAACTAATGATTCCAAGATGAAGATCTAAAGAATCGGTGAGTCCTGGCCATGGATAACAAACTGCAAAATCACACAGGTGGGGGATGGACTACTAAGTTTGGGAAATAGCAAATACACCAATTTGGATGGAATTATGAAGGACAGTAATGTGAAATTAGTCAGGAAAGAAAAGAACTACATAGTTTGTATATGAAGACATTTACTGATGCTTTTGCTTTTATATTCTAGCTCGACCCCAACTTGGCTCCTGGCCCCCTTGATCATCCCACCCCAACCAAGATCTCTGCAGCTTTTCCTTCTTAATAACTTTCAATAGCAAACACTAGACTGCCCTTCACCCACTCCCCTTTAATCTTATCATTGATTGCCACTGAATGCTGCCACCATTCACACACACTAGTCATCATCTAAAGCATTAATAGAGAACTCTTTGATAGTGCTTTGACTAGGGATTCTATCTTTTGGGTGTTTATGATTTAAGTGTTTGCCCTCATTCCTAGCCTGGCAGCTAGATGGTACAGTGGATAGAGAACTGGTCCTGAAGTCAGGAAGACATCCCCCAGCGTTTAAATCTGGTCTCAGACACTAGCTGTGTGACCCTGGGCAAGTCATTTAACTCTATTTGCCTCAGTCTCACATCTTGAAAATGAACTGGAGAAGAAAATGGCAAACCACTCTAGTATCTTTGCCAAGAAAACCCCAAATGGGGTCAAGAAGAGTTAGACATGACTGAAAAACTCATTTCTTTGATTTAATACATGCTTTCTTAGTACATTCAGTTCTTCTTTGAGACTAGCCCAATCTATGGTGTAGGAGGGAATGTTTGTATTAGGTGGAATGCTCACATCAGGCCTAGGAAATGAGAACTGTATTTACTTTCCAGGAATGGTATGTTAGGCTGAACAGTAACTTAGCAGTTACCAGGGAAGGATCATGCCCTAGGAGGAGTAAGGAACCCTGATTTTGACACCTGTCTCTGACACTATGGGAACACAGACTTAGAGCTGGAAAAGACCTCAGAATTCATCTAGTCCAATCCTCTTATTTTGTAGATGAAGAAACTGATGCCTCTAGAGGTTGACAGTCAACGTCACATAGCTAGTAAGTGGCAGAGGTAAGAGTAATGCTGAGACGTGGACTAGGTCATTTCACCAGTTTGCAAAAGCCTTTGTAAAAGCTGTAAAATAAGGAGGTGGGACTAGACGTTTTCTGAGAGCACTTACACATCTCAAAAAATCAGATTTGTATGTATGTGTATTTGTATATTTGTGTACATATATATGCATGTATTGTATATACGTATGTGATGATTTGTATATCAGCGTCTTTTTTTAAAGACAAAGCCCCTTTTGATAAGAACGTGCCTTTCATTTATTTATTTATCTAGGTATCTTTTATTCCTATATTTATTTATTAGTGCATTTATTTACTTATTACTTGCCTTCTTAGTAGACAAGTGAGTTCCTTTCAGCCGGTCTGCTAACATTTTTTAAGCACCTACTACTACTGGGGATACAAAGAAAAAGAGGGTTTAGGGAACCTGAATCCAAACCTCACAGAAATTTCACAGAATAAACTGTGGCCTTAAGGCCATATGTGCCCCTCCAAGTCCTCAAGCATGGCCCTTGGACTGAATTCAGATCTCACAGAGCATTCTATGAAGTTTACATTCAGTCAAAGTGTTGCACTTGAGACCCTCGAGGGCCACACATGTGGCCTGGAGGTTGCAGCTTCCCCAGCCCTGACTAGGAGTTTGAAGTTTAATGAGGGGGATAATATGCGAAACCACCATATGTAAACAAAATACAAGCAGGATAAATTGGATGTAGTCTCTGAGGGAAGGCAGTAAGATTAGGGAGGATGGTGGACTTTAGCTGATCCTTGACAGAAGCCAGGGAAGCCAGGAGGTGGAGATGAGGAGGGAGAGTATCTCGGGCATGGTGGGGAAACAGCCAGGGAGAATCCTGTGAGTTGGGAGATGGAGTATTCTTTGTGAAGAAGAAGGAGGTCTATGTCACTACATCACAGAATCTGTGGAGGAGAATGAGGTGTACCCTGCCTAGAAAAGAAGGGAGGGGCCAAGTTATGGGAGCCTTGAAACACCAAAGAGAGGATTTTATATTTGATGGTGGAGCATCCTCATCACTGCTTTTTTCCTTAGTGGTTCCACTGAGCCTTCTGGTGAAGCTGCAGAGTCATTGTGTGTAAGCAGGTGACAAGTTCTAATGCCTTTTCATCCTATTACAATTTCTCTTTACAGTGGAGTTCACGAACTGTATCCCACTTAGCAGAGGAACTCTCTCCAGCTCATTCCATCAGTGCAAGGTCTTAGGATAGAATGCTTGGAAAGAAATTCAGATTTATTCCTTCAGATCTACTACTTCATTTTCACAGCAAGATTTGAGACAGGAATCAGGCTGCCCAAATCTTCTGGACTTAACTGAGTGCCTCACTTTAGTGAGTGTTTAATTTCCCATTAGGATCATAGAACTGTATTGCTGAAAAGCAATATTCTCCCACCTTGGAGAATCTACTCTAATTCTGTCATTTGAGAGACAAAGAAACTGAGGCCCAGAGGGTATAATGACTTGCCCAAGACATTGACATCCCTTTCTCATTGCCCCTACACCATTTATTATAGAGTTTAAATATAATCGATAGCCTGTGTGTTTGTATTCCTATTTTTTATTTTATTCATTTAAAAATATTACTCACAGAAGGGATCATAAGCTCCACCAGACTTCCAAAGAGGTCTAGGATACAAAAAGAGTGAAGAGTCTCTGCCTGGACTAATATTATCATTTAAAGAAAAAAGAAAGGTTGAAAAAAATTAAGGTTTTTCTTTTTCATTTTTTAATGAAGTCATGAGAGAACATGCCAACTTATTCCCCAAAAATGATTGAGAGTATCAAAGGACACCATGGTGATCATGTTTTCCTAAATTAGTCTACTATGTTTTTTATTATTCTCTTTGGTTAAATATACTTTAAAAGGGGAGGGGAGAAGGGCTTAGAAAAATAAGCCATATCTAAAAATCTAAACTCTGACCCCACTATTGTAGCAGTGGCTCTTGTTAATGTTTTTAATATTATCACTTTGGGCCACACACACATCCACACCCACACCCACACTTGTCAGCTTGTCCTGAGATGAAAAGATAGAAAACTACAGTTCTTTTTTGGCTTGATTTGTTTTGTTTGTATTCCTTTTAAAAACAGGAATTTTGAATGCATCCATCACTGAGCCAATGTTGCCTTTTTGGGGAAGTTTCTGTGTTGTTGCTTAAGAAAAAAAATTCAATTTTGTGTAGGAATAATGATGACTTTGGAACACAATTCTTTATTGAATTATAGGGTGTGTGTGTGGGGGGGGAATTTCCAGTTTGTGACTTAGCAAGACAAAACTGCCATTTACAAGAGGACTTCCCTGATCTGCAAAACTTACAGTGTTCTTCTTCACCTCCAAATTGTATTTATTTCGTATGTGTGTATGTGCATTTATTTTTGTGTTTATTTGTTTGTATGTATCTGTTGTTTCCCTTGATGAAGGCACGCTACCATAAGTAATCACTGGGAGGCAGCTAGAAGTTGCAGGAGATAGAATGATGGGCCTGGAGTCAAGAAGCTATTGCTGTTTGATATTCAGTCCTTTCTCACTCTTTGTGATCCCTTTTAGGTTTTTCTTAGGCAAAATATTAGAGTGGTTTGTCATCTCCTTCTCCAAAAGAGTCAAGAAGATCTGAGTTGAAATTCACTCTCAGACGCTAGCTGTGGGACCCTAAATAAAACACTTAAATAGCCAGCTTTGGTTATCTCATCTGTAAAATGGGGGTAATCATGCATCTGCCTCTGAGAATTGTGAAGATAAAATGAAATACTATATGTAAAGTGCTTTGAAAATTTAAGTACTATATTTACCGAATTAAGTGCCAAGACAACTAGAAGCCAGGCCCTGCGCTGAGCAATGGGGACCCAAAGATAAAAGGGAAACTGTCCGTAACCTCGATGACCTTACCTTTGAGAAGAGGATAAGAAGAAGAACATTTATAGGTATGTACAAGACATGTACAGAACAAAATAATCTTGGTGAGAAAGTTTTGAGCATCTGGTCACCAGCCCTTGGAGGGGAAGTCTTTGTTTCGCCAGCCACAGTGCCTGGCACATGGTTCAGTTGTTGTTCAGCCATTTTCCAGTCGTGTCTGACTCTTCACGACCCCAGCTGGTCATGGTTTTCTTGGTAAAGATACTGGAGTGGTTGGCCATTTCCTTCTCCAGTTCATTTTACAGTTGAGAAAACTGAGGCAAACAGGGTTAAGTGACTTGCCCAGGGTCACACAACTAGTACATCTGAGACCAAATATGGATGTAGATCTTCCTGACTCCAGATCCACTCAGCCCTCCCTCACTCAAATCAAAATCAGCTGCAAGCCATGTCATCGTCTTTATGTCATGGTCCTCTTCGAGGACGAAGGACAAACACGCAACAGCAACTTTATCTACTATATCACTTACCTGTTTCCCAGAATGTAGTAGATGCTTAATAATTGCTTGCTTTTCTAATAATTGCTAGTTATCTGAAGACCAGACAAGGAAATTAAATTCAAACCTCTCATTTTTACTCCTCAAGAAGCTTCCTGAACAGAAAAAGACTTTGGGGAAGGTGGCTGGAACAGAGTTATAAGGAGGCTTAAAGATCATTTAGTCTGTTTTCCTTAAGGCAAATGTCTCAAGATCTCTAACTGGACCCTTTAAGGGAGATGAAACTTGGGGGAAAACGTACTTTTCTGTGCTACAGAGTGACATTTGGGTAAGATGGCTTCTTGGGTAAGAAGGGTAAGAGCCCCTTCAAGCCTCCTGAACAAGGCTCCATACCCCAACAGGTATGGATGTTGATGCTGGTGAGACGAATACTGGCAATTTCTACCTCCCACCTGCATATCCTCTTGGGAAAACTCCAGAGGAATGGGGAGAGCTGATCTCAATTTGGATCTGTGGATTTTACTTCTCTGTTCTTCCTCCAATTGGCTTGGATGCATGTAAGAATTGGCTACACTGAAAAATTCATTCTCTTTTCCGCCTGTGCACCTTTCCTTCCGTAATTGTTCAGTTTTCTCCTATCTTGAGTGATTTTTCACCAGCATCTAATCTAGAAACAGTTTTTAGACTTGCCATTTGGGCATCTCAGCACATCAGAGTTAAGTGTTTTGTATCCCGGGCTCGTCAAAGAGACAGGAGATAAGTGATGCAATCTCCTTTTCAAAGATAAGGTAAATTTGATAAGTATTGGGAGAATGGCAAGAATCTGTGATTGGCCTTAGTGCTTTCATAAAAAAAAGGTACAGTTTGTGACTGGGGTTGAGTAAATAAGATCAGGCTCAGTGTGCCTAATGGATCACTTCTTTCATTGATTTTTAGAAGACCAGTCTCTTAAGTAGATCTATTTGGAGAGAAGAGTTTAAAGGTATACTAGACATGAATAGGGCCAGCTAGGTGGCGCAATGGAGAGCATACCAGGTCTGGAGTCAGGAAGACTTATCTTCCTGAGTTCAAATCTGACTTCAGACACTCACTACCTGTGTGACCCTGGGCAACACACTCAACCATTTCCCTCAGTTTTCCCATCTAGAAAATGAGTTGGAGAAGGAAATGGCGAACTATTTCAGTATCTTTGACAAGAAAACCCCAAATGGGATCAGGAAGAGTCAGACAGGACTGAAAGATTGCTGAACTGGAACTGTAGCACTGCTTTCCCTGGATTTCTTTATGCTATTACCTTTCCTTCTAAAAAGCATTCCTCACTCAACAACTTTGCCTATGGGAAAGAATCAGGATTTAAGTATTAGAAGAAATCTTAGAGAGCTGAAATTCTCTAATTATTGTAGAGAAGGTAACTGAAGCCTCAAGAGGTTAACAGACTTTTTTTCAAATCACAGACAGCACACAGAAGAGCTGAGATTTGAAACCAGATCAACTGACTTCAACTGCAGTGCAACCTTTTAATCCTCTCTAACAATCTTAGTATATAACCAGAATTTAGGAGTTTTGTTTATTTTTGCTACTAAATTGATGGGTGCATTAAAATAACTAAAGGGAAATTTTAGTTTGTAAACTAAAGGGAAAGTTTATGGACTTCTCAACAGTTAACCACACAAATATATTGGACATTAAGCTTTAATCTTTTGATTTTTAAATTTTTTGTTACATTTTGAGTTTCAAAATGTCTTCCTTCCTCCCAGACCTGCACTTGAGAAGGCCAATATTTGACACAGATATGCATGTGAAGCCAGATGATAACACACTTCTATATATCCGTCTTTTCTCTGGAGGTGGATAGTATCTTCTTTCACAGGTCCTTTGTAGTTGATTAAGTATTTATAATACCCAGAATGACTTAGTCATTCACAATTATTCTTCTAACAATATTGCTGTTACCATAAACAATGTTCTCTTGGTTTTGTTCATTTCACTCATTATTTCATGCAAATCTTTCCATGTTTTTCCAAAATCAACCTTCTCATCATTTCTTACAGCACAGTAGCATTCCATCACAATCATATAACACAATTTTCTTCTCCATTCCCCAATTGATGGGCATTCCTTCAATTTCGGCCTTAATCTTTATATTCCTGGAATAACTACCATACTTAAAACAGAGGAAACATGAGTGGATCCAAATCAAAGGGACCAAAAGTTGGTTTGAAGAAAACTTGTGCTGAGTTGTCTGTTGGCTAGGCCATGCCAAGCTATCATTAGCCTTCAGAGGATAAGCAGACAGGTTTTTGTACTCCAGACCCAAATAAGTAGTCATCCTACCATTTATTTTGAACTATGTATCAGCCATTGAAATGCCAGTCCTATTAACTTCCCCATAGCATCATGCCTGACCTGCCAATAAAGCAAGAGTGTTCCTTTAAAGTGATTAGACACAGTGGAGCATTTCTAGACACTGCATTGCTGTGGAGGGATGATTCTGAATAAACCAGCAGTCAGTTACCTTTAAACAGCAGCAGGAACTGCAGCAAATGAAGTTAAACAGTAAGTCCAAAAAAGCTGGATTCAGTTTGGTGTGGATTTAAAGATTTTTACAAAGTCTTTCTACGTGTTTGGTGCCAGTTCAGTGAACCAGAGTTAAAAATAAAAGTTTGTCTCACAGGCTCCAAGTTGCTGACTAGGTTTATAGGTGAAATGCCTATCATCCCAGCAAATAAGATGATGGGAGTGCAGATTGGCTAAGCTGCAACATGTTTGTTCAATTTGTTTCCTTGGAATTCAGAAAGGAGAGAACTGCCTGAAATCTGTCCTTTTCCTTGGCAAGACTTGAAATCTGCCCCTGCTGATACTGACTTCAGCACTTTAAGTGATCTCTGAATCCAGCAGCTGGCACAGATTCTCCACTCCCTCCTTTCTCCCTCCTTCTCCCCTCCCCATGGAATCATAGATCAAGAAATGGAAGCGATCTTAAAGGCCATTGGCTCCAACCCCTCATTTTCAATATGAGGATACTGAGGCACAGACGGGTTAAGTGACTTGCTCGGGATCTTAGTACATGAATTGTTGAATTCGTGGCAAAAACATAACAAACATTTGTTACTTGGTGACGAGGCTTTTATAATATACTTTTCTTAGTTTAAATAGACTGGTTCACAGATAATAGTTAGACCCAGGCTCAGTTTTTTTTTTTCCCAGAAGAATTCTTAAAGAAGACATATTCTAAACAACAAATGCCAAGGAAAATGAACATTTCCACATAATAATAACTAGCATTTCTGTAGTACTTTAAGGTTTGCAAGGTACTTTGCAATTATTATCTCATTTGACCCTCCAGACAACCTTCTAAGGTAGGTGGTATTTTTGTTCCCATTTTAACAAAAAGGAAACTGAGGCAGAGAGAGGTTAAGTAAATTGCCCAAGGTCACTTAAGCATCCGAGACTGAATTTGAACCCAAGTCTTCCTGATTATAAGTCCAGTGTACTATAAGAACAGTGTTTTTTAATGCATAAAATAAAATTACAAAAGAATTATAAATGAAAATAAAAATACATATTTTTAACCCATCCAAGTTGATATACACCCTTAGCCTCTGCTCAAAAATTTCCAAAGTGGGAGAAAATATTTAGTCTTTGGAATGGAATTTATAGGATATGTAAGAGCTTCTCATTGAAATTCTCCATGTGTCTTAATTTGGACTGCTTTTGTTTCCCTAGGTGTCTGCTCTGTCCCCTCGTAGAACATTTTCTTCCTAAGAGCCTTTGCATGGATTGGTCTCTACCCAGAGCAGAGAAAGAAAGAATGGGATCTACTCACTTCATTTCTTGTCATTATTCAATGGATAGAGAGTTAGATCTAGAGTTAGGAAGTCCTGAGTTCAAATTGGGTCACAAGCACTTACTACCTGTGTGATTCTGAGCAAATCACTTAACTTCTGCCTGCCTCAGTTTCCTCATCTAAAAATAGGGAGAATATTTATTAGCACCTAACCTCTCTGGGTTATGGTAGGATCAGATGAGATAATATTTGTAAAGTGCTTAGAACAATTCCTGGCACATAGAAGGTGCTTAATAAATGCTTGTTTCCTTCCTTCCAAGAGTATTTACCTGCTATACAGGTAAAGGATGGGCACTATACGGGACAAATTAAATAGCCCAGACCCTTTCTTCGGTCAGTTTAAAGTCTGAAACATACAATACAGAGCCTAGACCTTGAACTTCCTCGATATAGGGAACTCCCTTTAAATTCTGGGACTTCATCACCTCTCTGTGTATCCCCAGTGTTTACTACATGCCTGGTACATAGTAGGTGCTTAATAAATGCTTATTGACTGACTGAACTAGGAGTCCTGGAGAGAGTTGCTTGGCACACTGAGAGGTTCTCACTTGTCTGGATCTCCAAGTCAGTATATTTCGGAGGGAAGATTTGAATCTAGCACTCTATCCACTACTCCATATCTCCTTTCATATAAGGCTGCCATTAGCTTACATTTCTATAAGCTTTTATGATTATGAACAATATAACACTTATGAAAGATCTCGTTGATGCTTATAATATCCTTGATGCTTGAACAAGATAGTACCTCCAGCAAGTGGAAAAACTCAGACCTGAACTCAGGTCTTGTGGCTCCAGAAAGTTCTGTCCAATCCTCTTGTCACTGGACTACGTTGACTCAGAGGCAGATGCCCTGCCAGTGGTTTTAAAAAACAAAACACTAAAATAGCTACATATCATGGAAGTTCACTTCTGCTGGTACACACATAGGCACACCCATCTCCCGCAGGCTAGTTGAATTTGCTTAGGCTAGTGCTTTGGGGGTCTTTGCACAATGCCTTGTACCTAGTATGTACTAAATAAAGGTTTGTCTAATGGAACAGAAGGTGGAATTGATTTTGCAAATTAAATCAGCTAAATGCAATGGCACAGACCCTGGGGTCTCAAAACGAGGGATGGGGTTTGACAAAGTGGAAAAATGAGAGTCCAGGCTCTGGAGGCTACTTACTATCAATATGAGGCCTACTGGGCCATAAAATGAAAGAAAGGTGGGCCAAAAGGCCTCTAAGGTTCTGTCCAAGGCAAGTTCTATAGTTTTTTGGGAAAATGAATCCTGGAGAGAGGAGAAAAATATAAAACCAAAAAACCCAGCCCTATAAACAGCCTGTAGCCTGCACCAGATCCCTGAGTGATGTTCTTTCTTTTCTAAGATAAGGCTAAGGAGGAGATAGGGCTGCATTAAAGTATTAGCATGCATATCTCTGAGAAAATCTGCCTGTTGAGTGTGCCAGAAGATAAAGTCCTGCTGATGTATCATAGCCCAAAGGAGAGACTCTGGAATCATGTGCCAAGCAGTGTGGGTGTCTGTCTAATCAGCCTGTCTTCTGCAAAGGTGGAAGGTTCAAGTGGATTTCAGGGGCCAACAAATTGATGGCCTCTTTCCAGTTCTCACCAACCTGGGTTGCAAAAGCCCAGTTCAGCTTGGCTTCATCCAGGCTAAGTGGGGTAGCAGCAGACCAGCTTTTTTGGGGTTTGGTTTGGTTTGGTTTTGTTTTCCAAGCAAAATCTTGCCTTGGCTGACATGTTGCAGGTGGACCTCAGAGGTCAGGTGAAAAGCATTGCAAACCTGGTGTCATCAGGACATGAGGCTTTAGACTAATGCATGCCTGGTTAGGACTCGCTGTACCAGCCCCTCCTCACATTTCTGTAGACCTGGAGATGTAAACAAAAGCAGACAGAAAAAAAAAATAATCACCTTGGCTCTTCTAGGCCCTTCCAAGAGATAGTGCCTAGGTAACTGCTCTGTTTGCTTTGTGTGACCCTGGCCCACCTTCAACCTGGCCTGCGTGGGACTGACAGTGTTGAATCACTCTCCCTTTCCCTCCAGACTTTGCGCAACCTGTACTTCCAGGATTGACTGACTTTGCTTTCATCTCTCCAGCCCTGGCCTCTCCATCCACATGCAGGTGACCTTTGGATTTGAGCTGCCTGCCGCCTCTGCCAGGCTATGTGTTGTAAGCTCTGAGCTCAGCCCGAACAGTGTGTCCTCCGCCCACGACTTCATCTCCCCCAACAACAGGAGTCACCTCGCCCACCTGCGTCACTCTAACCTATGGAGGCCTCTCAGACTCTTGGACTTGACAGTGGGTCACCCTGGGACACCAATGCCTCCCTCAATGCCTGACAGCCACAGATCTGCTTGGATCACCTCTAAACCTGTGGCATCTCCTCACTTAGCCACTACAACTCCCCCCAATCTCCATCCCTCAGGATGGAATTAATTTCTTTGGGGAGCTTATTCTGGAAGCAAGGTATAGCTTGACAGGGGGTGCCTTAGCCATGTCAGGGTGGGGTGAGGGGGTGAGGGTCTGCACTCTAGGATGTGAGGACATCTGCTCTCTTGCTTGCATAATCTGGGAAGCCTAAAAATAGGGCATTTACATGCTGATGATACACAAGGTGTTCCATATACTAGGCTCTGGGACACGCTGTACACATACATACACGCACACACACACACACAGAGCTCAGGTTTCTAGTGCAATAAATAGTCCTCTTACCTGCCTGCTCCAGGGAGAATAGAATAAATAACAACCAATCCTAAGAAATAAGAGGAGTGTGAAAAATTGAAGAATTTCTTGTTGTTGTTGTTAGTTTTTTTAAATTTTAAAATTGCAGATGATTTTAGATGCTTTGTGATCCTAGATCAGTCTCTCCCTAATTTCTGTTCTTTTGTCTTAGGATAAATGTTTTTTTCTGTTTGCATCTTCCATGGGGCACATGTAAATTGAGGCATAGATGATTGTAAGATAATAGGTTTAGAGACAGAAGAACTCTTGAAGAACATCCAGTCCAACTCCATCTTTTCACTAATGAAAAAACTGAGGTCGAGAGAGGTTAAGTGATTGAGTAGGATTTGAACTTGGATCTTCCTTCCTAGCCACTGTCCCACTTAGCTGACTCTTTGTATGGAAGAGAGAGCCGCTCAGCTCTTTTTTGTTGGTTTTTTTTTCATTTTGAAGTTTTAGTGATTTTTTAATTTTGTTTTTACATCCCCTTCACTTTCAGGTACAGCCTTTTCTGCTTCCCTCTCCAGTGAATGAGCCCCTGTAAAACAAAAAAAAGAAAAACATCTCCACCACCAACAAAATGAAAAAAAGGGAGAGAAAGCAATTCAGCAAAGCAAATCACCATATCAACAGTGTATGGAGTCTTACGCGTCCGTAGACCGCCCCCACCAACTGGGGCAAAAAAGAAGTATATTTTCTGGTGTTTTTTGGGGGATGGGCTTGATCATCATTTCATTTTTGTGTGTATTTGTTTTATTTACGTTGTTACCATTATGGATACTGTTTTTCTGCTTCTATTTACTGAACTATGAATCAGTTCATAGAAGTGTTCTAATATTTCTCTGAATTCTTAATTTTACTGTGAAATAATATTAAAATTCATATGCACAACGTGTTCAGTCATTCTCCAATTAGTAATAGTAGCTGACATTCATATAACACTTTAAGGCTTGCAAAGAGCTTTATGAACACTCTCTTAATGGATCTTCACAATTCTGGGAAATAACAACTAATTGAATTAATATAATTAATATAACCCATTGTTTATTAATGAATTATATGACTATATAATTGATCATTTTATAATTGATACTCATGTTATTATAGCAAACAGTTATATAGTACTTAGTCTATGCCAAATACTATGGTAAGTGCTTGACAATTATGATCTCATTTGAGCCTCCAAACAACCCTCAGAGGTAGGTGTTGTATTATCCTTGTTTTACAAATGAAGAATCTTAGGCAGACAGAGGTTAAGTGACTTGCCCAGTGTCACACAGCTAGTAAGTAAGTGAGGTAGGATTCAAACTCAGGTCCTCCTGGCTGTATTTTCAGTATTCTATCATCAGCTGCATAGATGGGCACCTACTGTTTCTCCAGTTCTTTGCTACTACAAAAAGCAGGGTTACGGATATTTAGTCTACACGGTGCCTTCCTGTCTTTGACCTCTTTGATGTACCTTCCTCTAGCTAGCATTTCCGGTTGAAGTTTAAGTCATCCTCCAGGTAGGCAGGTAAAGTTTTACTGTTACAAAGTAGGAAACAGAAGCCTTGGTGCTAAACATCAGCTTGGGACAGTAGAAGGAAGGCTACCCTGGGAATTGAGGACATCTGGGTTCTAGTTGGGACTCTGCAACTGTCATGTGTTCACTTGGCCCCTCCGGGGTTCAGATAGATTCATTATCTGTAAAAAAATTAAGGCATCGATAGACCAGCTGACTTCTCACAGTCCTAGCTCTAATAGTTTATGTTTCCATGAAATGTCCCAGGCACGAATTACCAGAAATTCAGAGTTGGAAGGGACTCAGGGGCCCAGTTAGTTCAACCCACATTTGATCAAGAATCCCTAGGGTGTAATATCTGACAAGTGGGCATATAGCCTGTGTCTGGAAATCTCAGAGCTGGAAGGGAAGTGAGAACTTGGGCTCACCTGAGGACTGGCCTCCTCATTTACCCCCGGCCTTTGTAAACTTTTTCTCTGAACTTAGCAGTTCCATATAAGAGAAGGTAGGTGTTTCTAATCCTGTGTATATGCAATCACTTTTGAATTACACATACAGGATCATTTTTGTGGTACTTGCACATTTTCTATAAAGGATCAAACAAAACAATTCATCAGAGCAGTAAAAAAAAAGCAAAATAAAACCCCCCTGACTCTACATTTTTCTCCTGGCTACCCTATAGGCAGCTGGGTTTTTTTCCCCGGGGTCTTTAAACTGCAAAAGCAAACAATGAAGCAAAGGAAAGTCTATTTGTGTTTAAGGCTCAGGCTGTTTATGATGACAACATCACACAGGTGTACAGAGTTGAATGTCTCTGTAGCTGTGACTAGGACACTGCGCAAGGGAAAGGCCCTTGACAATTGCCTACGTTGATAATGCCCATGGAGGAAGAAAGTATTATGTAACAGAGGGACAAAGGTAGACTGACCCCTGAGGTTGTGGGGAAAGTACAGTGGTCAAGGATGACAACTAAGAGGCGGGCCTTCCTCACTCTACTTTCCCAGACAAACACTGTATGGTCCCCCTCCTCCCAACTTGCCTGGAAATTAGGGGGTGAATACAATCTGAGTAATGGTAATAACTAATCTTGGTCAATATGTAATGAAATGTCCTTTCTCTTGACAGAGATTGCTGGGCCAGAATACTATATACATTGCCCATTAGAGTCACTCTATCGATTGTCTTTATTTGTTACAAAGGAGGTTTAAATTCTGGGGAGGTTTGGAGTAAAGAATCAAAGATGACTGTGACAGAAAGCAAAACAAAAGAAGTATCAATAAATCTTATTTTAGAAAATAATTAAAAGTAGACCTAGAGCCAAAGTCTGAATGAGAGGAATGACTTAGATGGATCACTTTATAGGTTCAGGTTTTCAGAATTAGGAAGAAGGAAAAAATCATTTATTAATCATTTACAATGTGCCAAATGGTATGCCAAGCATGCTACAAATATTATCACATTTGACCCTCACAACAACCCTGGGAGGTAGGTGATGTTATTCTCCCCATTTTATAGATGAGAAAACTGAAGCATAAGGTGACTTGCCCAAGGTCAGACAGTTCCTAAGTGTCTGAGGCAGAATTGGAAGTCAGCTTTTACTGACCCTAGGCTCAGCCCTCTATTCACCTAACTGCTTCTAGGGAAGAAGCATACAAAGGGGGGAATTTGGAAGAGATCAAATAAAATACTTAGTTCCACCCCTTCTTTCTATAGGTGGGGGAAATGAAGGTCCAGAGGGGCCATCCACACTCACATAACTAGTCAGCAAAAGAACTGCAGCCAGAACCAGAGTCCCATAACTCCCAGTCAGTTTAGTTTAATTCAAGAAAAATTTATTGTCTCCCCCAGGTGCAGCGCACCGTGCTTTGTGGTGGGAATTCATTCTACCCAATCTACTATTTCATTATTAATTTCTAATAACTACTTATTACTGATAATGAGAACTCATATTTATAGTGATTCAGGGTTTACAGAAGAGTGTCTTCCAAATCACTTGTGAGGTACCTCAGGTACGAGCCATCTGTATTTTCCAAATGAAAGACTGAAGCCTCAGTCTCAGGGGTGATATGTTTTGCCCACAATCACAACACAATGGTAGAGCTTGTACTAGGAACCTAAGCTTCCTGCCTTCTGGCCTAGTTCCCTATCAGCTATTCCATAGAAGTACATCCATTCATTTGATAAGTATTTATTAAGTACCTACTGTATGCCCAGGCACTGTGCCCTGCAGTGGAGATATAAAAACAAGTACATTCTGTCAATCCAACAGGTATTTATTGTCTGCTATGGACAAGGTAGGGGGCAGCTAGGTGGCACCAGAGTGCACAGAGGACCTGGCCTGGAGTCAGGAGGACTCATCTTCCTGAGTTCAAATCTGCTCTCAGACACTTACTAGCTGTGTGAGTCTCTGAGCGAGTCTCTTAACCTTGTTTGCCTCAGTTTCCTTTATAAAATAAGCTGGAGAACCATTCCAGTATCTTTGTCAAGTAAATCCCAAAAGGGATCACGAAGAGTCAGACACAACTGAAAATGACTGAACATCATGGAACAGGCACTGCTATTATTACTAGGGGATATGTCAGAGAAATACAGAATCGTTGGTTCATATTAGTCAGCTTTTCAGATCATCACTTACAGAAGTATGAGATCAGGTTTGATCATTTAAGGTTACTTTTCTCTCTGGTGCAACCAGAGAAGCATCTGATGATGTCACACACAGCAAAGAAACACCTGTACACACCAGTCTGAGGTACACTAAGTAAAGAAACAACATGAATCATTAGATATGCAGAGTGATGGAGAACAAAGCATTAAAGAGGGAATAGCGTTTCCACAGTGCCTACTATGTGTCAGCCACTTCTCTAAGTGCTTTCCAAATATTAGCTCATTTGATACAGGCTCCCCCCAGGAAAATGGAAGCTGATTAAGGGCAGGCACTATAGTTTTCATCCTCATCTTTATATCCCCAGCACCTAGTCTAGTGTCTCATTGGTGCTCATTGAACAGAGTTGAACTTGTGATGACTGTCCTCAATAAAAAATGGCATAATGTTTAAAAAAAAATTATCAAGAGGAGAACTTGGAAATTAAAGATAGAGAAGGAACAGACTACAGAAAGAAAAATGAGGGGGAAATGAAGTAGAATCCGGTATTCTTTCCAGCATTTTAGCCAACAATCCTATTTCTCTTTCTTAATCAGATAAGAATGTTTTGCACACATTGGGCCAATTACATTGTACAGGAAAGCCTGTAGCTATGCTCTCAGCCCATCACTTCCTGTGGGAGTCATGGTAAAAATCATCTCAGTCCTTCCATTCCTCAGACCCAGACACTTCCAAGCCTGGTGGAAGAGCCTCACTGCCAACACAATGAATGATTTTTGTTTAAGGGCACAATGGTGGACTCCTGCAAATCATTCTGGAAAGAGAACCTTTTTCCAAAAAGGGGTCATCCATTTTTTTTTCTTTTTTATTCTCCCGATGTGTGTATCTATAAAAGAAAGCTTAACCTCTTTTTGACTCACTGGGTTCCAAACAATTACTCACTATTCATGCAAGTTAATTCTCTACAGTTGTAATTGTAGCTTTCCTTTTTCCATGAGAACATAAGCAATTTCAGGCACAGGAAAAGGCCTTCTGACCCAATATTCTTGACCTCTTTCTCAGGGAGGGGACAGTGGTGGAAAGCTTAGTTCTACGTATCTGCATGGTTCTCACATCCCTTTCTCTTTTAGACCTAGCTAGCTCCCACCTAGTATGCAGATATGAGGTATTGCTTCCAATGAGCCTATCAGGTGCTTTTTAAATGGAAATACTGTATCAACTGCAATTGTGGATGTGGCTATTGTTTTTACTGTTATCCCATAGTATGCTCCCGGTCCTCCTCTTACCAGCAAAGTTGGTCTGACAGGGAAGGAAAAGGAGAGGAATACAAGGAAAGGCACAGGCGGTAGAGAAAGTAGTATGATTTACTGTAGTGGTATCACACGTAAATAGAATTTTTGTTTAATCATTTTCAGTCATGTCCTCTTATATCAGGATCTTTGTGAACTGCATGTTGACTTAGGAAACCACATATTAACATTACCTGTACCCTGTTGTATTTTTATTTATTTTGTGAAATATTTCCATTTACCTTTTCATCTGGTTCCCCTGGGCTTCTGGATGGGACATTGAGCTCCTCTAGTGTGGATAGAGCACTAGACTTGGAATCTGGATGAAAAGAGTGTCTGAAAACCTAGAGATAACAAAGTTATCAAGAAGAAGCAGTTGATCCACGTGCCAGTGGATGCAGAGAAGTCAAGAAGGATAAGGATTGGGATATCCAATTAGGAGACCAGTGATAACTTTGGAAAGAACCACTTTGGTTGAATAATGAGGTCAGAAGCCTTACTCCAGAAAATTAAGAAGACAATGAGTGGGAAGGAAGTGAAGATATTAATTATAAATGGAATTTAGTCACAAAAGGAAAGGGATATTGGGACAATACCTAGAGGGAAGGATGGATCAAGTGATCAAGTGTTGGGGAGGAGGGAGACACCGACATGTTAGAGGCAAAAGAATGATCTAGAAAGTCACTAGGACCTGTGGATAAGTAAAACTATCTATCTTCTAAATTCACTTCTATTTTTTTTCACCATTTTCCCTCAGTCTAAGGAAAGAACAGATATGGTTAAAATGAAATTGAAACCCAAGATAAATGTTAAGATGAGAATAGGTAACCTAATTCCCTTTGTCAATTAAAAAAGTACCTTTTTTGGATTAACCATATCCCAGCATATTGAAAGCTTTTGTAATATTGCTGAACTGTTGGCTTAAGTATTTGCGTCACTGTAGAGATGAAAGATGGGATGAAAAAATTTGTTCTAATAATTAAAAACAAAACAAAACAAAACAGAAAGAGGAAAAGAAGGTGGATATTTCCAACTCACCAGCTTTGTTTGATGTCTGAAGTTAGTTCCAGGCAATATAGATAATTAAAGAGATGGTTTGCAAGCACTTGGAAAGGGAAGAGCTGATCGATATGGACCAGCATTGATTCATTAAGAGTTAGTCAAACTAGATAGCCCTCATTTCCTTTTTACAAAAGGGTTACTAGACTAGATTCATGAGGAGTTTGTGGATATAATATATCTGGATAGCAGCAAACTATTTAGCGAAACCTTTTATGACATTGTCTGCAAGACAGACAGATACGGAATGTTAGGTAGTACAGAAATTGTTGACTATAGATACATACAGTGTTGAGTGATGGATTATTTTAAGCAGGAGGAAGTTTTCTATTTGAGTGCTACACTGTACTGTGTAATAATTTTGTCCATGTCTTGGGTGGAATCAATGATGACACGTTAATCAGATTTGCAAATGTCTTAAAACTGAGGATAAATAGTAGTAGCTAGCATTTACACGGTGCTTTAAAGTTTGCAAAGTGTGCTATAAATATCTCTCATCCTTGTTTCTAAGAAGTTCATTCCTTTGAAATCGCTACTGAAAATGATCCTCCCCCCTAATTGAACTGTTTTTTGTCTACCAAACTCTACTGCTACCAGAGAGTAGCAAAGGTGTAAGAAATTGGAGATTTGGCATTTTTCTTTATTTACCACCACTCCCCTCCATATACTCTAGGTACGGTGCAATGAATACTAGATTTGAAGTCAGGGGACTTGAAATAAAATTCTGGCTCTGCCACTGACTAGATAGTAGGCCTTACTTTCTCCTGGCCTAGGAGGTCACCTCCAGTTTTAAATCCAATGAACTGGATTGCTCATCGTTTTTCTCCATTTATTCTAAGTTTTTGTGATCACATTGTCTCCTGTCCTTGGAAAGCACCCATCTCACATCCCTGCCCGTTGAGATCGCACTTGTTCCTCAAAGAAGTCTTCCATCATACTCTCAGGCAGGAATGATCTTTCCATCCTCTGACCTCAGCACTTGGCATATCTCCTATGTATTAGTGAATCTCTGTTTTACATTATAGAAATGTATATACCTCTCCAATCTTCCCAATTAAATTGTAAACTTCTAAGCAGTGGCTTTGTCTTGCTCTCTCTTTATAATCATTCCCTGGCTCTTAGAATGTGTTTTGCATCTAGTAATTGACTCAGTATGTATTTATTTGATTGAAATGAATTGAACTGATGAAAAGACCATCAAATTTACATCTGGAAGGAACTTTAAAGTTCACCTAGTTCAACTCCTCCTTCTCCATCTTACAGAAGAGAAAATTATTAATTGTGCACAGAAGCAGACAAAAACCAGGCTGCTTTGAATACAGTGTCCGATATTTATTCCATAGGTTTTTGTGAAATAGAAATTTATTGTTTTGTATTGAATTCTCTCTTGTGTTTTGCTGTATACAAGGAAATGTAGGGAATTTTTTTTCTTTTTTCATTTTGCATTGAAGTTTAAAATGAATACTTTGAGAGAGAGAGAGAGAGAGAGAGAGAGAGAGAGAGAGAGAGAGAGAAAGAGAGAGAGAGAGAGAGAGAGAGAGAGAGAGAGAGAGAGAGAGAGAGAGAGAGAGAGAAAGAAAGAAAGAAAATTAAGGACCAGAGAATTTAAGTGACTTACCCAAAGTCACCCAGAGTAGGGAAGAGGTCTTCTGACTCCAATTTATTAAGTTTAAACTTGTTCTTGAAGTTCTTTAAAATACACCCCATCATATCTTAGGGGCCGGTAAACTTGGAATTTAAGCAGTAAGTTTATCATATATTTATCTTTCTAATGGTTCTCTGATCAGTTGGAGAAACTTCACAAATGAAAAAGGGGAAATCCAATGAGATAGACACAGAGAGAGACAGAATGTCTGGATTGGTGTCTCACCAAAGGGGAAGGAAATGGATGAGAATGGGATCTACACAAAAATTTGGTTTCTGTGACAACAGGCTAATTAAATTAAGGATAGTAAGAAATGATGAGCTCATACCCTGTAGCAGTCCAGGGCTTAATTCCCAGATATTAAGTTACAAGGATTAAGAAAAAAGTCAGCAAAGTGGAATGAGAAGAATTATTAAAGTCCATAAGTGCCTTAAGAATCTTGGAAAATTCAAGCGGTGCTATAATGAATGCATGAGGGATTTCTTTCTCTTCCCCCTTTTCTCCCCCTTTCCTGTCTGCCTCTTTAAAGAAGGATACAATTCCACTGTGGATTCAAGAAGGAATGAGGAGGATTTCACTTTGAGAGATTTGAAATACATCTGTGAGTCAGAAAAAAGAAAATGTAATCAAATAGGAGTAGGTCTGTGTCTTCCTGGGGACAGGAAAGGACAACAAGTACCTGAAGGCATTTGTGCTTTGTTAAGGGATTACAGCCAATCTGAAGGACTTTTGTAAATGTGTCCAGAGAGGAAATAAATGCATGCAGCAGGGCAATTAATTAGTGAGGAGGAAGATGGAGTTAATGGCAAACCTGACATTGATGAGATAATGAACTGCATCATTAAATTAATCTTTTAAGAAGAAAAGGGTGGATGTTGGGACTCTTGCCTCCCTCCGCCTCTCCCCTTGAACTGATTTAATAGGATATTATCAGCCAGAGGGTATACATGCTTTGCAGCCAGCTCTCACTTGGAGCTCAGCTTGAAACTAGAAGAGTTTGTTGGAAGCCTTGGGTTATTTTATAATCCTACCCAAATGTTTAGACAAAGGTTACTGGGGAGAAGAAGGGGGACTGTGTTGACATCTAAACAAATAGAGGAAGTTTGGTAAAGTGGAAAGAGCTCTGAATTTTGAATCTAGGGCTTGATGTAGAAACATTATTCTGCCTTTGGTGCAATAGATAAGCCATTCTACCTCCCTAAGCTTCAGTTTTCTCATCTGTTAAAAAAAAAGGGGGGGGGGGAGTTGACTCAGGCTTTGCCAGAGGTAGCTCAGAGTTTAGGAGGCTCTGAAGGAAAGTGTGGGAGAGAAGAGGTATTAGACTCACTAATAAGCTGAAGGTCTCCAGAGCCATTGTGTTGACCTCATTGTTGTATGCCTGTGAAACCTGGACAGTATACCAGTGCCATGCCAGGAAACTGAATTGCTTCCATTTGAACTGTCTTAGGAAGATTCTGAAGACCACTAGGCAGGATAAGGTACCAGATATTGAGTTCCTTTCTTGAAGTAAACTGTCAGGCATTCAAACTCTACTGAAGAGAGCACAACTCCAAAGGGCTGGTCATGTCTTTGAAGGCAAAATGTAAGCTTGTCAAAAAGATTTATGGAGAACTCACATAGGGCAAACCTTGGTCGTCAGAAGAAGTGATGCCAGGATACTCTCAAGGTCTCTCTTAAGAACTTTGGTATTGATGGTGTAGCATGAAGAGAGACACTGGCACTGGACAGCTCAGCATGGCATTCCCATCACATCAGAGAAGGTGCTGTGCTCTATGAAAATAGAATTGAATTAGTTCAAAAGAAATGGTAGATGTGCAAATCTAGAGACCCTACCTCAAATGTTCACATGGACTATTTGTGCCTGACCTGTTATAGAACATTCTGAGCTACTATTGGTCTTTCCAGTCATACTGTTGGATGCATTGTAACTTGACTCTAACATAGTGATGTCATTTTGGTCGTCTTTGAAAATGAAGGACAACAATTTGCCAACCAAAACAAAGGGATGATCTCTAAACTCTTACCTAAGGACCAAATCCTTAGTTTTGAGTTTTTGAATCCATGTCAGGAAGGGAAAGCACATCCAGGTTTTTGGTCAAGTCCACAAACATTGTATTAATCACCTGATATATACAAAGCACTGTGCTAAGCCCTGGGGATGGATAGATAGATAGATAGATAGATAGATAGATAGATAGATAGATAGAGAAATGAAAATCAGTCCCTTCTCTCAAAGAGTTACAGACCATTGGAGACAACATGCAAACAACTATGTACAAACAGGATCTATGCAAGATAAATTGGAAATAAATCCAAAGGGAAGTCACCACAATTTAAGACTGGGAAGGGCTTCCTGTGGAAGATGGAACTTCAATAAAGCTTTAAAGATTCCAGAGAAGCTAGGAAGTAGAGATGAGGATAGCGAGAGTATAGGAGACAGTCAGAGAAAATTCCTAGAGACAGCATATGGTCTCTAGACCTGAACTGCTCATTTGTGATTAGGACTCTGATAGTACCAGAGCCTAAGAACTGCACCTTCTTTTAGTAAGCATCCACATGATCAGGGGTGATGGGAGCAATAATAAAAATAAACAATTAAAATGTATATAGTCTCTTAAAGTTTGCAACACATATTTTGCATACATTGCTATTTTGTGACTTTAGGTAAGTCATTTAACTTTTCTGGGCCTCAGTTTCCTTGTCTGTTAAAAGAAAGTTGAACTGAATGGCCTCTAGAATCTTTCTAGTTCTTGGTCTAATTCTTGTGAATTATGAGGACTAAGCATTGAAATTATTATTATTTCTATTTTATAGAAGATAAAGGATATATATATATTACATATGTGTATATATATATATATCCATTCATTAAGTAGATATCTTGGTTTTGAATGCTGTGGACACGTTCACTTACCTTGGTAGTGTACTTTCCAGGGATGTACACATTGACAATGAGGTTGATGCATGCATTGCCAGAGATACTTCAGTGTTTGGGAGGCTCCGAAGAAAAATTTAGGAGAGAAGAGGTATTAGACTGACTGACAAACCAAAGGTTTCCAGAGCCACTGTGCTGACCTCATTATTGTATGCCTGTGAAACATGGACAGTGCCATGCCAGGAAACTGAATTGCTTCCATTTGAATTGTCTTAGGAAGATTCTGAGGATCATCTGGCAGGACAAGGTACCAGACACTGAAGTCCTTGCTTGAACTAAACTGCCAAGCATTCCAACTATGCTTCAGAGAGCACAACTCTGATGGCCCGACCACATTGTTCAAATGCAAAATGTATGCTTGCCAAAAAGATTATTTCATGGAGAACTCACATAGAGTAGGCATGGTGGTCACAAGAAGAGATATAAGGACACTTTCAGAACTTTGGATTTGATTGTGTGACATGAGAGAACACTGGCACAGGACCACTCAGCATGGTGTTCCCACATCAGAAAGGGTGCTGTGCTCTATGAGTAAAGCAGAATTGAAACAGCGTAAAAGAAATGTAGAATGTGCATATTTGGAGTAACCACCCCAAATGTTCACATGGACTATCTGTGCCCAATCTGTGGTGGAGCATTCCAGGCTCATATTGGTCTGATCAGCCACAGTTGGACACATTGAAATTTCATTTTATCGTGGTGATGTCATTTTGGTCCTCTTCTAGAATGAAGGACAACAGCCAATATTGGTTTGGTACTATATCATCACTAAGATTGAAACTCACCACAGAGAACATTACAATTCCTGCCAGACAAGAAAACTCTAGGGATTCTTTTCTTGTATTGTTGGAACAGATGACATGTATTGACTAAAGAGCTTTTTAGTATTTCTTTGTCTTGGACAAAAAATGCTGAAGGGG
Organism: Notamacropus eugenii; assembly: GCF_028372415.1. Classification (NCBI taxonomy): domain Eukaryota; kingdom Metazoa; phylum Chordata; class Mammalia; order Diprotodontia; family Macropodidae; genus Notamacropus; species Notamacropus eugenii. The sequence continues at coordinate 102,153,592 of NC_092876.1, forward strand.
ATGCATATAATAAAAATGAGAAGGGCTCACCAGTTGAGGACATCTCACCTGCTGGGAGAAGAGGGTGGAGGACCACAGACAGAATCATCAGTTCCCAGTGAAGAGGAGTGAATATATGATGAAGGCAGGGAGGATGATATGTAGAAGGCCTCAACCATATTTGGATCATCGTATTGTTCAGTAAAAAGAGCAATGAATTCTTAGATGATTAAGGACAAGGGAAAGGAACTTATATGACTTAAAATACTTACAGCAGTTCTCTTTGTGGTAGCAAAGAACTGGAAATTGCAGGGATTCCTCTCACTTGGGGAATGACTGTACAAGTTGTGCTATATGATTGTGATGGAATATTACTGTGCTATAAGAAATGACCAGTTTGATGATCTCAGAAAAACATGGATTGCACAAATTAAAGAATGAAATGAGTAGAGCCAAGAGAACATTGTGTGTGGTAATAGCAATATTGTTTTTAAATCAACTTTTAGCAAATAAGTCATTTTGATTGCCATAAATATCCAAATTAGCTACAAAGGACATGTGAAGGAAGGCATTACCTGCATGCAAAGAAAGAACTGATAAATAGAAGTAGGTATAGAATGATTTTACATATACATATATATGTGTATATATATATATATATATATATATATATATATATATATATATATATATATATATATATATATATATATATATATATATATATATGTGTGTGTCTAACGGTAGCCATCTCTAGGAAGGGGTACAGTGAAAAGGAAAAAAATTTACATGATTACTTTATTACACATTTAAAAGGTTTAGCAAGCTGTACGTAATAGATTTGTAGTTTCATGTGCAAATCATCTTTTTTATTATATGTTATAGAAATACTTGTTTTATTTTATAAATCATAAATAAAATAAAAAAACATAAAAAAAGAGCATTGACTGAAAAGAGAACCTGGGTTTAACTCTCACCTCTGATATTTACTCTCTCTGGAACTTGACCAAGTTCCCTGATCTTCCTTGGCCTCAGTTTCCTCATATGTAAAACAAGGAGGTTGAACTGGATGACCTTTGACATTCCTGCCTGCTCCAAAGCTATGATCGTATCATTTTAGGGATTAGGTTCTAAAATTGGACATCACTCATTCAAGAATTTCTGATTTGTTTTCTACCTTGTTATAGCATTCCCATTAATAATATTGTGAACTGTGGGACTGTAAATATTATGTTGAGATGGACTGAATTTTTATAGATAAAGTTTAGTTAGATATATACTGGATGATACGATGCAGAGATATTGAGTCAAAAGATATGAGAAAATTCCCAACCCATTTCTTATCCTCAGCAATATATATTTGGCCCTTCATGATACTGGAGTCTGTGACATGAAGATTCCATTAAAATAATTTAAATATGTCTATTATATATAACATGTAGTATAACACTATGGTATGATAACATGCAATATAAAATAGATATCTTCAAAAATATTTTTTAAAAGTAAAGTTGGTTTTTTTTAAAAAAAAGAATATCTTCAAATGACTTCGGCATAAAAATAAGTCATTGTAACAAATAGTTGAGTTAAGATAATTAAATGACAAAATAGCAGATTTTGATGTTGAGAACTGAAGAGATCAAAGAGGTTCCAAGATGAGTGTAAGAGGAGGAACAGGCATTTAAAGTGCCTACTGTGAGCTATGCACTGTGCGAAATGCTTTACATATATCTTATTTGTCCTCACAACAACCCTGGTAGGTAGATATTATTCTTATTTTGAAGATGAGGAAACACATACAGAGGTTAAGTGACTTGTCTAGGGTCACACAGATAGTGGAATCTGAGGTCAAATTTGAACTCAGGTCTTCCTGACTCCAGGCCTACAGCTATATCCACTACAGCACCTAACTTCCACAGGCATTATAATTATAATTACATACATACATATAATTATAGTAAAAGGTATTATCATGAAAAAATTCTATAAAGTAAATCTAATTTTAATTTCATCATACATTTATTTGTAGAGAGGTAGTATGGTATAATGGATATCAGGTTGGTCCCAGAGACATGAACATTCACATCCAAGATCTGCTTCTGACATACTAACTGTGTGACCCTGGACCCATCACTTTAAACTTCAGTATTCCCTACTCTATCCTTTATAGTCTTTGAAAAGTATCTAGAACATTGGGAGATTAATTATAAGTGACAGAAAAGGTCCAAACTTGCATTGTAGAGGAAGTTTTCTTATGTGAGAAACAAATTAAGTCTCTACCCTTATTTGTTTATTTGTGTACAAATATTTGCTGAGGATTCACTGCGTGCAGAGGATTATGCAGGGATACAAAGTGAAATAGGTCACAGTCTGCCATGAAGGAGCTCTCTTTACAACCAAAGTCAAGACTCACTTAGAGACTTCAAAGATCTAAAATTTCATCAGTGTGGGATCTCCCCCCATCAGTGAACATGGCTGCCACTCCATACCTTAGCAGATGGTCATAGTAAGTTGCTGGAGCCAAAGGAAACTGATGGCATCTGTTGATGAACTTCTCTGCCACGTAACTGTCTTCCTACCCTGCCGCTACATGTAACTCCCAAGGAACTCCCACCCTGGGTCATACTATCCACACTAGTTATAGCACACTGTATATCATCAGCCCCAGAACCCCAATAATGTTTGACCCCAGCCCTTTTTCTTCCATGTTTCCATATAGGCATTTCACATAGCCTCAGCTTTCTCCTATCTTTCCCTTCCTTATTCTAGCAACATTTATCAAATCAATACTACCATTATCGTTTCTGGAATGACTGTTAATGTAGTGCTCTTTGTCTCCAGTCACCATTCCTGTGCCTTCCTCAACTCAAATGCCTTCTTTTCCTTAGCATTATATGTACTGCCTCCTTGCTGTTAAAATGTAAGCGTTTGGAAGGCAGGAATGGTCTCTCTTTTGTCTTCATATCCTTGCCTCTTAGCCCTGTGCCTGATATATGGTCATACGTCGTCCTTTCATTAGCTAGGCTGGTGCTCTATCAAGTGACACACAATCATCCTTGAATTTGTACTCCAAATTTCCCAGCTTGCCATGACCTGCCAGGGCTTGGGCCCTACTAGCATAGCCTTCAAGAAACAAGGTCACTTCCATACCACTGTGATATAGCAAGATAGGAATTTAGAGGAAGGTGGGAGATAAGACAAGTAGATACACAGGTACATTATTATAAACTATAAAACAATGGGTCATTACTGAGCTAGTTGGTCATATACATCGGAAAAAATAATGCAAATACAAATGAATGTTGGCATGAGTGTATTTCAATTTAGGCAACAAATGTATTCCACCTATTTGAAGCACATTCTCAGGTACGGGAAGAACAGGTTTCTGCATTCCATTCCCTTCCTCCAGTCTGACACTCTAGCCCCTGTCCCGGGGCCCTACATTTTTGACTGGTGAGAACTTTCCATATCTAAGTGTGCTTGTAGACCTACCACGATGGACTCTAAACAGCTTCCTGTCATATTTGTAGTAGGTATCTTTCCTATTGCCAGCCCCACCCTCACTCTACACCTTTCCATCTTTTGCTCTGGGAACAGTAGCCAATTCAATGCTACCTTTGCTAGAAAGGACTTATTAATCAATTGTCAATGACTTCACTCACCATCCCTGAAGCTTCCAGACCAAATTGCCCCTTCCTGGCTACCACTCCTTTATGTGCATTGTCTTCTTCGAGTAGAATGTGAGCTCTTTCAGCCCCCTTTTTTGTTTTTGTATCCTCTGTGGTTATTAGCATAGCATCTGCAATAAAGTAGTGCTTAATACATGCTTTTTCATTTACTCATTCTTTTAAAGAACCAGCATGGTTTCATTAAGAATCTGCTGTGCCAGACTAACCTCATTTTCTTTTAGGACAATGTAACTAAATTGGTAGATGAGGGAAATGGCGCAGATATAGTTTACCTAGATTTTAGCAAAGCTCTTAATAAAATATAGTATTCTTGTGGAGAAAATGGAGAGATGTAGATTAGATGATAATATAATCTAAAGGATTCAAAACTGATATGATGGCCAAACTCAAAGAGTGGTTGATAATGGTACTCCAGGGATACACCTGGTTTTGGTCATACTATTTAATATTTTTATCAATAACATGATAATGGTGTAGATGGCATAGTCATTGAATTTACAAATGAGACAAAGGGGGAGGGATAATTAACACAGAAAATGCTTAAGTCAAAATCCATAAAGATCTTGCGAGGTTAGAATATTTTTTTTTCTGAATCTAATAAGATGAAATTTAACAGGCTTAAATATAAAACTTTTCATTTGGGTACAAGAAATAAATTTCAAAAGGATGCATAATGAGACAGAAGTTTGCCTGAAAAAAATCTTGGAGTTTATGCAGATGGAAAACTGAATACGAGTCATCAATAGAATATGAGCTCCCACAAAGGCTAATATGAAATTGGACAGCATTGAGAGACATAGCTGTCAGGAATAAGAAGGTGATTGTTCCTCAGTACTTTGTCCCAGTCAGCATTATCTGGGCTACTGTATTCAATTTTAAGTACTGGAGAATATTCAGGGTAGGATAAGCAGGGTGGTGGGTGGAGAGTTTTGCATTCATGTCATATGAAGATTGGTTGAAGGAGTTGGGCATGTTTAATAGAGAAGCCTCAGCAGAAACAACTTAGTTGTTGAGTATTTGAAGGATCATCTGTATTGCCAAGGCAATATTCACAGGACTGAGGACGACTATGAATATGCTGGTATAATTCTGAATTGCAAAGTATAACAGACTCTCCATATAGAAGTCAGAAGAAAAACATTTATTCAGACACCGGAAAGCCAAATCTGAACACCAGAAAGCCAAGTCTGTCAGAGAGACCAGGAAGTCAATATACATTATCACAACAGGAGACAAAGTCATTCCCAAGCCTTCCTCCCCTTGCTGGGGCCTTCCCAGAAGCAAACACTCATGAGCTTTGCTGTGCCTGCCTGGATGCATACTCTGTTCTCCACTCTCACCTACTTCCTTCCAGTTCTACTCTACCTCTTCCTGTTCCAACTGTTCAGCAAGCTCCTCCCATCACATGTGACTTAGGCTTCCAGGTGATTTAAGCAGGTCACATGGGCCTATTAATGAATGGGGAAGATCTTCAAATTAAGCAAAAAAAAAAATACATTAACAATACATCATCAAGCAAAAGAAGGAATGAAGTCATTCTTTTTGGGCAGAGTCAAGAACAATTGGTAGAAGCTGTAAAGAGGCAAATTTAGGTTTGATGTTAGGGAAAATGTCCTAATGATTAAAACTATCAAAAAGTGAAATAGGTTAGCTGGAGAAGAAATGGGCTGCCCTTCTTTGTAGGTCTCTGGACAGATTCTGAATGATTACTTGCTAGTCATGTTATATTTGGGAATGGCAAAAAGTCCCTTGCACTTCCCAAATTCTCTGATCTTGTGAGTTATTTAAAGCATACCAGAGCTTAGTGCTTTATTTAAAGGACTCACAGCACATTTGCTTACCTGCCTGCCTATATAATGCACTGAGGGGCCTCCCCATTTGGGAGATTCCTCTGACAAATACTTTTGTAAATCAAAGAGTCACCTCCTAATTACTCCGTTTTGTAACTCTGAGTATATATTATTCAATACAATTGTATTTTTTTTCCTTTTCTTATAGGTTGCCTGTATGAAATAATTCATTACTTAATGGCCAATCCACTAGTGACAGACCTCTCCATGCTTTGTCTAGGCTAGTCCTTAGAAAAATCTGTAGTCAGGACTGTATTTGAAGTCTTTCCAACATGGGAGTGCTTGACAGTTATCCTTACAACAACTTGGTGACACAGACACTAGAGATATCCCTATTAATAATACAGATGAAGAAACTAGGACTCAGAGAAGTCAAGGAAATTGCTCAGCAGTAGAAGCACTAAATAAGTGTCCACAGGTCTTTCTAACTCTATGTTCAACACTATATCCATGCATCATATTGCTTTAACGCTACAGAGAATCCTCACATTTTAGAGATTGTTGAAGTGCTACTGAAATACTGAGGGACTGTGGTCCCCAGTATTGTATTAGGTGATAAAAGGTTTGAAGGGGGAATAAATAGTATGATTACTGCCCTGAAAGAGCTTACAATCTAACTGAGGAGACAGGACTAACAAATAGATAAGCAAACAGTAAGAGGAATGTATCCCCTTCAGTGCTAACTTGTGTGGTATTGCCATAGGAATAAGACTATAGCTTATCTTAATTTGAGTTAAACTTTAGTGAATTTAATGAAGTCTTGATTTAAATCTGACTGAAAGTTAACTGCCAGGTCATCAAGAGAGGTTAATGCATTTAGCTGGGGGATGTCTAGTGGGATGCCTGAGGAATCCATATTCAAAATGATCTGTTGAACATGTTCATTAAGGGTTGTGGAAGGAATCATTTGCTAATGAAATTTGCAGCTGGTGCTAAACTGGAAAATTTTGCAAATGTTAATGAGGATAGGGACCCTCTATGAAAAACTGAAAAAAGGACAAAGCTTGAAAAAATAACTAATGAACTTTAGGTTGGAAAAGTATAAGTCACCCCATCTGGGAAAACAGTCATTTAAAACACAGACACACTGGAGAAACTGGAAGACAGTAGGGCCAAAAGTGAGGTAGGAGCTTGAAGGGAAACTCGATGAGATACGCTTGGTTGTGATTAGCCAAGTCCAGGAAAACAGGACACAGGTCATGACTGTGTGTAGAAGATGCCAAACATACAGACAAAAGTGAGAAATAAATCATAGATCTGGAAAAGCATCCCAGTCTCACAGGATGGAGAGCTGGGGAAGACCTCAGGGACCATCTATTCCAATCCCCTTGTTATATAGCTGACAACAATGTCAGAGACATACCTAAGGTCACATGGGTGGGTACAGAGTGGTAGAGCCAATGTTCAAACCCAGGATCTCTGGTTTCAAATTCTACATTTTTGCTTCTCCTCCATGCTAATTTCATGGTCATATTAATTCTGCTGCTTAATTCCACCCTTGTTCCCAACTCATGCTAATAAAACGCAGGTCAAGTTAATTTTTTCACTTAATTCAGAATATTTAGATCAGTTCAATTGCACCAAATTGACTCTGGCCTGTGTTTGTCATTTGAATGGCTCACAGCTCCTTATGAGTAACACAATCAGCCTTCAGCCAAAGGCCTTCCTTTCAAGATGTCTTAAATATTCTTCTTGTAACCACTTCTTCCTTTCATTTGGGATCGCAGTTTTGACTAGAGGTTCACAGTTTTGACTAGAGGTTTTGTCTCACTAAATCATTGGACACAAACCTGGTACTTACCTCTCTGGGCTGTCTTGGCAGGACATACACCTAACTACCTGATAACTTTCCAGCCACAAATATCCAGGTCTGTCTGAATGTATCTCTTTCCTTCTTAAAAAAAATTTAAATTCTAAACTAAAATACCAAAAAAGAGACCATTTCCATTAAAAAAAGCAGAACACGATAAGATTGTATGTAAAATTGAATCTTTATTCCATTCCAATTGCATTTTTACAGTATATAATAAATTTAAACTAGTACTTTCAAAACTATCCCAAACCTTCCCTTTTCCTTTGTGCCCTCTATAAAATATTTCAATAGCTTTCCTCTTTTCTTCTCTTTTTTTTTTTTCGGAAGGAGAAGCACTATCATCACCAAATTTTCCTGCCCTATACCCCCTAATTAAAAAACAGAAAGAAAAAACCTTACTTTTAAAAATTAGTATAATTTTTAAAATAATAATAAATGTAGTGGCTGTGTCCAAAAAATGTGTGTCTTCTTCCACATCTTGAGTGCATGACTACTCTGACAGAAGGTGGGCACCATGCTTCATCTGAAGTTCTCTGGAGACCCGATTGGTCTTTGTTTCACTTAGAGCTCCTAAGTGTTAGAAGTTGTTCTCCTAATTCTGCTCACTTCATTTTGCATCAATATTTTTTGTTTTTCTGAAAAGACCCTTGTTTCCTCTCCTATTTGAATGTTATCCCTGACTTATCTAAACTGTCTCTTCCAGTTGTTCAAGTAAATTCACTCTTCTAGCTTTATCTTGAATTTTGTGCTTGCATTTAAAAGTTCCTACTCAGCTCTGGTCTTTTAATCAGGAATACTTGAAAGTCTTCTCTTCCATTAAAGTTCTTTTGTTTTTTCCTTCAAAGGAGTATATTCAGTTTTGCAGAGGAAGTATTCTTTTGCTTTTTGGAGTAGCATTTTCCAGGATCTCCTTTTATTAAATGCATAAGGTGCCAGATCTTATGTGATCTTGATTGTGATTCCTAAGTACCTGAACTCTTTCTGGCCAGTTGTAGCATTTTTCCTTTGACATAGAAGCACTGGATTTTGGCTATAGTACTCTTGGGACTTTTTCCTTTTGGGGTTTCTTTCAGGAGATGGGCAGTGGATTGTTTCTATTTTCACTTTCCTCTCTGATTCTGATATGTCCAGGAAGTTTTCATTTGTGATTTTTTTGAAATATAATGCAAAGGCTGTATTTATTTTGTTTGTTTTTTCATGCCTTTCAAGGAGTCTGGTGACTCTTAGTTTTCCAAGTCACTTGTTTTTCATAGCAGATAACTTATGTTTTCTTCTAGTTCTCAATCATTTTCTTCTAATTCTCCTTTCCTTTCCTTCCCTTCCCTCCTGTCCTCTTTCCTCCCCTCCTTTCCCTCCTCTTGCCTTCCTTTCCTTTCTCCCTCCCTCTTCCTTCCTTTCTTTTTCTCTTTTTCTCTTTCTTTCTTTCTTTCTTTCTTTCTTTCTTTCTTTCTTTCTTTCTTTCTTTCTTTCTTCCTTCCTTCCTTCCTTCCTTCCTTCCTTCCTTCCTTCCTTCCTTTCCTTCCTTCCTTCCTTCCTTCCTTCCTTCCTTCCTTCCTTCCTTCCTTCCTTCCTTCCTTCCTTCTTTCTTTCTTTCTTTCTTTTTTCTCCTTCTTTTGCTCTCTCCCTCTTCCTTCCTTCCTTCTTTCTTTCTTTCTTTTTCTTCCTTCCTTTCTTCCTTTCTTCCTTCCTTCCATCCTTTCTTTCTTTCTTTCTTTCTTTCTTTCTTTCTTTCTTTCTTTCTTTCTTTCTTTCTTTCTTTCTTTCTTTCTTTCTTTCTCTTTCCTTCTTTCTTTCCTTCTCTTTCCTTCTTTCTTTCCTTCTTTCTCTGCTACACTGTTCTGCCTTTTCATTTCTTTGGGCTTTTTCATAATTCAGCTCAAATCCCACTTTCAGCAGATCTTTCCTGCTCCAGCCCAGCTGTTAATGCCTTTCCCTTTCAGAGTTTATGTATGTATATACACACATAAATACATACATACACACACGTATCTATATATGTACCTATATTTGTATGTATTGTTTCCCCCACTAAAATTTATGCTTCTTAAGAGAAGTAGGCAATTTTTGTGGGGTTTTTTTATCCACAGTGCTTACCAGAATTCCCAGCACATAAGCTTCATTATATACTTGTGGACAGACTGACAGACACTAAGTGAAAGAGTTCATTCTTTTTCACTGATTTCTTTTTACTGTTTTGGTTTGCCTTCAGACGTAGCCTTAGAGAAGATTTTTACACTGAAGTTGATGCTTACCATTAGGAACTAATGGACAACGAAAAATGATCAAAAAACTGAAACAGTTGTCAGTTTAGAAGCTCTATGGGCATATGTTAAATAAATTCTTGTTGACTGATCAAATATCTTTATATAATAGAGATCTTGACTATGAGGCAGAAATGCTTACTTGAAAACTGGGAGTACTTTAGCAGTTTATAAGGATGACCTCATTTTTTTTTTTTTTTACCATCCTGTAATTTCAGCGATGTGAATTCCTGCTAAGGAACTTACTCTACTAATGTACTTGGCAATTTTTCTGCAGCTAATAGTCCTAGAGGTTTTCCCAAGGTCACACTTAGAGGCAGGATTTGAACCCAGGCTTTCATGAATCAGAGACTGACATGCTCGTCCTTGTGCCACATTGCCACTATAGAATAATGTTTCATGTTTATGTAACACATAGAATCTATGAAGAGCTTTCCTCAAAACAGCCTTGGAATGCAGGTGAGAAAATTTCGGACAAGTGACTTGCCCATTGTTACACAGATATCATATGTGAGGGAATTAAGGACAGAAAAAAGGAAGAAAAGAGGAAGGAAGAAGGAAAGAGGAAGTAAGGAAGGGAGGGAGGAAGGAAGGACGAAGGAAGGAGGGAAGGAGGAAAGAAGGGAGAGAGGAAGTAAAGAGGAAGGCAAAAAACATTTATTAAGCCTCTACCATACTGAAGGCCTTACACTAAGTGCTTTACAAATATTGTCTCATTTAATCCTTGTAAAGACCATGGAAGAGAGATGCTATTATTGTCCTCTTTTTACAGCTGAGGGAATTGAGGCAGACAGAGATAAAGTGATGTGCTCAGGGTTACACAGCTAGTAAGTATTTGAGGTAAAATCTGAACTCAGGTCTTCTTGTCTCCAGGCCCAGAAATCTATCTACTGTGCCATCTCAGTGCTGATGTTTCCCCCCTTTCTTTTTAAAAATATCTTCATTATATGAGAAGCTTAGTATCTAGGTGGAAAGAGGTGCGGTCATATTCAGAAATTAAGGTGATGAAAAGTAGTAAAAGTGCTAAAATAGGAACTCCTCTCTGCCCTTGTGCCCAGCTCCCACTGAAAGGTTGAGTCTACAGAAGGCAGTGATCCTGCGCCCTCCCATTAATGATAAACTGGGAGGAATTCTGACTTCTATCATGAGAGATATCGTGAGCTGCCAAGCAGTGTGCTCCTAGCAGGATCCATTGGCTAGATGACATCAATTAGCTTTTACAAAGGGATATTTACTGATAAGATAAAGCAAGGACAGACATTATAAGAGTGTTTCCCATACTAAGGGTGAACATTAACCCTCCCCCCGCCTCCCATACACAAGTTCCCAGAGGAAAGTGGGCTCAAATTTAAAGAAAAAAGATAATGAGGAACATCTATAAAGGACATGTGGATCTGTGAGGGTCACCTCAAAACTACTCCCTTTTCTCCCTTCACAGAGTTCCCCCCGAGGTTACTTCTTAGTGTCATGTCAGTGTGAGTGGCAAGTTCATCTCATGACCATGCATGAATCCCATCTGGGTTTTATCAAGAAGTAGTCTGGCTGCTCCTTGGACTCAGCTACTGCCTCTGGTGGTCTATACCACAGATTGCTGTTACTGAGAGTTCCTTCTACATTTTTCAAGATCATTACCTAGTCATTTCTCTAGAAACTTATTCATCTAGGATGAGGAAAGAAAAAAAGGCAAAAGGAACACTATGTTCTCAGTGACAAATGGAGGATTGTTGCCAGAGAACAGTAGCCAGCTACACTCCTTCCCTCCTCCCAGCACCTAGGGGTCATCAGTGGTTCTTGCCTCACTTTGCTGTCAGGGAAAAATGCATAAAAAAGGGAAGGAGGGAGGGGTGTACAGATCCTTCTGTATGGGAGCTGTATCCTGGCTGTAATTCTCTGGCATGATCAGTCCTTTTGACTCTGAAGTCAATTGAAAGGCTTCCCCTCTCGCCCAACATAATAAGTCATCATGATAGAAACTGGTTTCCACATTTCCACGTGTTTGGATTTGCACTAGGCAGAGTAGGTCTGTTCAGGTTTCTCACTGGCCAGTTCTCCCATCCAACTCCCATTACAAAAGTCAGGGTTCAAACCCTGCTCTTTTGTTTCTAAGGCTTATGTTATTCTCCCCCTAGTGCTGCCTGTTATACAAACACTCTTACTAAATGAAGCTAGCCTCAAAAGACTAGTTTTAGACTATTATTATCTTCTAGTCAATGGCTTCCACAACAGGCAATACTCATACAAGGCAGTGACCATATCAGGACAACAAAACTGAATGTACTTCATATAATGTGGTGTCTGACCTAGTTCTGTGTTAGGCTTCCATTCATTTGCTAGTGGAAATGGGAAGGGACCAGCAGACTTTTCCAAAAATGAGGAAACTGAGGTTTTAGTTCTGGTTCTATACTCCTCAGTTGAGAAACCTTAGGAAAGTCACAACTCCCATGGCTGCAGCTCCCCCATCTATAAAATCAGGACGTTCATTATAGTATAGGAGTGCTAAAGTCCTCCTTCATTCTAGAAGCTTATCACTTTCCCTGATTAAAAAAAAAAAACAACTGACATTAAAAAAGAATTTTACATCCATATCTCAGGTAAGATATTTAAGCTCACAATTCCTCTGTGGAATACGTGCAATAGCAGTGATTATCCCTATTTTTCAAATGAAGATATTAACGCTCTAAGAGGTTAAGTGAGTTACTTATGGTCTCATAGCTAGGGATGTCAGATGTAGGATTCATACTCTTGTGCTCCTGACTCTAAGTCCCAAATCCTATCTGGTCCAGCGATGTGCAAATCTACAGTAGTAAGAATGTATTTTGGTTCTTTGTCAATTCTCTCCACCTCATCTGCTTTTAGTGCTACATCCCTGACAGCTTGGAGACACAAGGCATTTCTCTTCAGTCTTTTCTTGTGGCTAAAATATTTGTTTCTACAGCACTTGAAATATTCTGCCCAAACAGAGTAACCTTGACATCAATGGTTCTGTACTCAATGGTAAACATATCTTATTGGCAGGACCCCATAGGATAATTTACTTAGCTTGACCTTCAGGGATGATAACACAGCAGATCAAGCTTCTCCTTATCATCTCTAGCCTGCCCACTGCCATTTAAAACTTGTTGGAAGATAACAGAATTTTCCTCTCCTTTAGTTGTTTTTCAATATCTTTGTTTGGTTGCTGGGTGGCTCTAAACTTGTGTACTCATCATAGAAAAATGTAAATACAGTCTCATAGGATGTTAGAAGGAGTCCTTAGGGGTCATATAGTCCAGGTCTGTCATTTTACACATTGAGAAACTGAGGTTCAAAGAAGTTAAGTGACTTATCCAAAGGCTCAATTTCCAAGTTCACAAAGATCTTAATTTAATAATATTTTAAGGAACTATTTTTCAAGTCTGTAATTTCCAAGATTAATGAGGTCATTTTCTCTTCTTTTCTGTCTTGGATTTAATTAACAATTGATGTGGTTATTGTATTTAGTTTCACTGCAAGTACATTTAGAGTTAAAGTCATTAGCGCTTCTATGGAAATACATATCCAACAAAATTGTTTTTGATGGGGTCAGAACTGGGAACATTTCTGTGGGCCTAGTAGATGTGAGCATATTATTAAGAAGAGATTAATATGAATTCATCCCTAAAACAGAGGCAAATGGTCAGTCTTTAAATTTAGAAATATTTTTACAGAAAGGATTTTTTAAAATTAGTGGTCTTTTAGCTCAGCAACTTAAATCTGATCCATGAGCTTGTCTTAACATAAAAGATAAATTCATTTAACAGCTGATAAAGAACTAGAGTCTCTCCAAATGCTTGTTTGTATCTTGGGTCTAAAGACTTTTCCCAATGATCATTACAAGTTTGAGGAAGAGGGAATCATGCTAAAAGTGGTTTTGTTCATGATTAAGGAGAGTCAAACATGTCTGCAGACATCTAATTTGCAGATAATCAGAGCTTCCATCGTTCAGGTATCCAGATAAATATGGTCACTTGGAGACCAACCTGGAGCTTGTAACGTGGTCTTGGGGTGGATTTTGAACTGGAAAACTGGGAAATCACATTCATACCAAGAGTTCTTCTAAAATCCACTAGTCAATGAGAAAGAATGCTGTGATGGGAAGGAAAAAGACAAAGACGCCAGGGACAAAACTTGACAATTGATTGCATATGAATTTGTGGAGGGTATATGAGAGTAAAGAGTCAAGGAAGATTACACAGTTGTGAAACTGGATAACTGAGAGGATTGTGATACCTCATCAAAAATGGGGAAGTTTGGGGGTGGAGTTCAAATTGAGTCTTAGATACTTACTAGCTGTGTGACCTTGAACAAGTCACTTAACTATCACTGCTTTGAGTTTCCTCAGCTGTAAGATATGGCTCATAGCAACATCTACCTTATTTACAAGGTTGTTAAGAGATTCAAATGAGTTAGTTGTAAAGCACTTGGCATCATTTATGACATATAGTAGGTGCTTAATAGATGTATGTTTCTTCCTTCCTTCCTTTCACATAGTAACAACTTAATAAATGTTTAATCATTCATTCCTCAGATGTTCATATTTCTAGATAACATTATTCTGATGATATTAAGCCTGGAATACCACAGAGGCTCCTAAATGGAATTCTCAAACACTCACAACACTTTGGCCTAACAAATCCACACAGGAAAAAAAATAGGTAGATGAATGTTCATTGTCAAGATCATGACATGCAATTAGATAGCATATAGAGCTTTTCCATCAGTATATCTATCTTTCTAAATAGATACGCAAACATATACATATATGTACACATACGTAGTATATATGTGTGTATATATGTATATATATACACATATGTATGTATATATATATATATTGGATTTAAACTGTAGATGGGCCATGAATATGGATAGTAGTAATAATAATGAAGAGCATTTACATAGTACTGTAAGGGTTGCAAAGCCCATTTTATAAGTTATTCCATTTGATCTGAAAAGGAAGAGAGAAGCAAGGATTGTATTTGTAAAATTCTGTAATTTTTTTTCAAAAATCCCAAATTATTCCTTGAAACAAAAACCTGTTTTTCAAACATCAGTGTTCTTCTGTTGATGCCATGTCCCTGAGTCATAGAACATCACAATCTCCAAGGAGTCACAATTGTGGGTAACCCAGAAGGCAATGAAGAAACATAAGGTGGCTATAAATAGACCATAGCATATTACCAATAACTCTGTAAGTACAAGATGTGGTGTGAAAGATATTATCTTGAGATGGATGGTCTGAAAATGAAATAGGCTGGTCCAGTAGCAAGAATGAGGCATAACAGATGGTTAGCACTGGTAGCCATATGATGTTAAAATACCTAGAGGAAGACCTCTAGGTCACGGAGTAGACAACCCATAGTGGATCCTCTCATTTATGGGAGGACAAAGACACTATTTGCACTGAATGAGGATGCTAGGATGGAAGGAAAACATACTAACAATAAAGAGATTCCTAATACAGGACCAAGGAAAGGAAAGTCCCACTCTACTCTGCTCTGGTCATACCATTTTCTGGAACAGTATTCAATTCTAGTAACAACATTCCAAGAAATATATCAGTCAGTTGAAGAGTGACCAGAAGAACCCAACCAGGGTTGTAAAGAGACTTGTGTTTATGACATATAAGGATTGGTTGAATATTCTGGGAATATTTTTTTCCTGGAGCAAAAAAAAAAAAAAATAAGACAAAGGGGAGTGGGGCTGAGCTAGTACAAATGGGAGAAAGTTGAAAAGAAGCAAATTTAGACTTGATCTAAAGGAAAATGTCATGATAATAAAGGCTATCTGAAAGTGAAATGGGCTTCCTTGGAGAAATAGTGTGTTTTCCCTCACTTGGAAGTCTTTAAAAATAGGCCAAATGGCTACTTATTTGGAGTGATGGAGGAAAGATACTCTTTTTTTAAGTAGATATTGGACAAGAGGGATTCTGAACTCTTTTTCAATATGGAGATTCTATGATTCTGAATGTTGAAGCATGATAACTTTCCAGTAACTGAATAATGATAGTACTGCAATTCATGACCTGTGCTCTCTCTGTCTTTTTATACTATCTCCTGTTTATTGGATGTTTTTGGGGGGGTCATCTTCATACATCTTTCAAGAATGAACCAAAGGCCAGGTGCTCTATGAAGTCTTCTCTGACCTCTTCCGATGCTATATGACCTTAGAGACAGTTAGATAGAGGTGGTGTTTGGCTTGGAAGCAAGAAGACCTGAGTTCAAATCTTGCTTCAGATTCTTATTAGCTAAATGACCCTGGGCAAGTCAATTGACATGTCTATGACATTGGTCCAACAAGGAAATTGGATTCCTTGATGGTTTCTGGGATCCCTTCTTGCTCAAATTTGTAATATTATGGTCTTTTTCTCCATGCAAAACTCTGATAAGTGTTTTGTACTTCTCCTTTTCCCTTTTCATGTTGTATTTATTATCATGTAACCTCTCCTTCCTTACAACATCTATTTGTGATCCTATCTTAACTCATTTAATAAATTGTAAATTGCTTGAGAATAGAAGAAATTGAACCTTATTTATCTTTGCATCTCTTTCAATATAAAGCATGGAGCTTTACACAGAGGAGAAACAATAATTTTCACAAAGCAATGAAGGGAGGCCATAAAAAACAGAGTGATAGGGGAGGTGGTGATGCTGAGTCTTCATCACTGAATGAGAAGCAAATAACCCATCCTTCTGAGGCTGGCACATTGCACATAGTCCATCTTAATTGGTAGAATTCCCATATTTCCTGAATCCCTGCTTGGCTAATGGTCTGATGTTTTCTTGGCATTCTATACCAATGATGTTATTGAATGGCTGTTTTACTGGTAAAGGACTGTGATGAAGACGTGGTGTCTATCTTTGTTCTCCCCTTGGTACTTCACCTGGATTCTTCTCCACTGACACTTTGTACTAACTCCTAGGCATGACCCAGAAAACTCTTGTCAATCTGTCCTGTCCAATCTAGGGAGAGGAAGCACTTTTAGGCTGGGGAAAAATTGGGAGGAGAGAGAATAAGATGAACTAGCAAACTTCAAGGAACAAAGTAACTTCATTCAGAAACACAAATAAAAAATGGATACACAAAACAGCAACCTAAAGCTGTATTTTCCTTTAAAAAAATGAACTGAGTAGAACAGAAGAAAAATAAACTATTATTTGTGTGCTCACAACAGTGAATGCCTTTTCAAAAAAGAGCTATGTAATAACCCAGCTATTTTCATTTCTCATTGAGGGGCCAGTCACAATGCTTTGTTGTTTGAGTACAACAAAATCTGTAGAACAAATAATTTTGCCCAGTAGAATCCTTGGCTGTTCAGAGAGCTTTCTCTGCTGTCTATAACAGGATTTGTCTCTAAGAAAGGGACTGATTGAAGGCTATTTGCATTGTAGGTAGGGAGGAAAAGAGAGTTTGGGTGAGTACTTCATAGATTTTCCTTTTGCTATTCTGTAGCAAAATAAGTGCTTCTTCGTGTCTTCTTATGTTTATTATCTCAGACATTCTTTTTGTTCCCATTGAGGGGGAAAAAAGAAAGGGGTTCAATTCTCCAAACAGTCCCAACACACAAAAATGTCTAAGGGTACCTGGTGGAATAAAGGCACGAGAGCAGTATATGGGTAGTAGCACTTGGGGCACCTCTCCACATGGGTCCTCAGAAAAAGGTTCAAGGCACCATGTTTTTAGCACTTACTCAGAACCCTAGCTTGCAGTGTCCCACTTGTGTGTTTCTTTTGACCAGTGAACCATACAAAGGTAAGCTCAAAGCAAAAGATATTTCATCAAACAACATAGTCAAGTCAAAAATAAGTCAACAAGCATTTATTAAAGGCTTACTATGTTCTAGTTACAGTTCTCACTACTGGGGATACAAAAAAAGGAGAAAAGCATCATTACCCCCTAAGGAACTCACAACCTAAAGGGGGAGAACACATGCAAATCACAATGTAAAAATAAGCAAATGAAATGAAAATATTTCTCCATACATTCTTTCACACAGTGGGAAGGAATATAGTTGTAGAGAACATGTAGCCAGGAAACATTCCTTAAGAGGAACTACCAGGAAGCCAGGGACCTTTCAGTGGTTCAGTGGTAGATAGAGGGCCAGACCTGGGGTCAGGAAGACTCATCTTCCTGAGTTCAAATCTGGTGTCAGACACTAGCTGTGTGACCCTGGACCCTATTTAACTCAATTTCCTTATTCGTAAAATGAGCTGGAGAAGGAAATGGCAAACCACTCCAGCATCTTTGCCAAGAAAACCCCAGATGGGCTCATGAAAAGTTGGACATGACTGAAATGATTGAACAACAACAGACCAGGAAGTCATATGGCCAGGGCACACATGCGAATAGCTCCAACATGGTAACTGTCACCTCAAACCCTTGGGGATGTGCTGATGTCCTCTGCTGATATCAGCTGCTCTGGGCTATCTGGTAGGTTTTAGTTCTTCAAAGTCATTTGTCTAGTCTGGGATGCCATCTAATACTTTACAACCCCCTGAGAAAGAGGGAAAGGTTAATATTCCCTTTAAACTTTAGATGAGGCTATGAACCACTATTCCTTGCTGGAGGAAAGCTTACAAAAGGTAACAGGAAAGTACTCATACTAAGAATATCTCTGTTATCTTGCCTATTTCTGCATCTGATGTTAATTGAAAATCTATGGTCCCAGCCAACTAGCTAACTTGGGGTTAGAAAATTCCTTTTAACTCTATTTTTATCCCTGTTGGGGATCCTATGCCCCTAAAACTCATTTCAATAACTTTACTCTCCCCTCCCCCAAGGAAAAGCCATGTGGAGGCTGGACAGCACAACCTATCTTGCTACTAAGGGTTTTTTTGGGGGGTGGGGTGAGGTTCCCCTGATGGACATGTAAATAAAGTTGAACAAGACCAAAAGGTAAGGGAAGAAATTAGAGACCAAATGAAGTCAAGACATCTTAGGGTATGCCTGTTTATTTCTTTGGTCTAGATTTGCCTTTCAGGTTTCAAAGCACTTTTCCTTCGTTAACTCACCAGGATGGAGCTGGGAGACAGCTTTTATTTTATCAGAGTTTCCAAGGAAATGTGATTTACTCAAAGACTGATAAAATGTTAGAAATGGAAAGGAACCTTAGCAGTTCTTCTAGTCCTACCCCCCTCGCCCGTTTTGCAGATTGGAAGTTACAATGGTGTGCCCAACATCATGCCAAGGAGGTCCTTTTTCAGTCTCAGTTTTCTCAATTGTAAAATTGGGGAGGAAGAATAGTGCCTACCCTTCTTACCCCACAGTGGTATGAGGATCAGAGGAGATGAAGGGACTGTGAAATGTAAAGAGTTACACTAATGTAAGATATTAATGAAAAGTAGAAGAAATTCTGTATTCTGTTCCCATTTAGGAAATTTGCTCAGGTTTTAGTTTTAAAATAATCTTTCATCAGAGTTGTGTTTTTTTAAAATTTAATTCAAAGGCATTTAAAATCAGAGCATAGAGAGCATTAACAATCTTGAACTGATTAAATAGGAAGTTGTAAGGACTCATGAGCCTAAATGATTACAAGCCATTTTAGAAATACAAAATGCCATTAAAAAAAACACTGCTATATAAATACACAGTCCAATTATTAAAAACAATGGTTTTTACTTTTGTTGATGCCTTTTGTTTCTACACCACAATTCTACAACATCCCCTCTCCTTCACCTTGAACCCTCTCTAGTAACGAAAAAAATGGTTCAGCAAAACCAACCACTTTAGAGGTCACCAGGGACAGCGTATGCAGAATTCTATTCCACTAGTTACCAACCTGTCTACCAAGGGGAATGAAATGTAAAAACAATGTGATTTTTTTAATGGTAAAAATTTTAAATATCGAGATACAAAATGTGGCTCTACACAGAGATGTTGTGGGAATATTTAGTGGCTGTAAAGAACTTTAAAACCATTTTTTTTAAATTTTTGGTACTCAATACCAAGTAATGGTTGAACCAATAAGGTCTCTTATAATACAATAGTTTGGAATTTTGCATTCATCAGGCTGTTGGCTTGTTTCTGCTAACATATATTTGAAACTGAAAAGGACCTTAGAGGTCATTTAGTTCAACTCCTTCCTTTTACAGATTAAGAAACTGAAAAGCATGAAGTAAGGGGAATTACCCAAGTTCTTACACAAGATCACATATTTTTTAAGAATAGGGGCTTGGGATTTAAACCCATGTCCTTTGACTCCAGAGGAATTACCCAGGTGAGTTTATCCAAGGTCAAGCAAATATAGAAGCACAGGTTTAGGATTCGAACCTAGATCCTCTGATTCCACAATTCTTTAGCTTCAAAATTCTTTCCACTATCCTATGCTGACATGTGTTGGATAAGAATTCTGGCATACTACCTATTGAACAGTATCAATATAATCCTTTATGGGTGATCTGTGGTTCAGTTTGCATTTTCGAACAAAACGCTGGTTGATTCAAGCTTTCAAATGAAATTACTTTTGATAATTTCAAAAGAATTTTAATTACTGTGGAGTACAGGTCTTAGAGATGTGTAACTGCATTGAATGAGGTCTAAAGTTCATAAAACCTCCCGTTATGATAGCCACATTACAGTGCTGATATAAACTTTTATAAGACTTTGTATTGAGCAGAGAATTCTTAGGCAAATGGGATTTAACTCAAGTAAATATGACAATAACAGGACTGATTTACTGAGCTTGAGGGTTTCCCAAGGCTTTCCTTTCTTGTCTCTTACCCAGTGAGGTAGGTTAACACCCTGATCACTGAAAGTCTATTCCTCTTACTTTATTTGGCTTATTCTTGAGTAAGTACATTAGTGCACTTATGTAAATGTTTATTTTCAATAAAAACACTGTCATATTTAGTATAAACAAGGGTCACATTGTGGATTAGTTTGAAAATACTCAGGGTAAGAATCTCCATAGGCTAGCCTGTTTTACCTCACAAAAAAAATTCTCTTCTAATATTTTTTAAAGCTGCATCTTAGGAGTTAGGGGGAAGGTTGACTGACTGTGTTAAAGGGGAAGGAGGGCCTGAAAACCAGTAGGTGCTAAGTAGGGGGGTGGAGGGGAGACATAATTGTATAACTCAGGCTTGAGTAACTTTTCAGATCAGTGAAATGTTCTTAATTAAAACTAACACTAAATAATGTTTTCTATTCCACAGACTTCACAGAAAGGACTATACCTTCCTAAATTTATGTTACCCTGCTTCTACAGAGAGCCGAGATCTTATGTTCTTGATGGCTTTTTTCCTGCAGGGCAGGGTCACTGACAGATTTTTTTCCATGAATTTAAAATAATTTCTTTGGGAATTTGCTATTGTCATTACATATAGATGAAAGGTTCTGTGTACAAAATAAAATTAGTGAAATCTCCAGAAACAGTATTCAAAATCAATATTCAAGGTATAAAATTATCAGGTAATTGAGACACACTCCCACTCCCCATACCCCATGCCATTTTGTCTTGATTTTTTTCTGAATAATTGTCTTACCTATCACAGCCTTGTTTTTTGAGAACATGTATAAGCTTGTTTATAGAGAAGAGGGCTCATGTGGACAAATATTAGGGGTTTTGTCATAGAAAATGTGGTTAAACTTGATTGAGGATATTTATTTTAATTTCCTACATGAGGAACCTTTGCTAGAGCACCATCATTGTCCCATCCCTCACTATGACTCAAGCTAATGTCTCAGGCACTGGTCTCTTTTCTCTTTACGTTCTTTCTCATCAGAACAGTGGGTTCAGTTATCATTTCTATGCAGAAGATTTCTTCCAAATCTATATATTCAGTCCTACTCTCATACACCTAGGCCCACATCACCCACTGTTCTAGTTTACATTTCCCTGTTCTTCACATGTTCTATGTAGGGTTATTGTCAACCTTGTAATGGAGTCATTATTGTTCGGTTTTTAGGTATTCATTGCATCCAAGACTTCCAGCACTTTGCAGTACAGCCTAGTAGCTATTTCCCCATGAAGACCCTGAGGTAGCAAAGTTATACAGAGAAAGTCATCCAGGAATACAAAATCTTACTGTAAGAGGCCCATTCTCTTCCTCTGTTTCCTTTCAGTACAAAAAGTTTTGTGTCTTCAATGTCCTAGGTGAGTTTCAAACTCTCACCCAGAGTTTCTCCCAGTTTTCTATGCTTCCTTTTGGAAGTTTGAAAGTAGGAGGAGGGGTGCTACTTCTACTGAAGCCACTGGTAAAAATTGCTGCCTACCTGGCCTATAGTCAAATGTCCTGACTCCCTGACAGTTTAATAATATCCTCCTTTTAAAACATTTTCTTCTCACCTTCCTATCCTGGAAGAGGGAGAATAACCCAGTCTTACTGAAAATTGTTGGAGCGAGGGAGCCACTGGGGCCTGCAAGAACCTTTTCTTGTTTGCCATATTAGTTTGGGGCTGACTTCTCCTGAGCCTTTATGATCTTCCTCAGAACCACCCCTGCCAGGGCCTCACAATGGGGATGGTTCTGAGGAAGGCCATAAAGGGTTTTCCAGATGTTAAGGGCTCTGGCTCAGGAAGGCTTACTGCCTTTTCTTTCATTCGGCCTTGCTTCTTGTTTTCCTGAAGGAATGATTCCTTCACTTGACTCCCTTTGTACTTCCAGTGTTCCTCCAGGTGGGCTGACTGCTGGCTCTTATGCCTTTTCCATATCTCCTAACCTGATATAAAGGATTGAACTTGAAAGTATTATTTTCTGGGCATGGACCCTTCCTTCAGTGCTCCAGTTGCTGTGGAAGAATTTTGGAAAGTGTCAAAATTTATGAGCAAGATTCATGGAAAGTTCATTGACCTGCTATACAGTGGAAGCAATGGCTCTTTAGCCATTTGGGACTCAATACTACCTTTCCTGAGGCCACATTGAAAACCTCAAAAGGATCCATTTTGAGTGTCTCCTCTGCTCACACACCAGGCCGGTGGAATTATCTTCTGTCTCACCAGCTCTTGTCCCAGGAGTCTATCTCAGGTTTGACAACTCGATCTATTCTAATAGAGTAGTACACCCCCACCTCTAAGGTCCCTTCTGCCTCTAAATCTATGGTTCTTTAAAACTAAGCTGAAAGACTACTTCTAACATGAAAACAATACATTTCCTTAAGGATCCAGAATTAATCAGTTTTGTCCCAATTCCTGACCTTAGGAAAATACTTATGGCACCATAGAGATCATTTCAACCAAATTCTTCATTCTTCACAAGAGGAAACTAAGGTCTGGAGAGATTAATAATAACAGCTAGTATTTATATAACTTTAAGATTAAGTACTTTATATATCATTTGATTCTTATAACAACACTATGTGATAGTTATTATCATTATGTCTAAATACAGGTGAAAAAGCTGAGTCTGAGAGAGGTCCAGGTCCTTGAACAGGATCACATGACTAGAAGGTATCTGAGGTGGGATCTGAACTTAGTTCTTCCAAACTCCAAGTGCCACTCTCTGTTACCTAGGTGCCTGATCACTGACTTGCCCAAGATCACACAGATAGATAGTACCAGAGTCCAGATTCAAACCCAGGTCCCCAGAGTCCAAATCCAGCACTCATTCCAAACCACCTCTCTTTATGCATGACCAAAGTACAGTACTTAAAAAAAATTCTTGGGATCCCTCATCCTGATTTTGGTGATCCCCTTACAATAACTAATGATTAACATTTATACTTGTGATTTTGAGTAAGGTTGTTATTTTATAAAATAGGATGAGCAAATATGCTATGTTCTAACTCTCTTACTTATCCGGGTCTGGGGTAAAACCTAGCTGATTGAGATACATAGCTATAAACTAAAGACCAACCATGTATCTGGTGGTAGTTTCCTAATCAAGGTCAAGTGCTCAGAAACACAATAACAACCTCTGAAGCATTAACCTAAGAAACTCACACTTAAAAAGACAACTATAGCCATTCCTTTTCTTTTTTTTGATAGTCTCCTTGCAGCCAATGAGTTCTCCATGAGCGTCAAAATCTCTTTTCAATAGCCATGGGTCAACCTGGGAATCTCCAGTGGGAATTGAACCTTTCAGGGAGATGTGATGAAAACGTTTTAGACAAAGGTATATAGCTTCTTCCTCCTGATAACTCAGTTTATCCAAACATTGAGCACTGGGTAGATAACCAAAATTGAACTGCTATGTTTCCACAGGACAAATCAGCTGAACTCTGTGAAAATTCATGCTCCCAGTTGGTACATTTTCCAAGGATGGAACAACAAGATGGAGAGGTTGATGCACATGAAGAGCGAAACCTAGAGTTCAAGGGCCCACCTCTGCCATTGATTAAGCAGGGTGATCTTAGTTGAGTCATGCAAACTTCTCTGTTTCCTGATGTGTCACATGAGAGGGGGGTGGACCAGATTATTTGTAAGGTCACTTTTGCTCCAAATCTATGATTAATTCAGTATGCGTTGCTGAATTCTTGGCAATATTACAATTTCCTTTTTTTGTCTGAGTAATAACATGGAAGGGTATCAGGCTTATTATTATAATACCAAGGAAAAAATAATCTTGATTTGAATTCTTGCTCCTGTGCCTGACTTTTAATTAATTTTCCCCCTTGTAATTTTCAGTGAGTTTTAATTACCAAGCAACATATCTTCATCCCCTCAGATGTTAATGAAAGAAAGCATAGCCTTATGGTTGCCATGTCTTCCGCTATTGCAAAGACAGTGTTCTCAGTGCTGTGGGGGTGGCAGTATTTTTCTCCATATCTTTTATTCTCCTTGTGTCAAGTGGATCACTACATTTTCAACACTTACCGTAATTATCTTTATCATTCCAAAGTACATTTAATGAAAATATTTAAACAATTCCTTATGTTGAAGAAAAGAAACATTCAATAAATTAAGCCTGATTTGCATTCATGGAGGTCTCACAAAGAACTGTAGAAGTAAATGCTTCATTGCTCATTGACTTAGTGGGCTTGCTTTGCTTTTTACCAGGATGCTCATGATGTTTCATATTACAAGGAAGGAGAAGAAAGGGGCTTGATGATATGATTCAATGGGGAAAAAAAGCAATGACTTTGGAGTTAGAAGTCTTGGGTTCAGATATTGACTCAACAGCTACTACCTGTGTGACGTTGGGCAAATCTCTTTGCCTTACTGGGCCTCAATACCTTCATCTGGAAAAATGGAAGGATTAGACTGGATGATCTCTAAGTCCCTTCTAGTTCTTAACTTATTACCTTACAGTCCTAATACCTATACATTCCCATATTGGATAATAAATCACTTACCTTAATTCTAGGAAAAACTGGGTTTTCCTTTGTTTTGATCATGTGAGTCCCTTGATCATTGTGTTTCTCCTTTGGCTCTACAATTTAAATATTAAATATATTTATAAATGTAAAATATATGTATGTGAAATGTCCACATACATATAAAATGTTCTAGGCTAAGCATGGGAAGCTACAGGCAAAATCGAGATGCATGTAAAGCTTGTCTTTGGGTTTTCTCCTCATCTCTCCCTCCCAGGTGCTTTTCAATCACCTGGCATACCTGTTGCTCAAAAACCACACGTCATCTTACATCTCTGGATTTTTGTATCAGTTGTCCTGTATGTTTGTTATACATTTCTTCCTCACCTTTGCCTTTTAGAATCCCTAATTTGGGAGATTGGATTACATTACTTTTGAGGTCCTTTCTAGATCTAAATCTTTAAAAATCTGTTCACACTAAGTTCTAGTGATTCCCCCCATGAAATGACCTTGCATTTATTTTGTATGTATGTATCTGTATATATACAAGGTAAGTTCCTTGAGTGTAGGGACTGTTTCATTTTATCTTTATTATTGCAGTTTCTGGCACATGGTAAGCACTTAAAAATGCTCCCCGATTCATTGATCAATTCCCATCTCTTAAATGAAAACTCTTATACTCTCTTCTCTTTCTATCTTATCAAGACCTGGTCTCAGGAAAGAATCTGAACCATATTTATAGTAAGGGATAAATGATTGATAAAAGCTTACATTTTTATCCCTTTTCATTAGTAATTACATTTTAATAGAGATCAGTATAATACAAGAGGAACAAATTCTAACTGTGATATTTTAGGCATCAGTCAACAGGTTGGAGGTGGGAAGTTCTCATTTTAGGGCATGAAGGCTTTCCCTAGGTTTCTGACATCATAAGCTTAAAGTTACAAGGAATTACCGTGAGTAGGTTAGGTAGTAAGACATATGCACTCTGTCTTTGGAAATCTTTGTCCAGACTATATTCAAGTTCATGTTTTCATGGCAAAGGTGCTGGGAAATCATGTGCCTGTCCAAAGGAGTTGATGTCCTCCTTTTTCACCAATTCATCTCAAATGACAAATATTTGTTAAGCTCCAGTTATTCTCCGAAGCATCATATTAGTTGCTGGAGATATAAAGACAAAAATGAAGCATTTCTAGTCTTCAAAAAGCTTAATTTCTTCTGGGTGAAAACACAAAATACATAAAA
The DNA here is from genome assembly GCF_028372415.1 of Notamacropus eugenii. Lineage (NCBI taxonomy): Eukaryota > Metazoa > Chordata > Mammalia > Diprotodontia > Macropodidae > Notamacropus > Notamacropus eugenii. The sequence continues at coordinate 102,179,635 of NC_092876.1, forward strand.
AATAATTTCATGGCAAAGGAGAGTATGAAGAACTATGGTGGTGGGGGAACAGAGATCAGGAAAGGTCTTGTATGAAGGAAACATTGTAGCTGAGACTGGAAGTGAGATAGGGATCCAGGAGAGGAGGGAGAACGTCATAGGCATGTGGGAGAGGGGAGGAAGAATGGGCCAGTCTGTGCAAAATCAGAGGCAGGAAATGGAATGCAGTAGAAGAGGAAAAGAAAATTGGTCATAGAATAGTAGAGGGGGAGTAATAGAAAATCAGTCTGGAAAGACACACTGGATTTAGATTGTGAAGGACTTTAATTTTCAGGTACAGGAGTTTGTATTTTATCCTATAGGTGATAGGGAGTCACTGAAGTTTTTTGTGCTGTGGAGTACCTGTGAATAGAGAAAAGAGGAAAGATAAATCTATCTCACAATCAGCTTTTACTGAATGCTTACTAGCTTAGTGAGTACTTACTAAATAATTTTCTGAGGATAGTAGGTTTGCATAAATGATTTTCTGCCACATAATATGTCTTTGTAGTCACACACTTTCCTAAACTTGTAGAGAATATTCAGTCCTGCTGTGTTTATCCTTTATTTCTTATTCATTGGGTTCAGGAGAGCACCTTATGGTTTTCCTCTAACCAGGTATCTCCCACATGTATATGAAAATCTTTTCTGATTCATTGATAGATAGCTTTGAGAGATAATTTAGTTCAGTGATTCTCTGATCATCAGTATTAAGTGAGGTAGAAACAGTAAGATATCACCATGTCAGGCATGTCTGCCACTGTCATGAAGGACAGTATATAAAGTTCAAATGAAATAAGAAGAATTTGGCATTTCATAAACCAAATAAAACCACAAAAATTAAATCAAGCTTATATTAACAGACATTAAATGACCACTTACCAATGTGTATAATTTCTCAATCAGTTGTTTAAACAAATTGATGCTTTTGCTCTATAGAGTGAAAATTAAAAATTAATGCCAAATTATAAGACCAAATGAAAAGAAGAAGATATGGTATACAGCTAAAACAAGATCAACATGATTAGTTCATTCTAGAAATGGAAAATGGATAAAGGGAAATATTATCTTGAATTTTTACTATATTCTATAGAAGTTTAAATAAAGTGTTACCACAATGAAAGGGTTCAAAGAGCTAAGAAACTGCCTTACCCAGAAAACAAACAAACACATAAAATTGATCTCTTTGCTATTTAAGAGATATAGTACTCAAGAGCAACACTGCTGAGAATTCATCAGTTTGTAAAATCTTAAGGAGGAGAATATCGGAAGATTACGAGCAGTATAGCTTCATAAAAAAGGTAGAAGTGGTGGAGGGGGGAAAATAAAAGAAAGCTTGACACAAAACCCATTAAATCATTCTGAAAGAATTTAAGGATGAAACTTGGAAAAGAACAACAAACACATCAAAAATGAAAGATCAGTGTTAACAACAAATTATTTTGTCCAGCAATGGCAGTGACACCCCCATTCTTGGACTCTCATATGACTTACATTTTTCATGAAGAAGTAAAAATACCATGAAGAAAACAAAGATGGGAAGACTGGCTAGACTAGATAACGTATATACAGAAGAGGTCTGTGTTGGAGGTAACATAATTTTGAGGATTATGGGGAATTGATTCTCAAGGTATCTGAAAGAGAGGAAGATAGTGAGTGACTGGAAAAATTTAGACATTATTTTGGATGTATTGAGTTTGAGGTGTCTTTGCCTTTGTTAAAATATAATCAATTGCACATGTATAGAAGATACTTGGTTTAAGGTAGCTTGGTACAGTGAGAAAGGTACCAAACTTGATTTATATGAAATCTGAGTTTAAATATTATCTCTTATGGATTTGGGAACGTCATTAACTTTCTCAGTTTCAGTCTCTGGAATGGAAAACTCATTACTTTCCTCATAGGGTTGATGAGAGAAAAATACTATATACAGTTTAAAATACTATAGAAATCTGAGCAATTGTTGATGAGCAATGGGTGATGTCTGGGCCACCAAAAATGGTAGTATGGTCTTAGATTGCACAAACAGGGGATATCAAGGTAGAACATGCTAATTGTATTGTTAATTGCTCAGATAACATGAAGAATATTGGGTCTAGATCTTGGCATCACCCTTGAAGAAGAATGATGACAAAGTAAATCCAGAGGAGAGCAACCAGAGGAAAACCACTAGGATGGTGAGAGGTCTGGACACAATGTCATATAGGAATCATAGTGACTGGCATTGTTAGAGTACTTTCACAGTTGCACAGTTCTTGTATGCATTATCTCATTTGAGTCTCAATGCTGTGAGGTCATTATTATTGGTATTTGTTATCTCCATTTTATGAAGAAGTCATCTAAGGTTCAGAGTGGATAAGTGATTTGGCCATAGTCACACAACTAGTAAGCATCAAAGGATGGATCTGAGCACAGATTGTCCTATTTTCAACACTCTACTCATTATGCTGTGCTATTTCTAGAAAGAGGAATGTTTGAGAACCATGAGAGTATGTGGTCTAGGAGTTGTTAAAGGTGACATGATAGTGGGTTTTTTTCAGATGCTTAGCGAGACTTGATGTAGAAGGTGGGAGGTGGAGGAGAAGGAAAATAAGCATTTATACAACACCTACTATGTGACAGGCATTTGGCTAAGTGTTTCACAAATATTATCTCATAAAAATATCGTCTCAGTCATATTAATTCTATGTTGTTTCAATAGGGAAGAAAATACTAATGATGGAAGTAAAAGTTAGTTAAGGTAGGAATTTTGTAAAAATTATATACATCCAGAATAGTCTTGTCTGATAATATAGTGAGTTTATCATTATAGGATGTATTCAAGTAGAGGCTGGCTATCCTCCTGCCAATGATGTTTTAGAGACAATTATTTATTGCTGATGTGGTAGAGCGATGCTAGCCCAAATCCAAGACCCTTTCTATGGGAAAAATTTCTACATTTTAATATGTATAAGCACTATGGGACTTGGAAGAATCATCAGTTATTTGAGGTAGCTACAGCTGCTTAGGGTAGGGATAGATGAGTTGGGCAAAGATCTGAAGGATGGAGAAGAATGTTTTGGCAGAAAGGAAAGGTGGGAAGATAAATGTATACTGGAACATATTGGAAAACATTATATTCAGAAACAAAGAACAAGGTATATATTTATATCCATGTAGCTATTTTATATCTTTCTTCTTAAATGTTGACATTACTGTTGACAAGACAATAAGATTAATAAAACATAATATTGTCCAATATTATCCCTTATCCATTCCTGAAGAAGGAATTTCCTTTGAAATTCTTGACAGTCTATGACTGACTTTCTTGGATTCCCTGTTTAAATTCCATGTGTTAAATATTTGCAATGTATTTTGATATTAGACCTCAATAACATATATGTACATAAATACATATAAAAATAATTGTGGATGGGTCAATGTAGTTTCAACAGTAAACATTTATTAAGCACCTACTATGTGCCAGGCACTTAAGAAAAGGAAAAGATAGACCCTGCCCTTGAGGAGTTCACAGTCTAATGAAGGAGGCTATATGAAAGTGTATTGATAAGGCATTTTTGCTTATTGTTAATGTAATTTTTTGCTTAATTTGAATATCCTTCCCATCTATCAATAGGCCCATGTGACCTGCTTAAATCTCATGGAAGCCTAAGTCACATGTGATGTGAGGAACTTGCTGGATGGGTGGAGCATGAAGGGTAGAACAGGAAGAGGCAGAGCTAGAGCATAGCTGAGAGGTGGTCAGAGCAGTCAGAATTGAGGGAGAGAAAACAGGCAGCTGGCTAGCATGAGTGGGAGAGCCTGTTTGTGATTTGTTTAAGGGAGCTGGTTTGTAGGAAGCCTAGCAGGGTGAAAACTTGGGGATGGTGTTGTTCTCTGCATTGTTATTGTATATAGATTTCTTTGTTACTATGGTGGATTTGACTTTCTGGTGTTGGGATTCAGCTTTCTGGTGTCTGAATAAATGTTTTCCTTCTGCCTTCTATATGGAGAGTCTGTTATACTTTGCGATTCAGAATTACACTGGCATATTCATAACCCTCCTTGGTACTGTGAATATTGCCTGGACAATACAACAAGCAACTATGTATAAAAAAGCTATATACAAAATAAATTAGAGATAATCACCAGAAGGAAGTCACTAGAATTAAGGAGGATTTAGAAAGGTAGAAGATGCAATTTAAGCAGGGATTTGAAGGAAACCAAGAGGTGGAGATAAGGAAGAAGAGCATTCCAGGTCTGAGGGACATCCAATGAAATTACCTCTTTAAGGAACAGCAAGAAGGCCAGTGTCACTGAATTACAGGGTATATAGGAAGAGAAGGTGTAAGGTATGAGAAGTTTGGAAAGGTAGGCAGAGTCAGGTTTTGAAGGACTTTGAACAAGAGTATTTTATATTTTATCCTAGAAACAATAGAGTGACTAGGACAGCTAGGTGGTACAGTGAATACAGTGTTGGATCTTGAGTCAGGAAGACCCATACTCCTGAGTTCACATCTGGCCTTAGACATTTACTAACTGTGTGACCCTGCGCAAGCTATTTAGCCCTATTTGCTTTAGTTTCCACATCTGTAAAATGAGCTAGAGAAGGAAATAGCAAACCACTCTAGTTTTTCTCTCCAGAAAATCCCACACGGAGTCATGAAGAGTCAAACACAACTGGAACGACTGAACAGCATCAAAATCAGATGACAATGGAATCTATTGGGTAGGGAGAAGATGCTAGCAGACCTGTGCTTTAGGAAGATCACTTTGGCAGCTGAGATAAATATGTATTGAAGTAGCAATGATTATAGGAATTATTTTCATATCCAGGTTGGAGGAAGGAATGGGGTTAGATAGTTAATAGGAACCCACAAACAATGTTTGAAGGTAGAAGTTAACCATTGCTGAAAGTCAGAAATATAGGATCATTAGGTAAACCATGGGTGGATGGGTATATATGGATTGTTAGTTACAAGCTGGCCCACAATCACTCCATCACTGGATGCTCCAAATGATTTTTAAAAACAAGACTAATTAAAAGAGATTTAAAAATTCAAATAGAGAAAAGGACCTAAGCATCATTGTTGTTTTCGTTCTCTGGGCTAGCACGTAAAATGATAGGGAACATTGAAGTCACCTGGTGTAAATCCTTCAAGCAATTTGTCCAAGGAGAGATCAAGTAAGTGACAGAGACAGGAATAGAACTCAGATCTACTGACTCCATTCCACTTTGCACTAAATTATCTCCTCTTTCTGAAGTACCAACATCCTTTCAGGGTACAAAAGATGATAGATTGAGTGAACAATCCATACTATTAAATTGGCAATTAATTACTGGAAAGTATTCTTTATAGATGTAGGCATAACCTTACAAAATAATATCCTGACCAACAATATTTTGCAATAACACCATTAATGTCTTATCACCATAATACCATAATATCACAAAACCTCTATAAATGTCATGACATTTATGACCTTTTACCTACGGAACTGGCTGCCTTTTGAATGTTGCTTCACCTAATGCTGAAGTTTTGTAGAAACTATCAGTGATGTCAGGTGGCTTATTATGCCTTTGCAAATTGACTTGAATTTTGAATATCATTGAATATCACTGCCTGTATTTTACAGGATAGGAAGCACTGTAAACCAGCATGATAGACTTTTTAGAACCATTGTTACTGATAAGATGGCTGCCTGCCTGTTTGATAACTGAACCACAACCTTGCATTAGAATCAAAGAATGTTAGAAATGGAAGGACCTTAGAAACTACTCATTACACCTGCCTCATTTTCGTAGAGGAGGAACTTGAGGCTGAAAGAGACTAGAAAATAGTCTTTTAGGAGTCAGAAGTTTAATTAGAAGTGTTAAGCTAAGGGGTAATCAGAATGCACACCTTCTTGGGTTGGAGAGGGGAGAGATGGGGAGAAAATTTGGAACTCTTGCAGAAAGTCAATGTTAAAAACTAAAAATAAGTTAATTAATAAAAAGAAAAAAAATTGTTAAGCTGCGCCAACTCAAGAGCATTTTCTGTGTGAGGGGCTGTTTCTGGAACTTAATTACACTATTTTGTCAATAAGACTGTTCCAGTTTGGCCTGTGTTCTCTCGCTTTGACCTTTCCTTCCAGGTTTGTGCTAGTTAAAATGGGAGGTCAGATTGGGACATGTAAACTCTAACTGCTTGGAGCTGTTTAGAGTATAGGAACTCCTTCAAGGTGGGATTATCCAGTTCCATGCAAAAGGAATGTAAAAGCTTTGGTTGTGTTAAGCTAACAAGCGCCCTGTTATTTTGCTTGGGAGATGTAAATTGAGAAGTCTACTCTGAGAGACTAGATTTAAGATTAAGGCTATATCTATGCAGTGCTACAGCACTGCAATGAGTCATATATGTCACGTAGAATCAGATATCTGGTAATATTTATATACAAAAAATAGTGACTAGAAATCTTATGGCTAAAAGGATTGTTTTCATCAATCTTTTCAAAATGGTTTTACTTATAAGACCTGTCTTCCTGTGTAAAATCTACACATTCCTCTGGTGTTTTCTTGGCCAGAAGCATCATGAAAGGGTGTGCTCTTCCTTCATAAATATAATTAAGTACTGTATGTAGTTATCTGTATTCATGACTCAGAAGAGTGTAGATTTTTTTCTTTGTATTTCTAGAACCTAGCACAGTGTTTTGTACATAAAAAAATGCTTTTTGGACTGAATGTAGTCATTGATAACCCATGAAGGGGACTTTCCTGGGATTTGGTAAATTTGGAAAAGTAAGTGATCTCATTCTTATTTTAATTACAAGGGCCATATATAACAAATGTGTATGATGGTGTTTCAGAATTAATGATGGAACCCATATTGAAAGATAGAACTTTGAGCTACAGCCTGGGAATCCCCACATTGGGCAACATGCTAAAATGTCCCAGGGTGCTTAGGAAGCTGCAATTAAGTTATTAATAATTCAGTTATTATTGCCCAACATAACCTTGTGAGGGGCTTTCCCTTAAGAAACCATGACAATTAAGAAATTGTAGACTGGATCTCTGAAGAGACATTAGTTTCAGCTCTTTATCTTCCTCCATGCATGGTACAGTGGAAAGGACATAAATTCTAGAGAAACAGAATCACAGACTTTGAATTAGAAGGGGCCTTGTCAATCCAACCCATATGCAAAAGGAATTGCTACTGTAGCATATCCCACAAATGATCATCCAGCCACTACTTAAAGATGTCCAAGCAGGAAGAAATTGCAACCTCTCCAGGCAACCCATTTCACTTTTAAATAGATTGAATGGTTAGGTACTTTCTTTCCTGAAAATAAGCCCAAATTTGTTTCTTTGCAGCTTCCATCCATTGGTCCTAGTTCTGTTCTCTAGAGCCAAACAATACAAGACTAAATCATATGAATTTCTGATGTTGACTTTAGTGGCAAGAAGTTTCTTTCCTGGGTCTTCAGTAGCCATGGTACCTGCAGGAGCAGTGACCAGGCTGTGCCCCATTAGGATTGTTTCTCAGGATGACTGATCACTGGGATGAAAGTACTGCTATTTCCAAAGCTCTCGGGTTCAGGGTCCTGGGTTATCTCCTAGACTTGGGTGTGAGGGTAGATGGTAGTCAAGGTGGTGGTAGTAGTTTGACTAGCCTGGCACATGTTACTTCCTCTTTCTCTCTCAAAGTACTTTGATGCTTCAGATGACTTGCCTGACCTGTGGGTGTCAGTTGATTGGCCTTTGTTGGGAATGGCTGGCCCTTTCTCCATAGCAGTTTATTGTCCATCTGTGAAGAGTGGGCTAACTACAGGACTGCTGGTCTGAAGGGTGCTGCCACTCCCAGACCTCTTGTGCGTACCTATTGATTGGTGGCAGCTGGTCATCAGTTGTTGCTGCTGCTGGTGAAGAAGGTGGGTCCCTTCTCCATAATGATTTCTGCCCTCCATGATGGCTTCAGGGGCTTGAAGTAGGTCTCCTGGCTTGGAGGCTCATAGATGTTAAGTCACTTGCCCATATAGTAAATACTAAGTAAAAACCAAGATTCAAATCCATGTCCTCTGACTCCAACAACCAGTTCTGTAACAAAGGTATAATTATACAGTTTATAATTTGACCAGCTTTTGCAAATATCAGTCAAGGGTTCCATTTCATCAAGTTTTATGTGTTTACTGTCAAAACAGTCTTATCCTCAGTCAAGAGAGACAGAGGGAAAAACAGAGACAGAGATAGACAGAGGGACAGAGACAGAGAAGGGAGAAGAGGGAGGAAGGGGAAAGGGGAGGGACAGGGAAACAGAGAAGAGAGGAGAGATAAAGAGGAAGAGAGAACAAGAAACAGAAAGACAGAGAGAGAAAGACAGAGAAAGAGAGAGAAGGTATTTCCTGCACTATGAAAGAAATGTTTAGAACTCAGAAAGCACAAAATGTTTATAGCATAACAGATATATAAGCACATTGGCATACTTAAAACACAACATAAAAATATTACTTCTCTCAGACTCTACTGCAATGTACAAGGGGCTGCCACTGGGGGAAGAAAAGATAAATTACTCTATCCTCCTCCCCCTTAGGAAACCCCAGAGAGAAAGCCTCTATAGAAGTCTCACATTCTTGGGGCAAGAGAGAACGTGTGGGAGTGGTCTCTGCCTTTAGAATCTCCTGAGCAGGCAGCTCTTCCTGGCTTAGGAACCAACATTCTTTTGACTTACATCCATCCATTTACTACAATCACTGGGGCCAAAGGAGGATTGCTGTGACCTCCTAAAGCACCAAGTCCTTCAGTATTGCACATTGTGTTGGGATCAAGGTACAGATCAATATGAGCTTGGAAGACTTTGTCACAGGTTAGGCACAAATAGGCCATTTGAACATTTGAAGTGGAAATGTCTCTAAATCTGAGCATCTCACGTTTCTTTGATCTACTGCAATTCTGCTTTACTCATAGAGCACAGAACTTTCTTTGATAAAGACGCACCAAAATGGGCAGTCCTGTGCCAGTGAGTCCCATGTCACTCAGTCAGTTCCAAAGTTCTTCAGAGAGATCTTGAAAGTGTCCCTGTATTGCTTCTTCTGACCACCATGTGAACTGTGTGAGTTCTCCATAAAATAGTCTTTTTGGCAAGTATATGTTTTACATTCTAACAATGCGACCAGCCCCTCAGAGTTGTCTCTCTGCAGTACAGTTTGAACGCTTGGCAATTCGGCTGGTGAAAGGACCTCTGTATGCAGTACCTTTTCTTGTCAGTGATATTCAGAATCTTCCTAAAACAATTCAAATGGAAACACTTCAGTGTGATTAGTATACTGTCAAGGCTTCTTAGGTATATAACAATGAAGTGCGCTTCATAAACTTTCAGTTTGGTAGTCAGTCTAATACCTCTTTTCTCCCATACTTTTCATTTTTTTTCATTTAACTTTTAACATTCATTTTCACAAAATTTTGGGTTACAAATTTTCTCCCCTTTTGTCCCCTCCCCCCACCCCCAAACACCAAGCATTCTAATTGTCCCTATCACCAATCTGCTCTCTCTTCTATCATCCCTTTCTGCCCTTGTCTCCATCTTCTCTTTTGTCCTGTAGGGCCAAATAACTTTCTATACCCCTTTACCTGTATTTCTTATTTCCTAGTGGCAAGAACAGAACTCGACAGTTGTTCCTAACACTTTGAGTTCCAAATTCTTTTCCTCCCTCCCTTCCCACCCCTTCCCTTTGGAAGGCAAGCAATTCAATATAGGCCATGTCTGTGTAGTTTTGCAAATGACTTCCATAATAGTCATGCTGTGTAAGACTAACTACATTTCCCTCCATCCTATCCTGCCCCCCATTGCTTCTATTCTCTCTTTTGATCCTGTCCCTCCCCATGAGTGTTGACCTCAAATTGCTCCCTCCTTCCCATGCCCTCCCTTCCATCATCCCCCCCACCCTGCTTATCCCCTTATCCTCCCCTTTCCTGTATTGTAAGATAGGTTTTCATACCAAAATGAGTGTGCATTTTGTTCCTTTCTTTAGTGGAATGTGATGAGAGTAAACTTCATGTTTTTCTCTCACCTCCCCTCTTTATCCCTCCGCTAATAAGTCTTTTGCTTGCCTCTTTTATGAGAGATAATTTGCCCCATTCTGTTTCTCCCTTTCTCCTCCCAATATATTTCTCTCTCACTGCTTGATTTCATTTTTTTAAGATATGATCCCATCCTATTCAATTCACTCTGTGCTCTTTGTCTCTGTGTGTGCGTGTATGTGTGTGTGTGTGTGTGTGTGTGTCTGTGTGTGTGTGTGTGTGTGTAATCCCACCCAGTACCCAGATACTGAATAGTTTCAAGAGTTACAAATATTGTCTTTCCATGTAGGAATGTAAACAGTTCAACTTTAGTAAGTCCCTTATGACTTCTCTTTGCTGTTCACCTTTTCATTCTTCTCTTCATTCTTGTGTTTGAAAGTCAAATTTTCTTTTCAGCTCTGGTCTTTTCATCAAGAATGCTTGAAAGTCCTCTATTTCATCGAAAGACCAATTTTTCCCCTGAAGTGTTATATTCAGTTTTGCTGGGTAGGTGATTCTTGGTTTTAGTCCTAGTTCCTTTGACTTCTGGAATATCCTATTCCATGCCCTTCGATCCCTTAATGTAGAAGCTGCTGGATCTTGTGTTATCCTGATTGTATTTCCACAATACTTGAATTGTTTCTTTCTAGCTGCTTGCAATATTTTCTCCTTGACCTGGGAACTCTGGAATTTGGCCACAATGTTCCTAGGAGTTTCTCTTTTTGGATCTCTTTCAGGCGGTGTTCTGTGGATTCCTTGAATACTTATTTTGTCCTCTGGTTCTAGAATCTCAGGGCAGTTTTCATTGATAATTTCATGAAAGATGATGTCTAGGCTCTTTTTTTGATCATGGCTTTCAGGTAGTCCCATAGTTTTTAAATTGTCTCTGCTGGATCTATTATCCAGGTCAGTTGTTTTTCCAATGAGATATTTCACATTATCTTCCATTTTTTTATTCTTTTGATTGTTTTGTGATTTCTTTGTTATGAAGTCATTAGCCTCCATCTGTTCCATTCTAATTTTGAAAGAACTATTTTCTTCAGTGAGCTTTTGAACCTCTTTTTCCATTTGGCTAATTCTGCTTTTGAAAGCATTCTTCTCCTCATTGGCTTTTTGAACCTCTTTTGCCAATTGAGTTAGCCTATTTTTCAAAGTGTTATTTTCTTCAGCATTTTTTTGGGTCTCCTTTAGCAGGGTGCTGACCTGCTGTTCATGCTTTACCTGCATGTCTCTCATTGGTCTTCCCAGTTTTTCCTCCACCTCTCTAACTTGATTTTCAAAATCCTTTTTGAGCTCTTCCATGGCCTGAGCCCATTGAGTGGGCTGGGATACAGAAGCCTTGACTTTTGTGTCTTTCCCTGATGATAAGCATTGTTCTTCCTCATCAGAAAGGAAGGGAGGAAATACCTGTTCACCAAGAAAGTAACCTTCTATAGTCTTATTTTTTTTCCCTTTTCTGGGCATTTTCCCCACCAGTGACTTGACTTCTGAATATTCTCTTCACCCACTTCACCTCCAGATCAGCCCAGCCAGCACTTGGGGTCTGAGATTCAAATGCTGCTTTCCAGCCTCAGGGCTTTGGGTGGGGCGGGGCTGCTATTCAGTGTGAGAGTAAGTTCAGGTGCTCAGGTGGGGGCAGAGCTGCCTCACGGGCTCAGTTCCCTCAGGGGGTTTATGCAGACACCTTCAACAATGGATCCAGACTCCTGCCTGCTTGGGGAGCCCCTGTCTGCTCCCGCCTCCACTGCTGCCTCCCGAGGGGGCCTGAGTTATGGGGGCACCCCACTCCCCTCTCAAGCAGCCAAAGAGGCCTTCTCACAGCCCCTTGTCACCTGTGGGTGGAGGGACCCGCACAGCTGCTGGAGATTCTGTCCCTGAAACCTGCTTGGAACTGCTCCTCTCCATGCCGCACAGCCAACGCAGGGCTGGGCTCTGCTCTGGATCCGCAGCGCGAAGGACCTTTTGCGAGAGGTTTTCAGGGCTCTCTGGAACAGAAATCTCATCTGCTCCGTTTTTCTGTGGCTTCTGCTGCTCCAGAATTTGTTGGGAGTTCTTTTTTACAGATATTTTATGGGCTGTGGGTTCGGAGCTAGAGTATGTGTGTCTTTCTACTCTGCCATCTTCTCCCATACTTTTCTTCCGAGGCTCCCAGACATTGCACTAGTTCTTGCAGTGCATGTGTCAATCTCATCATCTATGTGCACACCCCTGGAAAGTATACTGCCAAGATAAGTGAACTTTTCCCCCGCATTCAAAATTTCTCCATTTGCTGTAACCAATGGTTCCGTACATGAATGGTGTGGTGCTGGCTGGTGGAGCACCTGTGTTTTCTTGGTATTGTCAGGCCAAAATTAGCATATGTGGCAGAGAATCCATAATCTGTTGCGTCTTAGCCTCAGAGGCTGAATTGAGTGCACAATCATCTGTGAACAAAAAGTCACACACCAACTCTCCTTTCACCTTAGTCTTGACTTATAGCCTTTTTAAGTTAAATAATTTCCAATCAGTGCAGTAGCTGACCTTGATGCCTTTTTCATCTTTGTTGAAGGAATCTTACAACATCACTGAAAACAACATGCTAAAAAACATGGGAGCAAACACACAGTTCTGCTTCTCTTCATTGGTGACTGGAAAAGCACAAGGGCATCTTCCATTATCAGAATCTGTGCAAGCATGCCATCATGGAATTGGTATGTGATACTGATGAGCTTCTCCAGGCAACCAAATTTGTTCATGATCTTCCACAAGCCCTCGCAATTGACAATATCAAAGACTTTGGTCTGATTGACAAATGTTGTGTACAGACCTCTGTTCTCCTCCTGGCATTTGTCCTGGAGTTGTTGGTCAGCAAATATCATATTAACCATTCCTCAAGTCACACTAGATCTCAGGTAGATGACCATCAACCAGGTAAAGGATCACCCTATTAAGGAAAACTCTGGCAAGAATCTTGCTGTCAACAACTAACATCCCTCTTCCCCTATCCTGGCCCCATGATTCTCATAGAATAACCTTTTCTTTTATAGAGATGGAAAACAGAATCATCCTTGAACTCCTAGAGGATAAATTTCTCTTGCCATATAAACCAGAAGATTTTAGTAAGCTTTTGTATGAGCAGTGGACCTTATAAGTCTCAGCTGGAATAGAATCAGTACCAAGCACTTTACCACACAAGAAGAGCCTAATGGCATTCAAAACCTCTTCTTTAGTTGGAAGTTCAGCTACAGAGGGATTGATTTCAGCCTGAAGTATTTGGTCAATAACTTCAGCATTGGTTGATGACAGTCTGTTGAGAACATTATGGAAGCATTCAGCTATCACTCCAGGATTGTGTCCTTAATCATTGATCAGTATGGCTCTATCAGTGTTGAGTAGTTGAAATGTACCATAGGTCTTCGGCCCACAAACAGCCTTCAGGGCATCATAAAAGCACTTTGGATTGTTACTATCAGCATAAAACTGAATTTTACCTGCCTTCTTATTGATCCAAGAATCCTTTGTCCCTTTAGCCTCTACTTGCACTTTACTTTTGATGGAGTTAAATGCTGCCTTCTTAGGGATGGAAGAACTATCCTGATGGTAAACTCTGTGGAGTTCTTGCTTTTCATTTATTAGCTTCTGAATTTCCTATTCATCTTCATCAAACCAAGTATTCTGGCCCAAATGAGTAAATGCACTACACCTAATCTCTGAAAGTTGCTCATTCCTTTTCTGTTGCACTGTGGCCAACCATGTGTTGGCTCAGTTTTCTCTCCAAGTTATCAACCAACTTCACCCTTAGAGAATCACTCTAATCTGTCAACATGAAGTCTTCTGGTAGTTGCCTTGAGGCTGCTGTTTTAGTTGAATGTGATTGTTTAGCTTGTAGAGGATAAGTCTATGATAAGTCCAACACTCTACCACATATCACTTCATCATTCTCACATTCTACCTGTCTCTTCTCTTTACAATGACATAGTCTATTAACTGCCAATGTTTACTGTGAGGATGCATCCATGAAGTTTTATTGTTCTTAGAACTCCATGGTGCCTGCCACCTTCAAGGTGAGGAAAATGAGGCAGACAGAAGTTAAATAACTTGCCTAAAGTCATGTTGTTCAGTCATGTCTGACTCTGTGACCCCATTTTGGGGTTTTCTTGGCAAAGATACTAGAATGGTTTGTCATTTCCTTGTCCAGCTCATTTTACAATGAGGAAACTGAGGCAAGCAGGGTTAAGTGACTTGCGCAGGGTCATGCAGCTAGTAAGTGTTTGAGGTCAGATTTGAACTCAGGAAGATGGATTCCTGCCTGTAAAACCAGCACTCTATCCACTGATAGATAACTGCCTTCTGCCTAGGGTCACACAACTAGTAATTGTCTGAGATAGGATTTGAACTGAAGCCTTCTTTCCAGCACTCTATACACTATGGCATCACTTAGCTGCCACTGCTGTTGTTTCAGGTGGTTATGGTTTTATTTTTATATTGAAAGATAGAGGGGTATGGGAGGAAGGGGATATTTGACCCATCAGATTTTCAAACATATTGCTGAATGAACAGTTCTAAGATCAAATGACACCATGCCTAAAACTGTCACATTTTTGTAATTGGAAGTAAGCTTTGGAGGTTCTTTTGTGTTATTTCCAAATGAAATACTTCAGACACCTTCCACTTTCGTCTTTGGAAATATCTTTTTGTCTTTTTTTCCAAATGAAACACTCTTTAGGCATTTTCAAAATCTTCAGTCGCCATGACAGGGACTAATTTTTGAAGTTCAAAAAGTAACCTGAAAATACTTGGGAGCTTTTGCAAATGCAGAAAATGATCTAAGCTACTTAGCAAGCTTACCCTGACAGCATTATTTTTCCAAAGCAAAAAGATTCTTGGGGTCTTGGCAAAAATTCTTTTATAGTTCAGAAAATGTCACAGACTTTTCCTTAAATCAGCTTCCTTCTGAGAAGAGAAAAAAAAGAATATTCCATCATAAAACCTAATTACAGGCTCCACTTAGAAGTATGTGGGAGTCCATAAGGGTGGAGGATAGGAAATGGGATGTGTGCTAGAAGTGCTGTGGAAGAGACCGTGTATTGGTGAGGGAAATGATTGCCTCAGGTGTTTCCTTTCTCTTCCATGTGGTCACTTCCCATTCTGCCTTAGAGTAGTCCTGGATTTCTAACTGGGGTAAAATGAAAAGTGGTCAAAGATATGGAAGGAGGGCTTCAGTCATTAAGGATATCTGTGGAAGAGGGAGGAAAGGGAAGGGAGAAGGGGATAGGATTGCCAAGGGCAATAATGAAGTGGGAATGGTACTTTCTTCAGTCACTCAGCTGGAAAGCAATTGGTATAAAAGGGATATACCTATAGACCAAGAATTATACAAGGGCAAGTCTATATTTTCCAGACTACTGTTTGGCATATGATCAGTAACTAAAGCTTCTGTGATTTCTGGGTTCAAAAAGTGATTGTCCATTGGGAAAATTTCCCAGGATTCCATTTCCCCATTACAGTGTGATTATGATGCATAGCAGATCTGTCATGAGGCATAGATACTGATGGTTATCCAAAGACCTCCAGAAGGAGTGATGGCAATTGCAATTTACAGCAGCCCAGAAATACCATCATGTTCTCAAGATTACAAGACATAAGGGGTTATGACTGGCAAGATCAAAAAGGAGCTTACTGCTTCATACTCATTCTTCAGACAAGGCTAAATGAACACATCATCCTGGTTCCAGAGTTAAAGAGTAAGATTAATGCATATGTCATAAAGTACCCTTCTTACTTCAAGATGTAGTTTCAGCATCAATAGATGTGGGATGAATTTATTCTCCTTTGGGAAAGGTGTTAAGAAGCATTTTCCTATTGCTTTGCTCTATCAAATGCTTTGATTTAAAAATGCACAATTTAAAATACAACGGTGTTAAGTCATCCCAAATCTACTACAGTAACCTGGAAAAATAATAGTTCTTAGGTGTATAACTCCCAAATAAAGAAAGGCAATCAATCAATCAAAAGCCTATGTTAAGTGCACCTATGTACGGAGTACAGTGCTAGGCACTGGGGATACAATTAGAATCAATAAAACAGTTCCTACTTCTAAAGAGCTTACAGTCTAACAGAGGAGATAAGGACATATGTAAGCACACAGATAGTAAATATAAAGAGAATAAATACAAAGTGGTTAAATACGCGGTAGCTTGGGAGAAGAGGAGGGAACTAACAAAACATAGTATCAGGAAAGGTTTCATATAGAAGGTGGTGCTGAAACTGCCTCTTTAGGTAAGAAGGGGACATTATGATGTGTTTGTATGGCCTTGTGGCTATAGTAGTTATTAAAGGACCAGTAATGGACCTGGAAAATAGATTATGAAAATAGATAAACTTGATTTAAAAAGAAAAAGGGAAAACATATTACCAGTATCAAAAAAGAAAAGCATCAATTCACAACCAATGAAAAAACAATAAAGGAAATTATTAGTCATTATTAACCCGATCATGTGCCAATAAAATTGATGATCTAAATGTTCCCCATCTAAATGGGAAAGCTTAAGGCTAAATGTGGCCTCCTAGGTCTTTGATTGTGGTCTTTTGACCGAGTACAAGTTTTACACAACAAATCCTTTCATCAAGGGGATTTGTTCTGATTCAGTCAAAAGACCGCACTTGAGAACCTAGAGGACCACAGGTGGCCTCGAAGCCACAGGTTCCCGACCCCTGGCTTAGAATTTCAGTGGACACATTATAAACAGGCTAGGGATGGATTCAGAGCACACATTCAGACACTTTTTTTTCTCCCTGAATATGGCAAACAGGTTAATTTGGTTTGCTTGATTATGTGTTTGTAACAGGGTTTTGTCTTGTTTTTGCTTTCTCAATGAGAGGATGAGTTGAAGAAGAAGATGAATCTTCTTAAAATAAAATTTAATTGAAAGAAAGAAATGAAATGATAAAAAATAGAAATAATGAGGGATGGTGGGCACAAAAATTTGCCTATATTATAAGATAGAATCATTTTGTCTTTTGGTTTTTGATTGTTTTTCTTTTTGATAAAAGAAGATACAAGGGTTGCTTTGGGGAATGAATATGATATAAAGAGCCAAAACGTATTGATACATTTTTTTTAATGAAGAGTTAGAAAATAAAAGGAAATGTACTTTCCTTCTCTGGTCTACTTTCATGGTACATTCTAAGATAATACCATTTTAGAAGAAGAAAAGAAACAGGCATTTATTAAGCACCTACTATATGCCTGGCACTATGCTAAGCACTTTACAAATATTATCTCATTCAATCCTTATAATAATCTTGGGCTGTTGATCAGTCCATTCAGTTGTGTTCAATTCTTCATGATGACCCCACTTGAGTTTTCTTGGCAAAGATGCTGGAATAGTTTGCTATTTACTTCTGATGACAAAATGGAAACAAACAGGGTTAAGTGACTTGCCCAGGGTTACACACAGCTAGAAAGTGTCTGAGGCCATTTTTAAACTCAGGTATTCCTGACTCTAGGCCCAGCACTCTATCCACTGTGCCACTTAGCTGCCCCCCAAAAATCAAAGACTGGGTTTTAAATTCATGGTTTCTAGATAGGTGATAACAATAAATTAACTTCTCTGTCATGATTTTAAAAATCGTTTTATCTTAAGAAAAGTAAGAAGAACAAAAGTTAAACCTTTGGATCTTTCCTTTCTGATTAGAAGTCAGTCATATTTAGTAGTAATCAATAACCTTTGGCTAACTTTTTATCATTAGGAAGATCACCCTAGTATAAAACTAACCTGAATCTTCTTGTTGCATTGTCCGGCTTCTCTTCTACATGAGTGTCAAAAGTGCTCTCCCTCCCTCCTTTACAATGAACATGGCAACCCAGGACTGATACTCTGTTGCCTAGGAAATTTTCAAAAAGGAGAATGAACTAGTACACTAAGGGATAAATAGTGTTGTGGAACATTGCAAACCAAGAACTAGAATGACAGAAAACAAACCTAGTTGATTAAGACCAAAAAAAATGTGTCAAGAAATGGTAACCTTTGGGGAGAGCCAAATTAGTGAACTTCTAAAGGCAAGAGTATGGCCTTTTCTATAAGCAATGTCAAATTAAGCTAATGGGGATGGAAATGAGATGAGAAAGGGGCTGAAGAGATTAAAATAGAGTTATAAATAATAATGCTTTCAAATTAACATTAATTTCTAATGTCAGTCCATCATTAGGGTGGAGATTGAGAATAAGTCAAATACTGTACTGCCAGGGGATAAGAACAAAGAATGAAACAGTCTCTATTTGCAAGTAATCACCTTCCTATTGGGAAGACGAATGTGCTACAAAAACATTTCATAGCCCAATAGAAATGAGTCTTGGATTATCTGTGTTACAGTTGTCCTATCATTAGTGAGATAGTGGAGAGTTGATATGTAGAAATATGTGAGTATATAAATAAGTGAGTTCTTGTATAAATATCTGAGCATTTTACACAATCAGCACCATTACAAATAGTAGGTGGCACGTTGGGTAGTGTACTGGACTTTGAGTCAGGAGGGTCTGAATCTGAATCTTGCCTCCAAACACTTACAAGCTGGCTGCTAGGTAGTGCAGGAGCCAGGAGTCAGGAGGACCTAAGTTCAAATCTCACCTCAGACACTTGACACTCACTAGCTGTGTGACCTTGGGCAAGTCACTCAACCCCACTTGCCTCATCCTGTGTCATCTCCAGTCATCCTGATGAATATCTGGTCACTGGATTCAGATGGCTCTGGAGGAGAAGTGAGGCTGGTGACCTGCACAGCCCTCCCTCACTTAAAACAAAGTCAAGTGCAAATAATGTCATCATTTCTCTGATGACATGAGCTTCTTCAGCAATGAAGGATGAACACACACACCTTCCTACTGAGGGGGATGAGTATATACATTAAGAATATATTGGATAAATATAATTAGAATAAATACAAGGTAGTTAGGCAGGGAGAGCAAAGTATGTAGAAATGGTGATTTAGCTATGATTAGAAGGAAAAAGAGATTCTGTGAGGCAGAAGTGAGAAGGGAGCACATTCCAGACATGGAGGAATAGACTATATGAAGGTATAGAGATGCAATTTAGAATGTTTTCTATGAGAAAAAGAGAAAAGATCAGTTTGGCTGAATCATAGCATGAGGGGAAGGGGATCAAATATAATAAGGCTGGAAAGGTAGGTTAGGATCAGGTTTTGAAAGGGCTCAATACTAAGAAGGAATCTATATTTTATTCCAGAGACTTCAGGAAACCACTGGAGTTGATTGAGTAGGAGAGTGTCACTCTGCATTTGAAGGAAAAAAATTGGCAGCAACACATAGGATGGATTAAAATGAGGAAAAATCTGAGTTAGGAAAACCAATTAGGGGACTGTTGAAATAATCTAGATGGGAGTTGGTGAGGACCTTGAACTAGGGTGGGAGCTGTGAGGGTGGAGAGAAGTGAGACATAGAGGGAGAAAAGTCAAGATTTGCCAAATGATTGGATACGTGTATGGGAGGAAGAGTGAGGAAGCAAGGATCATGATGAGGTTATGGCCTTGGGAAATTAGAAGAATGGGTTCCTCTTATATTGGTCTTTCTAAGGACAGAGTTCCGCCTAATATAGTGATGCAAATAATTCTGACTGGTTGCTGATCTACATTATGTAGCAAAAGCATTTCCTTTGACTTACACATAGTAGTAGAAGTTGGCATCCTGTTTGCTTTCTTAACTACAGCTGCAAATTAGGTCTAAGAGCTTTATGGATAGTTCTACAATGATGTGATAGCCATCAGTATTTCCTGGTCAGTGAGTAGCAGCCACACACTTCTTTTCCACGGATATCCTTGCCAACCCCCACCCCCTTTTTATGGTTTTCTCTGTTTCATTGTGTTGCCTTTGTAATAACTTTGATGCCAAGCGTTAAGGTGCTTTTTTTCTTGAGATGGATATATCAGTCCTCCATTTTGACTATTAGTTGGCATTTGCAAATGTTGGTGCCACAGATGAAATACTCTGCTCCAACATGTTTTCTTTAGATTGATGGTGCCATCTTTTTTCCTTCCATACATCCAAGAGAAGTTGGCCTTCATTGCCTTCGTGGAGTCTCCATCCACATTTCTCTGAGTGACACTTTTGTTTGGAAATGTTTCCTATTCTGTATTTTGGAAGTATTAGCTTTTCATCTCATTCTTCCCATACAGTAGAAGTGGGGAAGAGAATCTTGGAATAAATAAACAAATACATAAGTATTTGGATGTTCTAGCATGGCCTCATGTATGAAGAGTTCGGGGCTACATTTATCAAAGGTATTCAACTCTAAAATGCTATGATTCTAGAATTCTGTGTTCCTTCATTCATCCTTTGTTTTCAGTGAGGACCAATGACATCATGGGGTGATGTCTTGACTTATGCATGAATTATATTTAAGTGAAGCAGAGTTACAAAAAGCCTCACTCTCTCTTCCAGACTCATTGAAGTCCAGAGGCAGGGCAAAAGTCAGGATGACTGGTGAGTGCGCAGGATGCAATGGAGGACCTTGGCACCTCTGATGGACAAGACTGAACAACAGAATTCTGTATAGCAGAAACCCAGACATCTGACCTCAATACTGAAACACATCCTAACTCTCATGGGGAAAAACAAAACAGAACAAAATCCAACAACTAGGAAAGCTTTCATTGCTAAGTCAGGGAAGACAAGCTGTTCAAGTTCTTTTCCTTGTCAGGAGGTCAGCAGGGACTATGGTTTGCTACCCTGATTGCTAGACACCTTGGGACAGATATGTTCTAAATAAGGTCCTGCTGCTATCTTCATCTGAGATCTTAACAAAGTCATTTAATCTCTAAGATAGTACATCAAAGATGATCACAGACAATTCTCTGTTATATATAGTATTCAAATGAGGGTAGAACTAGTTATGGATGATGTCAAATAAGGGAGGAGTCAAAAAGAATTAAATTTGTTCTAGAATTATAATACTTTTACTTGGTCAAGAGACAATATGGACCAATGGAAAGAGCTCTGTCTTTGGAGTCAGATGTCTGAATCCCAAGTCTGCCATGTATTACCTTGGGCAAATCAGTCACTTTACCATTCTCAACTTTTTCTTCATCTGCAAAATGAGGAAGTTAGAATAGATGTGTATATATACACACATACGTATATATACATACACATATCTATGTATATACCCACATTTTTATTCACTATACACGCATATGAGTATATACACATACATTTATGTGTGTATACATATATATATATAATATTTTCATAGCACTTTAAGGTTTACAAAGTACTTTACAAATATGATCTCATTTGATCCTCATAATAACCTTGACAGGTAGATGTTATTATTACCCATATTTTACAGAAGAGGAAATTGAGGCAAGTGTAAGTGAAGTGACTTGCTCTGGGTCACACCTGTAAGTTAATAAGTATCTGAGGTTGAATTTGAATTCAGGTCTTCCTTACTTTCTCACCAGCACACTTTTCACTGTATCACCTAGCTGCCTCCAGCATGGTATCTACTTTGCAATTCTGAATTTTCCCTGTGTCTACCTCTAGTCTTCTCTTGGCATGGCTCTATTTTTTGTAGTGTCTACCTTGACTGGCTAATGTTTGAAACTGGATGAGGATTATTATCGAAAATCCATTCACAGATAACTGAAAGTTTACTAGAGTGTCTTCTGTGAAAAGATGAAGGTCTGAATCAGCTCCAGGGTGATACAAAATGTTCTTTACTTATGTTGGAGACCACTCTGGTACAAGTTAGTCATTATTTTCCTTTTGTATGCCCTAGTTATCTTGTACTCCTCACATGTATTCTGCAGTGATTCTCAATAGTTTCTGCTATAAACTCACATAAAAGCCTGTTTATCCTTTGCCTGACAATTGATGCAACGCCCATTTTGCTGATGAGAGTGAGATTCTGTTGAATCTTGCTATTGGCAAGTTAAAAAATTATATTTCTCAAGTATTCCAGTAAAAGAATGACTGTGGCCTTCAGAATGATTGTGGCCTCCAATACGGAACATAAAGAAACCTTGAATATTTGTGCATACAATCTCTCTCTCTCTCTCTCTCTCTCTCTCTCTCTCTCTCTCTCTCTCTCTCTCTCTTTCTCTCTCTCTCTTTTATTCACTCTTACTCTCATTCACTTTCTCTTCCTCACTCACTTTCTCATTCTCACTTTCTCTCACATACACTTTTCTCATTTACTCTTTCTCATATTCTCTCTCTCTGAATCTCTCTTTCTCTGTGTCTCTGTCTCTCTCTTTCCAGTGTTTTCTATGAGACCTATTCAAGAAATTCAGAGAAATATAGACTACTAAAACAGGAAGTAATCTTAAGAAGATCTAAGTGTCATTCTTTTTATTCAATAGATGAGGAAACATTGGGTTAATTAAGTTGCTCAGGGTCATACATTAAGTCAATAATAACATTAGAGCTAGAATTCTGCTCTTTTGACTCCTGGTCTGGCTTTCTTTTCATTATACCATGCTGCCACTAAGATTTGTCAGATTTTTCTTTGCTGTTTGACATATAAGTTCATGTTCAATAACAGGATCCAATCTTGGGCTGGCATCTGTGTGTCACTGGATGGAGTGCTAGACCTGGAATCAGAAAGAGCTGACTTCAAATATAATCTTAGACCAGAGGTTCTCAAGCTTATTTGACCTACTGTCCTCTTAAGAAAAATTACTCAGCACCCCTTCCCCCCTGAAAATCTACTTTCTTTTACCTTTCCTTCATCAATCTTTTTTGAAATTTGATTCATTTAAAAATATATAAAATTTTTAAAAAGACATCTTAAATTTAATAATTTATTGTAAATTTGTGGGGGTTTTCCAGCATTGAAATTTTGATGATGCAACACTGCTTCATATAACTGTATAGAATCATATTGTAAACAAGTCATCATACACACATATTCCTGCCTATGCATGCTGGACTTTCTGACATTGAACCACATGCTTGGCTGCCAACACTTGCTTGTTAAGACCTGTCATCAGACTTGACCACTGATGGGTTATAACTTGTATTTTGTATGGTTTATTTGGAAAATAATGTAATCTCTATAACTTTAATTCTGCTACACAACGGATAAAATATGTATGAATTTTCTCATCTTCTTCTCTTATGCTTCCACTACCCTTGTTTTTTATTCAATGTCCCCCACTTCCACCCAAGGCTACTACCACCCTCCTGAATCATGCCAGTACCCCCCAAGGGGCAATATCACCCACTTTGGGAACCTGTGACATATTTACTGTCTGTGTGATGGTGGGCAAGCCCCAACCTCTATCTGCCCCAGTTTCCTTAACTGCAAAATGGGGATACAATACAGTGATAATTACATATATGTATGTGTTTGCACACATATGTACAAAATGCTACTTCTCTCACACCCTGTTACTATAATCATTTAGCCAGAAAGTCACTACCTTTTTTTTTTATTTACCAAAACTGTTTTTGCATTATTTTCATAGGTATATATTGTTTCCTCCATTTTGTCACTCTATTAATACTTCAGATACCTGGAAGATAAACACCAGATGGCTCTAAAGGTTCTTCTAATAGTTCTGCCATTGTCAACATATCCTGAAAGGAACATTCCACAGTCAATCAACATGGTGATGGCACACATTCTAGCTGCTCTCCAGACCTTGTAAGTGACAGGCCCCATGACCTCAGTTACAGTAAGAGGAACCCACCTTGGTTCCATTAATTCACATACGCACAAATATGTATATATACATACATACATACATACATATATGTATAGTAAAAAATGAACAAAGAATAGGTGCAGACAATGTAGCATCAAGAATATAAACAATCAATCATAAAAAAGAATAAATATGTGTTTATCTTATGAGACCTCATATAAATCTGGATAGAGACAATGATGACAAATCTTGAAATTTACTTAGTCACTAGAGAGAAGGAAATAAATGTTTAAAAATACTTACTAGCTGCCAGTGACTGTGCTAAGTGCTTTTCAAATATTATTTCATTGGATCCTCACAACAGTTCTCAGAGCCAGGTGCTATTATCACCCCCTTTTTGCAGAGCTTTTGCTTCATCTTTTCCGTTGGAAGGAAGGGAATTCTAAATAGCCAAGTGAGAAAGGGAATGAGAATACATTAAAAAGGGGAACTGTGTTGAGGAAAGGGAAAAGATCCATGGTTCTGGATGCTTTATAAGTAAGTGGTGCCAACCAAAGCAATCTGTGGCAACATTTTACTTCACTTTTCATCAGATATCTGTGTTCTAAAAACTCTCATAATTCTGTCCTTTCATAATGGTTTTTGTTTGTTGTCTGGTTTATTTAATTTTCCCTGGATTTCTAAGTAAGCAGTCTCAAAAATAAGTAAACCTTAACCTTTTTCAGCAGAACCTAAAAAGGACAGGGAGCACTTTTTACATAACTGGGTCACAGGTAGACAGAGGGATTCATGAATCTTTAGTAACCTAATATGGTGGTTGCCTAATACTGCCTAGCTCTGGATCTGTGTAGATCCAGTAGATAGACAAAGCACTTTTTAGTACTTACTATGTGTTAGACACTGGACTGAGCAGTGGGGATACAAATACCTGCCCTTGAGGAGCTTGTATTATAATAAAGGAAGATAGCTCACAAAGCAGAGCTAGAAAGTGGGGGAAAGGCAGGACTCACTGGGTCATGGTGGAGAGATGACCTAGAAGGGGCCTAGTAGACTGGTTCCTAGATAAGGGAAGACAAGATAAACTTGATTTATATGAGCCAGGTGACCCAGGTTCCATACGTGGAACCATTGGTTACAACAAATGGAGAAGTTTTGAATGCTTTGGATAAGTTTACTTACCTTGATAGTGTACTTTCCAGGGATGTGCACATTGACAATGAGGTTAATGCATGCATTGCCAGAGCTAGCTCAGTATTTTGGAGGCTCCGGAGAAAGGTTTGGGAGAGAAGAGGTATTAGACTGACTACCAAACGGAAGGTCTACAGAGCCATTGTGCTGACCTCATTGTTGTATGCTTGTGAAATATGGACAGGGTCCAGGAAAGGTAAGATGAAGAGGATCCCTGGAATGTAGGCAGCATGGTGAGGAGAAAGAAAATAGATAGCTGGGCCTGGGCCATCCCTCACCTCTGCCATCTTCAAATGACAGGTAAACTGTCTTTCAGAAAAATTGTAAAGATACTTTATGCCACATTTTTGGAGGTTACCTAACTGATCTGACTAGACATTTTTTATTAGACAAGACAGTTCTGAAATTTAACTCTTCATCCTTAGCAATATGCCTTCTCTATTCCTTCTCTTTTTCTAAATATACCCAGTATAGATATTCAATAGTGGAACATACTGACTTCAGTAATGAGCTATTGGATTCAGATGGTTCTAGAGGAGAAGTAAAGCTGGTGACCTTGAACAGCTATCCCTCACTCAAAACAAAGTCAAGTGCAAGTCATGTCATCATTTCTCTGGTGACATGGTCTTCTTCAGCAACGAAAGATGAACATAACAATTTGTGAGTAAATGCAGCTGTCTGAATGGGGACCCAGCTACCTGGGTAACTCATCTCCTACTCTTCTGTCTCTCTCCCCCTCCCCTTCCTTCTCCTCTCCAAAGGAAGGTAAATTGGCTAGGTTCCACTTTTCATTTCCTTTCCTTTCCTGTCCTGTCCTGTCCTGTCCTGACCTTTCCCTTCCTTTCCTAAAACCTTAAACCTATTGCACTTTGAAGGTCATACATTGGACAACACTAGGCATCTGCCTAAGGTCTCTCTTCTGGACCCTTCTAGCTTCAGAGTGATGATCAATAGTACTGTTGCTGTTTCCCTCCCAGTCTGATGTCTTCCTTTTTTTTTTTTTTTTTTTTGCCTCATTAAAGGGGCTACCCCCTAACTACTTCTTAAACAGGCCTATTCAATGAATGGGCATTACCTCACTCTAAGTGAGTATCTGAATAAACCTTGGCGGAAAGGGGCCAAGGTCTCCCAGTGCATCCTGGATCATCTCCAGTTATCCTGATGAATATCTGGTACTAGATTCAGATGGCTCTGGAGGAGAAGTGAGGCTGGTGACCTTGCACAGTCCTTCCTTACTCAAAACAAAGTCAACTGCAAGTCATGTCATCATATCTCTGATGCCATGGTCTTCTTTGACAATTTGTTGATGCTGGAAATGTTCAAGCAGGGATCTTTGTCAGGGATGTTGTAGAGGGAATTCCTCTTTTGGGTAGGAGGTTAGGCTAGATCACTTTGGACTTTAAGATTCTATATTCTTTGGAACTACATTTTACATGATTGCACGTATGTAACCTATATCAAACTTTTTACCATCTTAGGAAAGGAGTAGATGATGGAGGGAGGAAGGAAATTTAGAACTCAAAATTTTTTCAAAATGAATGTTAAAAATTGTCTTTATATGTAATTGGAAAAATATTTTTTACTTTTTAAAATTTATTTTTAATCTTTAACATTCACTTTTATAAGATTTTGAGTTCTGAATTTTTCCCTCTTCTTCCCCTCACCTCTCCTCAAGATGGCTTGCAATCTGATATAGGTTATGCACGCACAATTGTATTAAACATATTTCCACATTAGTCATATTGTGAAAGAAGATCAGAATGAAAGGGGAAACCATAAGAAAGAGAAAACGAGAGAGAGAGAGAGAGAGAGAGAGAGAGAGAGAGAGAGAGAGAGAGACAGAGAGAGAGAGAGAGAGAGAGAGAGAGAGAAACAGTCTGCTTCAATCTGCATTCAGAGTCCATAGTTCTTTCTCTGGATGTGGATAGCATTTTCTATCATGAGTCTTTTGGAATTGGCTTAGATTATTGTATTACTGAGAAGAGCTAAGTCTATCAAAGTGGATCCTTGCACAATGTTGATGTTACTGTGTACAATATTCTCCTGGTTCTGCTCAATTCACTCAGCATCAGTTCATGTAAGTTTTTCCAGGTTTTTCTGAAATCTGCCTGCTCATCAATTCTTACAGAGCAGTATTCCATCTCATTCATATACCACAACTTGTTCAGCCATTCCCCAATTGATGGGCATCAGTTTCCTATTCTTTGCCACCACAAAAAGAGCTGCTTTAAATATTTTTTTGTACATGCAGTTCTTTTTCCCATTCTTGAGATCTCTTTGGGATACAGACCTAGTAGTGGTATTGCTGGATCAAAGGGTATACACAGTTTTATAGTCCTTTGAATATTGTTCCAAATTGTTCTCCAGAATGGATGGATCAGTTCACAATTCCACCCACAATGCATTAGTGTTCTAATTCTCCCACATCTTCTCCAATATTTATCATTTTCCCTTTTTGTCATATTACCCAATGTGATATGTGTGATGTGGTACCTCAGGGTTGTTTTAATTTTCATTTTTCTAATCAGTGATTTAGAAAAAATTTTGATATGACCATAGATAGCTTTAATTTCTTTACCTGAAAACTGCCTGTTAATATCATTTGACCATTTTTAATTGAGGAATGATTTGTATTATTATACATTTGACTCAGTTCATCTCTCTATGTATTTTAGAAATGAGGCCTTTATCAGAAATACTGGCTGTAAAAATTGTTTCCCTTCTAATCTTAGTTATATTGGCTTTGTTTGTACAAAACCTTTTCAATTTAATGTAATCATAATTATCCATGAATTTCATAATGTTCTCTATCTGTTGTTTAGTCATAAATTCTTTCCTTCTCTATAGATCTGACAGGTAAACCATCTCATGGTCTCCTAATTTGTTCATGATATCCTTTATGTCTAAATCATGTACCCATTTTGACTTTATCTTGTTATATGTTGTAAGCTATTGGTCTATGCTTAGTTTCTTCCATACTGTTTTCCAGTTTTCCCAGCAGTTTTTGTCAAATAATGATATTTTATCCTAGAAGTTGGAGTCTTTGGGTTTGTCAAACAGTAGATTACCTATAGTCATTGATTACTGTATCTTATATGCCTACCTATTCCACTAATCCACCACTCTAAAAATAAAATATTATTTAAAAAGATTCTATATTCTTTATATACTTACTCCATTGATTTATTTTCTTCCTCCTCCTCCATTCTCTTTTTCTCTCCCCCATATTAACCCTCATTTTCCTCTTTTGCTCCATACCCCATCTTACAATTTTCATTTGTTATTCTTACCTGTTTTCCTTGGTTTTCCTTTCTGGCCACACTAACCTCCACTTTGGAATTATTACCCAAAACTTTAATTATTTTAAACATCCCGAGGGAGGCTCAAGATTTACCAGCTTTTCCCTCACCCATCGTTGTGAGGAAAGTATCTTGTATCTTTAAGGTGCTATATGAATGCAAATTATTTCTGTATTATCATCATCATCACCTTGTTTTCTACATAAGCATAATTTGAAATCTTGGTGTCTTTCCCTACCATTTCTGAAACTGGCGCTTTTTCATGGCTTTCATGCCTCTTAAGTTATTCATAAGACTTAGTTTATCATACACGAATTTCGCATAAATTTACCAAATGATTCTTCCTATATTTTTAACCTTAACAAATAATAACACAGCCAAAATATTATTTATGACGATAACGATGATGCATCTACTAAATAGTAATCATCACTTGACTCTAACCTTTTTTTAATTTCTTTGCATTTTGTCACATAAGTAAAGTCCACTGCCTATATTTCCAAATGATCATGGGATCGTAGATTTGGAGATAGCAAGGTCCTTCCTTGTCGATCTAAGTGATGCATGTAAAGGGCTTTGAAGCACTATATAAGTGTAAGTAATAATAAAATATTGTTAATTATTATTTGCTCTCACAACTACCTGATTACCAAGATCTAGCATGGGGAGCAGAACATCTTTTGTTCCAAAGAAAGGTAGTGTCTGCATGTACAAATACACACACACACACACAGAGTATTTTTTTAAAAATAGCTTAAGGCACAGTTGGTTAATTAACCAGGGTACTTACTACCCTGTAGCTTGATGTAATTGTCTAGATCTGTTTTTATAAAATAGGCTCTAGGAATGAATCCAGTAGAAGCTAAGGAGAGTTTTCAGATAACACACGATTGTGTAAATGCTTTGTGATATTATCTAGTTAGGAGCAGATCTCAACTAGTGAGAGATGGAAATACTCAGGCTGATGAGCCAGCCAGTAGTTCGTTGGGTGATAGTCAAAACGGTATAAGCCATATTCAAAAAAAGTATGCCCATACTATACTATTGTAATTTGACTCTTTGGGATAAAAACTCCTCTGGTTATAAAGGAAAACAATATAAATACACATATATATGTGCGTGTGTATGTCTATGTGTCTATGTACATATGTATATATATGCATATATGCATATACCACTAACAATAATTAACACTTACTAAAAATGTATGAGGCAGAATAGCAAAGGGTATTATGTTAATAAAATGGCAACTTTTATGAGTTTAAATCTTATGTCATGCCAAACTGTGATAAGGAAGTTCCATCAGGGAAATCCCTCAATTTGCTTGCAGAAGGAATTCTGAGCTATCTGCAGCAATAAGGCATTTGCACTGTTTGGTATTTGGCAGTGGGGCTGGAAAAAAAACTGCTATTAAAATTACTGGCTAAAATAGCCTGGAAAATTTTGTGGGGATGTGGAAAAATTGGGACACTGATGCACTGTTGGTGGAGTTGTGAACTAGTCCAGCCATTCTGGAGAACAATTTGGAACTACTCCCCAGTTTGGAACTGTGCATACCCTTTGACCCAGCAATATTATATCAGAAAGTTCACAGAAAAGGGGAAAAATCCTATTTGTACAAAAATATTTACAGCAACTTTTTTGTGGTAGCAAAGATCTGGAAATTGAAGGGATGCCTATCAATTGAGGAATGACTGATTGAGTTGTGATATACAATTGTGATGGAATACTATTGTACTATAAGCAGGATTGTTTTAGAAAAACCTGGGAAGTCTTATATAAATGGATGCAGAAGTAAACAGAACCAAGAGAATATTGTGCACAGTAACAGTAATATTATAAGGATGACCAATTGTGAAAAACTTAGCAACTTTGATCAAGACAATGAGCCAAGATAATTCCAAAGGACCCATGATGAAAACTGCTGTCCATTTTTCAGGAAGAAAACTGATGAACTTTGATTGCAGATTGAAGCATACTTTAAAAAAATTTATTTATTTTTATAGTTTTATGTTTGCTTTTGCAGCATGACTAATACGGGAATATGTTTTACCTGACTTCAGATACATGCTGTTCCATCATTTTATTTGTGTCTGACTCTTGGTGACCCTATTTTGGGTTTTCTTGGCAAAGACACTGAAGTGGTTTGCCATTTCCTTCTCCAGCTCATTTTACAGATAAGGAAACTGAGGCCAACAGGGTTAAGTGACTTGTCCAGGATCACGCAGCTAGTAAGTGTCTAAGGCCAGATTTGAATTCAGGGAGATAAATCCTCCTGACTCCAGGCCTGGCACTCTATTCATTTTGCCACCTAGTTGCCTTAATGGTGGTATATAAATGCCAGATCTTAATGGGAAGTTCCTGCCATGGTCACACAGCTAGAAAACTTCAGTCAGTAGCAGGATACAAACACCAGTCTTGTGATGCTCCAGCTCGTTCTCTTGCCCCTACACATACCTGCCCTTAGTCAAACTTACTGTTTCCAAATTCCAGAGGCAAAGAATCTGTTATGTTGAGAATTTTCACATCAAATGCAACCTCCTGGTAATCTTTGGTCCACATCTATATTGGGTTGGGTCTTTCGGGGACAGTCTAGAGCCAAGGGTGGGGAATCTGTTCTATAAAACTTGGACTCAGTCAAAGGGCTACACTTGAGGACCTAGAGGGCCACACATGGCCTCAGGGCCACAAGTTCCTCATCCCTGGTCTAGACTTTCAAAAACTTCCCCTGAGTTATTCCCAGATCAGCCCTGAATTGTATGTAGGCAATAACTCTGACATAGAGGAAATACCTGTAGACCTGAAATGAGGTAAATCTAGGTTTAAATCCTGACACTTACATTTACTAGCAGTATGATCCTGAGCAAATCACTTAAATTTTCTTAACCTCAGTCTCCTCATCTGCAAAATGGAAATTATAATATTTTTACCACCTGCCTCGTGGGATTGTTGTAAGGAAAATGTTAGACAGCTGTAAGTTGTTATCATTATTATTTGGATTTCTGGAATTGTGTCAGAACAGGATCAGTCTTTACAAGGATGTGTATGTACAGAGGGTACAAAAGAGAACAGAGCATTGATGACGTACCAAACTTCTCAAAGGTCATGTTATTGAAGTGTTTAAGTATGTAGATAAGAAGTCGAAGTCCAAATTGCCTTTAAGGAAGGAAAGAGTAAGAATAGGCATTTATGAATTGCCTACTATGTGGCCAAGCACTTTACAAATATCATCTCATTTGATTCTCACAACAACCCTGTGAGGTAAGTGCTATGATCACCCCCATTTTACAGGTGAGCAATCTGAGGCAGTCAGAGGTTTAGAGACTTGCCCACAGTCACAAAGCTAGGATTTGGACTAGGTTTTATCTGACTTCAGACGTAGCACTCTATCCACTGCACCACTTACCAGAATAGTCAATAATAATAGCAATGGATCACATTTACACAGTGCTTTAAGGTTTGTAAGTCATACTGCATAAAATTCTTACAACTATTCAGGGAGAACAGTTAGTCTCACTCCAGAAGATTTATATTTAGTTGCAGCAGTTTCTGATTAGTATTTTGACCTGTAGCCTAATTGAAAGAGTCTATTATATGAATGGTTTCCTAATACAAGAGATTTATCCCAGGTCTTGCTGACCCCATCAGTTTCTTGGGGCCTCAGATCATCCTAGGAAAGGATCCAGAGTACCTTTGCCCTAGGGTTTTCTTGTACTTCTTTTATACAGTCATAAGATTTAGAACCAGAAGGGACCTATCATGCAATTCAAGTTTCTCCTTGAACAGGAAACTGTTCCAGAGATATTTTTATAACTTGCCCAAAGTTACACAAGCAAGAAGTAGTGGGTTTAGGATTCAAATTTCACCACCCCAGGCTGCCCCTCTAACTTCATTGGTACCTAAACCTTGGCTTGATGCACTGAGTTCCTGACCTTAGTCACTGATTAGTCTTGGTTTGCTGGGTTCAGATATCAGCTCTCCCCTAGTCATTGATGTTTCTCCCTTCTCCTGATCCTGCTAGTGTCCCTGGATTACCTGTCTTCAGTCTATATTCCTTTCCCTTCAGACTAGCAGAATTCTAAGCTGCTTTAGGCTCAATGGTGTCCAAACTTGCTAAAATTCCTTGAAGTCTCCTGAGCCGCATCACTTCCCAGGTCTGGAGCCCCAAATGGCTTCTTTAAAGGACAGAACACTACACCCTCAGCCATTTCTGATGAGCTCAACTTAGAACTGAACTCCTTCACCCAAGCCTGGCTTTTCCTCAGCCAATCAGGAGGCTTTTTGATGCCAGGCAGCTTCTGGTCCTCTCACTGTCCATTAATTATACATCCCTATTACATTATATTATGCATCTTTCTTTGCCCAGGGAGGTGAAGGGTTAAAGACCTTATACTAGATATTCCTACAGTGATCTTCACTCCACAGAAACAATAATAAAATATCCAGAAATACCCTCAAACCAGCTCTTTGGCCCCACCAGGTGGATGGGCTTTTGTGCTTTTTATGACCTTATAAGCTATTCTTAGGAATAGGACAAATGACCAGTGAGCTGTGAACTCAAAGATATTTCTCAATATTATTGATATCACCAGAACTGTACTGTCTCCACAAAGCGGGCAGAGTAGGCATGAAACCATGATATTAATCTACCAGGCAGCCCCCACTGCTCCCTCCAGTCCCTTCTGGGGTAGTCTGACCCAGATTTTCAGCATTTCTACTCCAAGGTAAACATTCACCATTTTTGGCCAACATTATGACTAACCAGTAGCTAGTTGCGGAATAAAAATCCTAGTTTAAATTAATGGCAGACCCTTAGACATTTTCAGAGTAGACGGGTTGTTTAAAATGACGTAGTTTAAGCCAGAATTACAATTCTCACCCTTTTCTTGTAAACTTCATATTGATTGAATTACTCTAGATTACTGTATTAGCGCAGTTCCCAGAAGAAGCCTGGGCTGCTAGTAGCAGGGACAGCCAGATGCCTTAGAAGTGGATTGGGTGCTTTGGGTTGAAAAATACAGGCAATAGCATGTTCATAGGTGTCTTCCAGCCCCTGGGGAGGGAGGAAAGTTATTTCCTGATGACTTTCTGTTCCAAGGCTTTTACAGCTTTCAGAGGGAGTGGGCAAGAGGTAAATAGACACACAGCTGTTGTTAATGGACAATGTCAAAGCTCAGAGAGTAAAAGAAGGCCAGGTGATAGATAGATAACTAGGTAAGGGATCCTGGGTGTAATCATTTTCCCTGATGAATTTTGGTATCCAGACAACCAAAGGAGAGTAGAACCTAGGCTGAACGAGAGTGCTTAGAGAAAAGGCCAATTCTTCAAGTGTTATGAATCATGTGGAAGAAGAGATAGAGTAGAAAGGTGCTAAGTAACCTGGAAATACTGGAAAACAAAATTGCAGTTCTACCCAATCTATAGGAAGCTGTTAACTATTTACTGTTAATTAAGGAGAAAAAAAATTACACTGATAGGAATCATAGCTTTAATCTGCCTTATATGGTATGGTCAGTTTCAGACATGGTTACCTATCTTACCCTAACAGGTCTTTAAAGCAATTCTAAGGAAGGACTGCTTTCTTTAAACCTGAAAAAGGTGACAGAAAATTATGGGGGCTAAGGGTGGATATTCTCCTTTGGCACTCCATATATAAAACATGAGTTTATGAAAAATGATAAGAGGAAGGAAGACAGGTGGTTTAAAAAATTAAATATTTTATTAGAAGCTTAACTTTGGACATTGACACCACCAGCTAAACTTTCTTAGTAACAGTTTACCTTCAAGTTGATTAACATAAATTCATAAAGTATCAGAAGTATTTTTCAGGTATGCTCCCTGAATTCCCCAGGCCTGGAATTCTCTTCCTCCTCACTTCTGCTTCTTAGAGTCCTCTAAATATCAGCTTAAATCATACCTTCTGCAGAGATCTTTCTCAATTCCCTCAGCTGCTAATGGCTTTTCACATTACCTGTATCTACTCTGCATATATCTTATATATAGAGATGCTTAATAAATGCTTGTTAACTGACTAACTTTTCCATTTAAAGGGGAAGGAAAGGGGAACAGAAGAAGCATTTATTAAGTTCTTGTTGTATTCCAAAAGCTGTACTGTTTTCAAAATAATGCATCATTTGATCCTTTTATAGGCTAGTAACTAGTACACAACTTTCTTCTGATTACTTTTCACTATTTTACAAAGTTTTGTTCAGCTTGTTTTTCAAACTTGCCTTATGATATGCCTTATGATATTCTCTTGCATTGATTTGCCACAATTTAATTAACCATTGGCTATTTTTTTTTGTAATTGAGTGTAATGTGGCTATGAAAGAGCTTTGAACAGAAACACTCCCCCCTCTTTTTCACTTTGTCAATGATAGTACTTCCAGGGTATATTTCTAACAATAAAATTATTGAGAAAGGATATATGTGTATTTTTGTGACTTGTATTGCGTGTTACCAGCCTGTATCGTCAAGGTAATGGGCATATGATCATAGAATCATCAGTATAGATCTGGAAGGAATCTCATAAACCTTTTACTCCAAGCCTCTCATTTTATAAATGAGGAAACTGAGACCTAGGGAGAGTAAGTAACTTGCCTATGTTCCCCTAAGTAGTATATAAAAGCTCTTACTCTGAATCTAGAGGTCATTGCTCTTTCCTCCATAGTCTCTGCTGCAACTGCTTAGGAAGAAGATTTTTCAGGTTATTGTTTGTCTATTCAGAGGGAATCTTGGTCAAGGATGAGATCTACCCCAAAGCAAAGGACCCTTTTCTCTGTGGATTGTAGGGTAGAAAAAATTTATTTTTGAATTTCTCCAAGGCAATCAATTAATCATCCAACAAATTTTTATTAAGCACTTCCTGTATTCCAGGCACTATGCTAAGTGCTAAGGATACAAGGAAGGACAACCTCCCCAAACAAACAAACAAAAAACGCTGTGCTTGCTTTTAAGGAACTCATTCAAAAGGCTGAGACAACGTTCAAACAACTATGTATGTATAAAGCTTATATAGTTTCATTTCACAGAGAGAGGATCTCAGAGGGAAAGCACTAGCAATGAAGAATGAGGTGGGAAGGGAATGGAAATGACTTCAATGAAGATGGGATTTGAGCCGTCTTGAAGGAAACCAGAGAAGCTAGGAGGGAGACAAGAGGAGGGAGATCATTCCAGGAATGAGGAATAGTTAGGAAAAGGCGTGGAAATAGGAGATGGGACAGCTAGAAGGTCTGTGGTATTAGATTACAAAGGATATGGAAAGGAGTCAAATATAAAGACATTGAAAAGATAGGAAAGAGCCAGGTTGTGAAGGGTATTAAAAACAAATAGAGGGTTTTTTTATTTGTTCTTTGACCCTTGAAAAATTCAAATAAATTTGATTGGATTCTGAAATTTCACTGAAGTCTACAGAGTGAGGGAAGGACATCATGGTCAAATGTGCATTTTAGAAAGAAGGGGCAGAAAAGAGGGTCAAAGACAGACTCTTGGGAGAAACCCCAATACTAATGGGCAGAGGAAAATCCAGCAAAGGAAACTAAAAAAGAAAAATCAGATGGGAAGGAAGAGAACTATGAAAGAGGGTTACAAAAATCTAGATAAGAAAGAGAATCCATGAGAAAATGGTGATCAACAGTGTCCAAAGCTGCAGAGGAGTCAAGAAAGATGAAGATTGTGAAAAGGCCATCAGCGATGGAATACTGCCCTGTATCTATGGGGCATCTCCCAGTGACCTGGTAGCATTGGAGGCTGTCCTCCCTGCTTTGCAGAGGTCATCCAGTGTTAGACTGGTGGAGACAAGGATGTGATAAAATCTCAAGGTACCAGATATGTCTTCTGCCAACATCAGATTTCTATTGACTCGGGCTTGTTTGGCTTTTTCAAGGGGCAAAAATGTGCAAGAAACTTGGTCTTGTTTAATTGCAAGAGGAAGGGAGGGAAAATAAAGATGCACTAATAATTTGTCGATTCAGAAGCCTTGAGGAATCAGTTCTTCTGGACAGCTGTATTTTGTGAGAAGGAGCTTTATTTATAGGCCCCAAAACTTCAAAAATATTTTTAAAATGTACATTGACATCTTTAAAATTCATTAAATATTTTTTTGACTTCTTAAATAAAGTATTCCTAATGATTCAACTTTTAATGATTCAGGGCCATGAATATGACATTATGGAATTACAATGAAGCTCTAATCATCTCCACGGGATACTCTCTGCCATGCTAGAGAAGCCTCTATACCCTGGAATTTCACTCCATCCCTAGACTACTTATCATAGTGAAAATACCCACCTCCCTCAGAGCCTCTTCCTCTCATTGGCTGGTTCCTCCCTGAAAGTCCAGTTTAGTTAGTCTTCATCTTAAGGAGGAGGCCCAGGTCAGCTATGTCTTCATTCCTCTCCAGTCCACTGTCCTGCCTCATCTCCTCAGAACTTTCTCTAACATTGATTGACATTGATTCTTTCACCTGACCCCCTTTTCATCTCCCTTTTATGTATTTTCATCCCCCAATAGAATGTAAGCAATACCAGGGCAGGGACTTGCTTTCTTTCACACTTCTACCATATACTGAAAAGATGACACTTAATCCACAATTCATGTTTGTATTCCCAGCATTTTGCACAGTGCCCAGTCTATAATAAGTCCTTAATAAGTAAGTGCATAAGAGTTCTTATTGGCTGTCAAAGAACCTATTGGGAAGGGAAATTTTCCATCATTAAATGTCATCATAAAGCTGTGCTGATGATCTTGTGCTGGCTTTTAATGCTTTCTCTCTTTCCTTTTGATGTCAGGTATGGTATGATCTTTTAACAGGGCCCTAAAAGAGGGGGAATGTCTCTGAGCACTGGAATATTTGGATAGATGTCAACGTAAAAGGCAACCTGTAGTAGCCTTCCTTTCCCATTCTATTTGGCTATTTTTAAACTACTGTGGGCTCAAAACCCAGTTTACAAAGCTTCTGAGAACTGTTCATAAAGTAAGAGCAGGCTGACCATGAGTGATGGATGGCCAGAGGAACACTCCTCAATTGCATGCATGAGCTTTAGTGTATGACCCTTATTTTGGTTGCTCAGATACCTTTGCAATTTAGTTCCTCCTTCTCAGCTGTGCCCTGAATGGCTGAAGTATTCCTTCAGTATACACTGGCTTTTTTCCCTGGGATGTACAGAGTTGACCTGCAATTAATAATGTGGTTAGGAAATGAGAACATGATTTTATGTATGTAGCACCAAAAGCATCCAATGACTTTCTGATAGGAAAAAAAAAGGATTGGCAAAATATAGGTCATTCTACCAGCTAACTCATCTACCTATGCAGTTCATTTACATTGTGGGCCAGCTGTCATCCTGTCTAGCTTTCAGTGTGTGTGTGTGTGTGTGTGTGTGTGTGTGTGTGTGTGTGTGTGTACATAGATGTGCATGTATACACACACACATATACACAGAGAGAGAGAGATGTCTCTCTTTTTCTCTATAGATCTTTTTCTCTCTCTCTATTAGTCATGTCCCCCATGTACTAAGAAGGTAATATTCAGTCCACAATGCCTCTAACAGTGTCTCCTTGGTAGGACAGATGGACTGATTTGACTCAGAAAGAATGTGAAATGTGATGCTACAAGATGTTGGGCCAACCTGCTGGCTTGCCTGTATCTCTTGGAGGAGAAATGCCCTCTTAACTTAGATCTTTGCTTTGAACTGGATGCATTCTTCCAACAACTTCTGAATAATTCTCTAGTTTCATTTTTATTAACAAATCATACATTCTTCATCACTCAGCACTGATTTTTATTCTGCATTTGGGAGCACATTAAACTTTACCTAAAACTTTCCTGTTGAAATCACATGGAATCCTGCTTCACTGATGGTTTTGACAGTGACCTTCCAGAGGAGACCTGGAGTCCAGAGAACTTTGGGGTTACATTTCTGTATTTCTTCTCTTTTTCCATTAACTTCCCCATTTCCCCCCACTATCCACCCCCTTCCCCAGAAGGGTGCCAGAAAGCTAATTATTTCCCCAGTAGGGAGCGCATACCCCATGGGAAAGGAAAGTTTCTGGAAAGTCATTTTAGACCTCTTCCTGGCACCAATGACCATAACTTATTACTGCTGGCTCTTCACTTAGAAATCTCCATCTGTGGGAAGCAATTGCTGGCCTACACTATCTCTATAGCAAACTCTCATATTATTCATGAACCCAAGGACTTAAAGGAGGTGGTCTTCATAAATCAGTTTGTACCTTCCAAATTGAGTGGTTACCATTTTGCTCCTTATGATGCTCAGGATGTTACCTGTGATACCACCACCACCACCATCACTAATTTTAGCTTTATACCACTTCTACAGTTATCCGTTATCCCATTTTCAAAGGTAAATTCTATGTTCTGAGACTCATTGAAAAATTTAATGAGAGAAGTCATGTTTGCTGGACCCTTGAAGTCTTTTCTTCTTGGGTCCATTTTGAATGGCTTTCCACCTTTCCTTCCACCCCCAGAATCAGGAAAAGTAATTTGTATTAAAACAGTCCCAGAAAATTGGGCTCTGAGCTTGCAACTGTGCTGGGCCTCAGTCAGGGACCACACTTTGTTCCTATAGGCAGAATAATGCCTCTTCACTGAAAAAAAGGGATTGTGGGAGAAATATCATTCAAAAAACTCTCAGTAGCTTTCTTGGGCACCTAATTAATCTTAGCAAACAATGCTTTAATGAGTGAAGTGTAAGTGGATTACAAACATCCAAACTCAATTTCCCTTAAAATTCACATGACTTCTGAAAATTCCGGGGGGAGAAAGCTTAGGGCAAAATGTGTTTTGGGTTTCAGAAAACCCAAACATTCACAAAACAATTGGGAACATTTTGCTGAACCCCAAACATCACTGGGTCAGCCTATCCCTCGTTGGCTATTTACAGCTTGTTCCAGGAAAGCAGAACACAGCACTTCCACTCCTGTTGTTTCCCTGAAGGGCACTTAAAATTAAAGGTTCCCTTTGAACAACATCCACTTAAAAGGACAACAAAACAAAACAAAACAAAACCCCAACCTAAACCCCAAAGAGTAATTTTCAACATACTGGGGTATGCGTTATCTGCTTTGTTCAAAATGTTTCTGTATTGTGACATTGATGGAAACTGCTGAGTTTGGGTTCTTCTGAATTGTTGGATATTTAGACTTCTTAACTTCATGATGCAGCTAAGTGTTTTAACTTCTTGGGTAAAAAGATTTGTTTTTATTAATACTAGTATGAATGGTTTAAAATTAAAAAAAATATTGCTTTGCAAATGCTTTAAAAGCTCTGGAGATAAATTTTTTTTTAAATTTATTTATTTAACTTTTAACATTCATTTTCACAAAATTTTGGGTTCCAAATTTTCTCCCCATTTGTCCCCTCCCCCACCCCAAAACACCAAGCATTCTAATTGCCTCTATCACCAATCTGCCCTCTCTTCTATCATCTCTCCCTTCCCTTCTCCCCATCTTCTCTTTTGTCCTGTAGAGCCAGATAACTTTCTATACCCCATGACCTGTATTTCTTATTTCCTAGTGGCAAGAACAGTACTTGACAGTTGTCCCTAAAACTTTGAGTTCCAACTTCTCCTCATCCCTCCCTCCCTACCCATTCCCTTTGGGAAGGCAAGCAATTCAACATAGGCCAAATCTGTGTAGTTTTGCAAATGACTTCCTTAATAGTTGTGTTGTGTAAGACTAACTATATTTCCCTCCATCCTATCCTGCCCCCCATTGCTTCTCTTCTCTCTTCTGATCCTGTCCTTGCCCAAGAGTGTTGACTTCTAATTGCTCCCTCCTCCCATTGCCCTCCCTTCCATCATCCCCCCCACCCTGCTTATCCCCTTGCCCCCCACTTTCCTGTATTGTAAGATAGGTTTTCATACCAAAATGAGTGTGCATTTTATTCCTTCCTTTAGTGGAATGTGATGAGAGTAAATTTCACGTTTTTCTCTCACCTCCCCTCTTTTTCCCTCCACTAAAAAGTCTTTTGCTTGCCTCTTTTATGAGAGATAATTTGCCCTATTCCATTTCTCCCTTTCTCCTCCCAATATATTTCTCTCTCACCTCTTAATTTCACTTTTTAAAGATATGATCCCATCCTATTCAATTCACTCTCTGCTGTGTGTGTGTGTGTGTGTGTGTGTGTGTGTGTGTGTAATCCCACCAACTACCTAGATACTGAAAAGTTTCAAGAGTTACAAATATTGTCTTTCCATGTAGGAATGTAAACAGTTCAACTTTAGTAAGTCCCCTATGACTTCTCTTTGATGTTTACCTTTTCACGCTTCTCTTCATTCTTCTGTTTGAAGGTCAGATTTTCTTTTCAGCTCTGGTCTTTTCACCAAGAATGCTTGAAAGTCCTCTATTTCATTGAAAGACCAATTTTTCCCCTGAAGTATTATACTCAGTTTTGCTGGGTAGGTGAGTCTTGGTTTTAGTCCTAGTTCCTTTGACTTCTGGAATATCCTATTCCATGCCCTTCGATTCCTTAAAGTAGAAGCTGCTGGATCTTGTGTTATCCTGATTGTATTTCCACAATACTTGAATTGTTTCTTTCTAGCTGCTTGCAATATTTTCTCCTTGACCAGGGAACTCTGGAATTTGGCCACAATGTTCCTAGGAGTTTCTCTTTTTGGATCTCTTTCAGGAGGTGATCCGTGGATTCCTTGAATACTTATTTTGTCCTCTGGTTCTAGAATATCAGGGCAGTTTTCCTTGATAATTTCATGAAAGATGATGTCTAGGCTCTTTTATTGATCATGGCTTTCAGGTAGTCCCATAATTTTTAAATTGTCTCTCTTAGATCTATTATCCAGGTCAGTTGTTTTTCCAATGAGATATTTCACATTATCTTCCATTTTTTCATTCTTTTGGCTTTGTTTTGTGATTTCTTCATTTCTCATAAAGTCATTAGCCTCCATCTGTTCCATTCTACTTTTGAAAGAATTATTTTCTTCAATCAGCTTTTGGACCTCCTTTTCCATTTGGCTAATTCTGCTTTTTAAAGCATTCTTCTCCTCATTGGCTTTTTGAACCTCTTTTGCCAATTAAGTTAGCCTATTTTTCAAGGTGTTATTTTCTTCAGCATTTTTTTGGGTCTCCTTTAGCAAGGTGTTGACCTGCTTTTCATGCTTTTCTTGCATCTTTTTCATTTCTCTTTCCAGTTTTTCCTCCACCTCTCTAACTTGATTTTTGAAATCTTTTTTGAGCTCCTCCATAGCCTGAGCCCATTGAATATTAATTTTGGATGTTTGGGATACAGGAGCCTTGACTTCTATGTCTTTCCCTGATGGTAAGCATTGTTCTTCCTCATCCAAAAGGATGGGAGGAGATATCTGTTCACCAAGAAAGTAACTTTCTATGGTCTTATTCTTTTTCTCCCTTTTCTGGGCATTTTCCCAGCCATTTACTTGACTTCTGAGTTTCCTCTCCACATCCATCTTACCTCTAGTTCTGCCCAACTAGTGCTTGGCGTCTGAGATTCAAATGCTGCTTCCCAGCCTTAGGGCTTGGGTGGGGCAGGGCTGCTATTCAGTGTGAGAGTAAGTTCAGCTGCTCAGGTCTGGGCAGGGCCACCACACGGGGCTCAGTTCCCTCAGGGGGGTTATGTGGAGACCTTCAACAATGGATCCGGGCTCCTGCCTGCTTTGGGAGCCCCTGTCTGCTGCTGCCTCTGCTGCTGCCTCCCGAGGGGGCCTGAGTTATGGAGACACCCCACTCCCCTCTCAGCAAACTGAAAAGCCCCTCTCACTGACCTTTGGCGCCTGTGGGTGGAGGGACCTGCGCTGCTGCTGGAGATTCTGTCCCTGAAACCTGCTCAGATCTGCTCCTCTTGGTGCTGTGTGGCCAAGGCAAGGCTGGGTTCTGCTCCAGGTCCAGTGTGTGATGGACCTTTGGTGTTGGCTTTTCAGGTCTCTCTGGAACAGAAATCTCCTCCACTCCATTGTTGTATGGCTTCTGCTTCTCCAGAATTTGTTGGGAGTTCTTCTTTACAGATATTTTATGGGCTCTGGGTTTAGAACTAGCATATGTGTATCTTTCTACTCCGCCATCTTGGCTTCTCCCCCCCAATAAATTCTTCCTTCAGATGCTTTGTTCTCAAATTGTTAAAATCATCTAAAATATGATAAATCCTCCCGGGCTTTCGGGTTTACCATAGAGTCACACAATCCCAGTGTGGGAAAGGACCTTGGAGGAATCTAAGGAGAAATTCCTACACTAACTTTACATACATATGTGTGTATACATATAGATGTTTGTGTATATATAGATATGCGTACGTATATATAGGTGTACATATGCCTATATACATATACATGAATATGCATACCCATATATGCATGCACACATGTATGTATATATTATCATGTTGTGATATAGATCACGCATGTGTAAACACATGTACAAACATGCACAGGTATACACACATGCACATATATTTTGTTCTACACATTGTCCTCTATCTACTTATCTTGAAGACTTCTCCCATTGTGGGGAACCACTGCCTTCTATGTGGTCTTGTGCTCTCTCCTGGCTCTTTCCTGGTTCCCCTACCTATCTGACTGATTCTGTTCCATTTCATTTGTTATATCATCCTC
This sequence comes from Notamacropus eugenii, assembly GCF_028372415.1. Lineage (NCBI taxonomy): Eukaryota > Metazoa > Chordata > Mammalia > Diprotodontia > Macropodidae > Notamacropus > Notamacropus eugenii. Next base: position 102,222,390 of record NC_092876.1, read on the forward strand.
CATACCCTGTCCCCTTGACTATGGATGTACCCCTAAGACTCTATCCTGGGCCTTTTTCACTTCTCTCTATATATTCTCTCAGGAATTTCATCAAGGGGTTTAACTATCATCTTTATGTAGACAATTTCCAGATATACCTGTCTAACCTTAATCTCTTTCTTATGCTCCATTCTCACATCAATAGCTGTCCATTGTACATTTCTCATTGGATGTTTCATAGCTACCTCAACTTATCATGTCCAAAATAGAACTCATTCTCTCTCTCCCTAACCTGACTTATTTCCCTCTAACTTTCTTATTTATGTAGAGGCATCACCATCCCTCTGCCAGGCCTAGAGGCCTGAGGGCTACCCGAGTCTTACCTTACCTCTATTGCAGGCCTTCGGTTGGCCAAACTGGATGAACGTATGAGAGAAGAGGCCTTCCGGAGTCGAACAAGGGTTAAGCTTTTATTCAGGGTCCTGGTTACAAGTGCAGGGGGAATTCTTCCTTAGGAGGGAGCGAGGAATCTCCCAAGGAGGCAAAGATCTTATAAGAGATTGGAAGCAGAAGTGTAAGTGGGGAGAGAGGGGGAGGGGAGAGCGAAGAGAGGAAAAACGGAGCCTTCTGTCCTGTCCGCGCCCCTCCCGCGCTAAGAGCGCTTTCAGGCTTTCCTGATCCCAATTAAGCTCTCCGGCCACGTAGTTTGCATCTGAATACCGAGCCTGTTAGATAACAATAGGTGTGCCCAGACCCGGGACAGTCTCGAGGGGGATGCTCCTCCCATCACGTTTCTCACGGGAAGAGGCGGAAATACACGAGATAGCTCGGTTCACCTCGATTCCCAGCCGTTTTCCTGGGGGGCCTCGTGAGAACTCTAAGATTTAGAAGTTCCCACCTTTACCCACCCGAGACTGTCCACATGGAATTGAGCTTCCATTCCCAGCATCCCTCCAGTTAACCCATTTAGATTCATTCTTGGGTCTTCACCTTCCCTCTCCAAATATTGAATGAGCTCCCAAGTTTTGTTGATTCTGCCTCCACAATGTCTCTTGCATTAATTCTAATTTCTCCAATCACAATTCAGACCCTTATCACCTACTGCCTAGGCTACTGCCATAGACCCTTCTTTGGTCTCTCTTGTCCATCTGCCACAGCTAGGTGCTGCAGTGGATAGAGCACCAGTACAGGAGTCAGGCGGACCTGAGTTCAAATATCACCTCAGACACTTGACACTCACTAACTGTGTGATCTTGGGCAAGTCACTCAACCCCAATTGTCTCATCCTGGGTCATCTCCAGTCATCCTGATGAATATCTGGTCACTGGATTCAGATGACTCTGGAGGAGAAGTGAGACTGGTGACCTGCACACCTCTCCCTCACTCAAAAACAAAGTCAGGTGCAAGTCATGCCATTATTTCTCTGATGGCATGAGAACAACATGCCATCATGTTTCATGCCATCATTTTTCGGCAGCAAAGGACAAACATACACACCATCTGCCACACAGTTGCCAGAGTGTTATTTCTAAAGCAAAGGTCTGACTAGCTCAGTCCCTTGTTCCAAAAGTTCCAGTGGCTTCTTATTGCCTCTAGGATAAAATGCAAACACCCCTAGTTAGCTTTTAAAGTCCTTCAAAAATTCTGGTTCCAATCTCCCCTTCTGGGCTCATCATACATTACTCTCCTCACACTCTGTATTCCTAGGATGCTGACCCACTAGCTCTTTCCAATTAGCAATATTATCTCACACCTCCATGCCTTTGCCCAGGCTATTTCCCATGCAAGAACACATCCCTCCCTCAGTCTGCCTCTTAGAATCCCTAGCTCTCTTCAGATCTCAGTTCAAGCTCCAACACCTACAGAAGACCCTTCTTGACCAAACCAGCTACTAGTGCCCACTGAAATAACTTTGCATTTTCATATGTGTGTATACATTGTTGTCTTCTTCCCCCACCCCAATAGAATGTAAGATTCTTGAGGACAGAGACTATTTGTTTGTGCACTCTTTGTATTCTCCATTGTTGTTGTAGACACATAGTGAGTGCATAAGAAATTGATTGACTGCCTTCTGAAACAGCATCTTCCACTTTTGGAACTTACCTAGAGAATGAGAAACTGCAATTCTGACCTAAGACATTTTTAGTTGAAAGGAAATTTTTCTTTCATCAGACCAAAATCTTTTTGTTAAGTTCAATGTTTAGAGTATTTATTAGATTTTTAATCAAAGCCCTTTAGGTTAATAGATCCCTGATCATTCATGTGAGCCTTTGTTCTTATAAAGGCTTGAATGATCCCTCAGCCACAAAGTGTGGGGTGTTAAAGGCTCTGCTACTGAATAGAGAAAGTGTCCAAAGTGGAGGGTATCAGCAGACATGAGTGTGTTTGCAATGATCCATCACCAGGACAACTGTCCCGAGGAAGAAAGGAGCCCTACCTGTGAATGGATCAATTTATTGCCAAAGAGAGCTTGTCTTCAACCTGTTGCTATTAGTATGGTATGTTCCTATAGACTTGCAGCTACTTCAAAGGCTATTTTTGTTCTATTTATCTTATCTGCTTTTGTCTGTCTATGGCTATGTGTGTGTGTGTGTACATGCATGCAAATATTTATATATATTTATGTATGTAAATACTTCTGTATATGTATTTGTGTGTATGTATGTAATATCTGGGTGTATGTATCTGCATATGTAAACATTTATATATGTATCTATGAGTGCATGTAAATTATTGTATATATGTATCTATGTGCATATTTGTAAATATTTCTGTATATGTATCTGTGTATGCAAATATTTGTATATTTGTATCTGTGTTCTTATAAATATTTATGCATATGTATCTATGTGTGTAAACATTTGTGTATACATATCGGTGAGTATATACATATTTGTATATATATGTGCATATAAATATTTGTGTATATGTATCTGTGTGTATGCATGCATGTATGTATCTATGTCTGTCTATCTACTTATTTGTCTATCTTTCTATCAGTTTTTTTTACTCCCTGGTGACCCCCCCCATGGGATACATATCAAATTCAAAAAAACAAGAAAAAAAGTACAGCTACAAAAATAAAAATTCAACAGAATTCACTATTGTATGATCAAATCTATTATCTGTGGTGGTAGATATGTAGTAGATGTGAATAAAGTTCATTGATAACCTATGAACCATACATTAGAGAACAAATTCCAGCATCTTTCCCCACTACATCATGTTACTCAAGAGGTGTTTATTGGAAGCAAGATGGACTAATCTTTAGTTTGGTTCAATTCAGTATTTAATAAGATCTCTTATGAGCATAGCAGTGTGTGACTTAGTCTGAGCCATTCCAACAATTGTTCATTTAATGCCTAAAGTATGCAAAGCACTGTTTGAGATGCTAGGCTACAAAAATCAAAGAAACAGACCAAAACAAAGCAAGACCCAAACAACCAAGCTAAACCAAACCAACCCAGTGTCTGCCTTATCCAGACTAACATTCAAGAGGAGGATTAAAACATGTAAATACAAAAGTCTCAGCATGGCAGTTTGGAGAGTCAGAAAAGAGTAATAACATCTCTTTTTGGAGATGGCACATCATGACCTAAGCCTTGAGGAAGCTAAGAGTTCTAGGAGGTAGAAGTGAGGTACAGTCACAGCCTAAGCAAAGGGGCAGAGGCACAAGATGGAATTGAATTTGGGGAAAAAGTAGACCTTATTAGGACTTTTTCCCCTTCTCATCATTTGTACTTTGTGGGGTTTTTATTTCTTTTAAATTTAAGAGATTAAACAAGAATTTACAAAACATAGTATAATAAAAAATGATTGCACATGAAACTAAAAGTACATTTTGTTCAATTAGCTATGCCATTTACACATATAATATCTTTGTTCTCTTTCTTCTCAAAGTGTCCATGACTCGTGACATGCCCAAAGGACAGGACCTGGCATAGGAATTGGAAGCCAAAGATTTGGAAAATCCGATAATTGTTACTGAGAGTTGGAAGAATTGGACACAGTCACGTCAAGCTTGGATTCCTTGTAAATGGGTACTGTAAGTACATCCAACAAAAACGTTCCAGTGTCTTCATTGATGGTAAGGTCTCTCGAACAAAGTGCAGTTTTTCAATGGAAAGTGAAAAGACTATTTGGAAGATGAAACAATGGGACCAATGACTGTCAATGAGTGCAGGCCGTTTTGAGTTTTTGAGGCAGCTAGTCATCCCATAACATCGGTCTCTATGCAGCAGAGATACAGTAACTGTTAGGGATGGAATCTTTGATTTTGGTTTTATCACCATCATCTCACACCTAACCAACTACCGGCCAATACAATCAGGTGGATATTATCCATAGAACTTTAAGAGTTGGGGTGGGGGTGGGGAATTGTAGAGATCAAGGAATAGACACAAATCCTCCAAGTAGAAAAATTGCTGCTGCTGGAGTCTCTAATTTTTTTTAAAAAATTACTGTTTCAGAGCAAGATCTAGTAAACAGGATAGTGAGGGTCTTTAGTTCACAGAGATGACACTAATGAAATATCAGAATCTTAGAGATAAAAGGAACTTTGGAGAAAAATCTAGTTTAGCTTCCTCATTTTATAGGTGAATCGACTGAGCCCCAGAGCAATAATGATCATTATCTGAGATCACAGTAAATGATGAAGCCAGAACTTGAACTCAGAACTCTACATACCAAGACCTTTCTACTACACCATACTTCCTCCTTTTCTCGAACTGAGTTAAATAGTAACCTCAGGGTTATTGGAACTAACTCTTCCTTCTTCCCACTAACTGAAACTGCTAAGTTTGACAGACCCTATTCAAGGCTCTCTCTGTTTCTCTATCTCTTTATGTCTATTTGTCTCCTTGTCTGTCTGTCTCCCTTCTGTCTCTCTTTCTGTGTCTCTCTGTCTCTGTCTCTGCCTGTCTGTCTCTATCTGTGTGTCTCTTTGTTTCTCTTTGTTTGTCTCTGTCTCTCTGTCCTTTTCTCTTTGTCTCTCTCTATGTGTCTCTGTCTCTTTGTGTGTCTCTCTGTCTCTTCCTCTGTCTCTCTATCTCTCTCTGTCTCTGCCTCTGTGTCTCTGACTCTGTCTGTCTGTCTGTCTGTCTCTCTCTCTCACTTTCTGTCTCTCTCTCTTTGTCTCATTATCTTGTTTCTTACCCTAAACCCAGCATCCTGTATATCCTATATATGGTAGAAGCTCACTGTATGTTAATAATGATGATAATTGTCCCCTAAGAAATAGCGATGCTGTTGTTGGTTTCAGTGAAAATACTGGGAGTGACACTATGGTCTTGCAGTTCTCAAAATAAAGTTTAGCGGATCTAATAATCATCTTGAAGACTATTGTCTTCCACAATCATTCTGAATTTTGTATCCTTTCAGTTTGCTTCTTTGACATGTAAAATCTCCTGGCTAATGAACTGATCCCAGATTATGCCATTAAAAGAAAAAAGGTTCTGCATATCAGATTAAACTCAACCTCAAGCATGTTAAATGCAACCCACACTGGTCCCACAGTTTCCGTGTGAATCACAGCAGATGATTAATGTCAAACCTGGGTACAGAAATAAAAATCACCTTCTACATGCATTCATCATTATTTCTAAACAGCAGGTTTAGAATTATTAACTCAATGAAAACTGCAAAAATGAGCTTTCATGAAGCACTGCAGCTCATGTACTGTCTTTTAAGAGGCGGAGGACACATCTGACCTTTCTGTTAACATCACCTATCACTGCTTGGCATGTGTCAGACAGATAAGCGTTCTGGGCGTCACCTCCTTCTTTACAGCAATACAATGGAAATTGTCAAGATTCTTTCCCTTTCAAGTGGTAGAAACTTCATTAGTTTTCAAAACCTTTTATGTAACTTGCTAAAGATAGATGAATAATGTTAAACTGTTAAAAAAGAGTGCCTTTTCAACTATCTTGGTGGTGGCGAGGAAGAAAAGTCAGAGAACTGTAATGACAACTCAATGAAATGAAATCAGACTCATGCTACATGCTGGGGTAAAAGAAAAGAAAGGCCCTAAATGACTATTGAGACTCTTTAAGCCAGCTGTGCAAAAGTGCTACAGAAATAATGCACACTGAAATATGGTAAAGTTTGTAGAGTGTTTTTTAGATGTCATCACATCTGATCCTCGCAACCACCCTGTGAGGTAGATACTTTACTATTCCCAGCTTACAGATGATGGAACTGGTTCAGAGGAGCTGCATGAAACAAGAGAAAGAAGGCTGGGTTTGGAGGCATGGATTCTGGTTTGAATTCACCTTCTGCCTCTTGGGCAAGCGATTTAACTCCCTGGGCTTTAGTGTCCTGATCCAGAACATGGGGCATGGGGGGAACTAGATAACTTCTAAAGCCCATTCCAGATCTTTATGTATGAGCTTATGATTTAGCCTGGTGCCTGGCACATAGCAACCATTTAGAAATAAGTGTTTCCTTCCTTCTTTCCCTCCTCTCCTTCCATCCTACTCTTCCCATTTTTTCTCCTTTCCTCCCTCCCTCTCTTTTTCTCTCCCTCTTTCCCCTCCTCCTTCTTACCCCCCTTTCTTCTTTTTTCCCTCCTTCCCTCCATCCCTTCTCCCTTCTCCCCTCCCTTTATTACTTCCTTTCTGTCTAGGCTTAAACAACTAAATATCTGAGGTAGAATTTGAATCTAGTCCATCCAAACCCTGAGTCGAGATCCTATCCTGTCCTTTATGCTATGCTACCTCTTACCTCAACGTACTCTTTTCTATAGTAGTTGGTTACAGAATGAAAAAACAAGCCAAGCATACTGAATATCATTGAACTCTTTTGCTTGATCCTTTTTTGATCCTGGATACTTATTTATTTATTCACTCTGTATTTATTAAGGATGCACTATGTATGACACTGTTAGGCATTGGGGGCATCCCAAGATAATGTGATCTAGCACTGGAGAGTAAGCCTGATGTAGTAGAATAAATGTCAGACTCAATCAGAAGAGACCTGGGTCCTAATTTGTCTGATATAGTAATACTAGGTTCAAGAAATTTATTTTAACATATTGATCAACCTTTTCTGTCTGTTACCTACTATTTGGTGGCAAATGCTCTCCAAATGAAAACTTATGTGATAAGACTGCTAGAACACCACAGAAATGAAACAGAGACGGTCACAACAATTATGTATCCTCTCAAGGTTATTGAAGGATTTTTTAAAAATATATTTGGATTCCTAATAAAGAAAAGCTAAAGGCATAGGCACTTCTGATTTCTTCCAGGCAGTTTTAGGAAAAGAACATTTAGATCAAGTTTCAAGCCAACCGTTTGTGCCACACAAGCATTCTCACCCTCAGATCAATTTGTAAGATCAAGAAAATGTCTTCACAGAACTCTCTCCATACATTGAAAGACATACACTCACATATACATATTCTGTTTGTTCTGAACTAGTTTCCTCATTTCTTAGATCCTCTAGGACAATGATTGGTGGGGAAAACAAGATATGATCTGTTACTTCAGCCTCCTCAATCTATGCTTTGGGATCTTTGAGCATTTTAATTGGGGAGGGAAGTGTGAAGGAGGGAAAAAAGGAAGGGAGTAAAGATAGTCTGACTCACATAACTGACCCTGAAAGGAGATGGAGATGGGGATCTACTCATATTTTTGGCTAGTGTTGACAAGGTATTTTTTACCCCAGAGTTGAAAGTAGGCAATATAAAGCAACAATAACAAAGATGCCACTAAGCTGGCATGTGGTTTGAACTCCTTAACTCTTAATTTGTCAAGTTTTTAAAGCATTAGATATGTTAAATAGCTTAGTATTTATTCACAGCTTCTGTTCAATGTAAACAGTATACACTGGAATATGTTGCATTTTTCATATGGATTAGAAAACAGAGTCCAGCCTGACTTGAATATGCTTCTAGTATAATAGCAGAATGAGTTTTGAGCTAAGAATAGAGTCCTAGATTGAAATCCCACCTTGAGCACTTATTGTCTATATAGCCATGGACAACTCATTCTCCCTCCCTCTCCTCTCCCCTCCCCTCCCCTACTCTCCCCTCCCTTCTCCTCCTCTCCTCTCCTCGTAACTAGGGAGGATCTGATACAGGAGTCAAATATATCTTCCTGATGCCAAAGTCTAACACTCTATTCACTATGCCATTCTGAGAGATGGCATTGGAATGGGAAGATCAGGAATGGGCATGAAAGAAAGTGTACTAAAGGTTGTGGTCTAGGAGTAAGAAATGTAATGGAGTCCCTGACATTTACCCTTTCTGTAGCATTCATTGGTTAAACCACTCCAGATTCTCTTCCATCTGCTACATCCTGAAAATAAGATTATGGTGTTCTTTGGTTCCCTGTCCCTCTTCATAGTTTTCCCTCCTCTCAGTCTGTTGACTTGCCCAAGCTCATACAGGTAGTAAATAACAGAAGTAGAATTTGAACCCAGAATTCTTTCTATCACATCATTCTGTTTGTCTCAAGTCACTTTCCCTTTCTCAAAGTTCTGGTTATCTTCTGATTCATTTGGCCTTTGGTTTCATTTTTCCATATGGCCTGGAAAACTTTTGGTCTACAAACAAATTTTTAAGTGAAAATATCTGTAAGAGTTCCATTTTGAAATCCTGTGGTGCCTTTCATCTGAATGACTCAGAGAACTTATTGATTGTTAACTTCAGTTTGGTTCAGTCATTTTTAGTCCTGGCCAACTCTTTGTGACCCATTTGGGGTTTTCTTGGCAAAGATACTGGAGTGATTTGCCACTTCCTTCTCCAGCTCATTTTACAGATGAGGAAACTGAGCCAAACAGGGTTAAATGATTTGCTTAGGGTCACACAGCTGGTAAGTGTTAGGGGTCAGATTTAAACTCAGGAAGATGAGTCTTCTTGACTGCAAGCCTGGCACTTTATCCACTGTACCACCTAGCTGCCCTAATTGCCAAGTTAGAAATGCCCAAATGGTTGTGGTTAATATGCCTATTATCAGTAATATTCCTTTTATTAGCAATAATGTTAATGAAGGCCTCTATCAGATAGAGGGAGAGTCTTCAACTACTGGACAAGCTTAGCCCACTGCTGACAGACCTTGCTGGATGTTTATTGTTTTTTTTTTAAATAGGGCAAGAATTCCTGAAATGCAAGTTCTTTCTAAAATCCAAGACACTTTTTTCCCAATGATTGTGGTGATAACAATTTCATACAATCAGTACAATTGAAAATCTACAAAGACATCTGAAAATACAATTGACCAGATTATACTGCCTGGGAAATAATAGGCCACATCCAGTTAGTATTATAAACCTTAATGGAACATAGGAAGCCAAGGGTTTCTTTCCCATTGGCCAGTCTGATGGTCTTTAACTGTAAGGGAAAGACCAAGACAGCAAACAGGAAACTGTCTCCATGGCAACAGGCCATTCAACTTAACTTTTTAACACATAAAGATGTAATTACTTTATTTTTTATTTCCATTTTTATAATTTTCACAGTTTATAATAGCAGGAGAGACCTCTGGGTCAGGCATTTCCTGGCAGTTAATAACAGGCTGATTTGAGGTCAGTCCTGCTGAAAAACCATGCTAAAATTCCTTTTCAATTAAAAAAAAAGTGTTTGGATTTTTTCCCCTCCCATTTTTGCCTAAAATCCACAGCACAAACAAATGACAGAATTTAATATTCACACTGAATTTGATTCATTGCACATGGGTAAAACAAGGGAGGGGACTGCTGTCTGGCTCTGGGGATTGAATCAGGTTGGGAGAGAACGGAGAGGGCAAAGATCTGTAGGTGGTTTCTCTAGATCACAGTATTAGGAGAGACTTGGAGGAATCATGATGGAAAGATCAGATTAAGGACAAAACTTTGAAGAAATGACCAGATCCACAACTATACCAAAGACCAAAGATTTCTTCTCCTCCTACCCCTCAGAAGCAGTTTTTAGCTAAAAATGATTATGCCTGAATGAATCCCTTTTACAAATACAACTTCTTTCCACCTTCTCAGGGCTTGGGTCCTTTCCCTATTTCTAGATACTGAGTGAATTTTGTCATTCTCTAGAATGAAAATCTAGAGATTTGTGTATTTGTTAAATGTAGGCCAGATTACTGTCATGGGTTTTTTTCTGGGACCATGAAATAAAGGCCATGTGACAGTGCACCTGTTATTTTATGTTATACAGTTGTTTTCAGTCTTGTCCAATTCTCCCTGACCACATTTGGGTTTTTCTTGGCAGAGATACTGGAGTGGTCCGCCATTTTCTTCTCCAGTTGATTAGAGGCAAACAGGATTAAAGTGACTTGCCCAGGATCACACAGCTAATAAGTGTCTGAGGTCACATTTGAACTCAAGTCTTCCTGATTCCAGGGCTCAGTGGTATATCCCCTACACCACCTAGCTGCCCTAGCACCTGTTATAGAATGAAACATCTCCCTGGCCAGGGTTGTGCCTCTTTCATCCTGGCATGGGAGGTTTCAGCAACCTGTGTATAGGTGATCTCAAAAGCTCTTTGAATATCATTCCAAAATCTATCCCTCAGCTATAAGATACCGAATGAAAGAAAGGAAAGAAAGAGTATCTGAGAGCTCACCTTAAATCTTCTTTTCCATAAAATCCAGTCAACCAGCAAGTATTTATTAAATACTCTCTGTGCGGCCAGCATTGTGCTGGGCACTGTAGGGGATCAAGAGAAGTATGTGACCTGATCTCACATCTTAAGCAGCTTGTAATTCAGGTGGGGGGGGTGGAACTTGCACATGTTAAATAACTAACAGATGTTAAATTGTATGGTTCATAATCTGAGTGCTTTAATAATAGCTAACATTAGCATAGTGCCTTACAAATATCACCTTGTTTTATCCTCACAACAACCCAATGAGTTAGGTGCTGTTCTTATCCTCATCTTACAGATGAGGAAACTGAGGCAGATAGGAGTGAAGTGACTTGCCCGATGATCCCAGGACTGCACTAGAGCTGTCCACTCATCATCCCCCACTTGCCATATGACCATTCTATCTTGTCTTCAAGATGGAAGAGAGAGCAGAGCACTCTTAAGCACCGGCTGGACAAAGGCACTAAAGTATATGATTATAATACATGGTAGATTATGATGGACATAGAGGTGAAATGAGAGAAAGTGTTCTTTGAGGAAGAAGAGAACACTTTGAAACTGACATAATAAACACATTATAGTATTAAAAAAATTAGCTCACATCTAGCTTAGAGTGAAAGAAGCCTTCCATGGATGATGCATGCATTTTTAAAATTAAATTATTAGTTCATAGAATAAAACGAGCATTTCCATAAGATAGCATAATAAAAAAGATGACTACACATGATATGGCAAATCAATTATTCTGCTTAAATATATAATAAAGTTATCATGTAAATATATATTTTTGTTCTTCCTTCTGCCCTCCCTCCACTGTGTGTGTGTGTATATATATACATATATATATGGGAAATTATTCTATATATATTTCTATCTACCCATTCTTTCTCTGGATGCAGATAGGATCTTTCTTCATATGCCTTCTATAGTTAATTTGGGTATTTATAGTATTCAAAATAACTTATTCACTCAAAGTCATTCTTAAAACAATTTTGCTGTTACTATATATGCAGTGTCCTCTTGGCTCTGTTCATTTTCCTCTTCATTATTTTGTGCAAATCTTTCTATGTTTTTCTAATTTTATTTTTCTAAAATCGAGCTCATCATTTCTTATAACACAGCAGCATTCCATCCCAATCATATACCACAATTTGTTCAGCAATTCCCCAGTTGATAGGTATCCCTACAATGTCCAGTTCTTTGCCACCACCATCATACATGCATTTTTAGAAATTTGTTGTTCAGTCATTTTCAGTCTTGTCTGGCTCTTCATAACCCCATTTGGAGTTTTCTTGGCAAAGACACTAGAGTGGTTTGCCATTTCCTTCTCCAGTTCATTTGACAGATTGGGAAACTGAGGCAAACAGGCTTAAATGACTTACCCAGGGTCACACAGCTAGTAAGTTTCTGAGGCCATATTTGAACTCAGGAAGAGGAGTCTTCCTGACTGTAGACCTAGCACTCTATCCACTGTGTCACCACACTGTCCAGTATTTTAAGAATAGAGAACTCTAAAGGTATTATAACATAAAAAAATTAACTCATATACAGTTTAAAATGAATTATAAAAGCATTTTAGAATATCTTTAGGAAATACATTGTAGTAGGTTGTCTTAATAAAATACCAAAAGTTTTACTGAACCTAGTCATCTCTAACATATGCAAATTGCCAAAAACCTGACAATCATCAGAAATTAAATGTATCAGCTTTAACATCCAGCTGGGGAGATTTCCCAGAGGAGATGGCAGGTTTCTGGACTAAACTTTGAAAGCAGGATTCTGAAAGGCCAAGCTGAGGAAGAAGATACCTAGACATGGAGGCAGCCTCTGCGAATTCACAAAGCAGGAGACAGTGCATTGTTGGGTTCCAAGACCTGTGCAGGATGCATAGTGGAAAGAGCCACCTCTGTAGGTGCCCTTAACTTCTCTTCCCCTTCCATATGCAGGTCTGTGCCAAAACCTGCCTCCTTCCATCCAAGGCCAGCAAAGAAGAAAGCTACCACCCTTGCCATGCCTTTAGCCTAGACTGCTTGACTGCCCACAGTATTTGAATGATTTGGAAGTTAACAACTCCATTCCTTCTGATGATACTAGGCCTTGCCGTCTATGCCTCTGCTTACCCATTGTTTTCCAAAATCCTCCAGGCCTTGCTGTCTGCCTTTTCTTTACCTCTTGTGGTCCCACAGAGCTTGTTTTACTTGTTTAGGTAACCTAAGGTCTTTTGGGCTTTACCATTTGTCCCATCACTGAAGGCTTCAGACTTTATTGATCTTCCTACCTACTCTAAAGCCAAACTTCGTTTTATTTGTTGCTTCATTTAATTAGAGGGAGGGTTCCTTTGAGAAGATAGAATGTTTAGCCTTTTTTATTTGAATCTCCAACATTTAACATACTGATGGCTTAATATGTTTTTTTCATTCATCCATGCATTCATTCATTGATCTAATATTGCAGTTTGGTGTAATAATTGGTCAGCGCATAAAAATACCTACTACGTACTAGGTACTGTGCTGAACATGGGATACAAAAAAGGCAATAGTTCCTGACTTCTAGGAGCTCACAGTCAAATGGGAGAAAGGGATTACAAGCAAATATGTACAAACAATACCTATAGTAGGGGTGGGATTATGGGATTGGTGATGGCAAGGGCTGGATCTTGTCCCTTCCAGGATATCTCACTGGCCTTTTAACTTTAGGATCCATAAAGGGGACTTACCTTTTACTCCAAGGCTAATTGCCATGCAAAAATTTTGTAGTTAATGCCCTACTCTCTCTAGAACAGGGGTTCTTAATAGGGATCCATGGATAGATTTCAGGGAGTCCTTAAACTTGATTGGGAAAAATGAATTTCCTTTGTAGTCCTATGTATTGTGTTTTTTTAAATTTAAAAACATGGTTCTGACAAGCCATGATTCTGGCTTCAGTACAGTGCCAAAGGGATCCATGACATATAAAAAGATCAAGAACCTCTGCCCTAGAAGGTCCACTGGCTGACCTGTTGAACTCAGGAACCCTAGAACTATGGCCACACAAGAAGCAATCCTCAAATGTGGCATTTCCTCACAAATCTGACTTCTCTTTAGATTCTGGGATTGTGATGCTAAGGAACCTAAAGTTCTCCCTCTTTTGCATATAAAAAGTTGGGATTCAGGTTCATTCATTTTCCCAGAACTCCTAATTGTGCTGAGTGGGTCTGGTCCCAACTCTCCCCAACCTACCCTGCCCATATCTGTGTTTCCCATTTCCTTCTCTAAGATCTTCATCATCTTTGCTGCCATACTTTGGACTAGAAAAGTCCATTTTCAGGATCTGTCCTCTCAGGCCATGCATAATAAACACAAGCAACTCCAGTGTGCTTTTGCTCTGTTTCTAGACCACTCTGTGAAGGATTGTAGGCTGGTTCAGGCATCCCTACATCTAGAAGGTCCTGCTCTGCTCTAGAGCCACAGGTCTGACTCCTGAATATGAAAAATGAAAAGAAAATTCAAAAGAGGCTGATGTGCCTGCCCCTGACTTCACTTGGCTTTGTAAGGATTCTGCGTTGTAAGCCTTAAAGTGTTATGTAAGTGAGAGTACTTTCAAGGGAGCCAGGCATCTTTAGGAGAGATTCCCTCTGTGCCAATTTTCCCTAAGATGGAAGCTTTTTTCTAATAAAGAAAAAAAGTTAAGTAAAGACTTCACACAGTGGCTGTACCTTAAAGTCTTCCCAAGTATCCTTCCTTCCCCAACTCCACAATACTGTCTTCTCCCCCCATTTCTGGAATGGAGGTCTCATTACCTGCTCTCCTGAACCACTGTTGGTTTTTTCATTAACTCAGTCTGACTTCCTTTGATTTATCTTTTCTCTTACCTCATAGTTCTGCTTCTGTTTGATTTATTTCATTCTGTTTCACTTCACTCAAGTCCCTCTTTCTTTCTCTGAATTTCTCTTATGTGTTATACTAAACCCAACCATTCCTCAGACAAGTCACCCACTTTGTTTCGAGTTGAGGTGTCTGGACCCTCTCTGGGGTGCACTTCTCTCTACCTCATTTGAGAGACTAATAGATATCTCTGGTTCTTTTACTGGATTCCAAACTCTTTTAATATCTTCAGTAAGGATAAGTTTTTTTGCCCACAACACAATCTGAGAAGCTTCATTTTAGCAAATATTATAGCAAAAATCACCAGAAGAAATCCACTGGAGAGCACCAGGTTATCATTTAGGCATGCCTCATAGGGTGATCATGAATCTTCTACTGTTTTGGGAAGGACAAACAAAATAAAACAACCAAAATGGGTGGTTCAGTGATTAAATGGATGTGTTTGCTTGGCAATAAAAGAGATTCTTATTTCGAAGTTTTTCTTACACGCTAGCTTCTGAAGCCCACACCATTAAGGCTCGTTTAAGGGAATCAAATATCATTTGAACTTTCAAGGGCCCTGCTGTTACTCTAGATTCTAAATGTACCCCTTGGAGAGGGTAAGACCTAGAGTAACCAATGGTAATCTGTCTTCCCTCTGAGCCATAACCCTTTGTGCAGTTCAAGTGCTAAGTAAGTGTGGTACTTAAAAAATCAGTCAGTCCTTCTGGCAATCATTTTCACTGAGGCCACTGTGCAGAGTTCTGTGTGAGGAACATCAGTGCAATGAGTCTGGCATCCTAAAATCTACACAAGTCTACACAAGCAAAGTAGAATGAAAATTGAAGAAAATTATTTGATTAACTCTGACTGCGAACCTACTTCGTCTACATTATATTATCAAGGAAAGATTCCCTCCAGTGATTGATTGCCTTTACTGACAAATTCATCATCATCATCTTCATCTTCTTTATGATTACTGCTACTACTACTACTACTACTACCACTGTTGTTTGTCCTTCACTTTTGAAGAGGACCAGTGACATCATGGGGTTGTGTCTTGACTTGTACATGGTTTAAATGAGGTAGGGTTGCACAGAGTTATCAGCCTCATTCTTTTTTGCAGAGTCGTTGAAGTCCAACACCAAGATAAAAGTCAGGATGCAGTGGATGACTTTGGCACCTTTGTTTTCAGGGCCACAGGAACAAATTGTTTTCATCCAAACCATTCCAACAGGAAAGTCTTCACATGCTTGGGGTAGACATGCCACTAACTCACTGATGCCTGAATCCCCCGTTGGTTACCCTCGATCTGTTTTATCCCATTTCCTGAGAAAGTTTTATCAGGATTTGGCCACTGTACCTGCTACAGCTTCTTAGAGCCATGGATGAGAGTAGAGTGCCAGGTGGACCCCAAAGGTGAATGAGCAAAAAGACAAATTTTTACTAAAGACAAATTTTAACTTCTCTACAGTTTGACCTAGAACTGTCTCTGTGTATAATTTCCTTTTATGCCACATTTGTTGTTATTATTCAATCATTTTCAGTTGTGTCCTATTCCTTCGTGACCCTATTTTGGAGTTTTCTTGGCAAAGATATTGGAGTGGTTTTCCGTTTTCTTCTCCAGCTCATTTTTATGGATAAGGAAACTAAGACAAACAAGGTTAAGTGACTTGTCCAGGAACACACAGCCAGTAAGTGTTTGAGGCCAGATTTGATTTCCCTTTATAGACAGAGCCTAAAAGATGACATTTGTGCGGCTACAAAATACAGATCAGTGGTTCCTATTTGAGGGCTTTTAAAGTATGCCTTGAATTTTCCTTGCTATACTGTAGGCTCCTTGAGGGCTTGTAGTTCACACCATGTGTTGAACTAAAGGTTTTATCTGCAAGTCTCTTCCCTTTGCCCTTTGCCATCAGTCTGGCTCATGCATGTCTATACCATGTCTCTTCTCTCGAGTGGCTTTCTGAAGTTGGTTTGCCAGGTAATTGTCAGGCCTCTGTTAAGTGCTTTGGAAAGCTAAAGCTCTTTTGACCGAGCCTTAGAACTATTTTCAGGCAGCTTTCTTGTAATGACTTGCAGCTGTGACTGTCATTCTACCACTGGGAAAAGTGTCAGCAACACCAAGAATAGTAGCAGTCTGTCATATCCTTGTTTTTGACTTTCTCATCTAAAATGTTAATTAAGAAGTTGCCAAGCACAGAATCAAAATAAAAGTCAAAGAAAAGTAGCAAAGACAAAAAAGTGCAATAATGGTAGCATTATATCCAAGAACTTGGCTCCCTTCCCCCCAATCTCTCTCTCTCTCTCTCTCTCTCTCTCTCTGTCTCTCTCTCTTTCTCTTTCTCTCTCTCTCTCACTCCTCTACCTCTACCTCTCCCCCTCTCTCCCTCCCTCCCTTTCTTCCTCTCTATCTCTCTCCCTCCCTCTTTCCCTTCCTCCTCTTCCTCTCTCCCTCTCTCTCTTATATACACATATATATGTATACATATATATGTATTTAGTATATGTATGTGTGTGACATATGTGACTCAGGCATCATGGCCTAGATAGGGTAGCAAAATTAGAATCAAGACTTGTGTTCAAAACCTACCCCAGACATTTACTAGCTATATGACCCTAGACAAGTCGTCATTTCACTCTGCTTCAGTTTCATCATCTGTAAAATAAAGGGATTGTGCCCAATGGCCTCAAAATTCCTGCCAACTCTAAATATATGTTACTACTGTAATTATCTCAATTGCCTCTCCTAAAGGTATATATTAAGTCCAAAGAACAAATGACATTCAAAGGAATGAATTATCTTCAGAGTTTCACTTCTCTTCATGATGTATTCCCAAAGTCACCTATTCAAAGATATATTCCTTCTTTGAACTGACTATTAGTAAATGAAAGTGTGTTTGCCATTTCACGTGTGATTTTCAGGTTCCCAAGTTTTGTATTCCACACAGAGGAACAGGCTTCCTAAAGACTTTTCCCTACTTAACACACCTGAAATCAGTACAAGAGATCACTTCATCATCATCATCATCACCACCACAGCTAGCCTTTACATAACCCTTACTATGTTCTAAGCCCTTCACAACAACCCTGAAAGGTAGGAGCTATTATCATTCCCATTTTACAGTTGAGGAAACTGAGGTAAGCAGTGTTAAGTAATGTGATCAGGGTCACAGAGCTAGTAAGTGTCTGAGGCTGGGTTTGATCTCAAAGGTGAGTTTTCCTGATTCCAAGCCCAGTGATCTATTCACTGTACCATCTAGCTGCCCTCAGAGGTAGAAAAACTTGGATTTAAATCTTGTCTCTGATATACAGTAGATGTGGGATCATGATCAAGTCATCTAACTTCTCAGAGCTCCAAGAAACTCTTGAAGTCTATAAATTACAAATGAACTACTGCTCATCAATATTAGTAGAAGAAGTTTTGGCAATCGGAGTTCTCTGTATAAATAAAATTACTGTGTCTGGACACGCTCTTCTTGCCCCTGCTCCAGTTAAGAAAATAACACAGATAAAAGGCTTTGATATTATATCAATGAATCAGGAAATTTCTGCTTCCTTGAAATGTAGGATTCTTGAGGGCAGGGTTTTTTTTGGGTTTTTTTTGCCTTTTCTTTGTGTCCATAGTACTTAGTGCAATGTGACACATGGCCAGTGCTTGATGACTGACATTCTATAGGAAGTTCAGTTTTAGATAATGTGAGGCATATGAAATAGTCCCTGCCCTCAACTAGCTAGAACTAGAACAGTGATTCTCAAAGTGTGATCCGGGGACCCCTGGGGATCCCAAGATCCTTTCATGGGATCCATGAGGTTAAAACTATTTTCATGGTAATATTATAACCATACACAAAAGCTTTTTGGGAGGGGGGTCTTCAATAATTTTTAAGAGTGTGTTAAGACCAAAAAAAAAAAATGTGAGAACCACTAGTCTAGAATGACACATAGGATAGGAAAGGGAATAAGCATTTATACAGTGTCTACTATGTGCCAGGTATTATGCTAAGGATTTTTACAAATATTATCTCATTTCACTCCCACAACAGCTCTATGATGCAAGTGCTAATCATAATAATAATGTAGTCGATATTTATACCATGCTGTACAAGCATCTGAGGCAGACAGGTTAAATGACTTGCCTAGGGGCACACAGCTAGTGTCCCGAAATAGAATTTGAACTCAGGTCTTTCGGATTCCAGGTCTAGCATTCTCTCCACCTAGCCTGTTAGTAGTACACAATGAAGTACACAAATAAATGCTAAATCGTTTGATACAGACTCTTAGAGATGTAGGAGCTCAGAGAAGTAGCTGTTGAATACTTAATGGATTAGAAGGAATTTGATCTGGATCTTGTTATGAGAGCTATAAACTTACTTGGATTTGAGAAGAACAAATCAGGCCAGGCATGAATTCACAGGTGAATTAATAGATCTGTTACTAAGACAAGTATATACCCAAACACAGTTGTCTATAACCAGCCTGCTTTTACCCCTACTTTTTTCTTAAAACTACTTCCATATCTGGATTATTTCAAGTTTCCTGATGCCATTCCAGTTAAGAATGAATTTGATTCAAAAGCAAAAAGAAAAAATATTGTTTTAAAAAATTGTTTTTTAGAATCATCAGGGTGGAATGACAGAAGCACTAGGCTGGTGGTCAGCAATACTGTGCTCCAGTTTTGCCCCTACCCCTAATTACTTTAACCAAATCACTAAAACCTCTCTAGTTCTCAGTTTCTCCTTCTGTAAAATGAGGAAATTGAACTAAAAGTTCTTGAAGGCTCCTTTCTGTCCATGAAACTCTATAATTCTAGTTGATAGGAATTTTAGAAGTTATCTAGGCCAAACCTCACTTAAAGCATAACCCTGTCTATAATATTTCTGACACATGATCATTTCAACTCCATGTCAAGACCTCCAGCAGGAGGGAACTCACTATCTCAGAAAGCACCCATTACATTGTGAGAACATTCTATTTATTGGGACTGTCCAGTTGGCCTGGAAAGTAATCAGTCTCCCTGCCATGAATGACTTCCATTCATAGGTCCTAGATATCTTTCAGGAACACTAAGAAAAAAAAAAAGCCTAATCCTTCAGAACAGTGTTTTAGTAGGAAGATGTTTAATAAACGTTTGCTCAGTTGACTTAAATCCCCCATGATAGCACTTAAATATTTGTAGAGAACTATGATTCTTTTCTGGGACAGCTAGGTGAGGCAATGGACCAGACCTGGAATCATGAAGATTCCTCTTCCTGACTTCAACTCTGGCCTCAGACACTTGTGACCCTGAGCAACTCATTTAACCCTATTTGCTTCAGGTTCCTTATCTATAAAATGAACTGAAGGAAATGGGAAGCTACTCCAGTATCTTTGCCAAGAAAAATCCCAAATGGATTCACAAAAGTCAGACATGATTAAACAACAAAAATCATTCCTTTTTACATCTTTTCTCCTCCAAATCTCAGATGCTTCTCTCCCTAAATTGACCATAATATGGTATGGTTTTCAGTAAATATCACTGACATTTCTAAAGCCTTTTAAGACATTATTCTATTAGATCCTTTAGGTCCCCATATTGTTCTCTTCTCCTTTTCTTCCTCATCATTATCATATCTAGATGCTCTCCAGCTTACAGCTAGACACCATATTCCACATGGAGTTTAACCAGGGCAGAATGCAGTGGTGCTATCCTCCTTTTTGTTTTGGTTGCTTTATCTTATCTAATGCAATTTAAGATTGCATTTGAATTTCTTGAACTTGCAGTACATTCCCAGTCCAGCCAAGGCCTTCATCATCTGTACTGCTTTCTAGCCTTGTTTCCCTATCCTATACATGTACTGAAGTATAGAACATTAAGTGAAGGACATTACACAATTACAATCTTTTACAATTCATCTTTTTATCTCAAATGAAAATTCCAGCCTGTTGAGGCTTGGGGATCTTGATTTGGAATCCCACTAGGTTAGCAATCCCTCCCCACTTTGTGTCATCTGCAAATCTGATCAGTATTCCATCCAGGCCTTCATCTAAGTAATCAATAAAAATAATAAGTCTGGGCCAAGGACAGATGCCTGTAGTATTGCACTAAATAGATTCCTTTTCTTACCCCTCCCCCCAGTTGCCATCAATCAGTACTCCTTGGGTGTAATCAGTCAGCTCCAAACCCACTTACTCATACCAGCATCAATCCCACACCTCTCTATTTAGTACACAAGAATACTCCAAGACTTTTTTTGAATGCCTTCCTGAAATACTGCTCTACTCTGTGCATAGCATTCTGCTGCTATATACAAGTCTAGGAATCCTGTCAGAAAAGGCAATGAAGTTAGTCTGGCATGACTCATTTTTAATAAATCTATGTTGGCTCGCAGTAATCATCTCTTTACTTTCCAAATGTTCACAAATTGTCCCTTTAACAATCTGTCTTAAAAGTTTACCAGAATTCAAAGTCCAGATCATTGGCCTATAATCTGAGATAACTATCCTCTCCTCCCTTTTAAAAATTGAGGTATTTGCCCATCTCCAGTCCCGTGGCAGCTCTCCCACCCATATGGTTTTTGTTGTTTGGCTCTTTTGTGTTTTGTTGTTTTGGGAGGTTTTTTTGGTCAGTATGCTGTTTTAGCATTCTAAGACTGATAACTCATCATCTTTGTATTTATATCAGATTGAAGTTCTTTTAAAAATGATTTTTGTTCAATGTTTCTCAGTCTAAAATTCATTCTTCTTGGAGGAGAAAAAAGAAGGAAAATATAAGTTGAGTAGTTCCGCCTTCTTTATTGTTTATTATCACTTTTTCTATTCACTTCAACTGAGGTTCCAAACTATTTCTTGTTTTTCCCCTTGTCCCTAACATAACTTTAGAAAGGGAAAAAGGCCCCTTTTGTTGTCTTTCGCCTTCATTGAAATTCTTTTGGTTTTTCCTAAGCATGAGGCTAAATGTTCTTATAGAATCTCATCATTCTTTTGTATTCATCTTTAATTTCACATCTATTATTATATCTTTAAAAAATCTGAGGGAGTTGAGCAATATCCATCCAGTGAGGGGCTCTCCTTTTCTTCCTCATCATAATCATTAGTGAGTGCGTAGGCTGAACTTCACTCTTGGAATCCTCCATATTTACTTGAGCTAACTTCCCTTTTACAATCTCACACCATTTGATATCAACTCTTCTAAAGTCTGAGGCTCATGCTACAAACACTCAGATATCAGGACCACTACTTGATTCCCGTCTTTTCTATTTCACCTCCACTTCCTTCTTATTGATTGAAATCAAGAGAAGAGAATCCAATTACCCTTATGATTCCTTCTACCAAATGGTGGATAATGTTATCAGCATAGCCAGAAATTATTAGGTACCCTGATTTTTAACAGAGAGGGGCCGCCATCATATTTTTAGCTAGGTTAAATGTCTCATCACAAATATGTTCTACCTCCATGGCAACTTTGTGATCTGTATCAGGATCTTTCATGCATTCTCTTCATTTGATTGGGCACTCCATGGCTTACTCCCATTGAGATATGTTCACTGTTTCTTCCTCCCCTTACTCCCATATCAATAATCTATACCTTCTATGAGGTTTGTCATTTCTCATACAGTAGCTTGTTTATAATAAACACAGTTCCAAAATGTAAAGAGGAGACATGCTTCCATGTGCCTTGTGAAGCAACAGTGGGCTCTAGCATATCCTGAGCTTGAAGAAAATGTCTTATTCTTCTCTATCTCCATTTAGATGGTACAGTAGATAGAATGCTGCACTTGGAATCAGGAAGCCCTGAGTATGAATCTCATCTTAGATATTTCTTCTCTGTGCTACTCTGGACAAGTTACTTAATCTCTCTTAGTTTACTCATTTGTAAAATGGGGATAATAAGAGCATCTGCCTGACAAGATTGTTACAAAGATCAAATAAATTAACATTTAAACCACTTTGCAAACCTTGAAGTGCTATATGCTGTTTAGTCATATTCAGCTCTCTGTGATCTCATTTGATGTTATTTTGGTAAAGATACTGGAGTGCCATTTCCTTCTCTAACTCATTTTACAGATGAGGAAACTGAGGCAAACATGGTTGAGTGACTTGCCCAGGGTCACACAGCTAGTAAGCGTCAGGGGCCATATTTAGGTCTTCCTGATCCCAGGTCCTGCGTTTTATCTACTGTGCCACCTAGCTGTGCTAAATTGCTGTAGAAGTGCTATTTATATTAAATATTAATGCTTCAAGAATAGTAGGAAGTGAGAACATTTTCAGGACTCTTTTATACAAGTAATACATACTTTTGTCCTCGCTTTTCATTCCATCTTGCCCCTGCAAAGTGAGAGGAGAATTAGAATTTCCTTAAGTTGAAGTTTTCCTTTTTGAGTCAAAAAGAAATATTGGATCCAGCAGAAATGTGACCTTCATAAGCCCTAGCTGTAAAGGTGATGGGAACACTTGTGGATTTTGATATGAATAGTGTATCTTTTAAAGTGTCCTTTTTGATCTGTTTCTTTAAACTCCTGAGTGATGGATTAGCTGGACTGCTGGGGTAATCTTGGGACACGAGAATCCCTACTACGGTGTAACCAGAAGATTTGGACCAACTTGAAAAGGCAGGCTATTTCAGGATAAAGAGTGAAGTAAAATCAAGATCCCAGAGAGAAAGGTTTAAACTTTATACAGAAGAAACACAGCGTTGACTACACAGGGCAGCCTATTATTCTCTGGAGGAATAGTGTTTGTGTGCACAATTACCATCATCAAATACTTGTTCCATGCCTCACTAAATAAAAACCAGCCTTTGGACCACAATCACCTATTATTAGAAATAGAATAGTCAGATCTTATTTTTTTTAAAAAAACCCATTTTTAATCTGTTGCCACCTGGAAAACTAGACTAAACAGATCAAATGTTAAGGCTATCTAAAAATACTCAGAGCAGAAACATAATTAGGTCTCTAATTAGGATTATCATTTAGTAGAGTGTAGACAAGCCTGGGGAGATAAAACCCCTATCAGTTGGTGTTGAGTTCGAAGGGTTTATTAGATTTGTGGGTCTGAGCCATGTGGAGTTTTTTTTTTGGGGGGAGGGGGTTGTTTTGTTTCTGGCACTATGGATATGATGTTGAATAAGTTTCCAAGTGCAAGTAATGATTGCAATTTATTTTCCTTTAAAGAATATCCATAAAACTGGGCTTTCAGTAGACGAAACAGGAGTATATGTGTGTGTGTGTGTGTGTGTGTGTGTGTGTGTGTGTGTGTGTGTGTGTGTTTGAAGATTTCCAGCTCATCTTCCAAATTATCACTCCGGTGCTTGTGATTTCCAAATTTCCAGTTTTCCCCTCTCAAGTTTACGGAGTCAATTGAAGAAGGAGCTAAGCATTTTTTATTTATTTTTCTCAAGGTCATTGTATTTTCTTCCTAGCCTTCAGGAGACAGAGGAATCTCTAAGCTCTCCTTCTTATCCTAAATACCATTTTCCCCACTGAAAACAAAATGGAGACCTTTATGTTTACAGTTACCTCTTGGTTTTCTCTTCTCAGGGAAAGTTTATTTCTAAGAACAGATAATTCAAAACAGTGCACAACATATAGCACACTGACATTTGCCCCTGAAATGAATTTAAGTAGTTATGTTCAATTGCTGATGTTTCCAAAGTCTTTGAAATTCACATTTCAAACAAAATATTCATTGAATCATAGACTTAGGTCTGTAAGGGACCTTATTGGCTATCAAGCCCAATACTCTCATATTTCAGATGAGGAAACTGAGGGACCAGGAGGCTAAGTGCCTTGCCAATGCCACATAGCTTAGTAAATGTCTTTAACAAGATTTGAACCCAGAGCTTCCTGGCTTCAAGTACAGTTCTCTCTCCATTCTTCCACACTATTCAAGGATCTTACTTTCTGATAGGTAAGCTTGGGGATTGATTGAAGGTCCTTCCCAAGGACCTTCTTATTTTAAGATGTCTCATAGTGGCAGCAGCATGGGCTCATTCTGCAAGACCTTTCCCTTTTTCCTCACCTCACATACAAAATCGTGTTAAGTCTATCTCTGCACTGCATCTAGTATTTGCCCCCTCCTTTTAACTCCAGCTGGTGTTCAAATCCTCATTACCACTTGCTTGAAGGAATTGCAAAAGTTTCCAAAGATGTTTTCCTGACTGTCACCAGACTCATCTCCCTAACATTTAGATCTCTTTGAGTCCATTTTGTCTCTGGGAAAGATGGACTAAATCTGGATTCGGGAAATGTGGTTTGAATTTCTCTTCCTCCATTTATTAACTGTATTATCATAAGAAAGCCACTTAAACTTTCTAACTCAGTTTCCTCATCTACAAAATGGGGATAGTACTTGTACTAAAGATATCATGGGTCCTTTGTGTGTAAGAGAGCCCATCCCCTGGATCCCCCACAGCCTGCATCCTCCAGTTATATGCCTTCCTTTCTCTAGTTTTCAACAGAGCTTACCTAACCCTCTTTTGTTTGCTAAATTCTTACTCATTTATCAAAGCCCAACTCAAATGATGCCTCCTCAGGAAACTTTCTCTGATAGGCAGGTCAGTAATAAGCTTCCTCCTTGTACTTCATGTGGCAATTCATTTTGTGCCTCTTGGATGCATTCTTTAGGAACATTTATGTGTTCTAATTATCCACGTTTTATCTCCCTAGGAATACTATAAGCTTCAGGATCATGCCTTATCTAAACCTTAAGTCTTCTCCATTACCCAGTGTAGTACTTTGTATATAGTAGGCACTTGTTAAAGAATTAAATTCAGCTCTTTAATTCTAGAAATAGACACAATCAGTTCTCAGACATTTGCAAAGCTTTAGGTTCTCTTTATTGAAGATGTGTCTCTGATTCATGCTTTTCTTGAGATGGGTAATGATGCTATTCAACATTTTGGTTCAAATGACCTTTCCTCAAAGTCTCATCATGGAACTCAGATCAGTTCCTTCTGGGAGTGGATTGCATTGGCAATAAGGACACACAGGGAAGGTGAAAAGGTCTACTAAGAATTTAGGGTTCCATAAGGACCTTCTCTAACTCTCATGTAGCCCCTAAGGGTACCACCATTTTCATGTGAGTATAACCTCAGAGAATATGTTCTGGATTCTAGGCATTTTCTGAATTTGTTTACTCTGCAAAGCCCAACTTAACCAAACCAAAACAGACAAACAAACAAAACTGTGGGTTCTTTCCTTCCTTTTCTCCTACCTTCCTTTCTTTCTCCCTCCTGTCCTCTCTTCTCTCTTTCTTTCTTTCTCCCTTCCTTTTTCCCTTTCTTTCTTCCCTCTTTCTCTTTCTTCTCCTTTCCCTTCCCTCCTCCTTCCTTTCCTTCCTTCCTTCCTTCCTTCCTTCCTTCCTTCCTTCCTTCCTTCCTTCCTTCCTTCCTTCCTTCCTTCCTTCCTTCCTTCCTTCCTTCCTTCCTTCCTCCTTTTCTACCCTCCCCATTACCAGCTTACATAGTAAATATGTAGGTTCTGGGTTGCAATAACCTAGGCTCAGATACTTATTGACTATGTGATCCTGGGAAGAAATTTAGTCTCTCAGTGCTTCAGGAAACTCTAAAATTATAAATTTAAATTTATAAATTAGATTTCAGAGCAGGTACTCACCTGTATTGGTAGAAGAAATTTCCTCTCCAGTGAATTTCCTTTTACTGATGAAATCAAAAGATCAAGACAAAACAAACAAGCAAACCTTTGCAACTAGCACAATGCCAGAACATAGTAGGTGCTTAATAGATATTTGTTGAACTGAATTGGTCAGCTAGCTGAATTATTGCTTCTTGACCCAAACTGTCTTTTGCTATGTTAGCACTTTCCTTTATTCATGCCCTTAGCTTTCCTCTTCTGCTTCCTTCTGTTATTAAACTGAGAGTTTAAGGACTAGGTAGAGAATTGTCATCTGCTCCAAGGGTCTGAGAATTTGAGGGGCACAAAATGGTTCCAAGCCACAAAATAAGAAACATATGGTGGTAGATCTGAGCTGAGCCCTCCAGGATGCCTTACTCTGTGAAAGTAACTTTGAGCACTCATTCTTGGCCTTATCATTATACCCCTGCACTCAGCAGATTCAGGAGCTCTAAAAAACAAGCCAATTGTACTGCCAGGTGCAGGTCTCACGGAGGTTCCCTCTAATTGCAATGAGTTGGGGACTCATTTTCCTTTCCTCAGTCTCAATTAAAAATAATTTGGAGTTTTCCCTTTTTCTGCCCCCTCCCTAATCCTTGACTTTAATCCCCTGCCTTAATCCTTGTGCTTTGTTGGTGAAGCAATTTGGAATTCAATTCAAACATATTTCCCTCCACCCATCTAGGTTTTGAATGAGGTACAGTTAAAGTATAAATTCTCAGATTCTTTTTTAATCTTTCCTCTCTCAGTACTTATACTAGACAGGCAACATGATCTAGTAGAAAGGACATTTAACTAGATGTGATAAGACCTGAGTTCTAGTCCTAACTGGGCTACTATTAACTCATTGTGTGACCCTGAGCAAGTCATTTCCCTTTTTTCTTCCTAAACTTCCTCATCTGTAAAAATAAGGAATAGTATCCCCAATTCTGTTATTGGAATCACTAGGATTATAGAAATCTTCTTTCTTGTTGGAAGTTGTTAAAACATGATAGTTATTTCTATTAATTCTAAATGTGGTACCATTTGAAAGTAAATATCAGATTAATCTCTTCCTTTGAATGGGTTTTAAAATCAACACACAGACTTTTAATCCATGGTCACTTTATTCAAAGTCACAAGCAGCTAGGTGGCATAGTCTGAGTGTTAGACCTGGAATCAGGAAGACCGAAATTCAAATCAAGACTGAGTAGGTATATGACCTTGGGCAAGTCATTTAATCTGCCTCAATTTCTTCATCTGTAAAATAAGGATAATAATAGCGCCTACCTCCCAAGGTTATTAAGAGGATCAAAGGAGATAATATTTGTAAAGTGCTTTACTAACATTAAAGCAATAAGTGTTTGCTATATTATTAAAATGTCTATTATCGATATTTCTTTTGTTTACATGGTTGTCATTTCCCAAAGCCACCCTCATTCATCAACAAACAGGCACAGTTAAGCAAAACAAACTGATATCCTGATCATTTGATAGCATCTTTCTCCATCTGATCCTACTCTATACCAACTCTCAACCAAGAAGAAGATACGTTTTGTCAGCAAACGTCTGCACTGAGGATTGATCATTGCACTGGTCTAAATTCTAAGATCTTTTAGTGTTTTCCTTACCGTCATTGTGATCTTTATACGTATTCTTTTTCTTATTTGTACTTTTTCTGTGCAGCATCCGTTCATCCGCATCTTCACAAACTTCTCCATACTCTTTACACTTGGCACAATAATATTCCATTGCATTCATGTAACATAATTTGTTCTCCCATTCTCCAGTAACTCAACCAATGAGCATTCTGGTGTTTTCTAGTTTGGGGATACTATTGCCACTTCCCACACATTCTTCTTTTTCACCTTTACAAAGTACATGGCTCCTTTGGATCAGAATGACCGAACTGTTTGCTATCAACAGGAACCAGAATATCTGTTTCCACCAACTCCCACCAAACCAGGACCACAAGGACATATTAAAGGGAGAGGTCCAAGTCTGTACAGGGACATGACCTAATTTTCTAATTTCCTTGTTAATTAAGTTATACCATTAATAAAGTAATACCATTGCTGTTAGGGTAAGTAATATAATCCTTCAATAGATCTATTATCTCACTGATGTTGATAGTTCCTCCAACAATGCAGATCAAGATCCATCTATATCTTATTGTTAGGTAAATTTTGCCTATGTCTTTCCAGAAATCCTCATAGAATTTGCTGGGGACCTTCCTCTAGGTGTCTTGACATTATATGGATACCAATGGAGCACACAGCACAATGGTAATTTGCTGCCCATTCTCTACCTCCACCATGTATTTCAGGGACAAACTCGAGGTCCTTAAAAGCACTGAACAATTTCTCAAATGTAATTCAGTTTCCTGTGCTTGTCCTGTTCAGTTCTGGGTCCATCATTGTCTACCTTCAGACTCTGCCCAAGAAATCTACAAACTTTGTGAGCTTTCCATCCATCCATCAGAA
This sequence comes from Notamacropus eugenii, assembly GCF_028372415.1. Taxonomy (NCBI): domain Eukaryota; kingdom Metazoa; phylum Chordata; class Mammalia; order Diprotodontia; family Macropodidae; genus Notamacropus; species Notamacropus eugenii. Next base: position 102,250,864 of record NC_092876.1, read on the forward strand.
GGTCAATTTTGGGGGCATGTCACAATTCACTCTCAATTCAGTCAAACAGGGTTTGCTCTGAAAACATCAGAATTTGGCTCAAGTCCAAGATTTTAGAGTAAAGGTAAAAGGTCCTAAGCTCCTATATGAGCAATTGGGCCAAAAATACATTAATTTTATACGATAAACTTTATTTAATGCAATGGAAAACACTAAGAATTTTCACCAAAGCCTGCAAATAATCCCAAGAATTCTTCCTTTTCTGTTGGGCTTCCATTTTCTCCAAGAATTATGTTGAACCTGAGTACCATCCCCTTCAACAGAGAGAAAAGCACTTGGGGCTGCTAAAGGATTAAATCCTCCCCTCATTCCCCATTTTGTGATTTTTGCCTTCCCAAGGTATTTATATCCTTCTACAGACAGATTGCTACTTTGTGGTTGAAGATACAACACACATACACACTCACACACACACACACACATATACACACACATGAAAAAATTGAAGACAGCTTGAATCCACACCCTTTTAGTAGTACTAATGAAAGTCAAGGGTTTGGTTTGGCTATTCTTTGGTCCTGGATTAAGATGGCAACTTGACAATATCAAGGGACTTGGTCAAGGATCTACTTGTTGGTTGCTGGTGCCTTCAGCTGCTCCCATTTCTGTGGCCTCAAAAATCTTCCTCTCTTAGGGCCATGTGGTTCTCAACAGGGACCTAGAAAATGGGCAAGCTCCACCCCCCCCCCCCCAGTTAAATGAGTTTGAATCTCTGCAGCCCCTCTCCTTTCACAAATATTCCCTACCCTAGTTTTCCCATCTCCCTAGCTTTCCCTTTTAAAGAAGTCTATTCCAAGAATTTCCAGGTGCTTCAAAATTGACTCTAAAAATTAATATTTCATCCTTAGTAAATTGTCAATAGGTTGATAGTATCCTTTCAAGAATACTTCTTACTCATTTCAGGAGACATTTAACTCCAAAATACATCTTACATATAATATCAATAGGAATGCTTATGCAGAATATAGAGACACTCTCCAAAAATAGAATAAAGGTCACATCCTTTAAATTTGTTAACCTGGTTAATAATGAGTAATCTGAGTTATATTTGAGGACAGGGACTGTCTTTTTTTCATTCATTGCAACCCCAGGGCTCATCATAGTTTCTGACACATAGTAGGTGCTTAGTGAAAGTTTATTGGTCTGGAAATCTACCCAGTGGAAAAATAATATAATATACCTACCTCAGCTAATTAAACAGCTGACAGATCACGTGAGAGTCCACCATTCTCTGGAATAACAAGAGAGCAGGAAATGAGTCAGGGTGGTCAAAGTTATTACTAAATGCACTTCCTTTTTACTCATCCTTAACTCCATTACATAATTTATGAAGGACAAACATTACTCTAAAAAAGTGGATGCCATAACCGAGCTTCTTGCAGAGTTGAATGGACACTAGTTAACTTACAGAAGCCTTCCCAAAGTCTCATCCCAAGGCAGCTAGGTGATGCAATGGATAGAGTTCTGGATCTAGAGTCAAGAATATCAGAGTTCATATGTGACCTCGGACGTTTGCAATCTGTATGACCACTGGCAAGTCACAACTCTTGTATGCCTCAGCACCCACTTTCCAAGCTAGTGTGAAGATATCATGAGATAATATTTGTAAAGTGCTTTGCAATCCTTAAATCATGACATAAATATTAGCTATTATTATTATTAAATGGAGCTAATATTTAGGGATAAGCTACAGATGTTTAAGTATGTTTCTTTTTGGTTGACAGTTTTGAATGGAGTTAGCATGAATAATATCCCTGGAGAAAAGTGAATATGGAATACTTTAACTCATGCTCTTTCTTCTAGAGGAGCTTGCCTCTCTGACTCTAGTTATGAAACTAAAATGGCACCATGAATGGGAATAGGTCCAAACAATGAGTTTGAAATGGAAATTACATGACAGGAGTACTGAGTGCATTCCATTATGTTATTAGAGGGCTCTGAATTGTAGCACATATGGGAAGTCACTGTCCAGAGCAGGATTGTGAGTTGACCCTTAAGAACTAACACTAAAGATGATACTTGTGATTCTCACATGGATCACCAAATGAGCAAATCTTGTTTTCAAATTAGATAGGTCTTTATCTCAGTGGTTATCATACAATTCAAAAGAGTCTCCAAACATCTTCTATGAATTCCTAACTGGATGGTTTTTTGTCTACAAAAGACTCCACCTTGAATGGAAACCACTTAGTTTCCCCTATATGAAGACTGGCTTGCCTATTGTTTTAATAACAGAAGACAAAACAAAGCAATAATCAACCCCACAAAAAGCATAGAGAGCTTTAGACCTCATGAGCTCTGCTCTGTCATTTTTTATTCATTAACTGGAAAAATATTATGAAGGCATCTTTTCCTTATTCTTCAATGCCCAGATTCTTACAACAGTGATTGTAAGTTTCCCCGGTCCTGATTTTTCATAACATTAAGCACTCTACTCCTAAAGTCATAATCTGATCTCTTGTAGTGGTGTACCAATGATCTTGGGGTTCCCTGAGGCTGTGCCTCCAGAGAGGAAAACTTGGCAGCTCATTCCACAGAAATAAGAAATTGTGGAATATTGGAACTGGAAAAGACCTTGGAGATCATCTGGTTCAACTCTGTCATTTTACATATGAGGAAACAGAGGTTCACTGATGTTTCTTGTCTTTCAGTTGTTTAGTCATGTCTGTCTATTCATGACCTCATAGACAATAGCGCACCAATACTGTCCATGGGGTTTTCTTGGCAAAGTCACTGGAATGGTTTGCCATTTCCTTCTCCAGAGCATTAAGGCAAACAGAGGTTAAGTGACTTGTCCAGGGTCACACAGCTACTAAGTATCTAAGACTGGATTTGAATTCAAGTCTTCCTGACTCCAGACCCAGTGCTCTGAGCCACCTAGCTACCTCCACTGAAGTTATGTTACCTAAGGAATTGGTGATAGAATTTGGAATCTATCACAAGTCTCTGGACTCCAAATCAAACTAATTTTTTTTTCTAAATTAGTAGTATTGCAAATGGAGCTAATGACCTGAGGTATGGTTAATGAATTAGAGGGTAGAAATATAGGTCCCATCTAACCATCCCTCCAATAACCAATTTGACACGTCTTCTCCAATATCATCATACCTACTCTTACCCACACAGATATCAATCTCTGTGCCCTCCCAATCTCTACCCTATTAGGTTTGGTGTTGTCCCCTTGGGTAATTATAAACTAACTTCCCACTATAGTAGCTTCATGGTAGCCATTGGGAAAACTCCTTCCCTAACCCTACCAGAATACTGCTCCCCTGTCCCCCAGAGCATGCCAAGGCTACCCGAGATTCTCCTTCTGGGTAGGGTTTGTGCTTGGGAACTGGTGAATAAAAATTCTGCCTCCCCATTTTTTGTTTTAGGTGGAGCAAGGTGAATTACAGAGCTAGATGTGATCTGCAGCAACACTCTCATTCTCTCCCATCTCTGCCTTCATCTATATCACCATGGAGAGCACCACCATGCTTCCAGTGACTCAGGTTCACAACCTTAGTGTCATCTTCATCTCTTCATTCTTTCTCAGCCCAGGTAGCCAATTAGTTGCTGATCCTTGTAATTTCTAGCTTCACAACACCTTTAGAAACCATTTTCTCTATTTCAGTAGCTATCATACTAATTCAGCCTTTTCTCAACACATCTACAATGTGAGGGAGTTGAAACAGATGGCCTCCAGGGTCCAGGCAAAATCAATATCTATGAACCTATGAACCTCTTGCCTAAACTATTGCAGTGTCCTAGTAATTGGTCTTCCCAATTTAAATCTGTCCTCTACTTCCCTCTTCTATATATCTTCCACTCAAAAGCCAGTGATATTGCTCAAGTGCAGATCTGATCATATAATTCTCCTATCTCCCCTATCCATTTAACTACAGGGTTATTTCATTATTATTTCATTTTCATCCCATCCTGTTTTATTTTCTGTTTTGTGTAAACTCTATAATCTACATAATTATTCATATAGTGGTACATATAAATGTATGTATGTATATATATATTATTAATCAGCAGCTATTAAAGTTTAAAACTACGTGAAGACTATTGGGACATCCTGTATAAATTATTGGGGATGTATGCTCAAAAATTTTTATTGACAGGAGCATGCAATCATGCACAATTTAAAGACCCCAATACCATATCACTGGAAAGACTTTTAGTTCATATCTAGTGACAGACTATCTGTCTACAGAAGAGACTGGCTAAGCTCAGAAAGGCTCATTAAAAGACTGGCCAACATTTTATGAATTTGTTTTTCTTTGGCTACATACCCTTGAAGGCTAATTAACTTCTCTGTGTCATATGCACTCTTCATTGGTGGAGGGAGTATGCACCCAATGAAACAGTTGATCCAGCTAGTGCAGCATCCTAAAAAGAATGACAAACTTAGAGTCAGGAGAGAAACTTGAGTTTGAATCCCACCTCCGAAGTTTCCTATATGTGATTAGCATGTCACGTAAGCTCTCTGTGCCTCAGTTTCCTCATTTATAAAATGAGGACAGTAATACCAGAAGTGCCTACCACAGGACTGTTAGACCCTCAAAGAAGATAGATTTGATAGTACTTGGTAAACCTTAGCTTACGACCTAAGTACTGGCTATTACTCTCAGGGGTGGGGATGGGGGGTGGGAGAGGCACTGTATAAGCTTTCCTTATAAACATTGACACCAGTCAAAGCATTGAATGACTAGAGAAGAAAATTTCCTTTAAGAGGCCAAAGTTAATTTACCATCATACAGTAGAATGAGAAATGGAAAATAAGCCCCTAGTCCAAACTGTCCCATTAATTGGCTGGAAGACTGTGAGTATATTGCCGTACTTTTTTAGTGTGCATGTTTCCCCATAAAATAATAGTAATAAGCCCATTAAGATTTATAGATCATAGAATTAAAGTTGAAAGGGCCTTCAGAGTCATCCAGTTCAGTCCCCTCATTTTATCATTGAGGGATTGAGGCCTGGAGATGTTAAGTACTTCCCCAAGGTCATAGGTGGTAAGCAAGAGGGGTGAGATATTTAAACTGGGGAAAAGATAACTAACAAAACGACTGGCTTACAGTCACCTAGAGAGTCAGTAACCAAGCCAGGACTAGGCCCCAGGTTTGTTTCCTTTGAGATTTGCTCTTCACTAAGTCACTCAACAACTGTTTACCCATGCCTATTATGTATAACATCCTGGGGAAAAGAAGATAATTGTAGGCAATTCAGATAATCTCTGACCTCATGAAGTTAACAGTTTAATAGGTGGGAGTAGATATGACATGCACATAGACAAATATAACAGAAGCTAAACTATGTATTGTTAAGAGGAGCATATGGTTCTATGAGATAAAATGAAAAAGGAGTTACTTTCACCCATAGGGAGGAGGATAAGGATGAAAGCAAACGCTCCTGGAGAGGGAACACTGGAGCTAGTCCTTCAAGCATAAATAGGATATCTGGTAGGGAGAAAGGGGAAAGGGATATAAACTGATAGTTATAAAGCATTGACCATGTATACAGGCATGCATGTACGGTACATGTATGCATAGTATTTTGTACATATGTGTACCTATGTGTGTATGTGTATATCTAAACATACGTTGTTGTTCATTCTTTGTTTTCTAAGAGAACCAATGACCTCATGGGGTGATGTCTTGACTTGCACATGAATTGGATTTAAGTGCGGCAGAGCTGTGCAAAGTCATCAGTCTCACTTTTTCTTCCAGTCATTAAAGTCCAGTGACAAGATGAGAGTCAGAACATTTGGCACTGGCCTGGAATGCAGTGGATGACCTTGGCATCTTTGATGCCTGACTAAAATCTAAGTACTCCACAGCACCTGCTTCGGCTGCCTTCATAGCCGTTCGAACAGATTGTTCTCATCCACCCACTTTACTAGGGGAAGTCCTCACACGCTTGGGACTGACATTGTCCTAATTCGCCAATGGCTTTGAGGCCTATCCGTTACCCTCAGCCTGGGTTAGCCCATCTGCCAAAATGGCTTTACTGGAGTGTAGCCTCTGTGCATGCTATAGATTCTATATGATGTTCAGGTAAGATTGGTGAGAGGACTTGCTGAGCTGCTCTCCACCTTTGGTGTCCACCTCTTACCTGTTTCTCCATACACGTTTATATGTGTGTGTATATATGTGTATGTATATACACATATATACATGTGTGTGTTTCTGTAATGAAGGACTGGCCAATGAGAATCCAGCCCTTATTAGCATGTGTGGTATGTTTGGCCTCATGAAAGGGTGGCCTCTCTGTCCAGTTTCTCATTACATATGTAAATATAAACGTCTTAACTTACAGCAGCCTACCCGGGGTTTTCATGACAGGATAGTTCACCGACTTCTAGACCAACCTTCCCATTTTACATGTAAGAAAACTGAGTTTAGGAGATGTTAAATTACTTTCCCAGATTCACACAGAAATTCATCCTATAAGTATTTAGCAAATAATCATTATTTCCTCTTTAGTGGTTACCATGACTAACAACGATAAGTTTTCGTTTGTTAATCTTTTCAGGTTCTTTGTTTCCATCTGAATGAGACTGACACATATATATACACACTTAAATGTTTCTTGATACAGTACATTCAATCACAGGCGGTCCTTGTTTATAGTAATAGGCGATTCACTAATGTGTGGAATTAATCATAGTTTCCACTTATATACCTACAAGTGAAATATTACTCAATCAGAACGGAATATCCTTAACAAAATTAGATCACTAAAATAAATAGAATCTGCTTCAGTTGGCTTTGGAAACAGAAGTGGGTTCAAAACCTGTCTCTGATAATACATGTGTAACTGGTCTTTAATTTATTCATTAGAATCTAACAGCCCACTTAGGTTTGCTGAAGGACAGCCTAGTGATAACTATATATATAATTATATTTATATATACATATATATATGTGTGTGTGTATGCATATGTATGTATATGTAGGGAGATCTGAATCCTGATCGGCAGAGGAGAGTTGAGAGAAGTACAAAAGATGAGAGACTAGGTACAGTTTTTGAATGGTGAATGGGGGACCTCTCTAGAGTCAAAGGCATAAAGGGAAAGCTGAAATGCCAATACTTCCTTTGATTCCTAAGCCTGTGTTCTCAAAGAAAAGACTGCTTGAATGAAACTTCTTTCCCCTTGGTTGAGTTCAGAGTCTGTTTAGCTCAGGATGTCAGAGACCATTTAATCGTGTATTCTGTAGATTAACTTAATCTATGTAACTTTCCTGATTACTATTTTACTGTCTGCTTTGATAAATGCCTTCTCAATTTCCCTGATGGCCTTTATGTAAAAACCATTTACTGGGAGGAAAATTAACTTAGCCATCAGTAAACTAACTCTGACCCTTCTAATTTGGGGAGGAGCTACTTCCTGCCAGAGTAAGTTGGGCTAGTGATTTTTATTTTTACCCCCTTTCCTCTCAGAAAGAATATTATACTCCTATCAGACCTTTTAGCCCAGTAAAGCTCTTAGAGCTAGGAGAGTGAAAGAGGGAGCTGTCACACACCCTTCTTGCCGCAGTCTTCCAAAAGGCAGAGGGAGCCAGATCCCAGCTTCTGTCTAAATATGCAAATCCCCGGAACATTTGTGGTTACCTCAAGTTCCTGTGATTTGGGTCATCTGTGTTAGAAGGACTAGAAAGACTCTGATGTCTCTTCCAGCTTGAGAGCCATGATCCTATGATTCTCTTAATAAATGTAGGGATATTTTCTGTTGATTCCTCTCCTTCCCCTAATACAACTGCCCACTGATTTCTTTATTTTTGTAGTACTTAGCATGGTATCAAGCACCAGGCTAAGGGTATCATTTTAACCTGAATACTTTAGAATGGTTGGGAGAGATGAATTTATCCTTATTTTTAGCTTCAAGATGAAAACTGAGAGGAAAAAACAATTTCAATTGAATTTAGGTTATTTTT